>NC_133543.1:90058603-90793603 GCF_048773025.1 Camelus bactrianus
ATTTAATCTCTCTTGAATTTTCAATAATGTCCAATATTTCAATTAGAATATGAGAATAGTAATATATAAACTACAATCTGTAGTTCTGGGAATAAAATTGCCTAGTCAACCTCCAAAATATTGATCTTGTTCCAAAATATTCATCTTGTTCATCCACATTAAAAATAATTAATATATTTAAATAAACTGGTGATCAGAGTAAATATTTAAGTATAATTAACATACAAGGTTGATAACACGAAACTGGGATTTAGAATGTGTTAATTTCAGGATGGTTTTGGCTGCTTTAACAGAAACTAAATGAAGGTGGCCTGAACAAGATAGATTTGTTTCTCTCTCATGTAAAGACTGAGTTGGTAGGTGGTCCAGGGAAGTGCAGCATCTCTGCTCTGTAAGGCCACCCAGAGCTTCTGGTTCCCTCTGAAATGTTGCTTATCCATCACCCAGTGTGGTCCTCATGAGAATGGTCAAAGCTGGCTCATTCCCACCACATCTTCCATACCCATCACACATTCACATAAAGGGGGGAAAGAGGGAAAGCATAAGCATCTTTTTATTTTGTTTTTTAGAGCATGACCCAGGAGTTTTGCTTGTTGATGCCTCTAATCCATTGGCCAGAACTTAGTCACATGACAATGCAAGCAATAGGGAAGGCTGGGAAATGTTGTCTCTAGGAGAGCAGTCACATCCCTGGGCAAGAAGTAAGTAGCTGTTTTCGTAAAAGGAAGAAAGATAGAAAGGATATTAGGGGAAAATGATCTGTCTCATCAAATAGGCAGCTAAACTTGAAAAGGGCCTTCGTTTCCTCATGTAGGAAGTGAATTCTATTACGATACTATCATTTTTCTATGAACTGATATCAACCTTAGCTTATCCTTTGGCATTCATTCCTCCTACCTGACACACCCTCTACAATGCAGTTACTTGGTATATTTGGAGGGACCCCATCTGCTCCAAAATGTGTCTCCACAACCTGGCATTCAGAACACCTAAAATTTCCATTTATTCTTTAAAGAAAGGAATATATAATTTGAGTCAGATTGACCCAAATTTGAAACCCACTGTCTGGGTGACCTTAAGAAAATGCTTTAATATCTTCGAAACTCCATTTTCTTCTTTGTAAAGTGGAATGATATTACCTCCTTACATGGGATTTAGGGGTAATATTTGAAAGCCCCTTGAGTATAAGTATTACAGTGTCTTCTGATAGTCCTTACTTAAATAGTAAATATATATTATTAAATTAATGTAACATTGATAAAATAGACTATGTGCTGGCTTCATCAAAAGTATGTTTTACACGTTGAGTTTTATGGGAACAGACATTTTACTTAGTTTTCTGCTTTTACTGTCAACTCCAAAGGTTTTATATTTATTTCATTTAAACTCTTTGGGGGATATAAGCTGCGTCCAAGTTTTCAAACTCCCTTTTAACATTTCGTAGATTTATCCTAATTTTTAGAAACCCACCATGACAGCAGGATGCTTTGCTCTCTTCAATTATTTTTTAATTAATAGAATTTATTTTAGAGCAGTTTTAATTTATAGAAAAATTGAGCTGAATATATAGAGAGATTCCATGTAACTCCTCACTCCCACCCACAGTTTCCCCTATTTTTCACATCAAGTATTAGTGTGGTGCATTAGTAACAACTGATAACTCAATATTGATATACTGTTATTAATTATTAAACTGCATAGGTTATGTTAGAGTTCACTCTTTGTACATTCCATGGGTTTTGTCAAATGTATTCGACATGTATCCACCATCACAGTATCATACAGAATAAATTCACTGCCCTAAAATTCTCCTGCACTCCACTTATCCATCCCTTCCTCTCCCCTAACCCCTGATATCCATTGTTCTTTTTCCTGTCTCCACAGTTTAACTGTTTTTAGAATGTCATATAGTTGGAATTACACAGTAGGCAGCTTTTTCAGACTGGCTTCTTTTACTTAGAAATATCATTTAAGTCTTCCCCATATCTTTTTGTGGTTGATAGCTCTTTTCTTTTTATTGATGAATTATATTCTATTGCACACATGTTCCATAGCTTGTTTATTCATTTGCTTATTAAAGGACGTCTTTGTTGCTTCTGAGTTTTAGAAATTATTAATAAAGCTACTTAAAACATCTTTGTTCAAGTTTTCTGTGGACATAAGCCTTCAACTCCTTTAGTAAATGCTAAGAAGCATGACTGCTGAACCAAATGGTAAGTGTGTGCCTAGTTTTTTAAGAAACTGTCAAACTGTTTTCCAAAATAGTTATATGATTTTGCATTCCCATCAACAATGAATGAGCATTCCAGTTGCTCTACATCCTTGCCAGCATTTGGTGTTGTCAGTGTTCTGGATTTTGACTACTCTGATAGGCTTCTAGTGTTATCTCATTGTTATTTTAATTTGTAATTCCCTAATACCATATAATGTTGAACATCTTTTCACGTGCTTGCTGTCTAAGTATCTCCTTTGGTGAGATTTCTGTTCGTAACTTTTGACTTCTTAAAAAAAGTGAGTTGCTTGTTTTCTTATTGTTGAGCTTTAGAGCTCTTTGTACATTTTAGACACCAGTCTTTTATCAGATATCTACTCTGCAAATATTTTATCCCAGTCTGCTTTTTTTATTATTATCTTAATACTGTTTTTGCAGAACAAAAGTTTTAAATTTTATAAAGCCCAACTTAAATTTTTCTCTTTCTTGTATTATACTTTTGGTGTTATAACTCAAAAATTATCACCAAACCCATGGTCACCTAAATTTCATCCTTCTATCCCATCTTCTAGGAGTTTTTAAAGTATTCCATTTATCAACATGCTTTTTTTTTTTTTTTTTTACCATTTTTCTTCCTGTATGCACACACACATTTGATAGCATTTTTTTTATGATGGACATCTATGGCAGAAATATCTCAGACCAATGCAAAAACTACAGTTCAATTAGGGTATCAATGCATAAAGTTTGGACAAAATTACTCGTCCAAATATGTTCTTCATTTTCAAAATTATTTTGACTAGGCCATGCCTTTTGCATTTTTGTATAAATTAGAATTATTTTGCTATTTTCTTATCAAAAATCCTGCTGGGATTTTGATTCAGATTTCACTGAACCTATGTAAACAATTGGTAAGAACTGATATCTCTGATCCATGAACATGGTCATCTCTTCTACATTTAAGTCATCTTCAATTTCACTCAAATGCTTTGTAGTATTCACTGTACTGATCACGTACATCTTTCGTCAAGTTTCTACTTAAGTATTTCATGTTTTGTGCCATTATAAACTGTTTTTAAATAAAAATTAATTCTGATTATTAATTACTACTATGTGGGAATATAACTGATACATGTGTGTTGACCTTGTATCCTACCACTCTACTAAACTCCCTCATTAGTTCTGTAGCTTTTTTTCAGTCTTTGGGATTGTAGACAATCATGTCATCTATATGTGGAAACAACTGTATTTCTTCCTTTCTAATCTGTAGTTTCTCATTATTTTTTTCCTTTCCTTATTGCACTGGTTAGAATCTCCAGTAAAATGTTGAGTATCAGTGATGACAATGTTCATTCTTCCCTTATTCTTAATCTCAGTGGGAAAATACTTAGACTTTAACCCTTAAGTATGATATTAGCTGAAGTCTTTTGTAACTGCTCTTTACAGGTGGAGGAAGTTCTCTTTTATTCCTAGTTTGTTGAGTTTTTATCATGAACACATGTTGAAAATTGTTGTATGCTTTTTCTGCTGTCTATAAGAAGGATAATGTGATTTTTAAATTAAATTAAATATGAGAAATTATATTAATTGTCTTTCAAATGCTTAACCAACTTTGCAATTAGGTTAAACCTCACTTGGTTAAGATATATCCTTTTTACATACTGTTGAATTCAATTTGTTAAATTTTTATTTATATTTTTTGCATCTCTGTTTTTGAGGCAGTGCTAGTCTTTAATATTCTTATAGTGTTTGCTGGATATGATATCAGGTTACTGCTGGCGCCATAGCATATATGCATGTGTGTGTGTGTGTGTGTGTGTGTAACAGAGAGATAGAGACAGAGACAGACAGAGAGACAAAGTTAGCTAGTAGTGTAAGCAAACTTCTTTACTCAGAAGTGTGGTGAAATTTTTTTAGATTTTATTTTTATTAAAGTATAGTTGTTTTACAATATTATTTTCAGGTGTACTCCATAGTGATTAAATATTTTTATGGATTATAATCCATTTTAAGGTTGTTACAAAATAAGGGCTGTATTTCCCTGTGCTGCACAATATATCCTTGCTGTTTATTTATTTTATACATAGTTGTTTGTGTCTCTTAATCCCACATCCCTATCTCACCCCTCTCCCTTTCCTCTTCCAACTGTAATCATTAATTTGTTCTCTAAATCTGTGAGTCTGTTTCTATTTTATATGCATTTCTTTGTTTTTTTTTTAGATTCCACATATAAGTGATAACATAGAGTATTTATCTTTCTCTGTCTGACTTATTTCATTAAGCATAATACTATGTCCATCCACATTGTTGCAAAAGGCTGAATTTTGTTCTTTTTATGGCTGCATAATATTCCATTGGATATATGTACCACATATTCTTTATCCATTCACCTGTGGATGGCCACTTAGGTTGTTTCCATATCTTGGCTATTGTAAATAATCCTGCTGTGAACATTGGGATGCGAGTATGTTTTCAAAATAGTGTTTTTGTTTTCTTCAGATGTATACTCAGCTGTGTAATGGCTGGATCGTACGGTAGTTTTCTTTTTAATTTTTTGGTGAACCTCCATACTGCTTTCCATTCCAATTTACATTCCCACCAACAGTGTATTAGTGCTCCCTTTTCTCCATGTCTTTGTCAACATTTGTTTTTTGTGGAATTTTTGATGATAGCCATTCTGACAAGTGTGAGATAACATCTCATTGAATTTGCATTTCTCTGATGATAAGCAATGTTGATCAAAACAAAAAGTTACAATTTTTTGTCATTATTGGGTATTATCAATTCTTTATTTTCAAATGAGAGACTTAAGATGATGTGGGAAATATGTAAACTATTTCTTAAAAGGAACTTATTGAAAGTGATTAATTTGAGTATAATTCTAAAATTGAAGTGTGAAGAATATCTTTTATTTGTTATTTTTTAATCCTCACTCAATATCACATGATTAAAGACAGGACTGAAATTGAAAACAATAAATATATTTTTGATTTGGGAATTTCATATTATTAGATTTGTGATTAATACAATGAAATAGCATAAGTAGATTTTTTGCCATCAATTTCAAGTGATGTAGGTATCCTCATTTGATAGGAAAACATTGACCATTTCTATGTAGGATGGTACAAAAGAGAATTCATTTATTAATAATCTCTGTCCTTAGCACTTCAAAGAATACTAACCACTAGTAATAAATGAATATGCTTAACTTTGTGATGGTTACTTTCCTTCTTTTTTCTCTTTTCTACACATTAGCCCACCACAAGGTCAAGTGGCAGATGGTTTGAGAGTTCCATCACAGACATGTTATATAGTAACTATGGGTGAAAATTGCTTCATAAAAAAATGTATCCCCAAACTCAGCTTAAAACAAGGAAAATTTATTACATCACAAAGTTTCCAAGGGTCAGGGAACTGGAAGCAGCTCAGTTGGATAGTTCTGGCTGTGAGGTCCCTCTTAGGGTTTCAGTGAATATGCTAGCCAGGCTTATAGTCATTTGAAGGGTTGACTGGTTCTGGTCACCCACTCCTTAGAAGATTAATTCACATGGAAGTTGTCTGGAGACCTACATTTCTTGCTACATGGGCTTCTCCATAGGACAGCCTAAGTGTCCTTAAGGCATTGAAGCTGTCTTCCCCCATCTCTCTCAGGCAGAGTAAAGCAGAAGCCACAGCTTCTTTTACGACTTAGTCTCAGAAGTACCATCTCATCACTTCTGCCATGTTCTATTGGTTACCCAGACCAACCTTGAAACAACATGGGACAAAACTACATGAGGACATGAATATCAAGAGGCAGAGATCATTGGGTGCCATGCTTGAGTCTGAGCACTAAAAAACTGGAAGATAAATTTAAGTGGGAGGAGATTTTTGGGTACACATTTCCTCCTCCTCCTTCCCCTCTTCTCCCTCCTCCACCTTCTCACTCACCTTTTCCTCTTCCTCCTCCTTCTCTTCCTTTGTCTTCTTGCTCTCCTCCTTCTTCAGTATTAAGACGTACAAATGTTAATATCAGTCATGCATTAGCCACAAACCTAAGGATACATATGCACTCATGCCCACGTACAGAAATAGGTTAGTAGAGAATGGACTTACTCACCTGCCATTTAACATGTAAAATTCCCCTCTGTGCAAAACAATTAAAAAAGGAAAAAAACCTTGATTCAGAACCTAAAAAGAATCCACATCTAAGCAAACATAACTTACTGTTTTACAAGAAAAAATCAGGCTGGCAATCTTTATTAAATTAATACTGACATTTTTCTTAACTATACTAATTTTTGTTCTCTTGGTTAGCCTAAGAATTTCTGAATATTATAAAATATTCTAACATTTATTTTAAGAAAATAACAATGTCCCATTATTTGAGCAAATCTTTTCTCTAATATTCATATGAGTAGGCTCCTAGTTGGTGATGAAAAAAATACATGATTAAATGAAATCTCCTTTTAGAAACTTTCATAATGTTCAGTTTTGAATGGTGCATAGCAAAATGGTCTTTTCAAGTATTTTTCAGAGTGTGACTCATGAATCACCAGCATCAGAATCACTGTCAAAGCTTATAATAAATGTGGATACTTGGACCTCATCCAGATTCCACTGACTCGGAATCTCAGGGCTTGGACTGGAAATCCACAATTTTGCAAGCTCTTAGGTGGTATTTGTATTACCTTAGATGAATACTAATGTAGCCAAGCTGTTGAGTTTTGCAATATATTTTTCCAGACTTAGCAAAACCCTTTCCCCATATTTACTCTAGCCATGGCCCTTTGAGGACAAGATTTCCTTGCCTGGGTTTGAGTTCCATTTTACTGTGTAGCCATAACACAGAATCGTAGTGTAGAGAAGGGTGTGTTCCCCTTCTGGGCAGAATCACAGGCCTGTGGGTCCCATTTGGGCCTGTGCAGTCTCCCAGGATTTGAGGAGAAGAATTTGAAAGCTAGGACCCTGATGCATGCCTACCAAGTCAAAGCAAGCCTCAATACCTTGTGTTCTTCTTAAATGCTTTTACCTTTTTTTAAAGTTTTCCATTTTTCTTTAGTGAAAATAATAAAGTGCCTTTGAATAAACAGTTTCCTCTGTTTCAGAAAGTTGTGTGTTTATCTCAGTGTGGTCAATCAATGAATTTCAAAAGGTTTATATATATATATATATATATATATTTTACTTCTATGGGGCAATCAAAGGCTAAATTCTAAAGTATTTGGAAATGTCAACTTGTAATACAAACTGGGTTGGCCCCAGGGCCTGAGATCAGAACCATAACTCACTGTGTTTACAAATTATGTCATTTGTTCTGGTGTGCTAACTGTAAACTCACCGATAATTATAGTAGAGGATGAATTACAGTCAGCCTCTTTCCTTTTCTTTCTCCCCCTGGTATCTGAACTGTCATGACATATGGATTCTTCATCAGCCCTCAGATCATACACAGGGCTTCCCTCGAAGCTAGTCTTGAAATCAATAGGCAGCTAAGCTTTCAGATGAAATATGGAATTACTATAGACTTTTTAAGAGGGAGAGAAAATGATTTCACCAAATGAATCCCCTATGTTATTCCAGCCAGATACTACACATCTGTGATCCTTAATAGAAAGGATAAAAATACAGCATTCTGTTAGGTAACTTACACATTTGGAAAGTCACTCTTTTCTTCAGCTATTTGTTTTCCCTTTGTTGTTCCAATCAATTCTCCCTCTTTGAGTTAAAAAATGCACTATTGTGTACCATTGTGAGGATAGAGCAGTGATAATTTGTTTCTCTCTAAGTCTTCTTTTTCCCCCTCTTTCTTCACCCTCACATCTTCTTTTCCATCTGTCCCTCTTCTATCCCAAATTATTTAGCATCCGAATATGTGATAGCTTTTAAATTTGATCTAAACAAGAGATCACTTTAAGACCATGCAAACGGGAGAAAAGTGAGTAGCTTGTGGGTCTTCTGGGCTGGCTACTTCCCATTGCCAAGATGTGCGGTCTAAGGAACGCACAAATCCTCAGCTGTCAAACTCTACACTGAATTCATGGTCAAAGTTGTCGTGATCGTGATCACTCCCAAAGAGTAAAGAAACATCCCTTAATTGACTAAAATCTTAGAATAGGCAGTAGATTTATTTTTACAAGATTGCATTGTCTCTGTATTGATACAGGTACAGATACAGATAAAAATACCTTCATTTTCTGAAGGTTTAATAAAAGTGTCAGAAATTAATGGACAAAGAGGAGTAGGGATAAAGCAGATGATACACTTATATTTTACTCTAATGAATATGTTAACTGACATGTGAAGAAGTTCTAGTGCTTGTGTGTGTGTCCACCTGTGAAGCATGTGTTTTCTGCCTATTCATTGTTGAGAACTATCAGCCACCATTTTTTCTGGGTAGCTGCCATGGATCTATACCTGAGATTTTGGAGAAGCAACTGTTAGAGACTGCAAATCCAGTAGAGAGAGGCCAATAGGATGGGGGACAAGAAAAGGTGAGAGCCTGGAGAAAAATGTTATACATTTTAAGGTAGAAAGAGTGACATTTTGTTAAAAAGTTCTTAGAAAATACTATGTTTGGAAAAATTTTATGTACTACTCAATATTGAAGGAGTGGGGAAGGAAGGTATCACAAAGAAATAAGTTTTATTACCCTCCAACTCCAAATTGCTGCGTACTAACTTATCAGTTGGCAAGACTGCACGGAATCATCCAGCAAAACTCTATAGTGAAGGCAGCCATTTTCAGAATCTAGCAAGTCAGATTTCCCAGAGCACCTTCTGTCTCCAGCCAAGGGCTACTGAGTTAAAGGCTTTTCAGGGACCCAGAGAAACTGACTGGTGTGTACAAAACAACTCCTTCCACTTGTTTCTTTGAGTGTTAAATGCATGGTCGGTTCCCAAATGTTCACCATTTGCTAAAGCCAAGGGCTGAGCTCTGTTTCTTCCCTTCTATGTATACATTTGATAATCTATTTCTTCTTTGAGCTCAATGTAGTGTTCATTATAATTTGATACAATACATAAAAATTGTGATTTCTGTCTTGTCCCAAAACACTTTCCAAATGTATGGTAATTGTCCTATCCTTTATCTGCAGTGTAATAGCAGGGACTCCATCAGATTTTATTGTGTCATGTATTTATGTGATGGGTAATGTTGGTATATGTTTTTGAAATAATTTATCTCTACCCACTGGCTATCCACTGGTGAATTTTCTTCCTTGGGTCAAAAATGTTTCTTATTTGATTATCAGCTTGGCTTTTTAAAATACCACAAATCCCCCTAAATTCAATATTGCTCTGTTACTTTGACTCCCTTATTTTAAATCTATAGAAATAAAAAATGAGATAGCAATGCTCTTCTGTGAATATTGATATTTCTCAGAAGTATGCTCTTATTCTTCAGGCCTATTGTAATGAAAATATGGAAAGAGCTTCTGGTTTCTTTGAAAAAAATCAATGGAAATATCAAGACAAGGAATAATGTCAGGTAAGTCCAATAATCAGACCACAGCTAATGGCTAAAAAAATCATGAGGTGGCAAGAATGAAGTTTTATGTCTGTTCAGGTTACTAAACAAAGGGCTGACTGATCTTCAACCAAAGTGAAAATCATCGAGAATTTATGGTAAACTCCATCAAGCTTTCTGAAAGGTCATCTAATTAACATTTTGCATTTACTCTACTCTTCACCTTGACCCCAAACACCAAAAATATGCTGCAGCTTATTCTACTTGAAATTCATAGTGATTGTGAATATAAATAAATAGGAAGCTAGAAAATACTGCAAGAAAGAGAGCACTTCCCTTTACAAAAGGGACATCAGAAGAGGAAGACATTGAGAAGACAGCTGGACATCGAGGTCAGGACAGGATGGAAGCTGGGGAGTAATCCATATCTCTTGAAACAGACAAAGGTAAGTTAGTTCTACAATCCTTAAATAGGGGCCACCAGAGACCCAGAGCTGGACTGCTCTCAGGACAGAGACAGTCCTGAGTCCTGATTTTATTAAATCATCTTAGAACTATTTGCAGAGTTGGATGCACAAATAAATTGGAGAAGATGCTCCCATTAGATAATATAGATACCAAATGAAATATGTTCCCTATTTTGCTTATCAGGATGGTCCAAATTCCGTCATTATTGATTACTCTCTGAAATGCTGAGTTGTTTCAAATAGTAAGGTGCTGGGGGGAACAGAAAGGGCAATATACATAAAATGTTGATTAAAAAGTCAACGAAATATATAATAAACACCTACTATTTCAATATGTTTATGTTGGAAGAGGGGCGAGGGATACAAGGTTGAATTTATTTTTCATCAATTAAACATTCACTGAGTATCCAGTATGGATACCATATGTTGTTTCAACAAATAGATCAAATGATAGCATACAACTCCAGCCCTAGAGAAGCTTTAACTTTTTATGACTTTCTCAATTTGCATATTAAAGAGACAAATGCGCAGAGTCTAAAATATTCAATTACTATTATCTTAAATCTTCACGTAGTTACATTTCACCCCCACTCAATAACCCCTCCCACACACATACCTTTTGTGTCTGAACCCCTTTAACTCTTTTACGGATGTTTTCTTCTAAGATCTGCAGATATCTTTATTACTGAGGGAGGAAGAGGGGTCAAATGGTGATGGGAGTCAGGAGCACTGCCAGTTCTCCCCTTCAAAATCTCTTCCCTATGGATTGCTGTCACCTAGCCCTTCTGACTCTGTTATTGTTTTTGTTTTTAAGAGTTCATTTTTTAGAGCTCTTTCAGGTTTAAAACAAAATTAAGAGGAAAGACAGAGATTTACCATATATTCCTTGCCCCTCTCCATGCGTAACCTCCTTCATTATGAACATCACTCAACAATATGATACTATTTTTTTTACCAAGGATAAACCCACATTGACACATCATAACCACCCAAAGACGGTAGTTTACCTTGGGATTCACTCTTGGTGTTGTGCATTCTGTGGGTTTGGACAAATGTATAATGGCATATATCTATTATTATAATATCATACAGAGTATTTTTACTGCCCTAAAAATCCTCTTTGTTCTGCCTATTCATTTCTGCCCACCCCTGAAACTCTGGCAACCGCTGATCTTTTAAAAGTCTCTATAGTTTTGCTTTTTCCATAATATCATATAATTGGAATCATATCGTATGTAGGTTTTTCTCATTAGCTTCTTTTATTTAGTAATATGCATTTAAGTTTCTTCCATGTCTTTTCATGGCTTGAAAGCTCATTTATTTCTGATGCAGAGTAATATTCTATTGTCTGGATGTAACAGTTTATTTGTTCATTCACCTACTGAAGGGCGTCTTGGTTGCTTCCAAATTTTGACAATTATAAATAAAACTGCTTATAAACATCCTTGTGTAAATTTCTGTGTGAACATAAGTTTTCAGTTACTTTTGGTAAATATCAAGGAGTGTGATTTCTGGCTCATATGATAGGAGTATGGTTAGTTTTGTAAGTAATGCTACACTGTATTGCAAAGTGGCTGTATCATTTTGTATCCCACCAGTAATATATGAGAATTCCAATTGTTCTAACCACTTCATAGCTATAGCAAGACAAATTCAGACGTGTAGTTGTTCTTATCTAAATAACAAAATACAGAGTTGGAGACATAACATAATTTAATTTAAAAAATAAAGATCGATAGGAAGTAAGCCCCACGTGTGCCATTGTCATCAAAGTCAAGGTGGTCAGAGCTGTGGACTCTAGGTTGTAACTCTGAGTCATTCTTCAGCTTCCACCTTGCAGTTCTGCCTGAGATAGTCTCCACCCCTTATGTTAAGGGTTTTAAACCCAATTAAAATTAAGAATCACTTGTGAAAGTGTAACTCCTCTATTAGCAGTAAGTTACTCCGAACGTGAATGGACAATATAAGCAGGTTAAGTGAAGGGCTAGGGCATGGAAGGATCACAAAGGGGTCAATGGAGCACCCATCAATGAAGGAGAGCCAGGGTGAATGATGGAGAAGTGTGGTCCTTGCTCTTGGATAGTTTTCCTCAGATCAGTGCTGGGCATCTATGTGTAGGGACAGTACGTTCAGGCTTATATATGAATGTGCACAGGGATATTTAGGACTTTATAAATTTAGGAGAAAGTGTTAAGATTAAAAAGGCACAGAGGGGCATAGAGGATAGGAAAACTGGATATTAAAAAATCACTCCCTTAAGAATGTAAGTCTAGAAAAATTGGATGCATGGTATTTTATATTTCCACTTTCTTTTCTTGTGAATGTGAATAAGCAAAGAATATTTGAGAAAATTGGAATATTTGGTCAATGAATGTTAGCATTTATATAATTTCTTGGTCCCTTAAGATTTTCTTCTGGAATGTACACAATTCTATGTGTCAAATATTTTGGCAAACTTCTTAATTGGTTCTTTTCCAGCTTTACTTTTTTTTTTTTTTTTTGCAGCTGGCAAGTGTTTCTGCAAACTCCCTGTGGTAAAACAGCCAGCTGCCCTGGATATCTCCCCTTCCTTGTCAAAAGCTACTGCTAGGACATGGCTGTCCTACCAGAATCTGCATGTCCAAGTCTCTACTCTAGCATTTAACTAAGGTTCAGTGACTGAGTTCTGGTCAATGAAATACGGGTAGAATTGATGACCACCATTTATAAGTCTGGCCATGTTAAACAAAACCACATGTACAATCCCCATATACTCTTCTTCCATGCCAGCTGGATGTTATCTCCCAGGGTATCTTCTGGAACCATGTGTTGAAAGTTTGGTCAGCCTGGATCTCTCTGTCCCCAGTTCCCACTGAGGGATGGACTCTCTGTGAGCACAAAATAGTTCTCTATTTAGAGTCATTTGGGGCCTGCTTCTAATATGACTCTGTATTTTGTCATATATAATCAGGAATCCTTTTGGTGTACAACAGAATCCACTTCTCTTCCTTTTCTGTTTTGGGGTGATGGGAGGGAAATCTTCAGTGCCTAAGTCTTATCTTCCCAAATACTCAACCCAAATCTTAGGGCTCGAAAAAGCTAACACATCTGCGTCTGCAAGTAGCATGTATAATCAATAGTATGCAACTGGTCTCAGATTCCTAACAGAGACAGATTTCTGGTAGCCTTTGCCAGGCAATCCTAACAAACTTGTCAATCATGTGATAAGACCTCACCAATTCATTAGCAAAGAATAATGATTCAACTTCGAGAAAAACCTGACTACAGTGGTTGTTCCCTCAAGGTCATTCACAGAGGGTAGTGGTAGCCATTATACAATTTTAATGGGATGCTAAAACACACAAATGGAGCAAGAAGTTTTTTGGTTTTTTAGTTTTATTTTATTTTATTTTATTTTTATTTTACTTCATTTTATTTTTTTATTTATTTTATTTTATTTTATTTTATTTTATTTTATTTTATTTTACTTTATTTTATTTTATTTTATTTTATTTTATTTTATTTTATTTTATTTTATTTTATTTTATTTTATATTATTTTAGATTATGTCTTTCTCCTCCTAAGCTTTACAGAAATGGCAGAGCAACGGCAAACTGGCTTATCCTTGTCATCCCAATGTACTCTATTCAGAAAGTTAAAGGGTGCAAGCAGGAACACCAGCAGGAATGAACGTGGCTGAAAAGGTTTTACTCAAATAAGTATCTACAGCAGAAAGAAAAACCAACAACAAATAGTTCTGCCAGCCACGGCCTCTTTCCCAATCATGAATCTTGAGACGTATTTAACAAAAGATAGCTAAATGATTAACTTCAGAGTGAGTCAATGACAGTGGGCAGTCAAATAGAATAAACTTAAATGAAGGGACAGAGAAAATGCTCAAATCAAGAAGAAATTGCAAAAGCCACTGCTGTGGATCTATTTTTGCAGGATAATTAAACCGATTTAAGGAAATGATGGGATTAAGAGACAGAAACTGAGAGGTCATCTCATCCACCAGTTTTTCAAAAGCCACTCCTCTGAACCGTGCTGGTTTGAGATAACGTTTTCACAGTTCATGGCCAAATGAAGTAAATTAGGAAAATGAATGAGTTCTTTCATAAAGTATTCAGCATAAATTATTGCTCTTTATCCTACAATTATGTGCTTCCTAATTTTTATGCTAAAATGTTCTTTCTTTAAAGGAATTGTTATCATGATATTTTTATTGATTGTTGGTTTTGTTTTTTAGAGTCCTATGTCCTTGATCAAAAAAGTAATCCTTTGTGCTTTCATTTTTTTTAAATTGAACTGCAGTCAGTTACAGCGTGTCAGTTTCTGTTAGCACAGTGTCCCAGTCATAAATATACATACATATATTCATTTTCATATTCTTTTTCATTAAAGGTTATTACAAGGTATTGAATATAGTTCCCTGTGCTATACAGAAGAAACATTTTTTAAAATCTATTTTTATATATGATGGCTAACATTTGTAAATTTCAAACTCCCAAATTTATCCCTTCCCACCCCCTTTCCCTGGCAACCATAAGATTGTTTACTATGTCTGTGAGTCTGTTTCTGTTTTGTAGATGAGTTCATTTTTTTTTAAAAACAATATACTGGTTTCTGAAATTCTAGAAGCCATTTATCTAATTCATTCTCTTCATTCAAGAAGAACTAATTTAAACTCTTAGACATAGAATCTTACACTCTATTTTTTTCAGAAATGGAGGAAATTTTAAAACATCCCTGGATAATACTTGTCAATGTTAAAGACATTCCACCATTAGAAATGTTTTTTCACCTCTAACATTAATCCCTCAAAGGAGGATTAAATTATAATTTCTTTTTCCTGCCCGGTATCATAGAAATTTAGAGCTGAATAAGACACTTAAAAACATCTATTTGAACTGCTTCCTTTGATGTAGAGCTGAAGATAGAGGCACCCAACGGTGAAGACTGGATCTGTATTATCTGATTGGGTAAATTATACAAACACATCCTTTTAAGTCTCATCCACACTTGTTTCCATATAACATATGGGGTCCTTCCTTAGATTACAGATTCCACTTGCCAGGCAGAACCTTTTCAAATTTTGGCAAGCTTTGGTTTAATGTGAGTTTTACCTAGACTGTTTCTCTATTATAAAAATTATAATGCTTAATAGAAATTACATGTCATCTGAATATTAAATTAACTATATACTCCTATACATATTCCATGTAGAGAAAACCTTCGTATGGGAAAATGCTTGCCAACAGGGGAATTAGGATGCCAACGGAGGGTGCTGTAACTGTGGTGGTTGGATTTCCTTCAAGTGTAGAGTAAGGAGGAAAGCCAAGCTAAATTTTTTTTTTTAAATAGCTTACATTCTGGAAAACAGAAATTTCTATTTACAACTGATACACAGATTAGAGCAAGATACGGAGGAAAATAACTGTGCACAATTTTTAAACAAACTGAACTCTTCCACATTTCCTATGATGACAGAATTCCAAGATTTTATAGGAAATCGAGTTCTTCTAAAACATGATCCAACTCAGATCTGTGTTACTGGCAGTTTTGAGTCTTTAAAAGACAAGCACTTTTACTAAAGATTTCCAGGACCTGATTTCCTTTCAACTGTATATGTGAACACAGAACTGTCATAGGACTATTAACCTAACACAGCTGATGTTTACAAAGTAAAAAGAGACATGAGTAGAAAATAAGCATCAGGAGAGATGAGAGTGACACAGAAAATAAAGTGGAAATTTGCTGTTGAAGTGTTGGCCCCATCACGTCTCCGTCTCCCAGAAACCAGAGAGAAAGTAACATTCCTCTCCTCAGTTGCTCACCTGTGAGAGCAGCTCGGGGACCTGGGGAGAAGATCGGATATATCCCGTATGGATGTCAACATTGTGTTTTGCTTACTTTGAAAATCGGTGTATAAACTTCAGATCACCATTTGACACTTTTGACATTTATAAAACGTGCTTCAGTGGAGTATCCTATTAGCCCGAAGCGAGTATAATAGAAATGAAAACATTTATCACACAATACACGTACATGTGTATCCAAACATCTAACAAATACATGTTCGTTTGTTCCCATAACTCATCTGTATAACCATGTCTTTAACTGAATAAACATCCTTGGATAATACTTGTCTTTACTCTTTTTCACCATTATTACACACACACAATTGTGCCAGGGATCATTTGTAACCCTGGTCTCTCCACTCCCGCCCCTCTTATTTCAATTTGCTTGCAACAAAGATTTCAGCTGAGCGCCCCCCGGTCTCATCTCTCCCCACTGTGCCCCTTCCTCTAGGTACTCACTGCCATGTAGAAATTCTTGATGCATGGAATTTAACCCCTACATCCTGCCTGGCCAACCAAGTCCAAAACTTCTAGTCCTGTTATAACTGCTTACTTTTCCAACTCAATTCCTTATTAGAGTTTAGATTTTCTCTTTTCCTCAGTAATCTCCCCTATTCTTCTGCTCACATCAACTGTTATGTTTTTAGGGAGATAAGACTAATCTTTTTTTCTTTTTCCTTCTTTTCTTTTACCTTTTAGTATCTGTATATTAAACAAAAGTAGGCAATGTGGACAAATACGTGTATGTTACTATTCTTGACAGAATTTTGTTTCGCAGTTGTATATTTAATTGATATGAATTTCTCTATAAAGTCTTAACTCAGATTTAAGTGGGAGCTGCATGCAAGTAAAATTACATGGAAACAAAAATAACGATCTGCAGCTCTGGCACTGTGTCTTTTTATTTTGGAACTGAAAATGCCTACTCTCAGCTGACTCATTTCCTAAGCAAAGTAGAATATTGGGTGATGATTGTTTTGTTTTGTTTAGCAGATCCTCTTTTGATGGACAAACACATTTTGACATAATGGGGGGAAGATTAAAATTATTTCAATTCCTTGTTCAATCTTTGCCTTCCCTCTGCATGGTCACCAATAATGTTTGGTAAATAGTTCTAGGAAGTTTGAAAGATCTGCTTTTTTATAGTAACATTCATTATATTTAAGGGCAAAAATTTACCTGTTGCCAAAATTAACTTATAAAAAAGTAAATATTATTCAGACACACATTGCGTCTCTTAACATGTCGGCACGAGCATCTGCTATAATATTTTCCTGTGTCTGTTTAAAATTAACTCTTTGGAAGCCATGATTTCATAGAGTTGACATCACTGGAATATTCAGTGAGTTGAGGCCAGGAATGGTGGTCCTGATGTTCACATTTTCTGGCATTTGTAACCACGCTCTAGAAGTGGACCAGCATGCTTGGTATCAGTCAGTGGGCTGAAGAAATTCGGCTGCTGCTCTGAAATGTTTCAAGCCAATGGAAGAGTACATGCAGTCGTGGTTCATCCTATTCAGGCTGCCTTGACTCGCGGATGAAGGTGGCTCATCACCAGGTGTAATGAGACAGGCTCCACAGAAGAGCCTGGGTCCATTTCTACTCTCTTTGCTTCTTGCCCTCCTGAAAAAGGTACAAATAAAATACCAGCCTGCAGCTCAAGGCAGCAAAAACACAGCTGTGTAAAGCATGAACTCCAGAACAGGATTACTGAGTCCAAAGTGCAGTGCCAGGACCTACCAGGTGTGTGGCCTTGATTATCTACCTAACCTCTCTGAGCTTCAATTTCCTCATCTCATGAAGAAAATAATAGTACCTGATTATTGCTATGAGGTAAATATGTTGATGCATATAAATCTTTAGAACAGTGCCTGCCACATAGTTTGTGCCATTCTAACAGTTATTATTGAGTATTTTTCTGGGGAGAGAAAACCAGGATAACTTTAGCAATTCCATTGGTCTAGCCCACTTCCATCTCTCACCATTAGAAATAAAGACTCACTTCTTTAAAATAAGCAGTTTGATACTCAGAATTTGTCATGGAAAGGTCACGACATTTGTTTATATAGCCAGAATCCCTGTTAATGGCAAATATCTTTAAATATGTTAATTTTTTTCCAGGCATGTGATAGGAATTATTTCATTTAACCACCAAATAATACTCTGAACAATGTATCACTATTAGCTCAACTTCCCAATGAGGAAATTGTTAAGAGTTTAAAGATATTATACATCTTATCCAAACTTGCAAAAGAAGTAAATGGACCAAAGGTGACCCCACAGCTTATTAACTGGTCATTCTGACTCCAAAATTTAGAACCATAACTCTGTGCAATTGTGTCTCATGACCTGATATATATTTTTCCTTTTGTGAATTTATTTAGATGAACATGTAATAGAAATATCACCTTAGCATATATATATAATCTCCTTTATTTAAATGGATAACATTTAAAGTAATACAAGTAAAGCAACCCATCCTGGAAGATCTGGGCTGTGATAGATACATAGGAACCTATTTTTAAATTTATAATGTTTATTTATAATATTTATTGAAGAAATGAGTGATCCCATCATCTTTAATCATCATCATCACTGACATTTATGAAACATTTATTATGGGTCACGTCCTGTTCTCAACTCTTCATGTGCATTTTCCTTTTAATTCTCAAAACAAGCCTTCTGTTTTTTCATACCAGATGTGAAAATTGAAGCCGAAAGAAATTTAGTGATTTTCCCAAGTTCATAAAATTAGTAAGTGGTGGAACTGGAGCAAAACTCCCAGGCAGCTCTGTAAACATTGCTTTTAACCTGCATGAAAAGAAGAGCATATGTCAGGACTCTCTCAGCGAGGAAATATCCCTAAATAGTGATTTCATTTAGTGGCACACCATTAGGCACAATTTGGCATTTGTTATCACTTTGGTATTCGGGTTTGCAATGTCAGCACCCCCACCCCCTGCCATCTTAGCCACTGATCCAAAAATGGGGGCTGGATGGAAGGATCCAATCTTACTTTCTGGCTCTCCTCACTTAATCGTGAATATTTTAACCTCTTTTAGAAAATTTAAGCGAAAAGAGAACTATTTAGAAAAACAGGTTAAATATACATATAACAAATGTTTTAAAGACAGTTTGGAAAAACACTTTTTAAAGACAAAATAAATACTGTTTCATTTTGTGCTTTGACCAGTAGCATTTTCCACTCCCTTCACCAGTGCACGCTAAGGCCCTCCCTGACCTGATGGCCAGCAGGAAGTCCAACTCAAAGCAAAGCTTTTCTCTCAATTAACTGAATTCTGCATGTTAGAAGTAACTCACCTATATTTTTTTGAGTTGACTTTTCTAGTTGTCTCATCCTAGGAAAGTCCATTTCCATTTCCTTCTTTAAGCAGATCAAAGACAGACTCTTTGAGGATAGGGGAATCATGTCCTATTTCTCTTTATATTTCCTGTATGTCTTAACCTTCAAACTGCTCATCAAAGCCTTGCTTAATGAATGAATGAATGAAGACAGTCCCTCATAGGGTTATCACAAGCACTGATGAACGTTACACCAAAATAGAAAGTGTGAGAAAGCTACATGTAATATTCTACCTCCATTTCCTCACTCTTTTGCAATCAGTTTCTACAGGAGAAAAGAGCTCTTCAACTTCTTTCTTTCTAGTCCCCAGCTTCTCTCCTCCACCCTAAATATCTTTTAACTTGTCACAATGAGAAAATGCTAGCACTGAGCCCATGGTTTCTTCTCTAATTATCTCCTGTTTTTTAGCTTTCCATTGTCAAATATTTCTTTGAAATTATTTTCTCAAAGAAACACTTTTCCTTACAAAAACAACGTATTCGAAATACAACTGTAACAGAGCTATGGAACGGATGTTTAGTTCAATGTCATGATACCTCGAACAAATGTAAGGAAAGCAACACCCCGATGAGAAAGCCTAAGTGTGAAGTATTTCCCACTAACCACAATTCCAGAAACGAGAAGTTTTGGCAAGTGAAAATGTAGATTTTCTTATCACGATGCCTGTGGAAGCGAAAAACAAAAAAATCTTAACAGGTACAATAATAAGAATGAATATTTTGCTTAAAATAAAAGATTCTTTCATTAGCACCCACTAGGGGGAAAAAACAGACTTGCATTCTGAAAGCTTCCATATGCATTATACCAGAAAAATAAAATATTTTACAAGTTAAATTATTTGCTAATTTACAAGACATGTCCAAAAATTTGGACTGTGCTACTCTCCTGGGAACTTGTTCTGAAACATATGTGAATTAGACATGGGAAGTATTTTAAATGGTCCCCTCCAGGTTCGCTGAAACAATTTCAACTCAGATCTACATTCACTTATTAAACTTGTGTCAGGTTTGTGGGTGCCCAGACTTGAAAGGAGCAAATTCCTGACAAGGTTGTGACCCTCTGTGGTGGGTTTTGTGAAACAATAAAAAGGTTAAGTCCCCAGCTGGTAGAGGTCCACTGGTGAACCTCAAAAGTAGGGTCACTGACCTGAGAGAAAGTCTTAATTTTATGTAGGTTAAAAAAAAATAAGTAGAGAACCCAAGATTGTGAGTGGGGAGATGATAAAATCTGGAATAAGAAATAGGCTTACAGGTGTGGGATCAGATGGAAATCAGTGTCTTGTTGGCCTCTTAAATAAAAAAAGGACAAAGCAGCAAGCAACTGAAGATTCTTAATGATCTGAATAGGGCCACGGATGCCCGAGGCTGGGCCTGTTTCATGCCAATAATGAGCTTTTGGGCTTGTGGAGTCATTTATTTGGCACAGCAGTCTAGAGCCCAAGGGCACTGTTCATTAGGAAGTAGGAACTTTACCTAAGGGTTGTTTGTATTGGTCTTACATGCCAGAATGAATTGTTCATTAGCATTTGAGAGAAAACCATTCTCTTTCTTTCCCTCTCTCTGTAGTTTGATGGTCCAAAATAAAACTTGTTGATTAGGGTTGGAATGGGCAAAGGGAAAAGGGTGTTCAACACAGATTGCTAAACCCCTTTGATGATAGTTGAGGGATAAATAAATCTATGCAGCATAAATCAATTCCAATCACAAGGAGAGTAACCTGATTTTGTCATTAAAATTGCAAATTAACTTGGTCCTATGTTTGGTCCAGTTCTCCAGGTTGACTTAACGGTATAATTGTAAAACGAAGTGGTAATCCTCTTGTTCATGCAAGCTATTGGCTAATAGTCCTATTGTATAGTCATTGCCTCTAAGGTCCACCATCAACCACCCCAGGGATTTTCTTGCATTATGGAAACACCAAGGGGTGAATAGGAGGATGGAGGGTTCTGGGATTTGGAATTCCAAAGGCTTGGCGGATATCCGTACAAGCTGTGTAAAGACTTCCATCTTGTCTTGTGCGACGTTCTGTAGTGAGATCTGCTTTTTACAGGGGCATTTGGGTTTAAGAGCATTTTAGGAGTGATATTTTCTTTCTTTCTGGAACCTATGTCAGTAGTGATCTGAAAACGTCAACGTATTTCTTTGTTTCTCCTTTTACTGAAGTTCTCCAGGATATAATTTAGAGAGTTGAAAATATATGTAGCCTAGAGACTATCAGAAGACAAACTTAAAAAAAAAATTAAATGAAACAAAATAAAATAACCAGAAATAAGCTTTCTTTCCAGATGGAGAGTTTCATAGCCTGGAACGAAGCACCCAAAAAGGTTTATCTAACTGATTAGTGACAGGAAAGCTCAGAAACAAATCCTGAGTTACACGAAGTTTGCTGCCAGTGACACGGGCGGTCCTAATTTGACTAACACTCTCGTAAAGCATAGAAGCAACTGACTGTTGCTTTGTCCTGGAGGTTCCTTTTAATTGAGGTGAATTGCTATGTTGCCTTAATTACTGAGTGTTTCCCTAGTACTCCGAGCAAATATCCCACTGGCCCTGACTCCAGCATTGAACATCCATTGAAATATTGTAAAATTACCAATGACTAAAAGAAGGAGCAACACATTAAGACAGCCCCTTAAAGACTGGATTCGTTCTTATGAGGGCCCACGGCTAATGATTTCTCAGCAAATTGAGCTGAGTGATTTAAGCAGAACATTACTTTTTCCCAGTATATTCAGACATGGAAACATACAGGTATTCTCACAACCCAACATGGCAAATTAATAACTGTTTATAGGTGTCCATTTTTTTCTTGCCCCCATGATAACTTACTGTTCCTTCCCTTTTTTATTAAAAAAGCTTTCTCACCACAAATCTTCCAGGACCAAGAATCTCAAACCTTTAAACTATTTCTAATCCTGAATGGTATTTGGAATTACTAAGCAATCAGGATGCCAACATGAACAGTCATCGTACCCACCAGCAGCATGAACATATTTTTCAGGAGCGTCTTCTGTTCCTGGTTTTGATAATGTATTTCCAGTGCCTTGCTTTCAGTGAAAATCTTATTTCTCTCTGCCCTGGGCCCATCTAAATATTTTCCAATGAACAATATAGCTATTGTAACTCTTGGAAAGTGTGAAATTTTGTGAACATATCATAGTAAGTTATTTTTCATCAGTCTAGCTATCCTCCATCTGTTTTACTTGGCTTGAAAGAAACTGAACGACCAGTGCCAGGCATAGCAATTGAAACTGACCACCTACAGAGTTCGAATAAAGAAATGAGAAAAAGATAGACGTTTTCTCCTAAACAAATGTTTGCCATTTGCTCCACCACGTAAAATAATGTCATGAGTAAGCAAAATTTGCTTTATAATTTAACCTTGTAACTATTTCCAATGACATATTTCCTAGACCTTGTCGCTCCTTTCTGATATCGGTAATTTATGACTTTCATTTGGGACTTTCATTATAAAAGACACTGTTTAGATCATTTGAAGGTGTTACAGACTGAAGATGCAAATTGATTTCTTTTCACCGGGGCATTTTCTTGGAACACTAATTTCTCGACTACTTCATGTAGTCTCTGGATAAATGTCATTTATTGATTTCATACCATGCTTCAAAAACTGAAAAGTCTGGTCATGAATTAATAAGGCATCTCCATAAGAAATAACCACTGAGCTATGTATAACTCTCATCCATGTGCATTTTCATATTTACCAATGTAGGAGAATGGAAAGAGGAAATGACATTTATGCATTTTTTTTAAAAAATTAGTAAATGTGGTAAAGTACCAAAAAATAAGAATAGTATTAAAATTCTCTTGTCCTAATAACCATTGTTAAAAATCTTAAAATATAGCCTATTGCTTGCAATATGTATTTTAAAGGAAAAAAAAAAGATACCATTAAGCCTCTTCCTCAAACATTTTCACCTTTGTCTTTCCGCAGAAAGTACCACTATCAAATCTAGCAAATACTTGTGTAGGTTCTCAGTCCATTATTGTGTGTGTACATGTCTGCCTATTTGTATGTTTGTTCAGTGATACTGTGCTGTATTCAACAGTCTTCATCTTGCTTCCCTTCCACCCCCATCCATGAAACATGATGCTTTGAGATCTGTATATGGAATCCTGTAGCCCTAACTTGTTTATTTTAACCACTGCATAGTATTCTCTTATATTCCACAATGAGTATATAGGTTTTCTTACTGTTGGATACTTAAGTTGTTTCCATTTTTATAACTGTTATAAGCAAGGCTTCAAGGACCATTCTTGACAAGTCTCCTGATGCACAGGGGTAAGAATTTCCCTGTAATGTTTATCCAGAAGTACAGTTACATGGGTCCTAGACCAAACACATTTTTAATTGACTAGGAATTGCCAAGTTCTCCAAAGAGGGAGTGACATCTTACTCTGGCAACGGCACTGGCTGTTCTTCCACATAATCATTAACTTTTAGTATTTTTATACTTTTAAAAAATTGCCAAGCTAATAGTTATAACATGAAAATCCAACAAATGAATGAATTTGCATTTTTCCATACCTTGTGAGACAATGCCACTTTTTGCAAATGATTTGCCTTTGAACTGTCTTTTCTGTGAATTGCTTAATGAAATCCTTTGTTCACTTCCCTATGTGGTTGCTTTTTTTTTCTTATAGGTGTATAGGAATTATTTTCAAATTTGGGCCCTAACCCTTTATTTTACTCATTGTGAATATTTTCTTTCAGTTTTTCTTTGCTTGTTCAACTTTGTTTGTCATGTCTTTTATGGGGAGGATGTTTACATTTTAATGTAATCCTAATTTTTTTTTTTTTGGAGTTAAGCTTTTAGTAAAGAAATAATCTTCTATCAGAATTTATAAGCGAAATTAAATATTTCTCTAATGACAGTAAATTTAAAAACATATATATATTTTGGTCTATCATCTCCTGGAATAAATTTGGGGATATAATGTGAAGTAGGAATTTAATTTAATTTCCTTTTTTTTTTCCTGTTATGAAAACTAGTCGGCTAAACACCATCTTTGCTGATGTGTAGTGCTGTTCATCAGACACCAGATTCCCATCCACATCTGCTCCTTCTATGGACTCTCCATCCTATCGCACTGAGTCCTTTATCGAGTCCTGTTGTAGTATCATGCTGCTTTAATTATAGTTGACCCTTGAACTATGCAGGAGGTTAGGGCATCAACTATCCACATATAACTTTACAGTTGGCCCTCCCTATAGACAGTTCTGCATCTGTGGATTTTACCAACCAACTGAGGATCGTATAATATTGTGATATGTATTTAGGGACAAAAATTTCACATGTAAGTGGACCCGCGCACTTCAAACCTGTGTTGTCCAAGGTTTCGCCATACTATCATTTTATAATAACTCTTGCTCTCTGATAAAGTCCCACATCCTTGTTCACTCTTTATAATTGTCTTGGATGCTGGCTGTGGTTAGAATTTTATTTTTTCATATGAATTTGACTAATAGTTTGCCTTTCTATCAAAAAACATGTTTGATAGTTTACGGGATATATAGATGTGTAGACTAATGTGGTGGAGAATTGACATTTTATGACATTGACTATGTCTACCCACAAAAACAGTACACCTTCCTATTTAATCACAGGTTCTTCGGGAACGTTCAATTATAATTTTGTACCTCTCTCTATTCTTGCTCATCTTGTGTTTGATTTATTCCTAGGTAGCTTATGTTTTTTGCTGATATTATTTACTTGTATATAGTTGTTAGAAGTCTCAAATGCTTGCTATGATTATTAGTTTTTCTAAACCCATATTAATTCAAGCAACCCTGACAACCAGTCTTATTAAAATTTAATCCTTTGTTTTAGTTTTCTTTTACATTTTCTTTATAGACAATTATCTCTTTGCCTATAAAAATGCTTGTGTTCATTTCCTTTGTCTTATTATTAGGTTGGCAAGGGCTGTCAGGAAAATGTTGGCTGGTAGAGGTGACACTAGTCATCCTTATCTTATTCCCAACTTTATAAGAACTGTTTCTGAACACCTACCATTAAGCATTGTTTGATGTAGATAAAATTTACTAGCAAAAAAAGTGTCTTTCTATGATTAACTTGCTAAAGACTTTACCAGGAATGAGTATTGAGTTGAAAGATTGCTTTTCCTGCAACTGTTGAGA
This sequence comes from Camelus bactrianus, assembly GCF_048773025.1. Lineage (NCBI taxonomy): Eukaryota > Metazoa > Chordata > Mammalia > Artiodactyla > Camelidae > Camelus > Camelus bactrianus. Next base: position 90,084,089 of record NC_133543.1, read on the forward strand.
TGGTGGTATATGTTTTCTACTTTCAAATCCTCTAATGCAGTGAATTGCATTAATATACTGCATGTAATGCCACTTTTATATTTTTTGAATAGTTCCTACTTGATCATAAAACATTATCCTTTTACAAATTGTTGAATTTGGTTTCCTAATTTTTTATTTATATTTTTGCACCTATGTTTACAATAATATTAGTTTATCCATTTATTTTTGTACAATCTACATGAGATTTAGGTATCAAAGGTATACATGAATTATGGTTTGGAAAGGATGCATATCTTTCTTTATCTCTTCTTTGAGTCACTTTAATAAGTCAGAAATGTGTTCCTCGAAAGTTCAGTGATGCTTGCTAATAAAACAGTCTGAAAGGGTTTTTATTTACAATATGTGTGTGTGTGTGTGTGTGTGTAGAATAAAAGTATGTATGGCTGGTGTGGGAGGTGGCAATTTGCTATAAATTCATTAATTTATCTTACAGTGTCAGCTTATCAGTAGTAACTTTTGTTAACCTTTGTGGACATCAAAATCTTTTTATTTTCTCTTATCTGGAGTGATCTTTTATCTGCACTTAGATTTCTCGGTTGGCACTTGCATTGCCCCAGCATATTAAAGATCCTATTCTTACATGTGTCTGTGCTCTTACTTTTAATGCATTTTTCTGTTAATTATAAACAACACCTGAGTGAGACCCATCTTTAGCATCCCTTGCTTCCACTTTCATAATTACCTTCTTTTTCAGTGGGAACTCTGCATCCTCTTGCGTTCAAGATTCCCTTCCCTCCTCCTTTTCAAAATATGAGCGGTCATGCGAGGCTTCCATGATCTTGTTTATAGTTATGATAAATGAATGATGGAGGTTAAAGCAATGATTTTTTTCCCAAGGGATATGTATAGTTTAGATGAAACAAAGGAAGGTGGGATTGAAGAATGGATCTGCAGTGGTAGGATTTCCAGCCCAGCAAGGGAATAGGGCATTTGTGGGTTCAGGCTTATCTTAATAACTTCCCTAAAATTGTGTTATACGGATGATTGCTTCTGACCAAAGGCCAGCTCTGTCGCTATGAAAATCAGACTAGGGATTGTGTCTTGGAGAACATGTTACTGGTACGATTTAAGAATATCATTAAAATGTATAATAAGTATATTTAAATAATTATTTTGGAATTTATCAGATTTAGACTCATTCCATCTGCTTTAATTTGTAAGCTTTTTATCACAAGCTTAATATATAGTAAAGATGTGACGAGGGTTTATTATAACTTCATTCTACATCTTCTAACTAATCAAGTTTGTAATAAAGATCCATAAATACTGAATTATATGATTGTATGCCAGACATTCTACCAGAGAGTCTTAAATTTTGTTGAGTTTCTTTGATAAGAAATTGGTAAGATATTTCAATAATTTTCCAAGAAAAAATTGGCATAAGATTTGGAGGTTACAATAACTCTCAATCCCAAATCAGAACTCAGATCCTAATTTCTGAATCTAGAATGTTCAGTTGTTTGTGGCTTACAGGTAAAACTGATTCTGAACCATGCCAGAAATAGGACTGTTAAGTTTCCTTTAAAAATGACAGTATCTCGTATTTTCCAAGTTTTCTGAAATCAGATGTACAAGGTCAATGATTTCAACTTAAATTCTGGGCCCCTAGGCAAAAGAAACGAATGAAAATAGCAGTACTGTCTTTATGCAAAACACAAAACTGATGATTTATATTGGAGAGACTCTTTCCCTCCCAGATTTCCTCACCCTCATATCCCTCACCTACATTCTTTTGCTACCCACTTGGGTCAGATGAACTTTTTTTTCCCCCAAGGGTTAGATCCAGTATTCTGTCAGATTTTTTTCTAAATCCCTTTTGCACTATTCAATTCATGCAATTTTAGCATGAGGTAGACCTCAGGGACAAAAAGCCCTCTGTGAAATAAAATTTAAATCTATTTCTGGTTACTATTTTGTGATCCCTAACTTAAACATACCTATTTCCTTCATTTTCTGTCACACACACACACACACACACACACACACACACAGCTCTATTTCACGTATATTTATTTTTTGAAGTTAATGACTTGAGATGTGTATTAGGTTTTGTTTTGTTTTGTTTTGTTTTTAAAGAAAGAGTATTTGGAGTTTCTTGAAAGCTTTTAAGATAATTAAGATATCTCATGGGTGCTGAGAATCGCTGTTTTTCTCATGTATATATTCTTATTGAATCAACTTCTTTGGAACATTGCTTATTGTGAATTAATGTCACTTTGCACTCTTCTAATGCCTTCAGAATGGCATTTTACAAAATCAGAATAACTCATCTCTATGTAGATAATTCATTTTATCCTTTGAAAAGTGTTTATTAGGTTAAAAGTGGTGCTCAAAATATTCTAAGCAAATCATTTGAATTTTTACAGATGACATTTATTGAAACCTCTATTGGAAATGAAACAGCAAAATTTGAACTTTCCAAACAAAACTTCATTTTACTTGACAAATAATAGAACATTCACATTGATTCGTGAGACTTATTCTTGAAGGCTATTATCATTAAAGGATATACTAAATTTCATGAGTTTCAGTTTAGGAGGGAAAGAGAGCTATGTTTCGTATAAATGTTTTGATACTCATTAGGAATAATCATTGAAATGGTTTCCTAAATTGAAGGATTGCGTCATAGCTAATGAAGACTGTATTCAACAGTGCATCACTAAAGGCACATTTTCTCACGTAAAATGTCCTAGGCTGTTGAAAGATGCAGCGTTGATCGTGCTGCTGTGGATGTGCGCTGCTTCATCAGCAGCCATCGTGTAATGTGGAGGATTTATATCGAATTATGTTAATGCAGGTCCTAGAAGACTGGAAAGTTCCTTTGGGGGGCTGTCGGTAAATAGAGACTGAGCTCAATCTTTGTGGTAGGCAAAACCACCAGCTTGTAGTCCATTCTTTCATATCCATAAAATATACCTTAATTTTGCCACAGAGCACCCTGGTTTTTCCATTTTTTAATAAAATGTATCCATTTGCGTGTGTGTGTGTGTGTTTGTCCTCTCTTCCATGATCAGTTGTGCACTCATGGCTGGTCTCCGCTGAACGATGAAGTCCTGATCTCTGCTGCTGGGAAGCTCCCCGGCTCTCTGTGCTGGACCTCCAGGGTCCTGACAGCACTCTGCAACTTACTACCTGTGTGATCTTGGACAAATTTCTTCAATCCTCCAAGTCTGTTTCTTCATTTGTACAGAGGGTAGGGTGACCACAGTCCCAGTTTGCCTGGGATCCCCTAGACACAGATGTTTCAATGCTAAAAAGTAGGAAAGCCCCAGACACACTGGGATGAACTGGCCATTCTAACAAAGAGGGAAACAAAAGTATCTTCCATTTATGGTGCGCCAGAATCAGCTCATACTAGTGACGAGAGCCAGTTGTTACAGTTAGGAACATTATAGGCCGATTGTTACATATTCAGAAATTTTGTGAGCTGTTAGTAGCTTGAAATCATCCATGTTGGGACTGTTTCCACCATGGTAATCAGCAAATGCTACCCGTCAGACCATTTTTTTTTCCCTCCCCAGAGGGCCAGTTAATTAGCATACCACTGCCTTCCAAACAACAAGGTTGATGAAATTACTAGTAGAAATAATCCATGTAAAATGCTTAGTGGAGTGAATGATACAAAGTAAGTGCTAATTCAGTGTTACTGATTAGTCATTTATTATTATCATTATTAATTTTGCATTGGCAGTCAATAAATATATATTAAACTGAAGTCTGCCTGAAGTCACTCCCTATAAATCTTTTTAATAGATTTGTTTCAAGTCCATCCAAAAGGCAGACTAAGTATATTGTGTAGGTCTCTAAACTGGCAGTTTTCTCTTTCTCCCTTTCTCGTAAATCTCTTCTCTATGAGCCTAGAAAGATCTATCCTTTCCCCACTCCACTCTGGCCAGTCCACAGATGCTGCACGTTGGACTGGGGCAGTGACTCTAGCTCCAGGAGTGCATGAAGAAGTGTGCATTGGTGCTGTGCATAGAGCATGGTAAATCGGATTATGCTAATTAAGTCTGTTCTGCAAGGTGAGCCCCCGTGTTGTGACTGAGACCACCACCACATGGCTTGCCTTCCCCACCGCCCAAATCTTCTCTGTGTTTCCCTGATCTCCAAAATTGCTAGAAATTCCTGTTTTCAGTCTTTGAGTTATAGAGTTTGACATGTCTTTTAAAGCAAATCCATTACTTGGGAAAAGTAACACATTAGGTCATAAACAGAGTGCACATTAGGTTATCAAGTTAGCTCTAGCAAATATCTTTTGCTTTAAGGAAACTGACCCAGGAAGGTGATGAGGGGAAAGTTCTGAAGTTTGGGAGATTATAGGAGAGGGCAGGCGTGAGTGGAGAAAGGGATGCTGACAACCAGTGGGTAGCGCTGGAGAGTGTTGAGTCCTTGAATGGAGGAGTGAATATTAGGGAAGAAGGGGAGAGCGAGTGCAAGAATGCAGATGAAGGAAAATGAATGCAAATGCACATCTCTGATTCTTGAGTCTTGAGAACTAAGTAACCTCCTGAATTTTCAGATTCTAGAAACACAGTGAAGTGAAAAGAATTAAAATGCTGTCAAACCTCTAACAGTTTTGTTGGGGCTAATCTCGATCTTCAAGCATAAAAATGCATGCCTAAGAGTAAATATGTGTAAATAATTCTATCCTTGGTTCCTCGGGAGAGCTAAGACACACAAAATGAAGACACTCTCCCCGGACTGTTGGAAGATGAAAGCATCCTAATTCCAACATATTAGATCATCATTTGAGGGTTTTGTCCTCTCTCTGGCTCTGTCCATCTGATGCCAGCAAGCATTCCCTTCTCAGGAGGAACAGATCAATCTCTTAGGATTGGCCTGTTAATTCGTGCTGAAGAGCCCTATGGCTGTTCCGGGAAGACATCTCAAGGAGCTGTGTGTGAGCCCCTCAGTTCCTGCTCGGTGCTGGGGGGTTTCCAGCTGATCTCTTTGATTGCTCTCATATAGACAACGTAACATCATAAAAGGGGAGTTTCTGCAGCAGCCGACTTGCTGTGAGCGGCTGCCTGTGGCTTCCCAGCATGCCTGGTGGGCGTGTCAGTTTCGGTGTTCTCTGCAGTTTAAGAGAGAAAGGGCACGGGGGACTTCTGTGCAGGCCTAGGTCTTCCAAAACACTGGACCAGAAAGAGGAAACAACTGGAAACAGCATTCCCAACACATAGATGTGCATTAGATGCTCCAGCACTCTTTTTTTTTTTTTAATTTAAGATTCAATCTCTATTGAACCAGGTGTTCTTACCTGTGTCTACTTTGTCTCTCTCTCATTCTCTCCAGTGGTCCCTTGACCTTTAAAATTATCCACTGAAAGCTTTTTCCTTCCTCAGTTCAATTCACTTCAGAAAGTGTCTACTAATGTGTACAAAGACATGGTCTATGTGTGTCAGGAATTGACGTTAGAAGCAAGTATTCATGGTATTTTTTTTTTAAGCAAATAGTTAATGTTCCAAAGTCATATGTGACTTCAGGAAAGAAGGAGCTCATAGAGGGAGAGTTGAGGCAGATGTCCCGGCCCTTTGTGGGAATGTTGCTGATCATAAAATAAAAGGTAATGAAAGTAGAGCAAAATTTTAGGCAAGGGAAACCAGACCATCGAAAGCACAGAGTTTGAAATAAGCAGCATGTTGTGTTTGTGTGGCGTTTGTTCTTTTACACAATAAATATTTACTGAGTCCTTTCCAGGGGGCAGGGGATTCATCCTTTAAAGTACATCACTGTTCTCCTAGGAGTTGATATTGTAGTGGCACCAATAAGCAAATGAAGGATTAAACAAAATAGTTTCAACTAGAGATTAGGAGGATTAAGAAAATATGAAAAGGAGACCACGCTCTTAGAAGTAAGGATGGCCAGGGACAGCCTTTCTGAGAAGGTGACAATTTTACTCTGACCTAAAGAATAAAAAAGAACAAGGCACATGAAACACAGGGAAGAGCTCCCTAGACATGGGGACCAAGTAAGTGCCTAATAACAGGAAACATTTTGGCAGATTTAAATCAACCCTGATTGTACATTAGAATTACCGGGGGAGCTTTTTAAAAAACGCATATAACTGAGCCCCACTTGGTTTAATGGGTTTGGGGTGGTGCCCAGACATGGATATTTTTAAAAAACATCCACAGGTTATTGAAATGTCAGCCAAGGCTCAGAACAGGTGGGTTGGAAAACAGCGGTTCTCAAAGTTAAGCACGCATCAGTGTCACCTGGGAGGTTGGTTATATCCAGATGGCTGAGCCCTGCCCCCAGAATTTCAGGCTCAGTTTGTCGGTGGCAGGGCACAAAAATTTGCATTTCCAACTAGTTCCCGGCAGATGCTGATGTGGCTGATCTGGGATCCAAACTTGGAAACCACTGGTTCAAGAACAAAAATGGAAGCTAGGATTGAAGGAGGAAGGGAGTGATGTGAAGGAAGCTAGAAGAAGGGAGTTGGCACTTCTGTCCTGGAAGGAAGAAATGCAGGGCAGAGTCAGAGACACAGAAATGATGAGGGCAGATGTGAGACTGGGAGGATCATTCTGGGCGACCAGGAAGAGATACAGAGCAGAAGTCCAGACACAGAGGGCAAGACAGATGAGAATCCGGGAAGACTGTTCTGGATGAGCAGGGTGTGGACAAAGAATGTCGCCTGCCATATCCATCAAGCCATCAGCCACTGTAGCTGACCCGACTCTTTGCACCCTGAGGGGATTCAGGATGGAAAAAAAACAAACCCCAGAATACTGGCCCTGAATAGTTAAGGTGCTTATCAAAGGAGTGATTTAAATAAAATCAGACTCTTCCCATACAGAGAAAAATGCTAAATTCATTAACTTGAGATGTCTGGTTTTTCTTTAATTAACAGTAATCTTTTAATGTTTCAACTACCTGGTTTTTGTAACTCCTATATACCCTGGCTCCTCCCTTACTTCTTCAGAACAGACCCTCAGAGGTGAGAGGCTGTCTCCTGGGCTTCAGCCTTCAATTTGTCCACTGAATAAAACATAATCCTTAACTTTTATGTTGTGCTTTTTTCTTCTTTTCAGTTGACAAGAGTCAGACGTAGGTGAGGAGCGACATGTAGAGAGAAGAGGAATAGAAGAGAAACAGACAGAAAAATGGCCCAGAAGAGCAAGAAGCAGGATTATTCTGGAGTTTGAGAGAGTGGCCAGGTAGAGGTTCATTAGTGTATAGATGATGTTGCAGCCACAGAACTGCATGAGATCTTGGAGGAAAAATTTAGGTAGAGAAATGAAGCTAGAAGCAAAGACTTGTGCTGGGAATAATGAGAGGAAAGTTGAACAGGTAGAGGGAAATGAGACGAAAGCCCTGGAAACCACTGTCAGTTTGCTTACTCATTTCGGGAGCAAGTATGTAATAAAAACCATCTAAGAGTCAGGGGTGAGGACCAGGAGCAAGCATGCTCTGTCTAAAGATGCAGCAAAGACTTGACTCCAGGTGACTGTAGCCGTTCAGAACTACGAGTTGTCTTTTAGCCCTACTGTAGGTGCCAAAGTGGGTCACCCCCTGGAGATGGGCTTCAATTTGTTTTTAAACATCTGTGCACACTAATCCTATTGTGTTTGTGGGCTACTTTGTAACCGCTCAACCAATTCATATCTGTGATGCCTTCGTTGTGTAAGTAAAAGAGGAGAGAGATGTCCCCCCAAAGTGTCAGTGTTAAAAAACAGAATGGAGGGGGAGGGAAGGCGCTGGCACATGTGAGTTGACTTAGGCGGACATAATGGGACTCAACAGTGGCCGCTACGGAGTTCTCTTACACAAAGTATACAACTGCTCTTGTGTGACCACTGGGTAGAAATGGTATTGAAGGGATTCAAACATGTGAAGGATTTTTGATAAGATGGCCATTTGCAGCCAGGAAATCTATATTTTTAGTATTTTATGTCTTCTTGCAAATGAACAAACGTTTGGAGAACTTTTGTGAGGCAAAACAAATCACATGCATCAGGTGTCCTGTCGGTCTGATTTGTAACCATCAGTTCCCTGGAAAACTCAGTAAACTGCAAGGCATGAGTGACTGCAATTTTGGGTCATGTTCAATCTAAACACACTCCCAGATTCTATGACACATTTGCAACATCAAAGGATAGGAAACAGGGGAGATAGTCAAATGTCATACTTGAATAACCAAGTTCAAGTCCTCTAACTACTTACTACTTATTATAAGCATTTATTAAGCCCCTACCAGGTACTACTTTCTGTATTAAACCTTTTCTATATGATCTCATTTTGTCCTTTTAACAATTTCGTGGGATAGCTACATTTGGAACACCTACTTAACAAGGAAAGTTAAGACCCCAAATCAGAACCAGCAAATCAACTTTGAGCAAGTCATTTAGTCCTTGTGAAATTTAATTTTGTCTTGATGAAATGAAGATACTATTTTTAGCTTAGAAATTTATTGAAAGGCTCCTCATAAAATGAGCATCTCCATGCGAACTTCTTGGTAAATTTTTAAAAGCAGATATCACTATAAAAATACATGTGAATCCATGAACTAGACCCTCACTGTGTTTCCTTACAGCAACCCAGGTAGAGAGGCAGAAGAAGGTGTATTGTGATTATGGATTTTTTGAGTTGAGAGTGATGTACATTCTTCTATAGTCCTATGTATGCACTGGAAATAATGAAAAGAAGGATTAAAAGGATAAACAGCTATGCAGGCAGATTTCAGTATTTAAAAATCAAGCCTATAAGGGGTTGAGCGATTGTCTCTATGTGAGTCCTCATGATTTAAATGCTAAAAGTGTAAAAACAGAGAAGAATATTTACATTCCAAAACAATAGTAAACCAAATGCTCCCTAATCTTTAAAATACCTGAGAAACCTGATTTTTAAAAAATATAAAAATACAAATGCTGTCTCATTTCTTCTAACAAGAGTGTTAGCAGTGTTAATACACAAATTCATCTTAATTAAAATCAACCAACTATTCATCAGGTCTTTACAGCGTCTGTGTTTCATTGAAATAAAGTCATATTTTCTTTTCCACACACATGCATCCTTTCACAAAGTTCCCTAGAAAATGAGCTCCCATTTTATGATATTTACATATAAACCAGAACAGTTATTCAAAGAAGCATCTGAGAGCCTGCATGTCTAGCTGACAATGGAAGCTAAAATTGGTGGGATTTCCTCAATGCTGTTAGTATGTTTTGAAAGATATCTTTGCAATTAGAAACTGTTTATATATATATAAACAGAATATATATATATATTTTTTTTCACGTATTTTAGGATACTCACAGTAGCCTGATGCATTCACTGACTGAACACTTTCCTATGAGATACGCTGTTTGTGACTTCTGCTGCATCATTACTTACGTTATTTCTCTCCATCCTCTGTTTTTGTCTCCTTTCAAGCCTATTCATGAGTTAGTTCCCGCCAGGTTCCTTCCACCAAGGCTGCATCAAATATTGGAGCTTGATTCCTTTCCTATTTTAGGAATGATTGCTGCCTGTATTACCTACTAAAATACTTACTGTAAAAGAGTGGAACTCAATTGTATTTTCCTCTAGTGGTTTGTCAAAGTTCTTAAATGAATGCTTAATATGTAAAGCAGGGAAAGTTTATCAGTCTTTCTGTTAGAATTCATTAGGACTGACTCATGAACCCCTGTGGCCCGACGGGCTGAGATGCTCATCAGAACTCCTAAGATTCCACAGAGCATAATTTGAAAACCACTAGGGAAAGAATTGCAAACCCGAGTTTCTAGAGCAGGTAACATCAAAGAGGGAAATGGACTGGGGGGAACAGGGCTGCACAGAGGACACACGCTTAGACAAAAGGGACTCCTCCATCTCACCCCAGTCTACCGATGTCAAGTGGATCCAGATCTACAATCTCCAAGGGAAGCCAGACTGCTGGATTGCCTTTAATAAGATACTCTCAACTTCTGAATATCAGCAACAAATTTATACATTTATAAAATAACAGACAGGCCAAATAAAGCACATACACTGCCCCAAAATCTGGCCTTCAAACTGCCAGATAATGACCCCTGCACCCTCGAATGTAGACCCCAGGGAGGGAGAAGTCATGCTTTTGCGTATATTTATCATCTTATCTTCAGTGTCAAGCACAGTACCTAGTACAGACAGGTGTCCAAATTTATCTAATGAAAGAATAAAAATAATGAGGCAACAGGTTAAATAGACCACTATCATTATGTCTGCCCTAGTTTCGTTGTTTCCCAAATTAAATATAATTGTAATACGAAGAGGACTTGTCTAGAAAGAAGGAGGCACGAGTCTACCTACCACCATGTGTACAGTCTCAGGGAATTCTTTTTTTTTTTTTAAATTCAAGTATAGTCAGTTACAATGTGTCAATTTCTGGTGTATCCCAGGCAATTCATTTTACTTATTTAATGTCCACATCTATCAAATGCTGAGATTGGATTATAGTGTTGGTTTTCTAAATGCTGTTTCAAGGAGCCTTTAGAATTTTGGGGGGAGGTGATTCAAGGGGATTCTGAAGGGATGAGATGGGTGCCTAATACAGAGGAAGCCTTCAGCATTTAGAGATTCGAAATAAGATTGACTTTTCGGTAAATCATGGCAGAGTAAACATAATTATTTGTCTTTTTCTCCCCAGAACTTTAAAATGACAAGAGAGCGATTTTTTAAGGCATAAAAACATGCAGAACAAGAGAATAAAGAACAATACAAGAGCAAAAAGAGACACTGAGGATTTAGCAGACTCAAGGAGGCTTAATCCTAAATCAGCTTGCCATTTTGACACTAAGCTGTATAGGACTATTTGTATCTTCAGACCATGTCCATGTACAGCTTTAAAAATATATTTCTAAAGGATACATTTAAACAAAAAGTCCTAATGTTAAAAATATTGTAAACCCCTTGATTAGATGAAAGCCCTTCTGGTGTCACTGTTCTGTGACTATCCTCTGTACAGCGACTATCCTCTGTACAGCTGTATGAGAGAGGCTGTGTGAGAGAGTTGTGGGTATTGTATGTGCCCCCCAAGTCCTAACACAGGGTTTTCAATGGACACACAGCCACAAATCTACAAATGCCTCCTGTCAAGACCACATTCTTCTGGAGCCTTGACTCACAAAAGTCAGGAGTGGAGTCAGAAAAGAAACCTGGCACCCTCTCTGGTAATGAGCACCATGAAATTCCATGCTCATCGAATTCACTGTCAAATCTCCCGTTTACGAAATGTCTGTAAGAATCGGAGACCCAAGTCATTTGTTATAGTGATTCATTAATTTGTGTTTCAGAGCCGAGACAACTAGTACAGCCAAAGAATCATTTCTGATGAGATCAGCTAAATAGCAAAAGTGAAGCAATCTCATTTTAGCAAATACCTAAATGGGGCTCACTCATCAGTGTGTTTCAGATTCTTTTAGAGCTTTAAATCTAATGAGCAGAGGCTGGGCTTCCTTGAGATAGCATTTCAGTGAAACACTTTTTAATTCATTTTACACAGCTCTTATTAGATTTGTAAGGAGATACACACTGTATAAGCACTCCATGGTCACTTGAGAGGAGAGCAGTTACGTGACTCATTGAACAGGCAATTACCTGTTTAAAAAAGAGACAAATATCCTGTGTCTGATGGAGGCTGTACCTGTATGACATGAACCAAATGTTGAGACTGCTAAAAAAAAAATCCTACATTGAGCTTAATTCTGAGATCCTTTACAGAATTCACTGATCTTAGACTAGTTAAAAATAGTTGCTTGATAGAACTGTTCTGTACCTTGACATCCTGACTGTGGTGATGGTTATACAAGTCTACAAAACTACACACACTCACACATTCACAAGGGCATGAAAAAGTGGTGAAATCTGAAGAAAGTTGGTGGATTGCCTCAATGTCAATATCCCGGTTGTGAAACCACACTGTAGACTTTAAAGATGTTACCATTGGGGAAACTGGGTGAAAGGTATAGAGTATTTTTCTGTATTATTTCTTACAACTTCATGTGAATCTACAATTATCTCAAAATAAAAATTTAAAAAATAGTGCGTGCTAGTTACATGTGTTGATTTGATTAATGTCACCGACTGACCCTGACAGCTGACTGTCATCATTCTGATTATAGGTACCATGAGATAAGGATGCCGCTCTGACTGATGGGCAGGCGAGTTTCACTAGAAGAGCACCTTCCAAAAGGCTTGTGTGCTTCATGAATGCCATTGCTGGTGGTAGCGTTTGGGTTAAGAGGCAGTTCTCTTTCCTTCCACCTTGTGTACATGGCTTGGAATTAGGAATCAAAAAATTTGGAATGGCACCCTGCATTTATTTCCCGGGAGGGCACCACACTGTAATATGCTGGTGGTTTTGTTCAATTCTGGATCAGGTTGATGGAGATATTGGACATTTGGGGCATTTCCTCTTCTCCTGAGAGCATCCTCGTGGGAGATTACATTAGTGGTCCATTCATGCCTTTTGCCAGGTAACTTTGTAGACCACCTTATGTGAATGGAGCTTACTCTTTGACTCTGGGTTTGGTTTTGTGGCTTGCTTTGGGCAATGGATTTTTGCAGACATGAGCAAGAAGAGGCCTGAAAAGCACTTGTGTGGTTGAACTTGTGCTCTTGCACTGAGGTCATTATAAGGCCAAGGGCAGGCCCAGACTAGCTCACTGATTCTAGGAGGAGGATGAGAGAAATGTGGAGCAGAGCTGCCCAATTAAACTGCTCTAGCCAAACCCATCCTGAAGTGGAGTTGCTGGCTGACCTACAGACCCATGACTAGACCCAGTAAAAAGCAGATGTCCTATGGATGCATGAGTTCTAATAATGATTGTTGTTTGAAACCATGGGTTTTGAGGTGGTTTCACATGCAGCAGTGGTTGGTAACAGAATTGTGATGGATGACCTATTGAGTCTTGGATGGGTGGCTGGTGTCTGGAAGATTGGAATAGAGAGGCGGTGGGGAAGGGGAGATGTTACTATTCCAGACTTGTTGGAATTAGAATACAAGATGGCAACTTGGTTACAGAAAATGGACAGATGTCAATTATTAGTGTTGGGGGAATAAAGTCTGCTGAAGTCATGTTTGAGGACTTGCTTGAGGTCTTATTTGAGGTCATGAAGATAATCTGATGATGATACAGCTAAACTTTTCAGTGCAATTCATTTGACTGAAGACCAGGAGAGGCTGAGCCAGCAGGAGGGGATTAAGTGGCCTTAGCCATAATGCCCATGTGAGACAGGAGTCAAGACGGTAGTATTGCTTCCTTCTAGAACAGGAGGTGTCATTTTTTTTTTCCTGTAAAGGGCAATATAGCAAATAAGTTAGGCTTTAGGGGCCATGAAATCTCTGTCAAAATTCAATATGTCTGCTGAAGCACAAAAGTAGCCATAGGCAACATGTACACAAATGAGCATGACCATGTTCTAATAAAACTTTATTTACAAGAACAGACAGTGGCAGAAATTGGTCCTTTAGCTATAGTTGTCTCCCTCTGATTTTGTAACTGGATTATAATATTGAATAAGACATTTAAAATTCATTCTTTGTGAAAAAATTAAGAGAAAGGTGGCAAATACATGGCATGTACGTCTGAAGTTTTCCTTCTTAAGACAAATATAGACATTACTAATCAATTCTGGAACACTTTACCTCAGTTTGGGAATGTTTTCTGAATTCTTCTCACCACAGCAATAAAGCAGTGACTATCAACATACCATTGCTTGTGAGCGGCATAAAGGTCACAGAGTAAGAAACACATTCGAACCTTAATTCAAAGGCTTTACTTTTAGCAGACATGGAAAATATTACAAATTTAAAAAGTGATTGTGAATTTAGGAACAATGCTTCTGACAATAAATTGACAAATTATTGTAGTAGAATAATAATAATAATAATAATAATAATAATAATAATAATAATAATAATAATAATAATAATAATAAAAATTGGTTAGAATTGTTTAAAGTTGCGACTTTTCACTGTGCATACGTTTGTTTTTTGAAATTGTGAAACTTGGATTGAGCATAACGTAGGGGACATGAAGAGCCACATTAGGGTGCTTCTGGTTAAGGTCACACCTGAAGTCCAGAACGGTAAAAATGAGGTGATGAGTGGGAGGCGCTGATTGTGAAATCAGGTAGGTTCCTTGTGGGATGCTCCATGCATTTAGCTAGACCACGTGCATGTGGACATGAAGACATGAGCGAGACAAACTGGATAAGAACACTGGTAACTCATTCTGTAAGCTCCACAGAGGTGAATATAATCTTTGCCTCAGGGCTGTGATTGACGGCTGCAGGTGGAAGAAGGTTTGAGGGGAAACCAAGAGCATCGGAAGCTATTTTGAGAAACTCTTTCAAAATTGAAGAGTATTTTCTCTTTATGATTCAACAAATTCAGTACACATTATTGGTCGTGGTCTTTGGTAGTTTAACTAACACACTGAGCCTAAATTATCAGGCACGTGCTGACTCCTGAGCCAAATAGTTGAATTTCACTATCAGTTCCAAGGTACCATAGCTTCTAGCCAAGGCCCCCAAACGGAGGCTGAATGAGCTGCATCTGGTGTCACCAATGAGATGTGACACTGCCCTTCTGGACTGACAATGGGATTTCTTCCTCGCAGCCGTTCTTTACCGCACCATCATCCCTTAGTAGTGACGGGTGAACAGCTTGATCCCCGCAGGCATTTCTCAAGTAACCTCTCCCTCCACAGTCTGCAGAGAAAGCCAGCCTGTCAAGTTGCAATGAATCATGTGCTTTGATCAGTCTGCAGCATGGGCTGGGGCATCCTGCTAGGGCCAGTTGAGAAGAGGTGGTATAATCTGCTTACAGGTGGTTCAGGCGTCAGCAGTGCAGAGTCATTTCATGGCACCAACTCGGAAACACTGAGCAAAAGTTTGGGGGACTGCATGTGGAGTGACATAATTCAACATGTTGGACTATTCTTGGGAAAGAGTCCCCCCAAAAGGCTTGGAAGAAGTAAAAACTGTAGGATTGTGACTTCTGAATGAGCCCACCATAACAGAAAGGGTTTTAAAACAAGTTGGGTGAGGTTCCTTTTGTAAGCAGGAGTGACTGCTGACGCTTTAGAATTGCATGGGGCTGGGTGGCTAGTGTAGGTGTGACTTGATTTGCACCTCCCCAACCCAGGGCTAAATGAAAGACAGAGATTTGGGGGGCAATTGCTAATTGAGCAAGGATGAACTGGCATCCCTATTCACCTCCACTCTCTTTGATACCTCTGTCCCACTGACACTCCTCCCACCATCACTCCCCTGATGCATAGCTTTAAGCACGAGGACAGGGAAAGGAGAAAGGACCCCCCCTCTCTTGTCTTCTGTCGCAAACCCTGATCACCACCTTGTCGAAAATAGCAGGTCAGACAAGTCACAAGTGAAGTTGAATTTACCAGTGACAGGTGTCTATAAATTACTATGTTGTCCACTAAATCTTAAGCAGAAAATGTCTATCGAAAGTCCATATCACCCCGGTATGTTCGAATTTGAAGTTTCTAGGCAGAACCTGATACAATCTCTCAGTTCCTTTACTTCCAATATTTGTCCCCCTATTCTGACTCCGACAAAGAAGGGAAGTTTGGTTCAGGGCTATGGGACTAAGAGTTCGGGGGAGAATTAATAAAAGGATGAAGACCCTGCATGTGTGAAGCTTCTGGAGGAGTCTTTGTAGATGTGAGCTGGATTTGATTTATCATAAAGGCTTTGGGTAATTATGTTCCTCCTATGACTAAGGCACTTGTAGCCTGGCCAGCTAGCAGAGCATCTGTTTACAGAAAAGTGGTGAAATATGCAAAATACTACTGTTAATTGTGTTTCTACTTAACCTCTTTCATCTTCTTTCCAGGCCGGAAGCTCAGGGACTTTCCTGGTTCTTCTATTAAGAAGAAAGTGACAGTAGGGGAAAGATGTGACATTCACTGCATCTGAAGGAAAATGCAAGAAATGATTGTTGTGAAATAGTGGACCCAACTCATAATGTTGTTAAATTGAACTTCAGTGTCTAGTTGACAATTGACTCAATATAACCTTAAATACAAAACAGTAAAGCTTGTCTAGGAAAACTCATTTTAAATTTTATTCATTCTATTTTCTGCAGCCTCTATACCTGCCAGTACATCATTTATTTTTAGTGTTAGAACCATTATAGACTGAATAACCAACATTATAGTCCTTCTGTGTTATTGTGGGAGTGGGACATGGTATGTCTCCATCTGGCTGCATGTGGCATGACTAGCTAAGTGGGACAACCACTTCCTTTATAATGAAATTTACTGTATGGAAATGCACAGGGAAGATATTCTGTAAACTTTAAAATGCCAAATATTTACATCCTTATTAATGATCATATGGACTTTCTCTCTTTCCAATCCTATAACTGTACATTTTAACATGGTTGTAAACACCGTGTGTACATACGATTCTGTGTTTTTGCCCTCCTCACCTAACATATTGTAGGCATATTTCCATAATGAAGTACACAATACAACTTGAAAGCCCACAGACGGTTCAACATATTGATGTATTTAGTGAGTATTTTAATACTTCTTCTCTGTTCTGAAGCTAATATCCCAACATCTGCCAATTGGAAGTAATTTTTAACTGAATTAAATATGTATGTACTTGTTTCCCAGGACACACAAGCCTGAAAGATGCTAAATACAGTGCTTCAACTTCTCACTAAGACTAGTCTTTGGCTCTGGGCCCCACTATGATAATTCTGGACCCCAAACCCCAGGTCTCTTGCTTTGATGGTCCACGTTTATTATTGGAAAGCTGTTATAATTCCCCTCTTTCTCCCCATATGGCTCTCCATCTGCTGCACATTGAACACACGTAGTAAGTCTCTGTTGCCCCTTCACTGTCTTTGCAATTTTCTGTACATGATATTTCTTCCATTGTTGTGGTCCTAGCTGCACTAACACATGGAAAGTTATTGTCCTGAAGAAGGGGAAGGAATCTCTTTCCATCTTTGATAAAATTCTTTTGTTGGTCCTCAGCATAGGACAGACTTTTACCCACTTACTCATTCATTCAAATGATAATAAGCACTTCTGGTCATGTTAGTGCCATGCAAGGCACTGGGGAGTCACGGGGGCCTTACAGATATGTATCTGTCCCTCATGGTGCCTACAGTCTTCCAGTTGTCTTCCAATAATTCACATTAGTAAGGTTGCTCTTTCCATCCGACTTTTTTTTTCACTTTTGTGTGACCCCACCAACCCATCCTCCCCACACATGGTGAACATTCTGAGAATGGATATCCAGTCACTGTCCCCAGGGTGACATAGTACACTTTCTCTCCTACCACGTGAAATCTTTCCTCATCTCACATCTTCACTGAGAATTTAAAGATGTCGCCAGCACTTCCTCTGAGCCTGAGTTTTGGGTGTATCAATGCAGGATGCACACTTGCTGTCTCGCTCGCAGGCTAACAAGGAGTGCCTATGGGGATGCACAGAATAAGACCCTTTTTTGTAATGCCATTACTCACATATACATCTTTGTGCCTAAAGTTGTATGTAAGGTGACTTGACTTGACTGTAAGTAATGTAGAGCCATGTGTTTCATAAGTTAATATGTATGCAATATGCAAAAAAAATGACTAAAAAGAAGTGCGATAGAAATAAAATAGCTGTTCATATTCGGGACTTCAGAGGCTGGTGACAGTCTCCCAGCAACTGCCAGCAATTACTTGAAGCATCAAACTTACATGCTGATTGCTCAGTGAGGAGGTAGACGGAGGTGGAGAGGAAGACGACATGGGAAATCAACCACTGGAAACCCTCGGAAGAAGACCCGTCCCACACGTGTCGGAGGGGTAAAACTAGAGGGGACTTGGTGGGGTTCTTTCACTCTATCAGTCCCCCTCAACATTTTATATAATCTCCTGAGATCAAAGAGGAAACCCCAGAGTCCTGCTCTCCTTCAAAGAGCTCTGCATTCCCTCGTGTGATTTGTCAACATAGCCAGTATATTACTCAATACACTAGCTACTGCAGGGAAACGGATCCTGTGGAGTGAGTCATACGGGGCTTGATTTCTGGCTTTGTCCTGGGCAGAAGGCCGTCTTAATTTCAGTTTCCTCAACAGTGAAGAGTAGCAGAATTTGCCACCCCAAAATCTGATGGTACACATTCAGGACGTGCCATGCCAAAATAGGTCACTGTGGTATATCGATTATTTGAGCTGTAAGCACATGGAAGATAGCAAATTCAGAGAGAGGCTTTCTCTGAATTTTCCCTATCTGCCTAAAGACAGATTCTCCAAAAGAAATTCAACTGTCATAAATCCTTTCCCCAAGAGTTTCATCAACCGAGGAAGATTGATCCTTGTCACAGGAGAGGAGTGTAGATGTTGACATGACACCAGACAAACTTTGTCACCAAGCATCATAACGACCATCAATTCTTCTAAGGGCCCATTTATATTTTCTAAAAACTGTTCACTCTCCCTTAAAAGGACTGCATCCCTCTCCTTCTCCCTGTGAAGATGGCAGTTGGGTCTAAAGTTGAGGCCACTTTGGGGAGTTACTGAGTTTTTCTCCTGGGCATCTCCCAAGTATACATGGGAATAAACTTCTGCTTGATCGTCTCTTGTTCATCTGTGTTTTCTTTTAGGAGTTTCCGCTAAAAATTCATAAGGGCAGAGGGAAAATTATTTTTCTTCCCCTTCAACAGCCACAAGAGAGAAAATTATGACCTTTCAGGTTATTGAGAACTTATTTAAAAGTGTCCTGAACATCGTCTGGGTGTGTGATTAGCCAGTTAATGTAAGTCAGTTCTTTCCTTCTTGGTTCTTTTCCTTGTTCTCTCTTTCTCTCCTTTTTTCTCCCCCAACTTAAGCCTTTGTTTCTCCCTCTCCTTATTAAGGAGCTAATAATCTATTCCCTGACATCAAAACAAATTTTAACGGTAAACAGATTTTACTGATAGCAAATTTAAAGTATATACTTACATACGATTTCACAAAAACAACCCAACTCTTCAGAATCTGATAGAGAAACAAAGGTGATATTCATGATAAAAATGACACAATGTTCACAAGAGTAATAATAAAACCACCATACGTACAGGAGTTTACGGATATATCATCTTTTCTGATGTTTACTCTAATCCTTTACACAGGATTTATCGTCACCTCCACAGAGACTCAAAAAATTTCTGGTAGCAGCTATGAAGGGGTAGAGGTAGGATTTGAACCCAACTCTTCTGATTTTAAATCCTAGGTTTATTCTCCTAAACTAAACTGCTCATGTTTGCAAATAATTGTATACACAACAAAGTTTCCCTTACAGAAGTTGCAGAAGTTTATGCCAAAGCTAATGGGAGAAAAAAACATAGGTCTTCCTCACTGTCTTCCCCCAGCCACGTCACATCTGACACAGAGACACAAACACACACATTTGCATATGCGTAATTGTAGCCGGATGGAGCCTTCATACCTTCTGTTACAGTTACAGGTTGTTACATATTGTGTGTGTGTGTATATATGTATTTCTTTATAGATCCTTTATAAAGTCCTTTTCTAGTCTAGCAACCTTTTCTAAAAAGATGACACTGAAAGAATAAACTAGATTTTTAAAGGGAATTAAAACCTCATGCTGAAGAAATGATTTAGTCATGAACAATATTGAACATTTATTGAATAACCATGTTTGGGACATGATGACAGAAGGCACATATTTTCATGCCTTTTAGCTTATTTCACAGAACTTTACAAATGATGCCACCTGTTTTGTCCCATCTCAAAACGCCTTGTGCCGCAAGGAAACTCTGCCATGGGACTATGATAACAGATGGCCACGGGAGTGGGTACAATGATGGGTGTGTCATTTGTGGTCATGACGGAGAGAAAAGCAGTGCATTTCCCAAAGTGAAAAGGCAGGAGAAGAAAGAAGAATTTTAGTGTTCACAGGAGAACTCAATAAAATAAGTTGAATTCTGGTGAGGGAAGGATTGTGTGCTCTCTTCAGCCCCTCCCCATCTCTACCTCCATACCTTCTGCCTACACATTTGATAGGTTCCTTCAAACAAGCAATTGGAGTCAACTATGTAGAAAGAATAGGGTCTCACCATTGGTAGATAAAGAGATGATCCCGTTACTGGTTGTAACAGAGAAGAGATCCTGTGGAGCAGAGAAAAATTCAGTGGAATTCAGGAAATTCAGTCAAGGTCATGAGCAAGAATTGGGCTGAAGCAGTGATGTGGGAACAGGAAGTTCTAGAAAAATCTCTTCTTGATAAGGATACTGCCATGAGTTGGAATGGGTCTCAAAGTAGAGCTGGGGTTCCAGAGATTACACTGTAGTGGTCATCAGGACCAAGGCTAACATTATGATGGGCCATATGTGTAACATTCCTGGAAAGATTAAATCTTAAATAGTTCGTTGGTAGTGGGCAGAATTAGATTGGGTATCTGGCCAGCTATACGATCATAGGCAAACCCAGAGAGATAAGATAAGAATAAAAACAAAGCTTTATTTTAGATTTTCTCTGTAGGTCCAACAGCAGCTCTCTTGAACTGTGATGCAAGGAAATGTCTAACACACATATTAAAAAAATATTCTTCAGAGATGGTGAAAATGAGTTCAATTTATATGAAATGATAGAAGATGAAACCATCCAAATATCAGTTCTCTCATTCTTCTCTGAGGCATAAAATGCCACAGCTTAATAGGCAGGTTACAAATGAGCTACAAGGAAGAAAAGAAGAAAACCGTCAGGCATACAGAGCAAGCTTTTGCTTTATTGTTACCCTGATAAAATTATAATCTATCAAGAAAAATGACCATCATCACAAATTCTGATCATCCATATTGCAACCATTGATGAGAAAGAAATGGCTAAGGACGAAGTTAAAAGATTTGTCTCAAATTTTGACTGCCACCACTGCATTTTAGTATACAAATGTGAAATAACAATTACTTGGCCATCATTTGTAAATTCTGAATTGTACCAAATTGCACATGTTCTTAGATACACTGAAGACACGGGAAAGAATTCTATTAGTAAGTGCCTCTGTCTACCCGCTGGTCCATATCTCTTCTTGCCCATTATGTTGTAAGGTAACCAGAACATCTCCATGGTAACCCCTAGACACATCTCTCTCTATATAACTGGGTATTTTTCATTTGTCTCACATGCTTGTTTTATTTTATACATGGACTTGCCTTGTCAGATAACTGCATTTATGTGAAAATTATATTTACATATACATACACTTGCGGGCTTACACATACATGCCCACATTTCCAAAGGGTTTCAAATAATTTCGGAAGAATGGATATACAGTTAGCACAGGTGAGTTAAAGAAATGAGATCAAAAGTATTAAATGGGGAATGATAATGGCACCAGAAAGGTGGGGTAAGATATTTAAAAAATATTCTTATAGTCCAGGAGCCTGGGCAGAAAGGACAATGTTTTGCATCTTTCTGTAGTTCTCATTGGGGGAAAAAAAAAAGTAAAAGACAAATGTGTTCTCATCCTTAGCTGACACAGGTATTCACTGAGTTGTATCTTACAGAAAGACACTGATATTGTGATTTAAAAGAATTCTACCATCCTGAGGAAAAGATCTAAATACAAAGTGTACAGAAACATATGTCGTTTCATCTCTAGCCTCTGGGAAAAGCCAGCGGGCCGAACTGGCAACATACAAGTCTGGAATACCTTCATGGAGGTTGCATGTCAGAAACTGCTCCGAGAGGTCAAGCAAAGGGGACCCAGGCACTCATTGAACTAGGGGAACACCTTCATTTCCATGTGCCTTCATGTGGTTTTTCTCTCTTGCCCAACTCTCTTCCCTGCCCAGTGGAAATGTAAGCGTTCAAACTTTCTGATATGTAGCAGAAGCAGTGAAATGAGTGTAGGTTTTCCTTTTTCATGAGCTTGATGCAGCAATCACCTGCTAATGAATGTAGAAAAATTAAAAAAAGAAAAAACGAATTTAGAGTTTTATGCAGAATTGAGGTTATTTTCATGTTCTCTGACAGTTAGAAACAATAAGAACATTAAAAAAAATCTTTTTTTCGCGGAGAACTCCATTAAATCAAAGTGCTTTTGAAATATTTTATTTTTTTTAACAAATGCTAATTTGGAGATCTTGAAAAAGAACAAGTTCTAAATCTATCAGGTGGCAGACCGTGAGAAAACTGGGCATAGTCTTTAGAAAAATATTTTATACCCCATCCTTCATTTTCATCTATTTTTGGTTAAGTTTCCATGGAGTTCTATCCTCATGGGGTAATTGAGCTATGCTGATGTCTGAGAAGCAAGAAAATATTCTAGAAAATTAAACCTGCCCCTCTTGAAGCATTCAAGAGAGGCTGGGCTTCTTAAGTCTGGTATTCAAGGATTGTCTGAATAATCACCTGGGGGCGCTTGTTAAAATGCAGACAACTAAGCCCTAAGGAGGCCCCACTAAATCAGAATAGTGTCTCAGTAATGTGCCTTCTAAATAGTCTCCTCGTTGAAAAACCATTGTGGTAAACACTGGATAAGTAAATGCCTTCTTTGGATATTTTAAGGAAAGGTACTTCTTTTACTAATATTATTTTTAGACAAAATAAAATTATGGCCAAGTTATTCTATCACTGTTATTCTTTTTGGCTTTTACTGTGTTGTGAAATATGACCTTGATACCCTATATCACTCAAGCGATCAAAATGAGGCAACACAGATTTACGTGCGGAGCGCACTGAACTGTGAGCACACGTAGAAGCAGGTTTCTTGTGCACAGTCTGTGTGGTTGTCTGTTCCTCTGTGTACCCTCCTGGACATACCTGCTTAACTGACGTCTGTTTAACTCAGTCTCTAGGATATCTGAAATCGGGACTGTGTACATGTTGGAATGTCAGATCACAGACGTAATGAGAGAGGGAGAACATTGACTGTCTCTGTGCACAATTTTTAAATGAATTATTAAATGATCCATTAAAACTAGTCTTCAAAGAGAGGACTTTTTTCCATGCTCCCTGTAGGCTAGGTCTCTTTTACATTAGATGTATTCGTGCAAATCGGAAAACATAGCCCGTGAAATCTGTGAGTAGCATTTTGAAATGTAGTGTTAGAAGAATCATCGGGGGAGGAGGAAGTTTAGAGACTAGATTTCAGAAAGGTAAAAGGAAAAATGTACATTAAAAGTGAGCCTAATAATAAAATTTAAATTTCTAAAATATGATTTCACACATTTTCATCTGGGCATAAATTTAATAGATCACCACCGAGATGTAGTTGGGGTTTCTGCCAAATGTCTTTAATTTCTTTGCAACGGAAATCATAAAAGCTGAGAAGAGAGAAAGAGAGGGTGTGTGTGTGTGTGTGTGTGTGTGTGTGAGATAGGTAGATGTTATAAAGTCTTCTTTGAGGTAACTTATATCTACCTGAAATTCTCTAATATGACAATGAAAAACCATACCTGAAAGAGGGCCTGAAAATGAAAAAAAAAAAAAATACTGGGAAATGAGATAAATTTATGCCTATCAATCAGTATTTCTGAACCCTGCCATTAAAAAAAGAAGTATCCAGAATACTACATTTTAAACCAATAACAGAGCCAAACAAAACAAAACAAAACTGCACATGCTCACATGCACACACACACACACACACACCCCCACACACATTCAAGCACACATCCGTTTCTACTAAAGAGTATCTATCTGCCAAGGGGTGGTGGGGGGAGGGGAAGACAAGCATTTCAAGGGATTGGAGACAGCTTTCTCTTTTTCAAATCTCATATTCTGCTTCTCTATTAAAATGCCAGAAGTTTCTTTGCCTAATATTCCTTGATTTCTTTTCTTCTTAATGTTACTTTTGGCCTTTGGGCAGGAATTTGGGTGGCAGCCAGTCAGCAGTTTATAGATAAGAAAGCTTGAAAGTACCTGAAAATCACAATGACTCCTTGTCACTAGCACAGTGGGAATACTTGGGGTTGGGCCTGCATTGTCTTCACTCTCGACCCCACCCTTGACTATTGAGGAATTTGTCCTCCGGGCCCCAGAACAAGATTTGTGGTTTGCCTGATAAATCCATAGCCACCTGACCAAAATTTTCATTGCTATAATCTTTGTTTTAGATGCAGCAACATAGAAATGACTAACCAATGATTACCATTTTCTGATTGCTCTCCCCCAGTCTTTGAGCATGTTAGATTCATGTCGATTTGGGTTAGGTTCAGTTGTGAAACCCTGACAGTGAGAATGGACTTCTTTCCTAATCCATCATGGCTTCCTGGTAGAGGGTAAACTTTTTGAAATGAGGCCTTTCATCAATCTACTGTGTCACCTAAAGTTATCAGAGGGATGGTTCTGGGCCTCCTGACCCTCTCTGTGCCACTGCTTTTTAGACAGTTCCATCTTTAGTTCAATATTGGATTTTCCTTCTAATTTTCTTTCAAGATCTCACTACTCCTTGGCAACCAGCCCTAAGATCTCTTCCATCACCTTGGAGATATGGTGGCCTGACTGCTGTTCCATCCTCAATGTTCAAATGAGGATCTCCATTTCTTCTAAATTCTACGCTTGGCTGAATTTTACACAGACTCATCCATTGCTAATCAACAAATGACTCCCAGACTTGGAACCAGTAAGCAAGCCCATTCTTCCCTCCTCCCTGCTTGTGCTTAGGGGTTAGCCTGAGTTTTCTCTCTTGTACAATACCTCTAGCATCTTCTGGTTTCCATCAAGAACCACAATCAAGAACTTGATAGTCCACACCCACCAACTCCTTCCCACCCTCCCACAGTGTCACCCTTAAATCCCTTCTGCATGATCTAAACCCATTGAATACAGGTAAGACTTGACCACAAAGATTCCCTAGGATGTCACGAACGCAAACGAATGTGAGGGAATCCATAGGGAGACAGATCACTTCTTAACACAAAGGAATACCAAATGCAACAGTTTTTACGGGATGAGTGTAGATAATGAATTCTCATTAGCAAAATGTTAATGTTCTCTCGGGCACACAGGGCACCCAGGGTTTCCTATCACCACCACCACCACCTCCATCACACTGTAGCTTTATATTTGAGCAGTGCTTTCTTCCTTTTGAAAGTCCTCTCACCCCTCCCATTCATTTAACCTCACAACCGCTCATTAGCTCTGGCGTTTACTAGAGTGCAGTCATTCCTTAAGCGGGATTGCATCTATAATCAGCACATCAGGCAAAAATTGTGTAGAGTCAAAATTGCCTGTCAAAAATCTCTTTAAAAGTTCATGAAAATAACATAAATGATTCTGTGCTTATTTCTCCCTCCTCCTGAGGCCAATCCAACTGGTTTTTCCTACTACATTGAAAAGATCACTGTTTCTTTGGTTAAGTAGTTTACATTCATTCGAGATTTTCTTGTAGAAAAACAATGATTATTGTTGTTCTTATTATTTGCTGAATGTATACAGTTGATTTTGCACGAGTTCAACGTTCACATGACATAATGCTACTGAAGTATTTCCTTTCAAAGACAAGAAATATAGGCTAAGTGAGATTAAGCAATTTGCCCAAAGTCATAGCTAGAAACTGAAAGAAGTGAGTTTATAACTCAGATCTCCGTATCTTAAATCAGGTTCTTTTTTATTAAAATGGAAGTTGGTTAATTACTTCCACCTACGTCAACTGATCAATTGCTAATGTTTGCCTGGTTTCCTGTGTCAAGTAGGATTCTGAAGCTGAGTCTAGGCTCAACAAGCAAGACCACAATAAGCATCAGTCTGCCAGGGCCAAGGGTAGACAGACGTGACATGCTTGCCTCATATTAAGAATCAGGAATGGTTCTTCCCTTTCTCTATCTATTTTTATAATCAAATGAAGATTTTAAATCCAATAATTAATCATATCTTTCCCGTATGGTTTCAGCTAAATGAGGAGCCTTAAAAAAAGAGGAGGAAACATTAACAGAAGAGATAATTGATTGACTAATTTTTAAGTGTATTTTTACGATGGACTAATTCTTAAAGTATTCATTAACTAATGGAATTATGGCAGTATGTGATTGCTGTCTCTACAGAACAGGTTAAAAAGTGCACGGTCATAATAGCTTCTTGTCTCTCAAGAACTAGGAGGCAGCCCCAGCTCACTTGCCTTCACTGAGAAGGATCAAGGGTCTTATTGATATTCATGGTTCTACTCCCCTAAGCCTCAATGAGCTGCCTCACTTACGAGCTGCCCTGGAGGATGAGGGGAAAAGAGAGAAGAATATGCTGCCACTGTTTGCGGGAAGGAGCCATTTAGATACAGTGTAGAATTAGGTTCGTGATTCCTGGGGGGCTTATCTTGAAAAAATTTTTTGCCCAGCTTCCTTCAAGACTGCCAAAGACCAAGATCTGTCAGTTCTTTGAGCTTTTCTGATGTATGTCCTGCATGGTGGCAATGTGAGGGGACAGGATGACAATAATATTGTATACTGCCTCCTAGGAGTCTCCTTTAAGAGAACTAGCAAAATTGGGCTCCCCTTTCACTCTGATATAAGAGGTCACTTCACTCTAGTTTGATGGGAAAGGAGGGCATCTGTGTCTGTAACAGAGAAGAACAAACCTGACTCCATATTGGACCTATTCCTAGAGCTCTAACCTTTCTGCTGTGTTGCCTGTACTTGGTCATGACAGCGCTGCATCTTTTATAAAAGAAGGTTGACTGTGGCCTGAAGTATACAGGATAGCCCATTCTCCAGGCTCTGACCTTTAAGGTATACACTTTTCCATTCATATAGAGGTAAAAAGTCACAAAACAGAAAATAACATTCGTCTTAAAGGTGATTTAGACAGGAACATGATGACCAGACCTACATGGAAAGCTGCAAGCAAAAGGATGGTAGAGTCTTAAGATGGAAAGAATCTCAACACAGAAAAAGCTCTTAATGGCCAAGTGGGGCTCCACTTCCCTGGGAACAACTCCACTGATCTGTGATATAATTGAGGATTAAGCATTCATTGTGTTAAAATGCTGATAATCTGGGATTTATCTCTTAATAGTAGTAAGCATTGCCTCACCTGATAGGCTTATTCTATAAACATTTCTAATATTTCCTCCAAGTTATGTTTTCTAGACTTTGCATAGAATCTATCCTTGTTCTTCAGGTTAAGAAACTTTCTTTTTATGCCTGGTTTTCTAAGAGTTCTTAACATAAATGCACATTGAATTGTATCAAGATTTTTTGTTTCTGCAGCAATTAATATCATTATATTTTTCCTTCTGTCCTATGCTATGGCATTCAGAGATTTTCCATTATTAAGCCACCTTTATATTCCTTAAATAAAGCCTACTTGTTTTATATACATCACTGGGTCTGGTTTTTATCTGTGGTTTTTGTGACTATATTCATAATCTGCCTCGATTCTTTCAATTCAGTTAGTCTGCATGTATGTCAAGTCAGATGTAGGCTTATAGAGAAACTCATCCATAAGCAACAGTGTTCTCAATCTGAATAAACCCTCTTCTGTATGTTTTGCTTCCTTGTCCCTGGGTTCTTCCAAGTCTTGGCTTATCTTTTGCTTATGTTTTATGACCTATTTCATTTTACCTTTTTTGACTTGACCACTACTCAGTGTTATGCTCAACAGTACATGTTCAACACTCTCTTGGCTCCAAATAAGAAACAGCCCTATGTCTAGACTCAGTCCTGCAAAACCCACAACCTTGAGGCAAATGGAGGGACTAATATTGTGATCGAACAAGACTACTTGACATTTGCCTAATCCTCTTCACAGATCACTGTCTCTTGGCCTTTGCATGTATTGTTCCCTCTACCTAGAATAGCTTTCTTTCTCATCTCTGCATTTCTAAATCCTATTGTTTTTTCAAGCCTTCTCACTCAAATGCTATCTCTTCCATGGAACATTTCCTCATAACCTCCATAACACTTTAGATTTTTCTAGAAAGAGCTTATGTTTATTATTTAGTTATTTATTGCTGAAAACATTATCTCAAAACTTACTGACTTAAAATGACAGAAAACATTTATCATCTCACAGCTTCTATGGATCAGGAATTCAGGAGTGGCTTGAGGTGGTTCTGTCCTGGGGTCTTTTGTGGAGCTGCGTTCAGGGAAGTAGACTTGGCTGGATCTGGAGGGCTGGTTTCCTCCCTGGCTCCCTCATGTGACTGGCAGGTCCATGCTGGCTCTTGGCAGGAGTCTCAGTTTCTCTCTACATGACCTCTCTACAGAGCTGCTGAGTGTCTTTACAATGAGAGCAATTAGTCCAAGAGCAAGGCAGAACTCTAGTGCCCTTTATGACTAAGCCTTGGAAGTCACATCCTGTTACTTCCTCTGTATCTTCTTGGTAACACAGACAACCACAGTTCAGGATGGGAGAGAGTTACAGAAAAGTGTGAAAACCAGGAGGTGGTGATCATTGGACGCCATCTTGAAAGAGAGAACTGTACTTACTGTTTTGTATTATGATTACTTTTGTTTATATCATATCAGCCCTAGAGGGAAAATTTATTTGGGGGTTCTGTTTTTCATCTTTTTATCTTTTACATGCAATAGATACCAAATTCATGTTTAATGAGAGAACAAATAAATAGACAATCAATGATAAGAAATCTAGGTGGGCATCCACACAGACGTATCTTGGAAGGGAGCAGCAGTGCCTGTCTGAAAACTACTGTAACAACAACAAAAAAGTGACTGACCTTTGTTATTTGATTTCTCCTTAATAGGTTTCACATGTGTCATTCAAAAATATATGTATTGGGGGGAGGGTGTTCAGTCCTTGAAACATAGCATGCTTAAACATGTTTCTATCACATAGAGGGTATCGAGCAACATAAAATAAAATATTTTCCTTTATGGAAAAGATTGCTGTCAATTTAGTTTAATATGTCCCATTTTTATTTCATACCATTTTATGCTAGTTTTTATGCTTGATGCTAGAATTTAAAAAAAAATTAAAATTAAAAGCTTAAGTCATTCTTCTTGCCATAAAGGAATTCACAATACATTCCAGTACCTATAAAATGAAAATGATGCAGAATTTATAGAGTTAAGCCATAGAAGAAAAGCACTGAAGTTTTAACATATTCAATTATCCAGAAAAGCAAATCCGTTTTGGCTTTGTTAATAGCACTGAAATTTGCATGCCACTCTTTTAATTAAAGCAGTGGAGAACACATGTTGTTCACTTCATGTCTATATATTTCCTCTGGGAACAAGTCAAGCTTTATGATAAAGCATAATGAAAATAATTTATATGTAAAGCAATAAACCCAATTCTCTAACAGAGAATTTTTCAAGTGAGGTATTTTCCAATCACTGTCTCAGAGTCTCTCTGGGAAAGAGAGTGGGACTGGTTAAATTTTTGATTACTGAGACTCACCTCAAACCTACAGATGGATTTCCTAGGGGAAAGACCAGAACATTTCTCATAAACTACTCAGGTAATATTTATACATGCTAACTCTGGAAATCAGTCCTCCACCAGTGGAAGTTGGTGTACAATAAATGATGGTAGGCAGACTTCTGAGGTTTATATACAGGACCCAAAACTTAGGAAAAGGACAGCTCCCCAAACTTCTGTGACCCACCAAGTGCCTGGAGAGAGTGCAGACTTCCAATACACTCCCCTCTAGACATTGTGATATGAATTCTTTCCTCACCAAGTAGTCATGGCCTGAAAAGGAGACAATAACTTCAGTCACAAAATGAGTCAGTACATTTTTACTTAGTCTGGGACAAGAAAAAAGGAAGTTTTGAGGGTTTTGTCTTTGCTCTCTGCAGCTTTACAAGACGACCGTGCAACAGGAGTGTGTCTGGAGCTGGGTCTGATGGTTTCCTCTATTGAAGAAATCCTATCTCTCCTTCTCATTTTTCTTTGGACACCTAGAAAGGAAAGATGGTAGTGAAAAAATAAAAAGAAGAAAAAGAAAAGGAAAAGACAAGGAAAGCAATGCTGTGGGGCAGTTTGCACATCCTCCCTCCAAAACGTAACACAGAAGCTCACAAAATTTCTATGGCCTCTTTTCTATACCACGAACGTTCTATTCCATTCTGGGAAGTGGTAGAGGAGAATTGAAGAGATCACGGTCATCCACTCTTCCACCCACTGGGTCTCCCTTATAAGAAGAGGTATGTTCATGAAAGAGTCTTCAAACATGCTTTCTCCCCATAGTGAAAAGACTGCTTCTAGATTGTCAAAGCATCACCTTGTTCCACTTCACCAGGCAATTGATAAATACGCACACAGGTTATAAAGACACTAGGAAAAAAAAACTTAAGGGAGAAAAAAAAAACTTCACTTATTTTTCAATTAATTTATATTGAATTTTCTATCATCTTTTTCTTAGTTTTATTTCAATGACCACAAAAGTGTTGTAAAAGACCCTGTGGGACCTTCCTGGGACAGACCCTTCCCCCACACCCTCTGCTGTAGCTTTTCTGAGAAGTACCGAGCTAACAGAATCTCATATATATTTCCTGAGTTTTTCAGATGCTAAAAACCACCACCAAAGAGAAGAAATTAACTACCTGATGATCCAGAGAACATAGCTCCAGACCTTTTGGTGCCTCGGGGTTGACAGTGTTGATCTCCCTGTTCCTTTAACATCAACCAATCAGAGCATCGTGCACTAGCTGTTCCCTGCAACCCCTCTCCCTCACCTGGCCTTTAAATATGATTTGCTGAAAGCTTTTGGGGAGTTTCGGGTTTTCTTAGGCATGAACCACCCCATCTTCCTTGCTTGGCCCTGAAATAAACCTTTCTCTGCTCCAAACTCTGACATTTCAGCTTCTTTGGCCTCACGGAGCAGCAAGCACAGGAAGTTTTGTTGGGTAAGAATGTTGCTATCCTAGTCAGGATAACTCATGGAAAACAATACGCCCTCAAATCTCAGTGAAGTAACAAAGGCTTGATTTTCTCATGCCACAAACCACACAAGGATACAAGTCTGGTGTGATTCTATTTCCGGGTTGGAAATAGATGACCCAGGCAGGAAAAGACAGCAAGAAACACGTAGCTCGTCTGCAAATATCCACCCGGAAGTGAAAATGTATTTCATTGGCCAAAGTGTCACCTGACTTCAAGAGAGAGGGGAGTACGTACACTACAACTATGTTCCAGGAGGAAGAAAATGAGGGGTGTATGGTAACCAGCACTAATGACTACAATAAGCTCCAACCAAACTCAAGATCCTTCTTTACCAAGAAACTGGATTCCCACCATGAAGCACTTTCAAATTTCCTTTTTCTTGTTTTTGATTTTCTTTAGATAATGAGCTATTGATAGGCATCTATTCAATTTTATTTAATATATACTCAGATTTCCTGTTAGTCTTTTCCTATTGGTTAGTGTGACAATGCATATCAATAGCTCCTATTACCTCTGTGGTTTTGTTAAATATTCCTTGCATTTCTTTCTCCTGTTTGTGATATATATACATATATATGTAAATGATCCATAGTTGTTACAGCTTTGTTTGTGGACTGTGCCCTCATAGATAGAGCAGGAGTTAAGTCATGTGAAGACAGAATAAAGGGGTGCATCCTAGACGTAGGAGAAATCTGCACTCAAGCACATTAACCAGAAACAGCATGGAGTTTGCACCAAGAATTACAAGCAATAGCTCTTTGCTTGTTGGACAAGAATATTAAGCAAAGAGTGATGAGAAATGAGACTAGAAGGTTAGAGATGAGTTGGATCATGGTGTACCTTTCTTATTCCTGAGATGATTATGATAATGAAGAAGAAAATTAAATGCACTAACCCTCAACAAAACTGTTTGGAAAATGACATGATCATTCAAGTCATCTTGAACCAAAAGAAAACAAAGAACATGCTCAACCAAAATGATTTTAATCTCAATTATGGAGCCACTGATGTTGCAGAAATGACTATTGGCATGAGGTTATGTTACCCTAGAAGCACTAAGCTTATGATTTGGTGTAAGGACTGGGCACATGAAAATTCATACCCTATTCCTACTTTTTTGTCATTAAGTACTTCTACAGCTTTAGATAGCTCAGGTAACCTTTGTGTCTCAGTCTCTTCATAAATAAGATTAATATTTTTACAGTTTTGTTATTTAACGCATAAGGTTATGACATAATGGTGTGTAAAGGTCCCATGAAAAATAAAACTAAAATTAGCATAAATAATCAAGGTACTCTTGATCTGTGTGATAAAAAATTGGTAGGATATGTCATCAATATTCAAAGTAATAAAAATCTGACATTTAGTTCAGGCCTTCAGCACTGATGAAATATTCTATTAGATTTTTTTTTTATAATAAATTCCATCAAGACTATAATCATTTCCTTAATAAAAATGTTGTATTTGAAGATCAAGTCTCACAAAAATTAAACTGATGTAAACCAGATCAAATTTTAAATAGTTCTTTCAGACATACATATATATACATGATTTATATAAAAGTGTCTCATCATGACTGTTTGCTTAGACTTTCATTTAAAATCTCATCAAAATAATTAAGATGATCACTTTTGATTGCAGAATATGTCATCTTGTAAACTATTGCAATTTTCCATCAATTATAACTGTTGCCCTCTTGACCAATCAGAACATTGTCTATCAGTTTAATTATTCCTCGAGAATGCCATTTACTTTGTTAATAATCAAAATAAATGCCATTAGTCATGAACTTTTATGTGCCATTTAGTGAAAGTTATGTTAATTTGAAAGTTAAATCACTTCTACATGTTCCTTTTGAATTTAGCCCTCATGATGTTTAATGGTACATCTAGTGCTATGAGAATCGTGGAACCACAGCTACCAAGAAGTGTGGGTCATCTAAACAAACCCTGAAGAGCTGGAATCATCAGATCTCTGTAAAATCCAATGCACTGATAAGGACAAGGCTTTCCTTTGCTTTTTAAACAAAATACTTCAATCAACATGTATATACTGAGACTTAATATATACCAGGTAATGTTATCACTGTTGCAATTTCAGAGGAAAAGTAAGGTAGCCAATATCTCTGACCACAATAAATGTATAATTTTTCTTTTAAACTAAGGCAAAATTTATGCATAGTAAGATGCCCAGCTAGTTTATGTACAATTGCATGAATACTGAGTAATATATTCACCTGTCTGAACAAGAATTTAATCCAGGTACAAATGATTCCCATCAGCACACAAATTTTCTGCATACCTCCTTCCAAGCACCTTCCCAGCCCTCAGTGGCAACTGCTGTCATGGTTTTGAGTAACAGATTAGATGGGCCTTAGACCTTCATAGAGATGTAGCCCGATCATCTGCATTCATTTGAGTCTCATATCTTTTGCTTTCATTTAGTGTAATGTTCTCAATATTCATCAATATTTTTTTATGTATCAGTAGTACATGCTTTTTCCTCACTCAGATGATATTACATTGTGTGGATGTGTCACTATTTGGAGTTTCTGTTTTTGAACATTTGAGAGATTTTCTGTTTTGGCTAACACTAACAACGTTAAAAGAAACATTCTATAAAGGACCTTCTGTGGATATATGCTTAATATTTTATTTCTCTTGGGTAAATATGTAGGAGGAATGGCTGGATTGTATGGTAGGAGTATGTTTAACTTTAAAGGAAATTGTTAAATAGCTTTCCAAGGTGGTGGTAGCATTTTACATCTCAGCTAGAAACATTTCGTTCTTCTAGTTGCTGCTGTAAGTGGAATGGCATTGTGTTGTGGTTTTAACTTACATTTTAACTTAACTTTTCCTTCTCATGTGCTTATTAGCCCCTTCTATATCTTCTTTTGTGAAGCTTCAGTTCAAGCCTTATTTCCAACTTTCAAATGTGAGTTGTGTTATTACTGAATTTTAGGAGTTTATAAAATATATTCTGAATATAACACCATTATTAGATATATGTACCACAAATATTTCTCTCAGTATGGGGCTTGTCTTTTATAATTTCTTAATACTGTTTTTGATTTTTTGATGAGAATTGTTTAATTTTGGCAAAGCTCAGTTTGTGATCTTTATTTCTTATAGTCAGTAACTTTTGTTTTCCCCTAAAATTCTTTTTCCTACTATAAAATTGTAAAGATGTTTTCTCATATTTTCAAGAAGCTTTACATAATTAATTTTTATATTTAGGTCTATGATACACCTTGAATAAATGTATTTGGTATGAGGTAAAGATCAATGTTCACATTTTTCTGTTCATTTACTTAGTTATTCCAGCATCATTTGATGAAAAAGAAATATTTTTCCATGTTAGACTACCCTGAAACCTTGTTGAAAATCAGCTGACTTTATATTTGTGAATCTATTTCTGAACTCCATTCTCTTCCATTAATCTCCTGGTTTATCCGCATGCCAAAATCAGTTGTCATTGTTACTTTATGGAAAACCGTGAAATCTGGTAGTGTAAGTCCTCCATTTTCCCCCTTCTTTTCCCAGATTGTTTTGACTTTTCTAGGTCCTTTGTATTCCCATATAAGTTTTAGAGTTGACTTACCAAATTAAAAAAAAAGAAAACCCTGCTGGTGTTTTGATTGAGATTGCACTACATTTACAGACCAATTTGGTGTGAGAATTGGTATCGCAACTCTTTACAACCTGAGATACCCAGTCCATGAACACACTGGTTGGGCAGGACCTCCATCGTGTTCCAGCCCTACACAAACTTCCACATCGCTGTTCAGCTCTCAGTCCAACAGCAAACACTCTCTCCTTGGCTTTGTGGATTCACTCCCTGTCTGTGTGGGCACAACCCAAGTCTCAGCCGAGAACCCATTGGAAACAGCCATGCAGACCCTGGATCCTACCCTCTCCTTAGCGCCTTCCTCTGTGACACCAGGCTCCATCCTTTCCAAGCCCTTCAGCAACACTACTGCAACCCCAGGCTTCTCGCCTCTGCTTGGGGTCCACCGCCCTGTGCAGCAGTTTGGAGTGTATTTCCAGGAGGACAGCCAGGGCAAACAAGTTAGGGCACAGACTTTGTGTTTTTTCCTTTTCTGAAAGATCCAGTGCTATGTTGCCTGTTGTCTAATATATGGAAACAGTTGCTTCAGAATTTGTCCAGTTTTATGATTGTCTGTGGTGAGAAGGCTCCGCTGGTATCAGGTACGTCATCACGGCAAGTAGCAGAATTATTGCAATTTATAGTTTTAAGAAGTGAGACAAACATTGAACATGAAATTTCTGAATTTCCAAAGGAAATACTGTATACCTTGTTGGGGAAGGGAGGCAATTAAGAGGTAAATTACCATAATTCAGAGGTTCAAAAAAGGCTTCCTGGAGCAATTAATTTTAAGTATAGATCTGAAAATTGAAGTGGAGTCAGGCAATAAAAAGAGTGGGAGAGAGTTAAAGTGCTTTGTTTTTTAATTATGAAGCATGAAGTCTGTGATCAGATGCTATTGCCAAGGAATCGGTGTGTAAGGCTCAAGCATGTATGAAAACACTATTATATTCCTTGAATATCCTTCTTTCTAGGGGCCCATCACTTGCTTCTGTGTGGAAGGACATGCCGCAGAATGCTAGGACTCCCAGTGACTAAAATATAAATAGAATTTCTACTTACGGATACTTCCTGTCTCAAAACATTTTATGCCAAATCATCTAGATAATTCAGGATTCCTTTTTATGATGTTATTTTTTGCAGATAATGAAATTAAAAAATGTACTTTTAAACTAGAATTAACTGAGTAGCCTATGTTCAAAATATCTCAGAGAACGTCCATATTTAATCCGTTTGAGGAACACAGGAATCTCGGGTTAATTATTATCTCTACCCAAAGAGAAAACTTGAAAAATAGATTTGTAAATTACACTGCACCCATAACCAATTTCATAGAAGAAAATACACTATCTTATTGCATAAATGACAAATGAACTGGTTTATAATCTCTGTCTTAGTTTGTACACTGGAAGGTGGCCCAAGAGGAGCAGAGGAAATCCCTTTCTCTATTGCCTTGATTTCAGCTATGTGTTGTTGCATCTCCCTAAGAATATAAAAGACTTGTACCTAGTGTGCTGGGGGTTTGCATTTTTTCCTTATGTTTAGTAACATAAAAGAGTGGTACAATTTTCCTGATACACCCACTCGTCTGTTGAGAATTTAAATCACGTTAGGACTGGGACATTATGCTCTGCACCAGAAACTGACACATTGTAACTGACTATACTTCAATAAATAAAAACAAAATCATGTTAGGAATTCCTGTTTTCAATTAAATTTCATTCCCTGTGCTCTTCAAACACCAGGAGGGAGCCTATCAGACAAAAGGAAGAGTTATTAGCCAGGAATGTAATCTCAATGTGTCTCATTATTCTGTAGTTTTTTCAGTGTCTTTCTCCTCTTTTGTGCCTTAGAGACTGCAGTCAAGCTACATTCTGCTTGCAATCATATGGTCTATTTCAGATTTGTAGTTAGACCAGCTTTCTAAAAATTCTGTTCACTCTGCAGTCATATATATTTATAGTGCTCCAGGGGATAACTCCTACCGGACGCATTGAACTTGTAGACTCAGGTCATACTTCCGATTATGTTGTCTGAGGTTCGGAATGTACAAAAATATTTGGTCATTTTGGTCTGTTTTTGAACATGCACTCATGGGTCGAAATATCCGCAAACCTGCTCTCAGGTCAAGAGATAAAACATAGGATTGATTCTCTCCCTATGTGGGTCCATCTACCCATTCCTGAGACATTTTAATGAAACTCCCAGGGGTGGAAATTTGACAGAAGCAAGTTTAGTTATTTAATTTTAATGTAATTTTCCAAATGAAATAAAGCCCTTTTTATTTTTGAAATAAATATTATTTCATTTTAGAAGAAATTTAGATTGACAGAAACGTAGGATCGGTGAGTCCCCACATTTCTCATACCCAGTTTCCCTTATTATTAACGTGTGGCATTGGTATGGTAAGTTTGTCACAATTAATGAACCAATATGTATACATCATTATTAACTAGAATTTGGACTTTACCTAGGATTTCTTAGATTTTTACCTAATGTCCTTTTCCTGGCCCAGGCTCCCACAGAGGACACCACATTCCTTTAGCCATCACATCTCCTTAAGTTTTTCTTGACAGTGACAGTTTCTCAGATTTTCCTTGTTTTAGGTGAGCTTGTCAGTTTTGAGGGGTACTTGTCAGATATGTTGAAGGCTGTCCCTCACCTACTTCTGTCTGGTGTCTTTCTCATGACTAGGCTGTTCTTAATGAGTTTTGGAGAAGACCGCAGAGCTCAAGTGTCATTCTCATCACGTCGGATCAAGGGTGTGTCCTAGACTACCAAGGTGAGTTACCACTGTTGACACTGATCTTGCTCACCTGGCTGAGGTGTGAGGTGAGGTTTCTCCACTTTAAAGTCACTTTCTCTCCCTCCACTTTCACACTGGCCTCTTTGGAAGGACGTCACTATGTGCAGCTCACACTTAAAAAGTGGGGTGGTGTTGTCTACCTCCTGGCCGGCAGAGTATCTACATGAAAGGTTTGAAATTCTTCTGCATGGAAGATTTGTCTGCTCTTACCTAGCTATTTATTCAGTAATTTATATCAGTATGGACTCATGGATATTTATTTATACTTGGGTTATAATCAAACACAACTTTATTTTGTTGCTCAAAATGGTTCTAACTTTGTCTATTGGGAGCTCTTGATGTTGGCTTTCGGGTCTCCTTGACATATCCCTGTCATCAAGGTGTTTTTCATCTAGTTGTTGAAATGTAATAGAGAAAAGACATTTTAGGGGAAAAAATTCAAAGATATTGGGAAAATATGTGAATATGTGTATGGGTGATTTTTTTTTCTAGATACGGGATTTTCATTATGAAGCCAACAATAGATTGCCCCAGCAATGTTTCCAACAATACAAAAAATGTTGATGACTTTTCTCGGAAATGCAAGTTTTTGAAAATATCAGTAAGTGATGGAGTCAGGAATGACTGGGTTTCTGACCACTGAGCCTACCGTCTGCACCTCTTCACTCTGCTGTCTTATGCGTGGCATGTATTGATAAGATCTGCATCAAGCTGATCTCTGTGGGATTCATCATAATAAAGGACTTGATGTGCAAAGTGTTCTGGGGGCTCAGAGAGGAGGCAGCATTGAGTTACATCTTGAAGGCGGGTTCAGACTTCAGCTGTATGTGAGTAGCATCCATTTGAGAATAGAGACACAAGACTGCCTGCTGTGTTCAAGCAACAGCAGGAATTTGTTTACAAACTGGAGAGGGGCTCTTTTCAGCAAAGGGCAGCTTTTTTTTTTTTTTTTTTTTTTAAGTTAAAGGCCCTGGGGTTAATTATCCTCACAATTCCTGGGGTTTCCACTTTGTTCTATTAGATCAGCACCAATAGCTTAAGAAGAGAAAGTCATCTTCATGATCCTCAGTATCTTGCTCTGTGAAAAGTGCCTCTACTCTTCTCCAAGCAGATTAAATTGCATAATTTTCCACCCTAACAGAGAAGAGGAGCAATAAGGATTATTTAAAACAGTGACTAATTCCATTTCCCTCTCCAATTAGTCTGGGTTTAAGGAAGTGGAGAAAGAGAAATGCAGTGATTCCCATAGAATTGGCATTGTTTCAAGTGCTCTGAGAGCTAGGAAAGGAATGTGAAATATGTCCCAGGTATGACATTAACAGTTTGCCAATTAGAAGGGCGAGCTTAATACACTTGAAATGATAATTAATGGCCAAGTGGTGTGGCGCTGCCCACCTGCTCACCGTCACAGCTAATTAATCATAGGTATCTTTTTGAATATGCTTTTGACTCAGAATAGAAAAAATTTTAACAAGTTGAAAACAACACAATCGGCTTTCTCTGCTTGAGGATAAGAGGTTGACTTACGAATCATTTCCCCTTAAACATTGTAGATATGAACTGTTTGCTGTGCGGGGTGCTTCTAAATATATTTTCTAAATGAAGGCTTCACAACAGTTGATATTCTTGAATATCTGTGAGGAAAAAGTGACACCTGATGTGGAAAGATGTCACCTGATGCAATGTAGACATTTGGTAGCAGCTTGATAAACAGACATTGCCTCTCATGCCTTCCAGGTGTTTGGAAGATCACGTTGTCCCTTTCAAATCTCAGGAACAGTCAGCAGCGTTCATTACATCAGCTGCTAAGAAGGTGTCTCCTCGAGCACCTAGTATCTGGGGCTTCTCTGCACCCCTTTCGCCTGGGCCTGGTGAGGCTCCTTTCTCCCATCCTCAGAGTAAGCACGCCAACCTTTCCAAGTTTCGCCAGTTCTCTTTGGTTCCACCCACCAGCCAACTCTCCCTAGAAGAGAGAAACTAGAGGTACTTGTTCCAACTCCCTCATCTTCCCACCTCTCTCTAAAGGGCCCTGCAGTCCTACTCACTGTTTCCTTCTTTGCACATTTTCTCAGCGGAAAGTTTACCTGCGCTCCATCCAAGGTCCACGTCTCTTCCCTTGTCCCTGTAGCCTTGGGATGCATTCCCCACCTCCCCGCCCTGTAGAATTCCCTTTCCTCATGGTCTGTGTAGTGAACTCAGGTCAAGTCCTGCCTCTTCTGAGAAGTGTGCATCCTCAGATCCCTTAATGACGTGCAGATCCATGACTGCCCCTCGTTTCGCCCCTCGTGTGAAGTTGGTTTCCTCATTGGACTGTTAGCTCCTCAAAGGAGGAAACATTTCTTGTTTGCTAGATGAGTATTTCCCTGCATTTTTTTACATTTATTTTAATGCTTTTTCATGAAAATTTAATTAAACTTACTGTGGGAAGTTTAGAAAACAGAAACACAAAGAAGAACATAGGAACAACCACCAATACCCCACTTAGGAGTAGTGCTTACTCTTCAACTTTAAAAATTTCTTTCCGGTCATTTTCCTTTATCGAATGTAAGAAATAACGTTCCATTTTCACATTTGTATGATATATATAATTTTATATTCTCCCCTCTTGGGTTGACATTATATCATAAGCAGTTCTCCACAGCATTAGAAAACTTTCAAATATATAGTATTTATTTTTATAACTGATTTAATATTTCTAGAATTATTTCTTGAAAAATTTTATACACATATAAACATATGATAAGCATCCTTATATATAAATATTCGTCCACCTCTTAGGATATATGCCTTAAAGTAGCAGTACTAGCTCAAAGGTACACAACTCAGAGTGTACTATTAAAAACATTTAAGATTCTTTATTATATTTGCCACATAGATTTCTGGAAGTTGGTCCAATTTATACTTTTGTTTTTATCATAGGAAAATATCAATTTTAGTGGTTACTTGTTAGTATTA
Source organism: Camelus bactrianus (assembly GCF_048773025.1). Taxonomy (NCBI): domain Eukaryota; kingdom Metazoa; phylum Chordata; class Mammalia; order Artiodactyla; family Camelidae; genus Camelus; species Camelus bactrianus. The sequence goes on from NC_133543.1 coordinate 90,124,282, forward strand.
ATGACTGTTCTTGAGATCTTTGCTAATATGATTGGAAAAAATTAGTACCTGACTTTTACAATGATAAGCTGCATGTTTGTCATGTAAGTTTTAGTTATTAATATACCTTCTTCTGTGAACTATCTATGTTAGTTTTTTTCTTCGATTGTCTATTGGGATCTTGGTAGTAAACTCTTTCTAAATTAAAGACATAAACATTTATTATTTGCATTTTTAACATTTCAGACATTTTTACATAAATAAAATTTTTTTCTTTTGATTTATAGTAATTTATTTTACTTCTTTTCTATTTATCAAAAAAGACCTAGATGAAATAAATACATAACTATACGTGAGATTTGTATGGTTTAATTATTTGCATTTATCTAGAATTTTCTTTAGAGACAGTGTCAGAATTCTAAACAGAGTTTTTATTTTTATATAATTTGATGTTCACAGCATCTATCAAGTAGATCAATTTTTACCAGTGTTTGCCATTTTACTGTTATACATTAACTTACTTATATCTATAAACACTTATTTGTATCTATACACACAGCTCTATAAGTTGTAAGTAAAAGTGTTGCTATGCATATGAAATGTATATGTAATATATCAGTGTTATATACCAATATGTACCTGTCGTACTTTTACATTTTCACACGTGTGTGTGTGTGTGTGTGTTTTCTGGGCTTGCCATAATAACAGACTGTTCTAATTATTGTATTATTAAAATATCTGGTAAGAATAAGTTCTCCACTTTATTTTCCTTTTCCAGTTCTAGAGCGCTTGCCTAGCTCTTTATAAACTTTGAGGATAATTTTGTCATGTCATCTCTGCTACTTCCTTGCTGTCTACCATCAGTCTCCTTTGAGTTCACTTGAAATTTTATTCATTTCATATATTATTTGAAAAGAATTAGAATGTTCATAATGCCCACTTTTTGTTTTGGGAATATGACCTGTATCTCCAATCCTTCATATCTTCTTTAACACATATTTTTTACATTTTTGTAGTTCATATAGGTCTAGTCTACTTTGAGCTGTTAATGGAGTTTCCCTATTTTATTTTCTAACTGATTACTTATGGCATATGGAAATTATTTATACATTTATCTTATAGGCAATATGATTTCTGGACTTTTTTTAATTAAAAGCTTTTGCAGATGATTTTTGCTTACTATGAAAAATTGCAAACAGAACATTTTATATAATTTATATAATAAATATCTTTTCAAGGAACAAAGATATACACATAAACTGTCATTTGATTATCTCTTAAAAATGTTAGGAAACGTTATTTATTGTGTATTGGAGTATGCTTAATACCTTCTTAAAGATATAGAAGCAACAACTATGATTTTGAAAATAGCTAAATGCAATCTTTGGTATGCATAATAAAAGAGTTAAGAATAGACAAACTTTTACGTGAATTATTGCTATTCATTTCTTAGAAATATCAAATTATTGCTATTTACTATATACATTAGTAAGATCTCGGAAAGACACTTCATAGTGAGAAAATAGGTTTTATCTCTTATGACAGTTGCATGTGACTTTTAATAGCTGCTTTGAAGCGCTTTCTTGAGGAGGATACCTAGTCAGACTAGATTCAATGAAAAATAAATGGTGCAATTGACAAGCTAACGTCTGCCATGGATGCGGGATGAGGAAATAGTGTCATCGGTGTCATATATTTGGCATCTGTGAGCCAGTTGCTTACTTGATGGAGCGAAATGCTGGTCATAGAGTCAGTTTTTATACCAGGGATTTCCAAATTTTTCACTTTGGAGGGTTTTTTTTTTTTTTTAATAATAGAAAGTATTATGGACTTCACAGCAGCATTGCAGATTAGATTTTTTCTCTTCAGTGGATTTTAAAAGTGTAACTATTACGTGCCAACTAATACGTTTAAATTAATTTTCATTTTATTGATTAAAATTGCACCCATATGCACGTGGAAAAAAGTGTTCATAACTATTAAATACAGGATTATATTTATTCAATGTATTGATAAGTACACACAGACTCTCAAACCTCTTTAGATGCTAAAATGACCAAGACCACCATAACAATAATTAACCAATTACCAACCAAAATAAATAAAAACAAGGGAAATAAACCTTATTTCAAAAAATAATTAAAAAAATTAAAAATCATGCTTATTTGTATGGGTTTCCTTTCTTGTTTGCTGTCCAGCAGCAAGCTAAGTATTTCACATTCGTCATTTAATTTAGTTCTCATGACCGTGCTGTGAGTACATATTAGCATGTCTGTCTTACTCTGTGGCTTAGAAACTAGTAGTATGTATAAATTTACAAAAACTGTGTGTTTAGGTTTTGAGGGTAGTTATGTTTGGCTCTAATTCCTGTGGCTGTTACTGTCCACCTCTTGTCCTTCCAAACATCATGTCAGTCTAAGGTGTTCCACTCTGGGTTTGGAATACATTATATGATGTACTTTGTATTTCAAGTTTATATTCCAGTGATCTCTGACTTAGGTCAATATTAAGATATATCCATAAGTTTTGAATGAACTTTAACTGAGGGCCACTTGAGGTATCCCAGAAAAAAAAAAAAAAAGGTGGTAGGAGAAATCCAGATAGAAATTAAATCATTGCTATGGGTACCTGGAAACTGGGATGTTCTATGTACAAGAACTGACCCATTGTTCTAAGGATAGAGTTTGGTTCAGTCTTACATCAAGGGAAAATTGTAAGAAGCCATCAGGTTCATGGTTCAAATTTTATAAGCTATAGGAATAATGGTTAGTCAACATAGAAATAGAGAAAAACATAGGTGCATTAGGATAAAAGAAGAGGTTAACTTTGATTTTTACTTTTATACTGTGAACTTACTCTAACATCTTGTCTATGCCATATATATTATTTTATGTGTGTATGGTTTTTTTTTTTTTAATGTTTGAACACAATTTGAAGCTGTTAAGTTTCAGTTTTTCTTAACAGCAGCCATATTTCCTGCCCCCTGGATAATACTGTAGTCCTTATGCGAACTAAGTTTCTTCTATTTTATTTTTTATTAATTGGGCTCAAGCACACCTGTTCTGTTGGCCTTTGTAACTATAAAAGGGGTATCTTTCATAAACACTTTCCATTGCCAGGGCTGTAGGAAATGCAAATGTACCGCATGGCATCTGCTTTGCAATTAATTGGTGATAAAAAAAAGCAACAGCTTTATTATTATTTTACCGCTACTATTTCCTATGACAAGACATGCTTCTTTACTTTCTATTGTGAGAATAAATCTCCACTGAGCACCTGACACTAGAAATGAAAAAATCCAACACTCACATTTCCCCTTCTCTGCCCATTGAAGGAAGACAGATTCTGTTATACCACATGTATCCCTTCCCTTCTCTGGCCTCTGAATCAAGCCACAGGTGAAATATTACAGAATGACATCTGAAGTTATGACGTAGCATGAATCCTTACAAAGATATATTTAGCTCTGTAGACATTACGGTCATAAAAAGGTTTAAATACAAGATAAATCAGCTTCCTTGCTGGGTTGACTTGAGTCAATAAACATTAAGAATGATTGAGATTTATCTGTGAGATGACGTTAGCTGCTCTCAATTGGTAAAAACTGAGAAATGTCAAATCAAAAGATTTTCTTGGTGGGTTGGTCCATCAAGATGGTCTTGCAGAACACGATCCTTCTATGTGGTGAAAAGAAATCACTGGTTGAGCTGAAAATATTCTATGTGAAGTTGAGAGAAAGCAAAATCCTCTAGACCCTTAGCACTTTGTAAACCCAAAAGTACATTCACACAAATGTGTTTGTTGTTTACGGAGCAAAGACCATCTCTTTGCCAATAAATCAAGTATTATAGCTTTACTTCCTTTTGTGTAAAATCAGGTAAAAGCTTATGTAAAATACATGCCTTTACCTAAATAATATACCTACCATTATGATGAAGACAATTTAAATACAAATATGAAGCTCACATCTTTTTGCTTCTTGTATTTTTATACTTTTTGGTTGGTGAACAGTCTAGCCTTGTTCCTTATTATGGTACTTTGTGTCATTTTGTCATGTTCAATAGCTTTACATTGACTCAACAAGAAAACTTTTAAGAGCTTTCAACAAGTTATTAATGGGAAAAGAATGTCAAAACCACTAACAGAAGAACATGTTTTAAATGTTTTATTCCAATCTGTCACACCCCTACTTTTTCGCAGGTTTCTATTTTGTGTTAAAAAAATTATACTATGGTCTGAAACTTGACATTCAGGTTACCAGGCTGTGAGAATTTTTGAGACAACAGTTTAAATAGTCTGTTAGGTAATAAGAGTTTTATTCTTTAGTCAAATGTCATTGGTATATTTAGAATGATTTATTTCCCTTCAGCACAGAGAAGTTGAAGATTATATGCTCTGACAGCCGCATTCTGTGATAAATCTGAGTAAATTTACATAACATTTCATAACTTCCTAATGGAGGAAGGGAGTATACAAAGGAATTAAAGGTCCTTAGAAAGAAGGTATTCCACAGTGCAAATGATCGCATAAATTAGGTTTCTGTAATCATCACTTTTGGGGAAGATCTAATTGAATTTTGGGGGAGGGAGTCAAAGTGGAAGAATGGAGGGGCAGTGGAGTTGGGCACCTCCTCTGTACTCAGCTCAGAAGCAAAATTTAAAATTCCAGCAAAGACCAAGACGTGGTAGCTGTTTCTGCATTCCCTGTTCTTTGTCATTTTGGATGCATGTAGACAACCAGTTTACTAGCAAAGCCTGACCTGTATCTGTCTATATGACTAAAATTTGGGATTAGTAATGCCTGCACCTGCATCAAAAATTCAAAGTCATGCAAGTCACAAGGACTCATAACAGAGCAGAATGTTTGGACGTGGCTCATCTGAAACTGTAGGTATCCTGGGTGTCTTCCTCCCAGATCCCCACTTGACCCCTGACCTCAACCAAATCCCTGAGCTTGACTTTACTCCTAAATCTCACCCTTGATGTCGACCTTTCCTTTATGCTTCTGCATTTTTACCTACCCCTTTATTCTTACCGCCCCCACCCCCAGCCATGAAATATGCTCCTTTCCTGAGCTTCCTCCCAAAGTTGAAGGATCAGGAATAGGGGTCAGGCACAGAGACAGAATAAATGGTACATTGTACTTGGTAAAAAAATAAATAAATAACATAGAAACAATAATAGATGAAACATAGAAATAACAATAGTTGCTGTTTTAAGTTTTATGTGAACCTGATGGAGAGTTAAAATGTCCTTCCTATTGAGAGACTGGTATCAAAATGCCATACACTCTCTGCAGACACGTTGCCTGGACCAGTGGCTTCTCTTTGGAAGGTGGGTAATAAATGCATCATGGATTCTGACTATTGTAGCCAAATTGCTCCCACCTGACATCCAGGGAGTTATTGGTGCCTTAAGCAGTTGCCACTGCTAGTTTGACTCTAAAGAGACCTAGCTTTAAATTCCTCAGACATTCATCTGCTCAAATGTGGTATATTTAGAATATGTCCACTGACTTTTACAAAGCCAGCCTTATTCTATGACCACGTAGACCATCCTTTCATAAACAGTCCGTACCTTTTCCTCAGCATTTTAATGTCAATACTGTAGGATCGTAAATTACATAAGCCGAAGACACTTGAAGTCATCATTTGATTTAGTTTTTATTTCATTTTTCAGATAAGTATGCTTGAGGTTGAATGACACACAGGAGAAGATTCCTGGTGTTTCTTGTCCCCATTTCCCCATCATGTACCTGGTGGCTTTGTCAAAGTCAAGAATGTCGAGAAGTTGTAGCTGACCTACAGAGTTAGGACAAAGAGACAAGCTGAGAGCTGGTTTCTTCTGGGCTCACAATCTCTCCTTTCTCTCTTGGAAAAATCTGATGATTTTATATACTTCTTTGTGCACCTACTTTATCCTGAATCATCAGGTTTGAAAATAATGTCCCCCATCACATTATGAGTTGAAGAAAAAAAAAAAAAAAACCTCCTAAAGCTCTGAACAGTCTGTCTAAATTAGACATTAAAAGAGAGAGTGGAGGAGGGGTGAAGAAGAGAGGCGGGAGGGGCAGGGGATGGGGAAGAGTCTGCAGAGCTGCAAGACACAAATGTGTCTGTTGTTATGTTCTTGTGGTAGCTCTTTCCCAAAGTGGGGCTGACTTCTCCACTGCTCTCCTTTCCCCTCTCTCTGCCCTGGGAATTTTTAGTGTTAGCTACTTGCCAAAGACCTTATATCGTTAATGTTGTTTAATTTCCAACCTCACTGTGTAGTATCAGAACTGTCCTTCAGATGCAGCTCAGTCACTACCCACAGCATTTAATCAAACATGAAAAGGGTTCAGGGCAGCTCTGGAAAGGTAGTATACGGTCTATATGATAGCGTCTACCATGGTCCCCAAGCCTTCTTGCTCTAAGTGACCAGGCTTCTTAAAACATACATTTTGCTAAAATATTCTACTTTGTGTTGCAACATTTTATATTCAAAAATTTATACCCATATGTAAGTAAATGAATGAGGACGTAATTCTTCCTCAATCAGAATGTTGCCTTTTGGTAGGCAAAGAAATAGTTTTTTTTGTTTTGTTTTGTTTTGTTTTGTTTTTAACTGGGTTTCACAGATATTATTATTAGTGAACAAAAATGAACATAGAAGATAGATTGCACTTTTTTTAGGAAATGAAGTGATGATTTCTTGCAATAATTTAGTCCATCTCAATGTATAAAACTCTTTAAAATGTGATAAAAATTAGGTTCTGAATAATCAATCCAGGAAGAGTTTTGAAACATTCACGATGGAAGGCTTAAAAGAAAATATAGATATATTTAACAATAAAGACATAAAACATTTTGGAGAGAGGTATACCATGAATAAAATTTTAAATGCAACACAAAAAATGAAAAATGTTTGCAATATACATGATCAGAAAGTGTTAATGATCTCACTGTATGAAAGTCTCATATATGTCATGAGAAATATTAATATAGATAATTAAAAATAAATATAAAGGCCTAATTTCGTTAGAAATCAGATGACTGCAAATTAAAACTATATGGATTTTTTCAAATCCCAAGTGACAATATTTTTAAACATATTTTTAAAGATATTGTTAAAGTTGAAGCAGAAGAAAAACTCTAAAATGTGGGAAATAAATTATAATACAAGCTTTTGAAAGGTGATTTGGCAATTTAAAAACTCATATTGTCTAGTTATTTTGCTTGTAGAAATTTATCCCTTGGAAATTGGGATCAAGTTCACAACCTTTTTTGTAAAACAATGCTCATTGCAGATTTGTGTAATATTGAAAATAACAAAATGGGCCAACAAAAGAGGATTAAAGACATTACAGAGTATCTATATGATGGGATATATTAAAAATTATGTCCTTATAAATACTGATGTATTACTAAATGTACGTTTATAAGTACTTCACATATACAACTTTTTCAAACCATTTTGTTTGTTAAAAATTGAAATATGCATTACTTAATACAATTCCTTTTAGACTGTGTGGTATGTATTACACATGTGTGTGTATAATACACACACATACAAATATATCCATCTATGTGTGCACTGCCCACTGTTAATGATGATTAGCTAATTCTGGGTGCAGTAATGTGTAAAAATATTACCTTCATAATTAAACCAAAAAAGTTATTAAATACATAAATCTTCCCCTACTCTTTCCCCCATGAATCTTACTCACCAATACTCTGACCCTATTCAGTGTTCCAGGTATCAACAGAAGGCTATAACGGTATTGGGACAAAGGAATAGATTCGGCTAATATTTAGCTCAATTTAGTTTCAGAGATAGGCTGCCACTTCCTTTGGCTTCTAGGAAACCAGTAGCCCACACCCTCTTCTACTGCTCTTCTTCTGGTACCTCCTCTGCTTTGACATCCCTGCAACGGCTCCAGGTAGCTTTGTCCAAAAAACCCCCAGTTCCTTCACAGTGCTCAATTTTCATCTAAAATGAACCTCTGCCTTTTGATCTGTCTGCAGTATAATTCTTACAACACGGCTTTTCATGAATATTTTAATCAGAAGAAAAACAACTTCAGTTCATCCAGCAAGGCAAGGTGCTTCGTGGTTGGTACTCACTCCCTGAAAACAAACAACGCTTCAAGGGAAGGAAGAGAAGGAAGGAGAGGAGAGAGAGGAGATAAAGGGAGAAAGACAAAGTTATCTCTCAGTCTAAGTGAAAGTGGCTTTAGGAGTTTCAAAATATTGATATGATAGAGGAAAATTAATGTATCCTAGATAATTTTACATTTTAAATAAGATTTTCATATTGGATCAGTTGGATAAATCATCCTACTGATAGTGAGGTACTAAACTCTGTTAGATGCTATAATGAGAATGCCCCCCTCCCCCAATGAGAAAGGAGGAGCTAATTACTCATAGTTACTTACGTGAAAGTCACGGGAGACAGCCTTATGGTCCAGAGAGAGCAGTGAACATGTCAGTATCAGGTAGAGAGAAAGATCCCAGAAAGGCAAGATGCTGCACAAGACAATGAAGAACAGGTGGTAACACAATAATAAGACTTTATTCACAAGCAAAAAAACAGACGGAAGGAAGATTTGCTGGACTTGTCTGAAAATGTAAGCCAGAATAACAGTTATAGCTTTTTTTAAAACAAAATCATCATGACAGAACATATTTCTACCCCACCTAAGTTTTCAGCATGCTCTACTTTTTTTTTTTCTCTTTAGACCAAGACAAAAGTAGATATCTATTTTTATAATGAGAACCAATGGAAAATTTGATGCATTCTCTGTCTAACTGTTTCACTGTACCTATTGCGGCATATAGGAAAAAAGAACTGGAAATAAATATTATTAAGAGGGTAGGTTTTCAAAAATAGAATAATCATAGAAGCAAAAATGCATTTAAGCCTGAAAGCTGTAGTTTAAACATAAGGTGAACTTTAACAGTTAGTTAAAACAGTATAAAATTATCGGGAAAGCATTCATTTTAGTTTACATTTCAACTTCCAGAAGAAAAATAATCTTAAAATAGTCCCAAACATTTGGAGTACTTCTGAATTAGGATTCTTTGAAGCATGAAGATAAATTGATTCCAGGATGATTCCACAAAGGCCCCCCAAAAGTCATAAAGCTTCTGAGTGCACACAACTGTTGAATGTTTAGTCTATGAGCTCAACACATTTTCTAGGTCCGAGATGATGGAGATTTTATTGCAAATGGGCAAGATGGTTTAAGTTAGGGTGAGGCTGTCATTTTGATATACTTGTGAGGCTTAATGTCTCTAATCTTTGAAAAACCCTTAAAATGCAAATGTCAACCACACCTAATTGGTTCTGAAGTTTTCATTCATTGTAAAGGATTTACAGAGAGTAAATGTTTCTTCCCTGGCGTCCTGCATTAATTGTGTAAGTCAGTTGTGTAGAAGCATATGTTAAACCTCTTTATGTAGTATAATTTTATTAAACAACTCAAAAATCTCAGAAGCGTAATGTATTATCTGAGAGAGAAATTCATTGACATACATTTTCAGGCACTGTCCTTTTTCGATTAAAGAACTTGGTTTTGAATGAAGGAAAGAGAACAGTACAATAAATCGTTAACAGTTACCTGGAATCAGTACTTCAAATAATTTAAAAAGTCAAAATGGTAATTTGGAGTCACATTTCATCAAGATAGTGACTAGGTGCTGTATCTGAATCCAGAAATCTAAAATGAACTTGGCTCTTTGTGGAGAATCTTGGTCCACGCTTCTGTTCCAAAGGAGTTGTTCATGTTTAATTGCATTCTGGGACCACATGTGAGTTCCTGCCTGTTTACAAATCTCCTCTCCCCATCTCCCCTGAATCCTTTATCAATCTTCTATTTATCCTTTTAATCTTCTCAGGACTCAGTGCCCTCTTTACTACAGAGAAAACAGAAGAGCTTGTGTACCTCCCACGATTCTTTACAAGATCTCATTTCTTGATGGTTACATGGTAGCTCATTAAGCTGCTCTCATGGAGGTTATGAGATGCTGAAGAAGAGATGAGGAGACTGAAAGGAAAAGTGATTATGCGTGGGTCCCATGGGCACGTGTATCTCTGGGCATCAGCTATGTTGGAAATAAAGGAGGAGAATTCTGCCTCTGTCCATGTCTACTTTTTGGAAGAACACATATGTCTGCTTTGATGCTACAGAATAAGGGACAGGGACACAGAGCCAGACGAATCTGAACTATGATTCAAATCTTAGCTTTGCTGCACTTACTTACTATGGCATTGGGTGAGTCACTTGAATTCTCTAAGCTACAATTTCCTTAACCATAAAATGTGGATAAAATTTCTAACTTATGGAGTTTTATTGAATATGAAACAATATAAATAATTTAATTGTATGTTTCACAGAATTCAATAAATGCTAGCTATTGCTACTGTTATTATTATTATATTCAGTGGTTTAGGAAACAATCTGGTACCTGTTCACACACATACAACAGTTGATGTAACCTGAGGCCAAGAATAGCTTCAATTACCTTTCAAGAATGACCCAGTTTCACTGGCTCAAGTCCAGTCCATGAGAATACATCTCAGTAGGATGATTTCAATGATCTGATGTGACTTCTTCCTGGGCAAAAATGCTCACCACCATGCATCAAAACTCATTTTATGGGGGAAAAAAAAGCCCAACAACCAAAATCTAAAGAAAAATCATAGAATTGAAACTCCCTTAGATTTTTTTGGATTATGGATTTTGGTTTCAAATATCCAAATGTGTTCAGAGAACTCAACATACTCATTGCTCACCGGTGGCGCCATCTTAGCTTGTGTTTCCCGCTTGCTCTTGCTTCTTTCTGCTGCTGCTTCTAATACGGAAAACATACTTTCTCTAAAAAGAAAGTTTACCTCATGCTTTCTAAGTGTGAATTCAAAATTGATGCCTAAATGGGTTTTCTCCATATAGAGTCTGAAGGAAAGAAAGTATACAGAGAAAAAGAAGAGAAAGCAAGTGTCAGACTTTAGTGTTGACAAATATTTCAGAATTCCTCGAGGTTTAGGGATGCCCTCTAAAGCCCCTCTCCCACATCACCCATTTCTGCGGTCTTGCTGTGGGCTGTGACCCCACTACGAGCACTGTCCAAAGTAACTTAGAGTGGATGAGGGAACAATGCCTATGGATACTTCTGTTCTGACTGTTGCTGCTGCCTCACAGCCTCAAACATTATCTTCTTAGAGACATTCATCAACCAAGACCCAACAGTAGATCACATCTTTGGAAATGCTTTAGATTTTGGATTTGGAAGCTGTTCCTCAAGAATTTCCTATATCTCTACTGTCTCTTGACAGAAAATGGTTCTTGGTCCTTTCTTCTTGCCTCTAATTCAGTTTCTTGGGCAAGACTCCAGGTTGCAGGGGGCTGAGGAATAAGAGTGGTTCTTAATTTTATCATCTTGGAAGAGACTTAATCCCTTGGTCAAAACTTATTCCATGACCCCAACCTAACTACCAAAAAGGGAAAATATAGAAAAGCATGTGAATATTTGGTGAGCATTAACTACTTAATATGTGTACACATGCATGTGGGTGTTCTTTTATGTACAGGCATAAAAATGCATTAAACTTCTCTGAAAGCATCACAGTTTAGATCATTAACCAGCAACCAGGGGAAATTAGTGGGGTTGAGTGACTGGGGATTTTAAGGATTTATTTTATGTATATCTATTGTGTAATTTTTTCACAAAGTATATTTCATATATTATTTTTAATTTTCATTTTTAAAGAGTAGTACTCATGTACCTTTTTCAATTCCTCATCTTCCATTTACTTACTAACTTCCCAAACCCAACTCTGTCCCTTCGTTCCCTAGAAACAACACACACAAAGCTCATCAGGGACCTACTAATTGTTAAATCCAGCAGCCCCACTTCGATTTTGTTTGTACATGACTTTCTGTCGCATGTGACACTGTTAAACACGTGGCCTGTCTTTGAAACTGTTGCCTTATGTGACATTACACTCTCTTACTTCACCCCCTACTTCTCTGATTATCCTTCATTCTCTTTAACTTTAATCTTCCTCATTCGTTCTTTACCTGAAAGAATCCACACATGTTCTCTTAAGCCAAAATCTCTTTCTGAGCAACTTTAACAGCACTCAGAGATTCAGCTTCATGCTTCCGAGCAGAAGACTCAGAAGTGTGCATTCCAGTCTCCCTCATGACTTCCTGCACTGAATTTGTAATTCTATGCCAGAGAGCTCCGTATCAAGGCACAACGGGTAACTTAAGCTCTGTCTGTAAAACCCTGATCACAAAACTGTGCTCCTCACCCGAGGTTTCATATCTCACTTAGATCGTCTCCTGGGGGATGAGCTCACACGATCTTCAGTCAAATGGGCTTGAAATGTAATTTCCCAAATTCACCAGCTATGTCTTTGGGAGGTTGTTAAAACTCTCAGGATCTTAGATGAATCATCTAAAAGGGAAATAGTAGTAATAGGAATTTCCTTTAATGGTTGATGTAAGGAAATTCTATAGATATATGTAAATTCTATATAAATTTCACATCAACCATTTATATATATTATATATATATATATATATAACCTGCAAGATGTAAAAAGATTTTTCTTAAGATCTTATTAAGCATTGACACTGGAAACGTTGGGCAGGAATTTCTTTCTCTTCTCATGGTTAGTTCCCCCACATCAGGAACCATATCTCAACAGCATGTATTGGTTCCCATTGCCATCAGAATAATTTCCATTCACACTTTGGGCAAGAACTTCTGCAATCTGGATCATATCTCTTTCCAGCCTGATTCCTCACCACCAGCTCTCTACTCTGGTCATTTCCAACAATATGCTTCTTCTTTTAAATCTTCTGTATCTTTACTCATATCTGTCCCTTTGGCTAATTACCTCTTCTTTCTCCCTTCTTTATCTATTGAAACTCTTCTTCAAAGTCCATCTCAAAAACTTGCCCCTCTATGAGACAACTTCCAGTGACCTCTCATTCCATGAAGAATTCATCTTCGCCTCGTTTTTCACTCCCACCCTCATTGACGTCTACTTCTCTGCTATCTTTATGCTGTGCCTTTTTATATCCATTCACTTATTCATTCATTCAACCAATCCTTTCAGAGCGGATCTGCTCTGTCAGGAGCTGTGAGTTACTCTGGTGACACGAAGATGAAAAAGCTGGACATGGCTGTCCTTTTTGCACTCTAAGTTTCTGGAAGACACCTTTTTACCCCCAGCTGTCCCTCTTCCTTCAGCCTACTTCACTCTCTGCATAGGATAGATGGTTATCAAAAGTGCATCGATCAGAGCAGGCTAGCATTGACATCTCCTTCTGTAGAGTCTACCTCTGCAAATATAATGTCAATACTTCCTTCAGAAGGTTAGCTTGCCTATTAGCAATCCAATCCTCTTTGTCAAAAGTAAGAACTAGGTTTCCTTTTCTCAGGGAGTCCTAACCCTCCCCCTTTGACTCCTATTTCTGCAGTTTCTAGAAGGACGTATTGACTGAAAGGATGCCTATGGTCAGGTGTCTCCGTGGAATTATATGTTACCAGACCTGGAGTTTTCAAGGTACTCTAGCAAATATTCCCCTGGATCTGTGTTCATTGAGCGGCTGTGGAAATACTTAAACCACCTTGGGGTCTCCAGGAAAGGTAACAGACCGTATCTCCGGTCCCAGATGAAGTTAGCTCTGACTTTTGCAACCTGAATGGTTGGAGTCTTACCTTAAACTCTACTAAATCTTTTGAAGGAGAGTGAGAAAAGGAAATGAGAGAACGGGAGAGAGTGTTGCTTAAAGTCAGAAAGTGAGAGGGTAGAAGAGGCAGGGGGCCAGCCGAGAGCTTAGAATCCTTGTTCTAACTCAGCAGAGCCCGAAGAGGAAGGAGGTTTAGTGGTAACCTGTGTTTCACAGCCTGTAAATCATGTCTACACTCTACCAGGTCAAGATGTTTTTCCATATTTCTTTTAGTATCACCTTGTACCTCACATTTATCTTTTCCATGCAAAATGTTTAAAGGGTATTATTTTCTCCTGTTTATACACACCTAAGCATGTAAAAAGTCCCCCCAAATTAATTTTTTGAAAAAAAATAAAGCATCCTGTGCAGGTATTTAAAAATTGTTTTATACCCCAATCCTTGTTCTGTTTCTGAACCTTTCAAATATGTAATTTCATATACTGTAATAATTCATAACCTTGTAACTTTATAGGAGAAAAATGAGCAAATGCTTTTAAAAAATAATGACAGCTTTTCTTTTTCAAAGTCAAGTGCTGATTTTTTTTTTAAAAGGTAGATAAAATTATTTAAATCACTAGATATTCTTGGTCTATGTGATTCTACTAACTGGTTGTGTGAGGTTTTTGTTTTTAATTGAAGTATGGTTGATTTTTTAGTCACTACACTTACATATATGATACAAATTGAAAGGGCTTATTTTTAGTTAACAACAGAGAAATAACTGAATCCATAACCTCCAGATGAGGGAAACAATTATTTTTAAAAATTTTTTTTTTTAATTGAAGTATAGTCAGTTACAATGTGGAAACAAATATATAACTGCAATAACAAATACACACCTAAAAGAATTTCTGGGGGGAAAAATGTGTTAACTTTGGAACAAGATCTTCACAGTTTTCAAGTCTGATGGAATGGATGTTAGTTTTTACTTTCATGGCAGACAATCTTGAAAATAAGATTTGATATTAAGAAAAACTCAGATTGATTTTTGGCAATTGCATGTGGTTATTTTAATATTTACCATGTGAATAATTACTGCAAGTTTATTCAAATCAGTAGGTCAGATTTATCCTCAAAAATTTTGATAATTTTGTAAACATGTCTTGTCTAGATAACCTAAAACAAAACAAAAAAAGATCAAGAAGGAAGGAAGGAGGGAAGGAGAGAGAAAGGGTGAGGTAAGAAAGAGAGGGGGAGGGAAAGAAAGAGTGAGAGAGAGAGAGGGAGGGAGTGAGAGAGAGAGAGAGAATGAAAGAAAAGAAATACCATTAAGGAATTTAAGAGTGATGAAAGGACTCTTGTAAAAACTTTGCAATAGCTCCTAGGGCAACATGTTTTACAGAATACAGATCTATGGTTGGACCCACAAATTACAAAGTATTTGAACTAAGTAACATAAAGTCTGGCAAATGGTCCTTAATTCCCAAATAGCTAGGTGTTACCTGTTTAAGAAACAAGTTTCTTAAAACATTTGTATAAAATGACAGTAGTTAACATTTATTAAACACTTATTATATGCTAAGCATTGTTTTAAGTTTTTAACCTGAATTACCTTCTTTAAATAAATCACGTAAGTACTCTATGAGGTAGTTATTATTAATATCCCCTTTTCATGAGTAAGAGAACCAGGGCACTGGGAAATGGAGAGACTTGCACAGATTTGTGTGGTTAGGGCATGGTTGCCCCTGGCATTTAAACCAGGCTTTCTGATTGCCAAACCCACGTCCTTAACCATTGTCTCCGTACGTATGAAAGCGCATATTCTATTCAGAAACAGTGGTTGCTAGCTTTCTTTTAGTTTTGGAAGACCAAGATTGTCTCCCCGCAGCAGTAATTCAAAAGATGCCTGGAATAAACAAAGTCATAATCCCCCAATAAACACAGGCTGATTTGCCCACCCCTTCCTCTAAAATCTATTAAATCACCAGCTTAATAAACTCCGCGTCAGTAGCTTACCTGGCTACAAATAGTTAAGGTACAGTTTTGGACAAAAACTCTGTGCTCAGGAAGATCAAGTGTTCCTGCTCTTCCTAGTTCTCTGTCTCACCCAACTATGTTTCTGAAGTTCAGGTGCATCCGGACCTACGTACTCCTTTAAGTTTCAGACATACAAGCATTTACTCAAGGAAAGTAAAATATTGATGGACCTGAAGAACTGTGTTTTTGAAGCTGCCTTAGTGCTCCCTTATGTTGTACCTGGAATTGCTTTGGCTTCAGAAAGTGACCGAGTTGAGTGCACAGTGGCACACGGATCCAAATGCTCTTTTCATATTTATGCTGCGAAAAGAAGCCTCCTAGCGATGCTTCCTTTATGTTCACTCCTAATGCTGGAAACATTTTGTGGATTTTATGAAATTTGCCAGTGAGAAAAAGAAAACGCTGCCTTCAGACAGCCCGCGGTTTGATGGTTGAATAGGTTTGCAGTGCAACATTGTAGCTGCTCAATAAAGGCTCGTTGAAAGGAATTAAGTTTTATCTCTGGCTCAGTGCCAAGAAAAACATCTGTTAGGCTGACGCAAGTTCAAATTTCGGTGCTCCCTGTGTGGTGTACTTAGGCCAGGTGTTGAGTAAAGGGGACCTTAAACCGAAACGGTAAAAAGAAGCAAGAAGGGAGTATTTTTAAAGCTAACTCAGTCGTGATGATAACCTTACTTTGGATCATCGTTGCCAGTTTTCGATCATTCTGGGAAGCAGGCGGAAAACATTGCCTTCATTCTTCAAGGTGACACAATGGAGACTTGGGACAGTGAGAGCGACGTGGGCGAAATCTGGGGGCTCGCACAGGGTACAACCTAGATCAGAGTTGGGGCGGGGGGTTCGACTCCAGAAATCAGACGGCACTGCCACTCGGAAGAACGTCCTTCTGGAACCAGACAGCCTTGCTCCTGTGCCAGATCTGTGCACCTCCGCCCAAGCTCTCCTTCCCACCAGACTTAATTACTCATGGCTGGTACAGCGCACATTCAAGACTCATGTGTGTGGTATTCATTAAAAGAGAAATACAGCACGGACTAGCTCAGAGACGCATCTGCTTCCCCCGGGAAGGGCGAAATGACTCCCACAGACCGCGGAGCCTTAGGGTGCAGGTGATGGAAATGAGGGAGGAGGGAGGAGACGTCGGGGAGGAGCGAGTCGCAGTGGGTGGGGTGGACATTACTCGAGCTCACCGCCTCGCTCCATCAACTTTATTACTCACCAGTGTGCAACAATTATTCCTCCCTCCCTGGTATTTCCCTTGGACGAGTTGGCTCATTGTGCAGCTTGCATTTATAAGCTTCGGGGAACCTGAGTGCCCCTGAAGCTTAGATAGATTTTTGCTAGAAGGGGATTCATCTTGCCAAATTTTACAATGCAAATTAAGCGTAACTTTGAGCCTGATGGCTGAAAACTTTTACTGCTGTGTGGTGGCCGGTCTGAGATGAAGAACTCTGAATTTAGCCTGAGCTCAGCTGTGCGGGGGCTTGGCAGTGTGTGTCTAGAAGACTAAGTTGCTTGAGGCTCAGCCAAGGAAAAATCCCAGAATCTGACCCCAAATATACATAAAACCGAGATTCTTCATTTTCCAAAATTTGCTGGGCCTCCATTTGGAAGATGAGGAAGCAAGGTAGGAATCTTAAAATCTAGGAATTTGGCTGCATCTGCAAATAAGGAACATTGAAAACGAAGTTGTGTCTTAAAAAATATATATATATATATCAAATCTGTTTTGGATTTCTAACTAAATGGAGCAAAAATAATTTATTGATTTACAGAATTCTGGAAACCTTCAGATTTAAGGAGCCCATATGTTAATTATTATGATTTCTCATGTAAGCCTCTACTGGTAATAGAGCATCTGAAAGCTCACTCTAGGAACAGACCCAAATTCCAGGAATTGGGAGCCATATTCCAGGCTCCAAAAAAAAAAAAAAAAAAAAAAGAAGAAGGAAAGAAAGAAAGAAAGAAAAAAAAATGATAGCAGCCTTAAATAGCCTGGTTGAGTCTAGAAACACTTTAGTCATTAACTCTTCTTGGCTTCCCTCCATGTCATAGCTACAATAATCTTTCCAAGGGCAAAGACGTATTTTTGTAGGTGAAATAGCTGTGTACTGAAAACACTGTAATCGCCAGCCTGACACATCTGGGCTCTGAGTAAGCGAGCGAAACACTGTGGAATATTCAAAGATAGTCAGTGTTTGTGATTTCAACTGAAGTCTTCCATTGGACCAGCTTTGAGTATCTTTTCAAAGAATCGATGTCAGGGAGTGCTGTTTAACTGTCAGTCAAACCAGCCTGGATCATTCTGGCCATCAGTAGCCAGGATGGAAATCACAATAGAGCCCCAAGGCTAGATGGCAGAGGGCAGCTAGGGAAAAAAACGACCTGGTTAGTCTGGGTAAAATGATGCCCATTCATTTTTCTTCAGTAGAACATACGTATCGAGCACCTACTAATAATACAAGGTATAAGTCTAGTCACCTCAGCACTCCGACGTAGACACATATTTTACTCTCCCTGGATATAATATATACCCATAAATACTCAATGAATGGCAGAAAGTAATACATTTCATAAAAGTGTAATAACAAATGTGCTATGTCAGCTCAAAGGAGTCTAAAAATCACTCCCAGTATGGGGAGCATGGAAAGGCTTTTAAGCTAGAATTAAAGAAATGTAGAACATGGGAAGGTGCAGGCTCTTCCAGACAAAAGGACTATTATATTAACAAATATGTTATGTTATAAAACAAGGGATATTAGCAAAGTCACGGAATTGAGAAAGTGTAAAATGGGCACATGGAACTACCCAGTTGGCTAAAGGGATATAGTGAGGAATCAAGGGGAAGTTTATGTTGGTCCAAGTGTTTCAGAATTCTTTCTTTAGGTAATTAGGAAAGGCTTTAAGTATCTACTTATCAAACGGGGACGTTATACAGTGGCTGTATTTCAAATTATTATGGCAGCTGAGTGTATGGTGCATTGGTGGGGAGACCTGTCTATGTAGACCATGGCTGCAGTTTAAATGAGAGGTAACCAGGCAAAGTCTTGCTTCATGATCCTGGACAAAAGCAGCTGACGATGAAACCAAGCATTTGGGGCAGATTTCTAGAGAAACTGGTGGCACCATTAACAGAATTGGAAAATCAGAAAAAGGGGAAGCTTTCCAAAGGAAAATGAATGAGCTCAGCCTCAGATAATGCCTTAGAGATCACCATTCGGATAACCTAACTCCAATAGGAGTTAGAAATCAAATCTTGAAACCCAGGAGAGAGACCAAGATGGTAAATATAGATTTGAGAGTTATCCACTGCCTAGATGCAATCGCAGAAACTGACAGATTCGATGAGAGTGTTAATGGAGTGACTGCACAGGGAAAAAGGCAAGCCAAGGACAAAGACGCTAATGTCTTTCTTTTGGGAGTGAAGATGTTGGATTTCTAAATAGTCCTCACTTCACCAACTGCATTTTTTTTTAACTTCCAAAATATATTAGGACTTTTTGCAGTATTCTTAAGACAGATGTTCTCAATATGTTGCTTTGTAGCAATTAGCATTTTATTTCTCTAGAGGTCTGAGTCTATAGCAAAGCCCCAGTGTGCTGCATAGGGCAATGGTGATGGTGTTGGTGATGGTGATTGTACATCTGTGTAGGTGTGTTTTTTTTGGAGGGGGAGCAATAGCCAGATTTTCCTTATCAGAAAAGCACTAAATAGAGAAATGTATATGAACATTTCCACTGTAATATTAACAGGATGATTCTAAGTGTTAATAGTTAAGTACATGCATTAATACTTATCCTCACAACAATATTTTAAGGTGAGAATTATTACCATCTACAATTAATACATGAGGACGTGAGTCTCTGCCCAGGTCAGTAACCTTTCCAACATCATACAACTATTATGTAGCAGAAAAAGGTTCTAATGACTGACTCTAAAACTGAGGTCTTAATCATTATATTTTCCTGTCTTGAAGTTATTTCCAAATCAGTGATACATCATGGTCTGATCATTTATCTTAATATTATTTGTTTGAATTTATTTGTTCATTTGTATCTTGCTTGATTTAATTTCATTTGAAATTAATATATATTACTTTTTACTGTGTAGTAAGTTAATGTACAGTAAACTTGATATTGAGGGTGTAAAGTTCTGTGAATTTTAACACGTGTATCAAATCATGTAACACCATTGTCAGGTTACAGAACCGTTCCATCAGCCCAAAAGCTCCATGGTGCTCTCCATTTGTAGTCGAGCCCCCCCCCCCCGCATCTGCAAGCCCCTGGCAACCACTGATCGTTTCTCTAGCACTATGATTGACTCTTTCTTAGAGTGTCTAATCTAAATGGAATCATAAGGTATGCAATTTCTTGAGACTGGCTTCTTTCATTCAGCATGACGTTTTGAAATTCATCCAAGTTGTGTTTATCACAGGTTTGTCGAGTAGTTTTCCACTGTGTGGAATCCAGTTAGTTTATCCATTCATCAGTGGATGGACATTTTGGTTTTTTCCCAGTTTTTAGTGATTATGAATAGAACTACTATAAATATTCTCAAACGTGATTATATAAGTTCTTATTTATCTAGAGGAAATACCCAGGAGTGGGATTACGGGTCATGTGATAAATGTAATTATATTATTTTTAATCATCTGAGGTAAAGACAACCTTTTGTAATAGTGACGGCAAGCCATCTTGGTTATCTGTGAAGGAACTCTTTCAAAAATATGCTGCAAGTGAAGGAAAGCGTGGCCTGCTAATATAACTGCTGTGGCAGAGAGCATCCAGGAAGCTGACAACTAACTCTCCAGAAGTGCATAGAAAGATGCACAATCTTTAGGGAAGGCAACTGAGGACCCCAATCCACTGTGACTTGTCACATGGTGAGTTTTTATGTAAGTGAGGCCAAAACTAGGCTCCTTAACTTCCAGGCCAAGGGGAAAAAACCACCCTAGAAAGAAAAAATAAACTCTTCTCTTAGGGAAAACCACCACCTCAGTGAGGGTAAAGGTAACAATTGCACTGAATGTTTTAAAGATAAATATACTTGTGTGTGCATCTATGTGTGTGTGTGTACATGCACGTGTGTGTGTGTGTGTGTGTATGCTCTGTTTGGGACTCTAAGGGTTTTTTCCCAATGGCATACATGTGTATGTCTATTCAATGTTCTGAAGTTATAAACACTAATTTAAAGTCTTCTATAAATATTTAAATATGAGTGATATCCTTTTGTAAACATAACATCATGTAAAGAAGATGTGAAGAGTTGGTTCCATTCTGGGAATTTTGAGGTCATTATATGTAAAACAAATGTTGAATACTAACCCAATAACCCGCCACGTTAATGACTATACCTCAAGTTACACTAAACAACATGAACTATAATAAGTCATGAAGTCTGTATGTTTAAGAGCAGTGTTCTTCTGCTATCCATAGAGTAATTATTATAACATATTGGACCATTAATTGAATTCGCCATGAAGTGCTTTAAGTCTCACTGAGTTTGGCAGATTTCTGTATTTTCCCACTGAAAAAGAGAGCCATATAGGAATGCAGTGGTTGACAAAGGTATGTTTAAAGATAAAGTTCATTTCTAAACTCAAAGATAGTTTCAGTGAAGAGAAATGTTAATTTAGTGGGAGAAACAATAGCAGAGAAAGGCAGAAAAGAGGTCACTGTCCACTGTACCTAAAGATTATCGATTGACTACAAAGAAATCAGCTGTGGGCTTCCTGTCTCAGCTTCCACGTGTGAAGGGGCTTGGGCATCGTCACTGGTCCTGACAATAGGGAACTAGTTGAACAGACTGAAAAATCAACAACTCTTCTTAGATTCATAATTGAGGGGCAGACATGGTGGAATCTGTTGCCCCCAAGAATAGAGAGATAGAAGGGGGGTCACTGGAGGCAAGGCTTCCTGGAGCAGAGACTCAGAGGAAGAGGAAACAGCAGTGGGAATCAGTGTCGGGAAGGAAAACCTGAGTTGTAATCGACACATTCCTGGAAGCTCAGTGAGAACAACTGCGCTTTAAAAACTCCAGGGGAACCCAATCGTAGAAGCCCCGCGCCCCCAACCAACACTGTGAGATTTACCTTCACACGACAACTGTGGCCAAGAAATCCGCCACAGGTCTGTGAGCTCGGAGGGGCTCCTGCGCTTTTATGGCATGGACCAGTGTCCAACTAGAAGGCAGCTCAGCTCTGAAGTAAGACAGGTGATGCTCTACACAGATTATTTATTTCTTCCATAATAAATTAAGATAAGCTGCTGTTTGTAGAAAGAGAAGGAGAATGATGAAAGCACTGGCTTAGGGAAAAAAAACCAGAGAGGTGACCCAGGGTGAAAAGTAGAGATCCCAGCGAAGAGGAGGGGCAGGGGTGGTGCCCAGAGCATGAGATGGCGCCCTGGGAGTATCCAGGTCCCCTTTCTCTCTCTGGTGACGAGTGGTAATCTTGATGTTTCTTGAGAGACTAGCTTTTTGCAGATTTCTTGATATTCAGGTGTAATCTATCAATTTAATATTTAATGTTGTTTCATCGCAAATGAAATACATGTTTTTAATGGCCCAAGAGACCCCTCAGTGATGCCGTATCTACTCTCTAAATTCCAGTGTCTTTTTAAGGTTCTTGGCAGCTAGTCCACTGAGGACCCACAGTCTGGTCATTCTGCTCACCTATGACAGCCTTCTGGTGACCTCTGTCCTCAGCTCACTTGGGTAGCCAGAAATTAGAAAGACCCCTTTATTAAACAAGAACGGAACATTCACAGAATGAGACTGGGAGGTGATAATACCGAAGGGAATGTATTTCAGGGCAGGGAAGTGGAGGGGGAGGAGTAAGAGTGGATGAAGCAGGGGCTCAAGACGAAGGGCTGGTGTTCTGAAGTCCTGCGTTCCCCTTCTGGCTCTGCTATGCATAAGCTGGTGCTTTTCTCAGTGTTCAAAAACCTCACCTAATTTTCTCTAGGAGAAGAGTGTAGCTCAGCCCCAAGTGGAGGTGGAGATAGGAAGGAGAGTTAAACACTGGAAGGAGAGCCTGAAGGGTCATGGATCTGAAGGGATCAGAGTAAAAATCACATTTGGGATATCAGAGCAAGTACGCAGGAGCTGAGAGCTAACCGTGGAGGTTAGTGTGGATGTTGTTTTTAATAATAACACTATGCTGCACACCAGCAACTAACACAATATCATAAATCAACTATACTTCAGTAAAAAAAAAAAAAATAGACTGATTGACTACCTGGGTTTTTTTTTCCCCCATCTTGTCTCAATTATAACATTCTCTTTAAGCCAGATGCTGTAGGAATGGATGCCTGGTTTTAATTCACTGATTAACAGAGGGCTAACATTTGTTAACACTATTAGGGCAAAGTTCTATTTATGTACCTGGAGACCTACGAGGAGCAAGTTGTGGAATACACCAGTCTCTCTACCTTCTGGAAACATCGTGCCATAGAGATCTGAGGGGTCAGTGTGAAAGGACAGACTTTTTTTGATAACTGTACGTTCAGACCAGACATGGCTAACTGGGTCACTACCTGCCACGTGACTCCCACTTTTCTCAAGGGTCTTGTTTCTCATTGCTGGAGGGACTTCACTGGCCTGAAGACATATGCTACCTCATTCACACTGGCACACACATGAAAACAAGCAAAATGCAACATGCACACACATTACTGTCCGTTTATCCTGCACACACATTACCAGTGTGAGTAGTGAGAGGGGTTAAGTACTGCTGTGCTCAGAACCAGATGTAACCTTTCTCAGTGCTGTTTCACTACAGATAATTATGTTTTTCATCTTCGGAATTGAGCTGAAAAAGGAAGGAGTGTTTTTAATCTATTACCCCTGTCAATTTTTCCTGATCCTCTTTATTTAAATGAAGGAGCTAAACTCGAACTCCCACATTTCTGGAAGCCACCATTTAATTTTCTAAAAGAAATCATGACGTACCAATCATATTAAAGAAAAGTCAGATATAAAAATCTCAGCATTCCTAAACCCTATAATACCAAATATTTTTTTAAATATTTCTTCATCATTGGCCAAGTGAATACATATTTTCATAGCTACAACCACCATGTATCTCCTTCTTCCCCCATAACATCATAATCGTTGCCTATGTTTTCTATACAACTTTCAGATTTATAATTTTAATGAGTAATTAATAGTTTAGAACTGACAATGTCTCCTACCTGATTTAAGACAAAGAGTGTGTGGTATTTATTTACAGATAAATAATAACACAGAGGAGAAGTACGGTTACAATATAGCTTTAGATGTCCATTGCTGAGGCCATGTTGAAATAATGCAGAGTCTGGCCATCTCCCTGTAACCAAGGCTAAGTCCTTGATTTGGTAACCCAAATAGTGTGGACACATTTGGCAGCCAAGCAGTTTAAAACTGATACCACTTTTGTGGTGCTGGGTATTGAATTGAGGCTTAACTTTCTAGTACCTAAGAGTAATGTTAGCTGTATCTAACATAATGTGAAAATCCACATTAAGTGGCCATCCATTTTATTGAATATAAGAAGGGAAAACATACCTAAATACGTTTGTGGTTCACCCATCCCTAATCTCCTTAACGCTGAGTGGCGAGACTCCTCCGAGGGCCTCGAGGAATGTTTGGAGAATCAGTAGGCCTTTGTACTTGCGTCTTCAGCTAACCCTCGGGGTCGATGACAGCTGCTCCTGCAATTAGCCTTTCCTCTGACCTCATGGTCAACCACAATAGCCTTGGAGATTTCGGGAAGGGAAACTATGACTTTTAAGGTATCTGGACAAGACCCGCATGTGTGCAAATTAATAGGGGGGCTGTTTGCTGTGCTTTATTCCCTTTTTCTCTCTCGGTTACAAATTGTCCCCATCCATACGTGACAGGCACATCTGGTTACCTACTCTAACGGGTGAAGAAATGCATCTAACAGGAAGGGGAAGCCATATAATACTCCCCAGGAATGTTTAAAAGAGGATTCCTCAGTCTTTCTTGGAAAACAAGAGTCTTAAGGGAACATCCTAGGCTGAAGGATGATATGCTCGCTCAACTTACCTCTCTTAGTTCAGAAGGTAGAAATACGTAGCGTAAGATGGTATTTACTAGGATGCGTCAAGAGTGTGATAATACATGCAAGAAACACAGTTTTAAAGAGATTGCAATGATAGGCTTGTTAGGAGCTAAATTGGTTTCTTTCTCCTTATCATTCTCCAGTGTGCCCATCTCAGGGAGGAGTCTCGGCCACGAACATCTCTGTCTTTGCTGAGTCTAGGGGACCGACTGTGGCTCAGAATCTGGTTTGGAGTCATGGGGGGGGGGGCAGTAAGCAAGCCCCAGCTCTCTCTAGCCTTTGTGCTGTTTCTGTTTTTAAATTTCAGTCCAGTAGCGTTTTCTACAAGCTGTGAGGAATACAGCTGAATTAAAAAAGGTCAATTATTCGATGACCCACGTCTGCCTAAGCCTAATGTAGAAGAAACCTACAAATGAAGAGCAGAGTTAAAACAATAAGAAAATAGCGGCTGAGAAAGGAGGTGCTAAGAGCAGAGTGGATGGAGTCATGGTGCTAAGGACTGGGGAGAAAGGGTAGTGAGATGGGGCGCAGAGCTGCAGTACAGGAGAGGGGTGTGTGCTCAGCAAAGCCGACACAGGCAGCAGTGATGCTGGAAGCTTGGCTCTGCTAGACAGAAACCTGCCACGGAGCATTCTTCTGAGCCCTTTCAAGTGGTGACACGTGCAAACCCACCTCAACAGGTCAAGGAGAACAGGAGTGATGGAACTAAATGTCAGTCTCAAAGGAAGTGGGAAAATGAGTTCCTATGAGTTCCCTAAAGGCCCATGGAAACAGCCTTCCTGGAATGCTGTTCCCTCTCTTCCTGGTCATATTCCCAGAATTTTCCATAATGATGAAGGTACAAAAATCCCTTTGCCAAACATATTTTGTGTATTATCACAACTCTGTCTAAACTACTTTCTAGAAAAAGATGAATAAACATCAGGAAAGTCGAACTGATGAAATCAGACCATTTTTATCAAGGGCTGGCCAAGTAATACAATAACATTATAATCAACTGATCAACTGCAAAAATATTCTTTGGAATTACAGCCTTAACCGACTTCTACCCATTATAGTTGTCCTATCTTTAAAATGTGTGACAGTTCTTTAAAATGTAGAAAATGCTTTTCACATTTACTCTTTGAGCTTCTTTCATTTCCAGGGCTCATATGGAAACCCATGCCATGAAGAATAGGACTTTATCTTATTCACTAAGTACTCAGATGATAATGTACTTAGTGTGGCAATGGGAGTGACCATGTTACATAGGAAACATTCCATAAAGGTCTGTCCAGTTAACAAAGTAAGACATAAAAGAGTTGCAACAAATATTTAAAAAGCACAAACAGCTGTCAAATAAGTGAAAAATTTAAAGATAGCTCTAAGGAGAGAAAAATGCACTTCCCTCCCAGGTATACAACATGGAGACCCAAGTAGGGACAAGGAGTAAGTCATTAACGACAGTGGTCATTCCGGGAATTCTGGATGGAGTTAGCATTTTAAAATATTTCCGGTAGAATTAATATTGAAGTCCTTCTGTGAAACATCATTTGGCAATGGGCTGAGTGGTCTTTACCCGTGGAGGTCAGAGAGCGCTCTCCAGGAGACAAGAAGAATAGATAACTCTTTTATCTCAACTCTCATGCACACTGCCAAGCCTTCAGCAGCTGTCTCTATTTAAGCTGCATCTGAGCAGTGCCTGAGAGATTTTGGATTAGCCTGAATTTACCGCTTTGACCGTATTAATGTTATTAAACCAATAAGCACATGGATTATTCAAATCGGTGTCCTTGAATGAGCTCAAGACCTTTTAGCAAGTAACTTCTAAGTGCCAAGAAATTTGACTTAATTAATGCTAATGGCATCGATCTTTAATGAGAATTTTCCTGCAAAAAAGTTAATTTTTAGTTTCTTTAAGATAGAACTGTTAACATGTAAGCCAGTGGTTCCTACCAGGAGTCAGTTTTTCCCCCTACCCAGGGGACATGTGGCAATGACTGGAGACATTTTTGATTGTCACAGCTGGGGAGGGGGTCCTACTGGTCGCTAGTGGTTAGGGGCCAGGGATGCTGCTAGACATCCTATCATGCATAGAACAGCGCACTCCCACTCAAGGTATGTCCCAAGTGTCTTCAATGCCCCTGGAGAGAAACCCTGATGCACCGCATGAAGACGAATTGTCACGCAACTTGAGACAGCACACAGACAACTCAAGACACTTTGAAATTTTGATTTATAGTCATGAAAAATCCTGATGTAACCCCTTTCTCCTGTGCCTAGACTTCTCCCTCATAATAAATTAGGCCTCTTTTGACACTGCATTAACTGTTCAAAACCGCTAGGGAGCTATTCGTTATTTTGCTACTTTGGTGTATTAAATACAGCCTTGGGGTATTTAAAAAGTTAACAGAACTTTCACAAGTACCTAATTTACAGCTGAGCCTTAAGAGAACCAGCACATGTGAAAAAGACATAAATGCACGCTAAAAGAAGCACATAAACAAGCTGAAATGTTCAGAGGGCACAAGGTAATCTAAGTTAGGTGTGTGTTTGTTTGTTGAAGGGAGGGGAGTCATTAGTTAGGAATGGCCAGAGGTGAGTTTTGATCTGGGTTTAAAGAAAAAGAAAAGTGTGGATTAGTTAAGAGGACAGCCTAGTAATTCAGGAGCCCTTGTTAATGCAAAACAGAAAGTGGTTAATTGCTAATTCAATTTCCTGAGGGTTTTCAACAGATAGGAGTTGAAGAAAGTAATTAGAATCTACTGAGTGAAAACAGTTTACAATTAATTCATCTTTTGATAAATGTTAAATGGATGTTTATGATAAGGTTTATGATGTTCTGGATACCTAGAATACGGTTGATTACTTTCAGGAAAATCTGCTAATTAAAAACAAAACATTTTTCATAACATTTTGTAACTCAAATATATGTTAGTACTCTTCATTGGAAGGAATGAACAAGTTCTAAAGGTGGTCCCTTTACCCATGGGGGTTTAAATACATGAAGATGATTTTTATTCTTGCTTTCCACAGGTATTTCTAGATAAAAAGAAATTATAGCTGATTGTTCAATCTCCTCCTTTTCTTGTATTTTTTGCACATGCAAAGAGAGTTGAGAGGCAAAATCAGACAAGTTTGTGAAACCCAGATGTACCACTGATAAAATAACATAGTTAAGAGCAGATATTTTCTTTTCTTTCCTTTTCTTCTTCTTCTTTTTTTTTTTCTAAATATGCTTTATACATTAACTTAGATAAAATATTAGAAATAACATTTTATCCTTTGGGGAGACTTAAAGTACTGAAAATAATTTCACATTTGACTGATTATCAGGGCAAGTTAAGAAATGTGGTGTATTTTCTCCTCCTCTGCCAGGACCCTGCTAACTTTTGACCTCCAGAGTGACTAGAACCCCCAAAGAGAACATAATTATTATCACAGCTGTCAACAGACCTGTGATGGTTAATTTTTTGTATCAACTTTGCTGGGCCACAGTCCCCAGATATTTGGTCAAACATTATTCTAAATATTTTGGTGTTTTTTAAAGATGAGATTAACATTTGAATCAGTACACTTTGAGTAAAGCAGATTATCCTCCATAGTGAGGGTGGGTCTCATCTAATCAGTTGAAGGCCTTAATAGAAAAAAAGGCTGAACTTCCCAGAGGAGGAGGGACCTCTACCAGCGGATTGCCTCTGGAGTCAAAGGGCAACTCTTTTCCTGGCTCTTCCCTGGGCCATCCTATCCAGAAGATTCACCAACATCCACAATCATGTGAGCCAGTTTCTTAGAATAGATCTCTTCCTCTCTCTCTTTATATAAATATATCTATATATAGATATAGACAGATTTGTACACATATGTGATGGTAATTATATACATGTATAATAATGATATGTCATGTATATTTATATATCATACATCATATTATACACAGACACAGACACACACAGTATTACATCCTATTGCTTTGGATCCTCTAGCGAATCCTGACTGACACAGGATCACAGATACAGACAGCAGGGAATCTATATACTCCCTTCTTCACACTCTCCTTCCTTCCGCAAAGATTTGGTAAATCTTCCATGTCCGAGGTACTGCGGATAAGACGCTGAGAAAAATCAGACATTATCCCTGCTGTTAGAGAGCTGAAACACCCATATGGATGTAGCTAAAAGTAGATTTTAAGGCAAGAATAAATATGAGACATAAGAATAGATATCTCCTAATTACTAGAGGTAAAAAGGGGCACTTGGAATATACCACAAACCTAATTTGAATAAACCTGATGCCAGAGTGTCTAAATACATACATGGAACTTGCAGAATCAAAAAGATAAGAAGAATCTGCAAAAACGGTGAAGAACTTTAACACGCCACATTCACTTGCTGACAGAACAGGAAGATATAAAATGAGTAAGGATACAAAACATCCCAATAATTAATAAGGATCAGAACATTTAAAGAGCTGACCTAATTCTTATATATATGATTTAGCTTATCTTCGTTTCATTAGCACATGAAACATTTATAAAATTTAACCATATACTTGGTCATAAATAAAGCTTTAATTTGTTTTTCAAAATTTGAGATAATTCAAGGTATAGTCCCCGAGAATTTGGAGAGTAAGCTAGAACTAACTAATTAGAAATCCCCTATGGCCTGAAATTAAATAAAACATTAAACAATACATTTCACATAAATACCTGAGTTGAAGGAGAAAACAAAAGGAAAATAAGAAAATATTTTTCAATGAGTGGTACATCATATCAAGAATGCAGCCTGAGCTTAGGAAAAAAAATGTACACCTGATATACACATATCAGATAAGAAGACTAAAATAATTGGTTAAGTTTCCATTTTGAGACACCACAATAAAAATAGCAAATTAATTTTAAATAAGTAGAAGAAAGCAAATTACATGGATTAAAAAGAGAAAAAAGTTTAAAAAAATTTAAATGTATAATGGAAAAGTCAACAAAGCAAAAGACTATATAAAAAAAAGAAAGCCCTTTAATATAAAAAATAGATGATTAATAGCAGGATTAAAGGGTATTCTCACTACAGATAGTACAAACATCAAAAAGTTATTAGACATAGAGATGTAGTATACAGCATAAGGAATACGGTCGATAATACTGTTAATAACTTTGTTTGGGGACAGATGGTTACTAGACTTATGGTACTGATCATTTCATAATGTATGCAAACATCAAATCATTATGTTGTACACCTGAAATTAACACAATATTGTATGTCAATTATGTTTCAATAACCCACTTCCAAAAAAGTTATTAAAAACATATTATGAGCATCATAAATATGACAATTTGGACAAAGTTTTAAGAACATCTTTTTTAAAAGACTTACCAAATCTTCTAAAAGAAATAGAGATCTGAATAATTTAATATCTTGTCAAAATTGAAACTATTGTTAAAAACATCCTCAAATAAAAAGGTCCAGGCCTATTTGGCTTCAAGGGGCAATTCTTTCAAACATGCTAGATAGAAATTACAGCAAAAGTGCTGACTCTTCCTACAAATGAATAAATGTTCAAGACAATGACATTAAAAACTCAAAACAGTATTCAGAGAAATTTTAAAAAGATTTAAATAAACAGAGGATATGGTCTATTCATGAGTTGAAAGACAATATTGTAATAATTTTTCCAAATTAATCTATAGGTTCAGCACAATCTTAATAAAAAAATTGTAAACTCCTTTAAAAATGCATATGGAAATGAAAGGGCTGAGAATAGCCAAGACAACATAAAACTACAGAGTTGAGAGACTTAGAGTAAGACATACTCAAGCTTTATCAATAAGGCAGTCCCATATTGGTTCAAGGAAAGATTGACTAATGGTGCAAAACAGAGTCCAGAAATCAGTCCACACATACCAACATCTGATTTATAGCAAAAGGATGCTAGAGTACACTAGAAAAGCTGATCTTTTCAATAAACAATTCTGGGTCAATTTGTTATCCGTATGGACTAAAAATGTGTTCTTTGGCCCCCATGTCAAATCATCTGCAAAACACAATTCCAGATGGACAGAAGATCTAAATGTGCAATAAGAAACTATAAAGCTTTTAGAGAAAAACAGAAGGGCATCCTTGTGACCCTCGCATTGGCAAAGATTTCGTAAACAGGACACGGATGTACCCAGCTATAAACAGAGACAAAAGATAAATTTGTTTTTAAATTAAGAACTTGTGTTCATTGAAAGATACCATTAAGAGAGTAAAAATACAACTCAAAAAGCAGTACATATTCCTGCCAATGAGTCACATCCGGAATATGTAAATAACTCCAACAAATTAATAAGAAAATGACAGGCTGACAAATAGGAAAAAAGGCAAAAGACTTGAACAGACCCTTTAAAACAGAGGATATTTAGTGGCTAATAAACATATGGAAAGCTCTTCATATTTATTAACCATCAGGTAAATACCCATTAAAATCACAATGTGACAAAAGCACACATTACACCAGGGTAGCCAAAATGAAAAAGACATTCAACATCAAGTGTTGACAAGGATGTGGAGCAACAGGAACTCGCTTACATGATTCATGGGAATGGAAATGGTTATCCTCTCTGGAAACTGACATTATCTTCTACAGATGAACATACTCAGATCTATGATGCAGCAGTTCCACTCCAGAGTGTACACGAGGAAGAAGGAAGTCCATATGTTCATCAGACTCAAAGTGGAAACTACTCAAATGCCCGTCAGGGGTAGAGTGGATGAGGAAATTGTCATATATTCACACAATGGAACTACACGTTGATGGAAGTGAGGAAGTACACCTACGTGGAAAATATAAATGAATCTCACCAATATAATGTAAAACAACAGCAACAACAAAAGCCCAGTGGAAAAGAACATGTTCTACCAAACTATACAGGTCCATTTATTTGAAGAGTACAAAACAGCAAAGGTGATGGACTGGGAAAAGTCACAAAAGTGGTTAAACATATAAGGATAGCGTTCAAGCATAGGTAGGGAAGGGTAAAGACTTCAAAGGAGCACGGGGGAGCTTCGAGGATGCTGATAATGTTATGTTTCTTGAACTGAGTGTTGGTTACATACGTGGGTTCAGTTTGTGAAAAATTGTCCAGCCGTGTACTTGTTATGTATCTGCTTTTTGTGTATACAGTTGGCCTCCACATCCGAAGTGTTCTGCAGCCATAGATTCAGCCAAGCACAGATCAAAATATTTAAAAAAAAAAATTGGGGAAGTTCCAAATACCAAGACAGGAATCTGCTGTGCTCCAGCAACTATTTTCATAGTATTTACAACTATTTACACAGCATTTACATTGTATTAGGTATTATAAGTAACCTAGAGATTATGTAAAGAGTATGGGAAGACGTATGCAGGGGAACTTGCAGATGCTATACCATTTTATAGTGGGGACTTGAGCATCCTCAGATTTTGGTGTCAGTGGTGTGGTGAGAGGTGGTGTTAGAGTGGTGGTGGTGGGGGTCCTGGAACCAATCCCCCTTAGCTACTAAGGAATGACTGTATTATTCTTCAATTAAAAATGAATAAATAAAGGTGGCAAAGTGCTTGGGTTGAGTTCACGGCCCCCTCACTTAGAAGCTAAGTAAACTTGGGCAGGGTACTTACCTGTTCTCTGCCTGTTTCTTCAGATGGAAAAATAGCCATAAAAGAGCGCTTAGTGTCAAAGGATGGTTGTGAGGATTAGCTGACTGAATGCATTCAAAACACATGAACCAAAGGAACCACTCACTTTTCAGTTGCCAAAGAACAGCTCATAGACACATTTAGCTAGAATTCACTGACGTTCACTTGCATAAGAAAGGAACTCAGTCATTTATAGTTTGTCTCTTAGAAAAGTGGAGTTTAAAAAGGCAAAACTCCACATGTGGTCTATGAAACAGAGACTCTTATTTTGTTTTATCCCAGGGGAAGCTGATCAACTAAAAATGTCAAAGAAGACAATTTCCCTTGAACAGAATGGAAGAGTTACTGTGATGAAAGTGTATTTATTTGTGTGTTTTCTAAGAATCCCGTGTCTCTCGATGTAAGGCTGGTATGGCCTTTCGCTGGGTGCTGTCAGCTCAGAGATGGCTGTGCGGTATCCTGAAGCACCTGCAAATCAGAGAGTAGAAAGAGGTCAAAAGTATGAGGACCGTCACAGGAGCCTAAGAAACATTTAGAACTGACTTTGTTTCCAGCCTTCTGAGTTGGCCTCAACCTCACCAAAAGAATTGTCCCAAGGATCGGTTTGGCTGACCTTAGATAACTAGGTAACCTTTTATCTCAATTGATGAATTGATTGTTTTACTTTTCCTGAATTGCTTTCTCAGATGAAATGAGATATGGTAGTGATTGCATAGACTCCACCTTACATGGCGAGTAAATAGTTGAGGGCAAGCCTACTGCCCAGAACTCTTTTAATAGATTAATGTGTGCTGGTCTGGGAGGCCTCTAACCCTTATGCTGTTTCATTTGCTATTTGAGTCACAGTCAGGAATAAATTGCTGAACGTATAGTTTACTTTAGGAACTCCTAGCCAAGGTAGAATTTTGTACAAACCCCAGTGATATCTGGTGTTTCAGATACTCTTCTAATAAATGAACATAGCTTTGTATTTTATTTAATAAGATACAAAGTACCTAGAGATTTGCAATGAAAAAGGGCCAGGTGGCCATATGTAAAGCAGTGGTCTAATCTGAACACGATGGACACAAGAGGGCATCTGATTTCACAGAAAAAAATAGCCTTATGGGTACAAAATAAAGGGGTGTGAATACCTTGTTTCTGGGACCTGGTTGATACAAATTATTATCGGTGCTTAATTGGTCTCATCACAGAGGGCTAACAGTTTGGGAGGAGTTAAAGCACATAATCATTTCTGCGTAGTCACAGGAGAAAATAACCTTGGGTCCAGTTAAAACGTAGGCATGCTGAGGATAATGATACTTATGTTTTTACT
This sequence comes from Camelus bactrianus, assembly GCF_048773025.1. Taxonomy (NCBI): domain Eukaryota; kingdom Metazoa; phylum Chordata; class Mammalia; order Artiodactyla; family Camelidae; genus Camelus; species Camelus bactrianus. The sequence continues at coordinate 90,157,977 of NC_133543.1, forward strand.
GAATACAACAAGAGGTGTGATTATAATTGTGAGTATTAATGTCATATGTCTGGCTATCAGATTCTTATTAGAGGGTTCCGCCGTCAGATGACAAATCCAACCACTGGAAAGATTGGAAATGGCTGCAAATGTTTGGGAAAAGACAGTTTCGGGAGCTCAAGGGTTTATAGGACAGAAGAGAAGTGAGAAAAGAGCAAAAAGATCACGTGGTCATTTTAACTGTCTAATCTATTGAACCAATACAAAAGAAAGTATGTGGTAAGCAAACAGAGAAAGAAAAGATGAAACTATAAGGCTGTTACTCTGATCATAGGTTTTAATTAAAAGGTTGGAGAAGGAAGTTTTCTTACAACTGATCTAGAGATACTTGAGACCACTGTCTCCTTCTGGAAGGAAGCTATTTCGAGGCATTTTAACACATTGTAGCCTCAGAGCTAGATCTCCAGAGGAAATGAATATTCTGGTTGTAAGATCTGTAGCACACTTACACTGGGAATTACGGATTTATGCAACACATGCTCTAGAGTTGAAGAAGCCATTAAAGTCACAAAAATGAACCTTCCCAATGACTTTGATTTGTGTCTTTTTCTGTAAATCCACTCTCCCGGCTGTATTCATGTAACAGTGTGACCAGTTGTGTCATTTCTGAATGGCAGCTTAATGAACACTCGTCGGGCATAAGGCTGTGTATGTGATAACCATTTTTTATAATACCTAACAGAATCAGAATAAAACACGGTTGACTCTGACAGGAAGTCCTGCTGTTAGAAAAAAAAAATCCAATTTTCTGTACATGGGCCTTAAATTTCTTTTCCTCTTGTTTTCATAAGGGAGCAGGAACTCAGTTTTCCAGAAACTTGTCTTCAGTATGAATTTCATCCCACATGACCAAAATAATGACTTAAATAGCTGTTTCAGAATCACAAGCCCTGTTTATCCCATTCCTTGAGTAACTGGATTTCCAGTGCTTTTAACTTCCACCAAACCAGAGAACCGGTCCCAGATTTCTTCAATTTCCTTCATTTTCGTTGCCTACTGTGTAGTCTTAGTTTCAACATCTCTAACAATTAGGGGCTATAATTGTCAACAACTGACTCTGACTAACAATCCAGAAAGAAATAGATTGGGTAATTCATAGAATAAACAGGAAACAGGAGAACACTGTCCTAAAAATGGGCAGAAACTAAAGGCCACCAGAAATGCTGAAAAGACCCCATAATAAGAACAGCTGGTTAAAAATGGCATGACCACTGCTCCAGAGTGATGCCCACATTGTGACTAATACCATCGCCACCACTGCCACCACCACCAGCGCTACTGGCCACCATCATTAATACTGCTGCTATAAAACCATCGAGCATGGGGAGCATATTTTTCTGTCCCTGAATCTGTGTGTCACTGCATTCAAAGTCAAGTTCAGAGTGAGAGCATTGAAGTGGCTGAAAGTAGATTCTGCATTTGTGTTCTAGGTGCCAGGCACCTCGGAAAGTTGAAGATGCAAGAGAATATTCCACAAATACTGGAGCAGTTCCTTGAAGGAATAAAATGGCAGATTTCCACTACAAAAGCTACAGTATGATTTCTTGCCAGGTTTTATGTATTAAATAAATAGATACATGGATATATGTGTATATATATTCACACATACATACATACATATATACAAAGGAAAAAAAATATATCCCAGGCTTCCAGAAAAGAGCCTGGGAAAGGATATATCCTCCTTTTATTTATCCAGCTTAATCTTTTATGCTTCTTATCTCTTTTGTATGTTTAATTGACATATAGTCCTTACAACATTGTAAGTTCCATAGGGAAGGAATACCTCTTATAAATCTAGCATCTTCCAAAACCCGAAACAGAAAATGTTGTACAAAGTATGTCCCTGATAAGTAACTATTGATTTATTGATGCTTTCTGTCAATATCTCCTTGAGCACTAGTTGATTCATGAGCAAAAAAAGAAAGGCTGGGACTTGAGAAGTAACCCACAGCTGTGAAGAAAACTAAGGCCATTAAGCTGTGGATAAGTTCAAAGAGTGGCACTGACACCAGGGGTGTCAAAAAGACTCATGGGTTCCTTTCTTTGAAATCCAAGGAAAACATAAATGGAAATCATCACCATTAAAGACGGAGAATTGTACCCACATGTTTCATTTCTTTAGAAGCATACTCGATGCGACTGCAATGTCTGCTCATTATAATACCATATTTAACGATCTTAATAACATGCAGTGTTTTTCTCTCCCCAAGAGCATAAGGAAGAAGATGCTGTTTTGTCTCAGGCTAAAAATAGGTTCACCTGCTGTTCGATATGGAGAAGTCGAACTTGTAAATCTAGACAACTAAAGTTAACTAAAATAACCTTGGAAAGTGTCTCGTCTTGGCGTACTTCATGGCCTCCACTTTTGTGCTCGCCATTTTGTACTAATGAGTATTGGCCAACAAAGTTCTACAGAGTACATTGACCCCCCATGGTAAGTCTTACCCAGACAACTCGGGTGAAGAAACGAACGGCAAGTTACTTCAGGAGCAGGCACGATCATGTTTTTCAAGCAGATTCCGAGGGGGCAAATTCTTACAAAGAAATATATTGAACTCTTAAGAGCCCAAGAACATTTCTTGATTAAAATGTCATTGCTGAAAAATTCAATTATGCTTTAATGTTTACTCAGCTGGCTATATTGACATATAGAGACGTATTTCAACATGATGGCAATGTTGAACAGCCTACGATTTTAATATGCAGAACTTATTAGTCATTATGGAAAATAACTCTGAGGCAGATCACCAAAGGTCCGAGTAACCTAGGTTATAGGTAAAAATTTTAAGTGAGAAAATGTGAAGATAAAAAATTAACCTGGGTATCTAAAACAAAGTGATACAAATAGACTTATTTTCAGAACAGAAACAGAATCACAGACATAGAAAACAAACTTATGATTACCAATGGGTAAAAGTGTAGGAGGGATAAATTAGGAGTTTGGAATTAGCAGTTACATACTATGTATATATGAAACAGATAAACAACAAGGTCCTACTGTCTAGCATAGGGAACTATATTCAAAATCTTGTAATAACCTATAATTTAAAAAGAATCTGAAAAGAATGTATATATGTATAACTGAATCACTATGCTATACAACAGAAACTAACACAACATTATAAATCAACTATACTTCAATTAAAAAAAATTAACCTGGGGTCTTTATCTTACTGATTGTTGGGGAAAAAAAAGATAGGAAGGCATAGAAGTAAGCGTGGAAAAATTTGTACCTATCAAAATAAATTTGTACTTGCATACAAAAATGTCTGAAAACCAAACCTGGTGTGTGGAAGTGAAGTGGGCACTGGGAGACAATAGCAAACCTGATCACAAAATGGTAACCACAGCAACCTTGTGTGTTCAGGAAGACCACAGCTGGGTTACTCACAAGGGAAGCAAATCATGGAGAATGGACAAGGGAATGGTCTTATGGTCAGTTGTGGTGGAGATGATCAGGACCAGATATCCATATACTGACCCTGATTACTAGGTCCCTGCAGGATAGATGCACAGAGAAATCTATAAGGAAACAGGACACTGTCTACTACTAGACAGTATTTTGTGCTCAGATCACTCTGGGACCTCCTACCCGTGAGAAGCAGGAATGACCCTACTTAGCCACAAGGCTCTCCTAGCCTCTTTACTGAAAGCTCTGGTCCAGAGGCAGATCCAAGTGGCCTTTGTCATTGCTCCTTTTACCCGGGCCAGCACCTGGATATTGGCTCTTTGGATCTCTGTATCCTGTAAGAAGAGACATGCAAACAGGAGCAGAAACAGCCCTTTAACTCAGACTTAAAGAAATTGTTGCCCTGTCCACTGACCTTTCCATGTTTCCCACTGGGCCTTCCAGAATTGGAGAGGCCAGATCATCTAAGCCACTGGTTTTCACATGTGGCTGTACGTTGAAATTACCTGGGCAGATGACTGGGCCCCACCTCCAAAGATTCCAATTTAGTTGGCCTGGGTTAATGGCCTGAGCATCAAAGGGTCCTCAGGTGATTCTGACAGACAGCCAAGGGTGAGGACAACGGATGTTGGCCAGGAGAAATACAGCAGCTGCAAATGACAGAGGGACCCATAGAAACACATGCAACCTGCAAAGAGAACCAAGAGACAGACACACACACAAAAAAACGATGTGGTAAATGACAGCCCACCACGTGGAAGAGCTTTTCTATTTCCTTGCTGTGCCACAGAAGTCCAACTGCTACTCATGCCAGTTGCCCGATCTGTTTTTGAGCTCTGGTTTGAAGTGGAGAATGGACGATTCCACCACAATCAGACTTCTCTAGATGTACGAGTACTTGCTTATTGGCCTTTTTGCTTTGATTCAAAGATGCAAACTCTGATGAATTTACTTATCATCATTCTCTTCCACAAAATTGGAGCTTGGTTAATATAAACAAAAAGAGGAAAACCGATCTCTTAGAAAGAGTATCTTTAACAGCCCCTGTAGGCAGGCAATATTCTTCAGAACAAAAAAAAATTTTGAACGTTTTACTAGCATATCAAATAGGAGCTGGCTTTTATGATCAAGAGCGAGCTATGTAAGTCAGGAAGCATGAGGAGAGCAAGAGAGAGAGCTATGTAAGTCAGGAAGTGCAGGTTAATACGCTTGGGCGGCAGAAAACACAACAAACCCAAACAGTCCTAAATAGTAAAGGTGTTTTAACTTATATGAGATGGAAAAGCTAGAGGTAGGGGGATTGCAGCTGCAACTGGGTCAGGATCTCAGCTCAATTTCTCTGCATTCCTCTCACTTCTGTCTTCTTTTCTGTGCTGGCCTTTAACTCAGGCTAGCTTCCCTTACAGGGGCACAGTGGCAGCCAGCAGGTACAGGATCTCCTTGGTTGGTCCTTCTCATTTACAGTGGGAGGATAGTTTGTCTTCTGGCTATGCTCATGCAACAGTCTGGAAGGTTCTTCCTACGTGGTCACTTCAGTCCCCAGCGTACAGGTCCTAGAATTTTTTCATCCCAAATTGGACCATATGTCTATCTCTGAACCCATCACCAAGGCTGGTAGATTGAAATGGACAGAATGGCTTGCGTGGGTCAAGCCCACTCCCAAATCGGGGGTGGGACTAGACTTTCTAGAATCATATGAATCTCCAGATGTTAAAAAAAGAGAGAGAGAGAGAGAGAGAGAGAGGAGAAGGAGGAATGGTGAGGTAACAAACGTGTACAACAGAAACTTCTAAGAGGGAACCTATGACAAAAACAATGTATCTGGGTTCCAATTTGAATCCTGCCAAGTAGTTTTGCATCCTTGGCTGAACAAGTCACTTTCATGATTACCGTGAGTGTGTTGGGCAAGATAATCTTGTTTCTCACATTCTGTTCAAACCTAAAATTTCTTAACTTTCTATCTCTAGAATATCTTGTGCCTGAGCTGCTGGTTTTCAGTCCTATTTTTCTGAGAAGCATTTAAAGGGCTAGGTCTGATTTATGGTCTTGGGCAAAATTGTTAAAGGCAATTAAAGAATGTTTTCACTTTTCTTTGGTTATGTAGGCAATTCTGGCCTTTTTAGCATCTACTGATGGAAAAAAAAAAAAAAAAAAAAAAAAACCAAAACTCCTTGTTTCTCTTCTACTGCTTCCCTGGGTGCCTGATAAATCAGAGCAATTGCTCTGACTTGTATAAGAATGGATTTTCCTATATTTGTTTTAAGACTTCCTAGAATGATTCACTTTGCTACCACAATTCTGTTGCACCCGCAAAATGTTATGTGACACTGCTAAGGTAAATTTATTGAGGCTCTCAATTTTAATTAGTTTTTTTCTCATATTTTCTCTGAAAAGTTAATCCTCTTTTAATGAAATTGTAAAATATAAGCAAATCTTACATGACACTTTAATCACCTGCCCATTTGAGATCAAAAGTCTAACTGTACTGCCTTCTAAAATTATACCAAATTTTAAGTGCATATTAAAATGGTAATTTTTATCTCAGATCAATGGTTGAGCTTTAATTTATTTGAGCAAAATAAAACAATGCAGATAATGGCTTAGTGCTGCATTTCAACATGTTTTATAGTACTGAGATATTATTACAGTGATTTTTATCACTGTTTGAAGTAGAGTTGGAAGCAGATTCTTAACTTGAAAACTTAATAGGTCCAAACTTTCCATCAGAAAAGAATCTGCCAAACAGCTTCTCCATAATAAAAAAGGGAGACACTTATATCTCTTCCAGGTTTTATGATGTAAAACAGTACCCACTGTTACATTTTGATGATGGTAAAAATCTAGCGCATGTGTGAGTTTGCCAGGTTAATAGTGTGATTACTTTAGCTCAGTGATAAAGAAAATATTTGTCCTCTAATCTCTCTTCCGAATTTTCCAATCTTATCTCTTACATTTAAGTCCCAAACGTCATTTTTGGATCTATGAACAGTACGGTTGTACCCTTTACTTAATTTCAGCACCCCAGTTCACATTGTTTTAGCTTTCTTCTTTATTTATGATCAAAGTATAGGCTCACTTTGTAGCATTATACTGACAATTTACACCGGCTCATAAATGCCCCTTATCTTGTGATTTACGGAGGGCCTCCTACTTGCTGTCCCTGACCTCTTGCTCCTCATCCCCATTCATTGTTCATCTCAGGCAACCAGTTGAAATTCATTAGCTTAGGTACCTGTTGATAAAGAAAAGCCAGCATTTATTTAAACAATGTCTACATTATCTCCAGGCTCTTGATGCCAGCATACCAAAGGATCGGAAGATAACCATTTGTAACAGTTTGGCCTGAGAACTGCTTCGAATAGCACTGAACTTTGTTGGCAATTCCAGGTTAACCCTCGCCAGAGGAAAAATAAAAGGCAAAACAAGTTCTGGTGATGAAATTAATTGAGAAAAAGCCAGTCTAACTGTCAAAAGAGAAGGACCTTGAGAAGAAAGGCATCTTCTAAAGGTCAATACTCAGCGTGCTATAATCTTTACCATCTGTGTTCAGGCTGGTGAGATTCAGAGACTGTCATATGCAGTCTTTTTTTCTGAAAATAACAGACAAGGGAAAAAAAGGCTTGCCCAACAGGGAGCCTGGATGTACTTAGCTGGATAGAAAACGAGAACACTATATGGTATAAACTTAGGATGACCCTTAATTTTGCTTCCCCTTGACCTACATGAGTCCAACAGATAGTTTCAGAAAAGTAGTGCCATGGCAAATTGAAATAATTCCATCACCAATGAAATGTAATGTTATATTTACAAGGTGGAACACCAGGCAGCTCGACTCAGTGTGGACACACTCCATCATCTGACTCTGTACTTTGATGAAGGTTAGCAAGCCTTTCTCCATTTTTTGCTAACAGAAAACATTTCAAAAGTAAGTAGAAAATGGATTTAGTTTCTCTTTACCTAAAGGTTCGACAGCTATGTTAGAAATCTCCAATGTTACAATTCTATAGCGTGATATGAATTTCTCCTATTAGAACAACATTTAGAGGTTTGATATAGACTTTTGAGAAGATTTCTAGCAAGTATGTCAAATGTCACTGATAATTCTATACACTCTCATTTCTATGAATCTGTAGTGTTTTTGCACAAAGGAGAAATGACGGGGAAAGAAAAAATTAACATATGTAATATTTACGTATATATTGTCTATATATTTACATATATGTATATATGTATATATGTGTGTATGTAAATGTTACATAACAATTATGTTTTATGTGTAACTTTTATATTAGTATTATGTATAAACTTTAAGTGACTATTGAAATTTTGTGTATTCTGATTTATTCATTAAAGTGAGAAATACTCTCTCCCACCATCATATACAAAGTCAAATGTTTTCTGTATTGTTCTTTGAATATCAATTTTCTTTTTTTTCTAAAAGTCCAATCCTTAAGAGATTTTTCGCTCTTTTTCCCATAGCACCACCCCAGCTATTTATTACCTCATCTGAAGAGCTCATTTTTCATGCACATACTTCATGTATTCATTCTCACAACCTCCAGGAATCATGAATGACCATGTCATTCTGATGATCCATGATGTCCATGTACTGTCCTATAATAAAACATCTTCCTCGTGTTTATTGGGGCTGTTTTAACTGCTACAGGAGCGGCAGATTTTACGAAGTATCCTGATGTCTGAATTTCGTAGATAAAGCCAAAGGTTAACTGATTTGTTTTTCTCGCCTATGAATTCATTGCTTTGTTTCAGAAACATGAACTGAGAGGCTACTAGCTTCTGCAACATTTGTCACTGCCTCCACAGCCTTCCAGAAAAATAGAATCCATAAAATCTTAGGCATAAAAAATAATAACACTCTCCAAGTGCGAGTTAATAAAATGCTCCACCTCTTTAGGAGAAAGAGATACTTCATTTGTATTCATTAGGGTGACCTAACCACTCCCTGGTTCGCTTTGTTATCTCTCTCCTGTGTGATATAACAGCGTGAACACATGAAAACAGAGCACGCAGACCATATTGTTTTCTCTCTCCACGTATTTCAAACACAGTACCCTTTGTTTCCTTTTTCCCCACTGTCCCTTCCGTTTCCCTCCTCTTCCCCTTCCTCTCTTCTTTTTCCTCCTTGCTCTGCCCACCAAGAACTTCCTTCGCGAGCCATTCACTTTTATATCTGGGGTGCAGTCCTGCTGGTTAAAGCCCCCAGGAGATTACACAAGTGAGTTAGGTTTATTTTCTTGTTGTTGCTTTGACATCGTAAGTTACATATTATTCTCCTCAACTGGTTTATGTTGACCTAAAGACTTCTTTATGGAAGACAGCATCGTTTTGTAACTAATAAGTCAGGGAGACATAATCTCAATGAAAGCATAACCAGAAAATAAAAATCTGGTTCCAGGAAAAGGGAAATAGAGAAAGAAAGAAGCTGTTTACATATAGGCTGCTGAATAAATGTCTCTGTCTCTTAGTTTCGGGAAAAGGGATCTCACCATTAACAAATGATCCCCCTCTGAGCCTGTTCTGTTGAATATGTCACTGTCAATCACTTTGCAATCCACAGGGCAATAATTCTCCATTATAACTGCCAACTCTAGTCAATATATTTGCATCATTTTACTTTAGAGGCTTATGAAATGCAAATGCAAATTCTAATAATAATGCTTCTTATTTAATTAGTTCTGCCTGATGGATATCCTCTTTCTTCAGCAAAGCCTGAAAAATAAGAATTTCAGTTTGGAGCTGGGTAGGGCCATTTGTGAATTCTTTGTTTGTATTGCTGGCCCATTGTTTGGAAGTTTTTGACCAAGGAGACAGGCACCATGATTTCAGCAACAAGACCCTTTCTTGAAAGAGAGTGAGCACTACAGGAATCCTCAATTCACCACATTATTTTAAACCCAGAGAGAAGCATCTTACCCACATATTTTTAACTAATAAAAAAAAAAAAACAACTTTTGAAAAAGGATACTTGCTTGCATCAGAGGTCAGAGCCATCTATTATGAATGTCTTGCTCTGTTACTCTAACTGGATGTGTACATGTCCACCCAGCACCCTTCACTTGGTGGAAAATATGGCTCCCCATCACTCCATAGTAATTCTGCTTTTCAAAACGGTGGATGAGTGATACAGACTCGGCTAAGCAGAACAGTCCATGACCCCTAGCACAGTTAGGAACAGAGGCTGCCTAGCGAGTTGCTTGGGGAGCCCAGAATCTACCTGCCCTGTAGGAAGGATCACCTTGCTCACCATCTTTCTGTGCCTTTTTCACAATCCTTGGTTCCATGAATCATGACCTCAGATCAGGATTGCCAAGCAGTCATAGTAGTCAGACTGTTCTTCAGAACCCAGGTATAAACCTTGAGGCTGGTGCGTTTACCAGCAACTGGGAGCAAATATGCGTCACACACTTGTGATATTGAGAGCCTTTTGTAAGGTGTCCCAGCCTATCTTTACCCCGATATGGCCCAGTCAAACTGACATTTCTCTGGGTTAAGGTAGCAGTATTCTTTCTTCTTTCTTTTTCTTTTATAACCTCTTCATAGCTACAAATCTCATATGAATCCGAAAGTATATTTTGCAAAGAGTGAAGCTTCTCTGATAGAGCAAACTAGAACTCTTTTTTTTTTCCCTTTTAATTTTTTGCTGCATCTCCAGATTTGCATTCTGCGTGAGTCCCAGGATTATTCTATGGAAGCATAAGTCTCCATAGAAAAAAGGCTTGAGATTACAAAATTAAGACATTGAATTATTGAATGTAGAAGGGTCGTTTCCTTGAGCTCAGTCATTCCATGGAATATATTCCTAGGAAACCAACACTAGAGCAGTTATTCATTTCATTAATAGGAATATGTAGAAATGGGTGGGTGAGACAGAGGATGGATGAATGGATGGATGGCTAAAGGCAGGTAAGTACTGATGAAGGGAAGAATGGGGTAGATCATTCTGGAGTACTGAGTAGAGTGGATGGTAACACAACAATTAAGGAGAACCCTGTTATGCCAGCAGCATTATAGTGATTCCCCCAAAAAGAGATTGGCTTAAGAGGAAAGTAAGAAGAGCAGACATGGAGTCATAACAAATTTTATCTACATCCCAACTTTGCTGAGGGATGGGTCTGTTACAACCAATTTCTTCCTTGACTTTGTATTACATAGATAACAGCCATTGCTGAAAATAAGGGTGGACCCATTTGGGACATTAAGAAACTACCACCCACACCCGTGTGTGCTAATTTGTTTCCTGCCAAAACATGCCTTTTGAATCATCTAGGCAAGGGAAAAATCAGGCAGCGTGTTCAGCGGGATGCAGAGAAATATTCATGAACTCATGGGTCTATGACTTCCCCCAGGAAGTTTTGGTATCTGCTTTCCAATTAACCTGTCCAGGTACTGCTCAGAGTCAATCCAAAACACCCACAGCAATTGTTTTGTAGTTAAGATCCTGAATTTCTATTAAAAACAATTCCTAAATTGTTAGCAGAACAATAGGCAGAAAATACAGATCTCGGCACTCAAGATATTTACTGGACACAGGGGTCTAGGTAGGTTGTTGCAGTGTCAGGGAGGGACAAACAAAACATAAACAAAACCTGCAGATTACACTTGAACCTCAGGGTAAATACGCACAAAGAATAGATTATATTTTTGTAAGGCATCTGGGTGTAAACCTTTTTCCCCCCTTTGCCAGAAACCATAGTGTTTATAGGCATGTTTTACTGGAAATCTGCTGCTTCTCACAATGTTTCCTGCACAACTGTCTTAGTAAAAGTACATCTGGAAATGACAAGCACACAGTTGTAAATCTGGAAGTCGGTGTGTTGTTCTAATAGCTTGCAGCTACAATATGGCCGTCTCGCTGAATGCCAAAGAGCGTTACAAAGACAGAGGCCAGCTGTAGCTACCGAAATGAATGCTATTTTTCTGAAGGGATAGAATGAGTTTTAAGAGGGCTATAATGTCTCTTTTCAAACTACCAAATGAACCAGAGTAGCATTGAACTTATTGTTTCTTGGACACACCAATTATTTTAGAGATCTTGACAACCAGATTAGATTGACCAGGCATGATTTGTTGGTTGGTATGAAAACAGGTAGAGATTCATTTAATTGTAACTTCCTAGATATTTAAGAGCCAGCTAAGTCAGATGTCTCCCTGGATAATGAGCCTCTCGTGCCAAGAGCCACAAGAAGCCATCCTCAAGTATCAGCTGGAACATCTCAGCAGTGCTTGGTCCTGGATAACTGATGTAATCCACATAGGTCCCAAACAAAGCATCCTATGTGGGAAGCTGGAAGATTCCCCTACAAGTGTTTCTTTGAGTCATTTAAATTAATCTGGGAGTCAAGGATTGATTTGTCATTATGGGAGGTTCATCAAATTCCATTTTGATATAAAATCACCAGTAAGAATGGTAGTAATGAGTTAAGTAAACATTAATAATGAACACAAGTAAAAAACAATCAGGAAAATCCTCATTTGTTCACTATTCATGTAGTAATTGAGTACTGGTAAATTTAGACACTGTGGACTTTGATTATAACATATGTGTAGCTGAATACTACTTATGTTTTACTATGGCTTACACTTTCAGTAATGACTCTCAGCCTGTGTTTAACAGGTGTATATTTGTAATAACTACAGTGTCTTGCCTCTTCTTTACCTTTACCTGTTTCCAACATGTTCTCTCTTCCTTCCTTTCTGTCTCAGAGGGAGAGCAGACCATCTCTCTTTTCTTTTTAAAGTCCAAACTCCCCTTTCCTATTTCCTTCATCCCATCCCATTCCACTTCCAAAGGGATTTTTGTCTTCCATTATTTATTTTTCCCTTGCATCTTCAATGTCTGGATTTCCTTTCTAGGCATTTTTTCCTTGCTTTCAATCATGCACAAATCTCTCCCATATGCAAAGTGAAGATGGACAAATAGTACAAACTTCCAGTTATAAGATAAACAGGTTCTTGGGAATGTAAAGTCCAGCATAATGACTATAGTTAACAATACTGTATATTTGAAAGGTGCTAAGAAATTAGATCTTAAAGACTCTCATCACAAGGAAAAAAAATTGTAACTATAGGAGGGGATGAATGTTAACTAAACTTACTGTGTAATCATTTTGCAGTATATATTTATATCAAATCACTTTGCACACTTTAAATGTAGACAATGTTATATATCAATTATATCTCAGTGAAACTGGAAAAAAATGAACTGTACAGCCCACTGTATCTAACAAAATTAGAAGAAGAAAAAAAAAAAAGCCTTTCAAGCAAGTGCTCGTGTAAGATCCGTGTGGGTAGAAACAATATCTGTGGTTTACTGGTATACCCAATGTCTAAAAGCATGCCCAGCTGAAGTAGATGCTCGATAAATGTTTGTCAAATAAATGAATGAAATCAATAAATGAGTAAATAGATAAGAAATGTTTGCAGGCTAGCTGCCTCAACTCCCTCACAATTTACTGGCTCTTTCTCTCTGGCCCATGCTAGATTTCTGAAAAATCTCCTTTGTCTGCTAGATGCCAACTTGCTCTTCTGTCTTCATCTCCCCATCCTTACTATACATTTGATGCTGTGGACCCCCTGCACTCCCACCAGCACTGCCCCCTCCACTCATACACACGTGCGCACACAGGCACACAATTTTATTTATTATTTTACTTTTTTAATATACATTTTTATTGAAGTATAGTCAGTTTACAATGTTGTGTCAGTTTCTGGTGTGCAGCACAATGCTTCAGTCATACATGAACATACATATAATCATTTTCACATTCTTCTTCACCATAAGTTACAAGATACTGAATATAGTTCCCTGTGCTATACAGTATGAACTTACTGTTTATCTATTTTATACACAGTAGTTAGTATCTGCAAATCTCGAACTCCCAGTTTATCCCTTCTCACCCTTCACACACCCACACGCAACTTTAATATGTTTCCTTTCCTAGTTTTGATGATGGGACATTATCCGATTCTTATCCAAACTCCATGTTTATGCATCTCCTTCATTATCTCTGACTTTTCATTGTCTCTGACGTTCCCCCCTGGTTCCAACTGTGGGACTTGGACTTGTCTCACCTCCCATCTTGGTGATCTAGCGGCTTCTCCTTCCTGAGAGGGACAAACAGGGTGAAGAGGGAGGGAGAGAGAGAAGAATGGAAAGGTTAGATAGAGTTTGTAGTTGAGTATTTTCCTGTGAGACCCCACTACTTGCCCCTCTCCTAACTCCACTTCCTGCTTGCTTCTCAGATTGTGGTCTCTGCACCACCTGTGTCAGAATTTTTAAGATATTGATTCCCAAGCCCTATCTTAGTCCCCTGGTCCTACTTAAGCAGTATCCCAAGGATGTAGCCTCCAGAATCTATATTAAAAAACAACAAAACAAACAAAATTTCTTAGATGGTTCTGATTTGAGGCCGGGGTTGGGGGTCACTGAACTATATAACATTATATAGAAGCAGATACAGGTTTTAAAATAAGGGATGAAAACTCAAGCGTTTAAAGGCTGTGATACTTGGGTCTCTCATCGTGACCTTCAGAATTTTCTGCCGCCCTCTCCTCTCCCAGTTCAACAAGAGTCCTGGGCTGAACTGAGTTATCCTCAGTGTGTTAAAGATTAGTTATCACCATCTTACTTTCACAGAGGACGGATACCTCATTCTGTCCGAGAGGACCCCAAACAGTTTTTTCTCAAGTTGGTAAAAATGCAATCATGGCTTTTTAGGGGAGTTTCCTCAAGTAAGTGCAACATAGCACAGATCTAAACGGTATGATTTGTTATGACTCTAATCCTTCTTTTCCATTCAAAATTCTACACATTTCTGCCCCTTTTATCTTTACTGCTACATTTTTACATTTCAAACATAAATCGATTTCAATATTTCTACTTTTTAAAATGGAAATATTTGGTTTATCATAGTAAACATATTAGCAACAAACGTACAATTACTCCCAAATTTAGGGGAGGACAGCATTTTGAATCTGTGCTGCAGGAAGGACATGGTTTACTTACAAAGCATGCTCATATAATGGGAAAAGTTTATTGCCATCCACAAAATTAATGACATTTCTATATATAACTACACAATAGGGTAGAAAGAGAGTGAAAAGGAAAGAGAAACATTGATTAACAACCAATGCTGTGCTCATTAATATTTGTTTTATCGGTACACACACAATTTTACTCTGTGAGACTCCTGGGGGACGGAGGGTTAGGACATTCCTTGGTTCCAGTCCTGCCCACCTCCCACTCCTGTTCTCCTTTGTCCTTTAGCAGTGGTGTTCTCTTTAGAGGCCATGCTGTGGCGTGTCCCCTATGCATGAGGAGAGGAAATACTGCCCCCAAATATGGGTAAAGCTAATGCCTTCCAACGAGCAACTTGGTCAAGACCCCACAGCTTTCTCATCAGACCCTTAAGTCAGAAGAAGGAACACACTGAGTTTAAAGTAATAACTACACCTACTCATTCTTCATTCTTTGATTTGCTTTTTGGTTTTCTCTCTTTCCAAGCTGCTATTCTTTGAAATGCTCCCCATTGCTGTCTGGCCTGAGACATCAGACAATAAACATATGAGGTCATAGAGGTACCAGATGGCTGGCTGTGCTATAACCTTGACATTTCCAGCATCTGAGTCAATCTCAACTACACTCCAGCAGTCTCTGAAATTTGAGGTTCCTCACCCATCAAGATGAATCTTGACCTCCCCCTTTCCACCTGGGAAAAGCTGTATTCTCAGCATCATCTTTACCCCATTTACTAGTTTGTCCATGTTGATGATCCTAAATATAATATTTGGAAAAATACAGAAAATTCTAATAAAAATAGTAACTCATAATATCATACTATTCATAACAAAGTTGCTCAAATGTACCCACCCTTAACATTTTTGATGCTTCTACCCAGCTTTTCTCCTTTTCTGTCTTTTTTTGAGTTGAAATCATAATGTGTATTTTTTTATGTTGCTTTATTTTCTTCAGCCTTTTATTAGAAGTATTTCACATTTAATTAAACTCTTAATAAATACCATTTTAATGGCAGTATGATACTCTTATTAAATGACGATAATGTAATTTATTCTAACGTTTTCCTAATTGGGGATATTTTGACTATTTCCAAGGGTGTGAACTGCATATATTTGAGAGACGAACACGAAGGAATGGAAGTGTGTGTATGTTTTTAACTGGTTTGGTTTCCTAGAGCAGAATCGATGACGCAGACTCAGTCAATCAGAGAGTGTGAGTGTTTGCATGGCTCTCATGACGTATGACTCTCCCTCATTTTCAAACCCGATCTAAAGATTCTTACCTAGCTCCAGATTATTGGGACTACAATGAGTCAACATTGATTTATGAGAGGTGTCAGCTAAAGGTAATGGAAAGTAATTGGAGGGAAATTTAAAAGGAGAAGAGTAATATTCTAAAAACAACTACTTTGAGGAATTATTTTACCCTTGATTAGATCATGTCTAACTTTTAATTTGACTTTTCTGACCATATCGAACAAGCCAGCCTTTTCTGTTATTGTAGAAAGAGTCTTTAGGGTTCTTCTGGTTTACCTTCCCTTGCACATTTTTTTGATTGAAGTGTAGCTGATTTACAATGTTGTGTTAGTGTCACCCTCGTTCTTCTTAAGCGAGTTGAGCTCTCACTCCCATTGTTCTGTTGCATGTATCTATGTGGTTTTAACAAAGCAGAAGCATTTTTCTTTTTTCCTTCCCTACTATTCGGTTTCTTTCATCTGTTTTCTAAACATTTCTGTGCCCTCAGTTCTCCTCTGTCCTTCAGGTTCTGTTTCTCGCTTGTCCAAGTTCTCCGAGCTCTCTCTCAGAGACACTTCTGGGTGATGGTATTTGTGCGTTCACATTAAATAGCCTTATCTAAGCTGTAGCCTGAGAATGATGTAACTCCGCGGGTTATCCAAGGTCACCGGTCCACAATCGGGCAGTGAAATTCCTTTGCTGTGTTCCCGTTGTTCAGTCTGCCATGGCTCCCTCTCTTTTCTCTCCTCATGAAACAGAGCTGGGTCCTTCAGCTGAAGTCCCATCTGGGAGCAGAACACGCTTTCTTGGGGCAGAGCTGTGGAGCGTCTAGAGAAGTATTAACACTGCGACGGTGACTTCCTCTAAGACACAGCTGTTAAAGTGACCAGGGAGAAGGATGGCCACGGCTACTTTTAACATCTGGGTTCTGTGTGTCTCTGTATGAGCAGCAGGTGGCAGTGAGATGGGCAAAGGACTAAGAAATTACCCCCTTTGGTTTTCAAACGGAGAGAAAAAAACCACTTTATTGATGCAACTCTGCATCGAGCAAAATTTCTTAGGCAGTTTAGGTTGTTTTTATAGCCAGAGTCACTGGTGTCCTGCTGGAAGACTTCACCTGTCTTCCCTGTACAGGACAGACGGCTGGAATGTAAAGCATTTGGTTTTTCACAAATGCTTTCACTTGGGGTGGGAGCCGGGATCTATGTTTCAGGTCAAAGGCAAGAACACGCTCTCCCCTATCTGTTTCCTGTCTCCAAGTGATCAATCACTTATTTCCCAAGGGAATTGTAGTTCTTGGGCATGTGGCCTGTTTTCCATTGGCTTCTATTATCATTTACTAATTAGATTACAACCCAGTCTTTACCTTACTCTGTCTGCGGCTTTGAGACCTTCCCCGGCAGTGTTTTTCTGTTAGCTTTACAAATGCTGCAGAGTTTCCTCTCTTAGCCAACTGTGTTAAACCAGGCCAAGTGGGGAACTTTACATTCACATATGACTTTTTCATGTTTGGAGGGGAGATGTAAAAAGTCAAAATTAAATTAATCCTACTTTGTGTTCAGACATGAGTCAACGTTAAGGATATGCACTTAGGAAACTTCAGAGATTTTTGTCATTCCTTGACTACAGTAGGCTTTAAATTTTAACTCTGAGCTTGAATTTATATCTTGCTTATGCTTAATAAAAATTTAATTCTTTGACACTGAATAACATGTCCACTGTGATGGGCAATTTTATGTGTCAACTTGCTATGCTGTGGTGGCCAGTTCTTCGGTCAAACACCAGTCTAGATGCTGCCGTGAAGTTATTTCCTATATGCAATTAGTATTGAATCAAGCAGATTACTCGTTATAACGTGGGTGGGCCTTATCTAATCAGTTAAAGGTCTTAAAAGACAGAGTTCCGTCCCTTGCAGGAATTCTGCCTTCAGGTTGCTTCATAGAAATTTCCCCTGAGTTTCCAGCCTTTCAATTCAAGGCTGCAACTTCAACTTCTGCTGAATTTCCAGTCTGTCCTTCAGATTCTAGACTTGCGAGCCCCACAGTCAATGTCTGTCAATTCCTTAAAATAAATCTCTCTCTCTCTCCATCCCTCTTGTTTTTTTTTATACATATATATATAATATATATAAATTATATATTAATTATATATATAAATATAAAATTTATATATTAATATATAATTAATATATATAATTTAGATATTATATAAATACATATTATATATATATAATTTGTTTCTGAGGAGAACCCTGACTAACACACCCACTCTACCCTATTCAGTGCTAATCATTTCTAAATTTCTCCCTGAGATTCTATTTATCAAGAAACTTTCCTCTAAAACTCTTTATTAATCCAAGGACCAATAGGTGTTAGTTTCTATTCTGACCTCATAGGGATGGATAACTTTATTTTTTGTAAATTAGAATCTCTTTGTGCCCTTAAGAACAATAGTCATCACAAGGGAGTGAAAAGTAGCCCAGCTGCTAACGGCAAGAAGTCTTTCTCTTTGGCTCAGAGGAAACATTTATTACAGTGGGGTTATTGGCTACAAACTGTCTAAGACATATTTCAAAGTGGGTGTAATCTTGTTTATCCAAAACCTTGTATCTTAGAGATAGCATTTTGTAAGTTGGCTCTGTGGGAATGAGCGAATGGTGTGGAGCATGAATCAAACTCTCCTGTGAAGTTTTTGTGAACTTTTTCCTCAATTCTGGAAAAAGATTTTTTTTTTAAATTGTATTTATTTATTTATTTTTTACTGAAGCACTGTCAGTTTACAGTGTTGTGTTAAATTCTGGTGTACAGCATAGGGTTTCAGTTTTATATATATGTATACATATATTCCTTTTTATATTCTTTTTCATTATAGGTTATTATAAGATATTGTATATAGTTCCCTGTGCTGTACAGTAGAACCTTGTTGTTTAGCCCTTTCATATATAGTAATTAGTATTGGCAAATCTCAGATTTCCAATTTGTCCCATCACCTCCTCCCACCCTTTCCCCCTTGGTAACCATAAGTTTGTTTTCTATGTCTATGAGTCTATTTCTGTTTTGTCAATAAGTTCATTTGTGTCTTCTTTTTTATATTCTATGTATAAGTGACATCACATGGTATTTTTCTTTCTCTTTCTGGCTTACTTCATTTAGTATAACAATCTCCAGGTCCATCCATATTGCTGCAAATAGCATTATTTTATTCTTTTTTATGGCTGAGTAGTATTCATATATATATATATGTATATACCACAATTTCTATATCCAGTTATATGTCTATGGACATTTAGGTTGCTTCCATGTCTTGGCTATTGTAAATAGTGCTACTATGAACATTGGGGTGCCTGTGTCTTTTCAAATTAGAGTTTCCTGCAGATATATGCCCAGGAGTGGGATTGCTGGATCATAGCTTAAGTCTATTTTCAGATTTTTGAGGAATCTCCATACTGTTTTCCATAATGGCTGCACCAAACTACATTGCTGGGTGTATCTCTGCTTATGTTACTTGTATAAGTTCCCCAGGATTTACTCACAAGTCCTTTCCATCTCTACCTCTCCCCAAATTGTCTTCCACCACCACTGACTTCCACTGGGCTCTTAGGAAGGATAGAACGCATAAATAGGGAGCTTTCTGGCCTAGAGGAGCCAGGAAAACCTTCCACTTGAAAAGCCAGTCCAAATTTATTTTAGAACTTCCAAAACGTTCTGGATTCCCCCCACTAGGACTGGTTTCAGAAGCTCAACTACAAATTTCTTTCCAGGACCCCTGCCAGGCTTGACTATTTCTAACTCCCTAACCCTGAAAACTTTCTATCACAGCCTAACTGAGGGGTGGGAGACTTGTGAAACAGACAAGTGACTTTCCCACTAGAGTTCATTAACTCTTGGCTCTAATCGAGCAAGTGATGTGTTGGGTCAGTGTGTGTAGGGTAAATATAAAACATAGTCCTCAACATACAGATTGGCTGGACAGTAAGACATTTCACATGGATGAGAACCTTAAGTAACACTAGAAAACAAGAATATGGTATGCTTTCCACTTTTACCAAGATTCCAATTTAGTTGAGAACAGTGGATGAGAACCCTATAAATAATGATAATACCCCAGGATTAAGGAGCTTCCCAGGACAAAGGGGCTAAAACTGGAAGAGCCCCAGGCAAACAGGAGTGAGTAAGTGACTCTCAGTATCAGGCAGGAATTAATACCAAAGATGGTGGAGAATAAACAGGAAGCATCCACGTGAGGCAAAAGAGCAGCTGGGGTAGGTGGAAATCTAGGATTTCAATATTGGGGAGAATCAGTCTAGGTAGGCAGGTGTTTCAAGGGGAAAACTCAGCAAGAACTAGGAAACGAGGCAAGATTAAGCCTAAAGTGTTAAGAAGACAGCAGGCAGCCCTGGCCAACAGGGGCAACTGATTAGGGAGAGGAGGAATTAGGGTGTAAGAGTGGAAAGGCTGGCTGCGGTCAGATCCAGGAGTTTAGATTTTATCCTATTGACAATAAGAACCAATGGATTTTGAGCTGGGTCTTGCTGTGATCTAAAGAATGTTTTAGTTTTAGGCTATAAAAAGAATTGGATAGGAGATACAACAGACTAGAATCTGGGAAATCAGGTATTTTACTAATTAAAGTTTGAGGAAATGATAAGATAAATTAGCTCGATTGCAATAGAAATATAAAAAGAGGCACAAATATAAGAAACATGTCAAACAAAAAGTGGGCAGAATCCTGTAACTGATTAGGAATAGGAATGGATAAAGAAAACAGAATCAATGATACCATCGGACCTTTTGGAGCCTAAATCACTACGAAAATGCTGGAAGCCTGGGAGCCCATTTTTTTTTCCAGGGAAATCTGATGCCCTTGGCTCTTAAGATAATATCTTCCCTTGGAGCAAATAAAGGAATTTAGCCTGCTGTTGCTAATACCTTAGATCATCTGGTAGCTGGTTCTGAATAGATGTTTGTTTGGAGTATGTATCACTGGCTGACACATTAAGAAATATATAACAGTATAAAATCGATAAACAAGTTTATACTGTATAGCACAGAGGACTACATTTGATATCTTGTAGTAGCTTGTGTTGAAAAAGAATATGAAAACGAACATATGTATATTCATGTATGACTGAAGCATGGTGCTGTACACCAGAAATTGACACAACATTGTAAACTGACTAGACTTCAATAAAAACAAGCAAAAAAAAAAAAAAAAAGACAAGCCCATTTGCCTTATTATATTAGAATCAAGAGGCAGAAAATTATTGTCCAGTTGTTATAAATATTTCAAAATGCTTCCTCTCAGTATTGGTACTTCTCTCATTGAAGACTATTCATAAGCATGGGCCTCAATCCAGAGACCACCCCTCACCGGGCACAAATCAGCTCTCCATTTTCGGCCTGGAAGTATCTTTTCTGGTTGGAGATAGAGCGAAAAAGAAATCATGTACACCATCAAGATGAAAATCATACATCAAGGTAACTTGCCACACACTCAGTGTTCAAGTTCCGGTTCTCTGAACATTGCGTGCTCCCTCCCACCCCCTCCAGAAATATGTAATTCATTTGAAATGATAAACTGGAAAAATACTGAAACATTGGATCCTCACTCACCTCATCTATGAAATGTAACTAAACATGCTACCCATGAGGATTCATAGGTGCATGAAGATTTCATCAGGAGATGCCATGGAACAGGCACCAAGTGGTAGATGATGGGAGTGGTGACTATTACAATTACCACGAAGACACAGGCTCAGGGGAAAATGAAGTTAAGGGCAAGGAGAGTCTGTCATCTATTTCGGGAAATAAGTTGACAAAAACAAGAAGGATTAGACCTACTTGCTTTGTCTTTGGGTCTTCACCATGGAGTTCTAGGTTCCTGCTAAGTGGAATCCAATTCATCTTCCCCCTCCTTAGGGACGTACCATGGACTATGGCTTAGCAAAAGCTATTGGATCATTAACCACCAGGAGCCTCAACACTCCTGGGACTCAGATGCCTATCTCCTGGACTGCTTTACTACTGGAAAGTTAAATGAGTCCCTTGCATTTATGATTTATAAAGCACTTTTGGATGCTGGAGGATTAAACACACTATGAGAATGTCTAGACTGCAATAATAATAATACCATAGCTTATTCCTGCGATGTTAAATACCCCAACATTCAGGATATTCAGTAGAATCTAATGCAAACAAATCTTTAAGCTCTCTTTCTTGTTAACTAAAAATGACGCAAATTTAAATTAATAACTGAAAGAACAATAAAGCTGCTAAAAGACAGGATTCATTGGGCACCAAGCTCCAGATTCTTTATTTAGGCTGGAAGAGATTATGTGATAACAGGATAAATGCCTTGCTAAATGTATAAAAACTAAAAGACTCTGTATATCACAGAGGCACATTATACTTGCAGGGCATTAATTTACCTCATTAGGGAATCTTTTTTTTCTTTTTTCTTTTTAGGTGAAATCTCAAGGAGAAATCACTTTGCTGAACGGAACTCAAGATGTGTACATCTTGGATAAGAATCAGCATTTGGCATAAGTTCCATGTCATCCAAATGGCTTTCTCTTGACCTTTATTTAAAAAGAGGAAATGATTCTAGAGAAATTCAAGCACATCTCTTGGCAAAAAGTTAAGCAATCTATTCTACTGACACAAAAATTTTGCTTCAGAAGAATTATGCCTAATCCGTAACATCTATAAGTGATGGATCCATCATCATTTTGAGCACAGGCACTGCTGTAAGACAAAACAGCACGTCACTGTATTGAGAAAGTGCTCTAAATAGTTACAATTAGGTAAGGACTGCAAAGCTAGTGGTTAAACAGACACACAAACAAAAAACCTGTGGTTCTGTTTGGGCCAACGCAGTCCACTTTCATATCGTCCATTATTAAAGAAGACACATATGGTTCCATTGTGATAATCTGTGTTTAAATAGCCATGGAAGTAACCAAAAAACATAACCTAGTAGGTTTTTCAAGTCAACGGCCAAAGCGTTAGCTCATCCCTCTCTTTCTTTCCGTCACTCTCCTCACATCCAATCCATCACTTCATTCTGCCAGTTCAACTTCCAAACTATTTCTAAAGCCCATCTATCTCCCTCTATCTTTACCAAAATCCCAGTCCAAACCACCATCATCTCTTGCCTAAACTCTGCAACTGTTTCTCAACTCAGCTCCGAGCTTTCTCTCTTGACCCATTAAAGTCATTAATGTCTATTCTCCATGTAGCAACCAGAGGAATTTAAAAAAATGCAAATCCTAGCCTACCACTTCTTGGATCAGGTCTCCAGTGACACTCCGGTACACTTAAATAAAACTCATGTCATTACCTAGGCCTAGTCTCCTCCTCTGCTCTGGTTTCATACCACTCCCCTCTCTCTTCACCATGATCTCTCCATGTTGGCCAGCTCCCTTTTCATTGGATACTCCAGGTTTGTTCCCAATTTAAGGACATCATACACATATTCTTCACTCTGCTGGAATGTTCTCCAAAATTCTTCCAAGGCTGGCTCTTTCTCAAAAATCAGGTGTAACCTTCTCAGAGATGTCTTCCTCAACCACCCTATGTGATGTGACCATTCCCAGTTACTTTCTATTATATTATTTTTTTTTTTTTTTGTATCACTTATCATTCTCTGGAATAGCTTGAACCTCAGCTCGTTCGTTTGTGGTCCATTTCTCTGGACCAGAGGCTCCATGGAGGTAGTGATGGAGTCTGCCTTGTCACTGCTGTATCTCTGGAGCTAGCACTGTGCCTGACACTCATTAGACCCTCAACAAAGCTTTAGTGGGTGTGTTCATTGACTAACGGTGCAGATTCTGATAAGCTCACTGCTGGCTGGTGAAACGGCTTTCTGGCTTGCCCCAGATAGAAACATGTAAGGACAAGAATCCAAACTATTTGCATCATCTTACGCCTTCATCAAAGACCATTTTCAAACAAGCGAATTCACTTACAAATGACTGAGTTGGGAAGCCTTTTGAACCATCTCTAGAGGTTTCTGATTGACTGGTGACATTTCCCACACCTTTCCAGAGGAGTTCTTAACGTTACTACATTCGTGCACTATTTCAGAATATGTGTTACTATTCACCATTTTTATTTTCACTCTATAAAATACATAAATCAAAAAGGATGTTGTCACCATGGATGATAGACATTTTATCAATGCTTGCTGCCAGAATTAAAAATAATGTTTGGACTGATCCCCCAGGAGTAGATTTAATTCTCTTGATAAATTAATGACTAGCCTTGGCCTCTGACAGAATAAATGAAACTCTCCTTAATCTATGCAATTAATGAAATGGGCTCCTAGCTATGCTCGCTGCAGGATGCTTATAACCCGGGTGGGCCACTGCCAGAAACACAGATTCCAGTAGGGGAAGTAACCTGAATTACTTACAGCCAGATCCACTCAATTTGCCTTAAAATGTTTAAATAAAGCTGACTTGAAATTGAGAGCTCAGATCAGCAAAGAGCTGAAGGAAAGTATCGCCTCAAGGAAAAATGACCCAAAGAAAATGAAAAACAGCGAAACCCCAGAAAACAAACACATCCCATTTTGAGGTCTTTAGGAGGATGAAGCAGAAAAGAACACATGTTGGAATCAATGTAAGTATTTTAATTTTTCTTAATTGGGAATCCACTGGAGATACTGTCCTATCTAAGTTTCACTGAGCATTTTCTCCTGTCCCTTTTAAAATTTTTCCATTACTTCATCTGGGACATACCTCCAAAGGTCAGGCTTCTCGCCAGAATGATTGACAAACATTTCAAATGTCAGGGATCAATGACGGACAGTGGGAGGAGGTAGGGGAAGGGTATTGGGGCATCTGAGACTTGTCAGCTCCATAGGGGCATGGAAGGATGGGACAGGCAAGCTCAAGAAATTGAGCGAGGTGAAAAGTGCAGAATCTAGGCATGGCAACTTCAGGGCTCAGAGGAAGCCACAGTCTGACCTAGAGTCAGGTGGGGCACGTCCTTTATGACTGCAGGATATGGAGGCTGGTGGAGGCGTGGACCTCACGTGTGAAAACTGCTGTGCCAGAATACAAGGCAGGGAACCCAGCTGTCACAGAGACGTGGAACGGGCCTGGACGTGTTCTAACTAGGTACATTCAGAGCGTACTTATGGCTAAGGCCCGCTCAGGGCCCTCACGAAGTCAGGAGGGTCAAAAGAAAGTTAGAAAGTAACTTAAAAGCCATGTAATTGTTAATCCACATCTCACGTTTGGTTGTTCTCCAGAATCTCTGTCTAGCCTAGGGAATCCTGTAAGCATCTTTTTGCTATTAATACCTACTGATACATTCATCTCACTGCTCCGTTTCCCACGGTCCCTCTGGGTTTTCCCACAAATTGCTCTCCATCCATACTAGAGGACAAATGACCAATCACTGAGCATTACCTCTTACAGATGCCTGTGTATTAGCTACCGTCAGACCCTTAAGTTAAACATGAGGGAACGTGAAAACGACCTTACTGAGAACTGGTAAACACACATCAGTCTGCAAGCCTCTATAACATTGTCTTTAATTAGGGATTCCACTTAGATATTCCAGCCCATTACAGAGTTCATAGGGCAATTGGAAGTTTGGTAGAAACTTCTCTGCCTTGTCACTGATTTTACTCCTCCAGATTCTCTCACTAGAGAAGGGGCTTATTTCTCCACCCCACCCCCCCTTTTTCCCCCTGCCATCCGTGTGCACTGCATCAGCGAGCGCCCTGCCCTCTAGCTTTGCCTTTGCCACAGTCATTGGGGACCCCAAGTAGGAGATGGAAGCAGGCAAGATAATGAGGGCAGGACATTTCTTCCTCTAGCTCCCTCTTAAAGAGTCACCGCTGGCTGGCTCATCCTCAACCAAAACTCAAGGCTGCCTCACACCAGCCTTCGCCATATGACTCTTAGCTTTAGAATCCCAGTAACCATTCCCTACCCTGCCTGGTAAAAGTACTTTCATGAAAATATCCTTGCATCAATGTACTTGGCTGTGCCATCTGTTTCCTACACGTGCCGGTCATTTATTCTCATCCTGGGACCCTGCAGGGTGGCCGAGGGCCCCGGGATGAAGCAGAGGAGAAGGGAAGGAAGCGTTCAGGGGCCCGGGTGACCCACGCGTGGCACTGCATGGTTAATAAGCCTGTGGGATATTTTGGAACAGCGTGTGCCTCCTTCTGTTATCCTAGTCTGATTTACGCTGGCATTCAGGAGGCAAAGGAAGAACGACTTACCTTGTTCTGCTTAGCGTTTTCTACATGACAAATGCTTATTAAGCACCTATTACGGTGGATGGGGAGTGGGGACAGAAAATAGACAAGCAAAAATTACTTACCAGATGGTGGTAAGAGCCACGGAGGAAACTAAAGTTGGCAGGGGGAGCGGAAGCAGAGGGCAGAGAGGCAGTTCCCCCTCGGGACCCACTGGTCAAGGGCAGCTTCATAGGGAGGGTGTCGTCTGCGCAAAGACCTGAAAGAGGTGAAGAAGAATTGTGTGAAAAGCTGAACTAAGAGCAGGGTAAAGGACGGGGCTCTCAGGCTAGGTTGATATCCCTCCGCGCAGGGGGGCATTTGCAACTGTGTGGGAGTGTGTTTGGTTGTCACAGTGACTGGGAAGGTGGGGGGATGGTGGCGAGAGGAGAGGGTATGACTGCTGGTAATTAGTTGATAAACCAAGGAAGCTCAATGTTCTGCAATGCACAGGACAGCCACAGACCACGGAGATGAGTCCAACCCAAAATGCCAGTAGCATCTTTGATGAGAAACACTGAATGCAAATGGCAAATGCAAACGCCTTGAGGCTGGAGCCCACACCCTACCCCTAGCTCGCGGGCACACGCACACACACACTTTTTTTCCTTAACCTGAAACAGGACTACGGTGATCCATCCCCACGTCTTCCCATCTTTCCCAGCTGCCCTGTGGCACAGTGGCTCTGGCACAGCTTGTCCTGTGTCTGCCCCTCCGGAGAGGTGTGCGTGTTAACCCAGCGCTTGGAGTAGAGCAGAGCACAAGAGCCCCATCACATGTGTGCATGGTTGTCCTTCAGACTTGAGGATGAATTTCCTGGTAGTAACTGACTTAATACGAAAAGACCAGCAGGAGATCTAAGGTCCTGCCCTTCCAGGACACACTCAGAAACTGCTCTTTTCTGAAGAGTTATCTCTTTAAAAAAAAAAAAAAATAGATGAAGTTCTACAGCATAAAATACTCCCAAAGATTTCACTCATTTTGCTGGAAACTCTAGCAGAAATTAGCAAACCCTCTTCATTGGTAATTTAGACTTAAATTGATCAATTTATGGGCTGTGCTTGTGGAGAAATGATGCATTTTGTATATTTCTTCCACATATATATGTTCATGATTTCTTTGGAAATGAATTCATCTGGCCTAGTTGCTATGCACTTCAGATATACGCTATAAATGTGTTCTTTCTCATTTTAGTATAAATGTCTAAGATAGTAGAATAAAAATACTAGGCTATACTTTGATAAATTTAACTTTGTAAAAATAAACTTCCTGTGGCTTTGAAATCCTCTTCACATAATCCTCCTCTACGTTTGAGCTACCCTTCTGCCTCCTACTGAAATCTTACATGTTTATAAATAATTCTGTTATTTTATCTCTGATGGATATAAATAGTATAGCCAGATAAGCATCTCATTATTATTCCACATTTTATTTTGTTCAACAGAATCCTGGAAGATGCATCCAAAAAAAAAAAAAAAAAAAAAAAAAGGCTTCCAACCAAGGTTCAGAGCCCATTGCCCCTTAAAGACCTCTAGTTAGCAAGTCATGCTATGAACTAACTCTAGCAAAGGTCGGTTCCAGTAAATGGAGCAATCCTGGTTGATTGGACCCATGTGACTTTACCAAGATGGGACAGTTTGTTATAAATCAGGGAGCGAGGCCAGCATGAAGGCATGAATTTATGTGGGACCCACATCACTTATCTCTGATCATTTCCTCACTTGTCAAAGTCAAGACATTTTCTGTCCTCCAGTAACTCTTTGGTAAAAATAGCATCCTGAAAACGCTTGCAGGACTGGTTTATCAGAACTATCTTCCATTTAATTTCCTTCTCCCAGTCCTAAAGGATGTAACATTGCATCTTCTGCAGCACTGAAGAAGGCAGTCTCACCTTTGCTCTTTGCATGTTTAACCACGATCAGCTCCTGAGAGGGAATATTTAACACTGATGGGCGGGGCAACAACTGTTCTACACAATTTTCAACACATTCTAGGGAGACCCCTGTACATATTCCAATAAACGATTTAGGGCACTTTGGATCTGGAAATCTAAACTATGTCCTATCTTTCCCTTCATATTGGTTATAGCTACACAGACATGCTCCTCAAGACAAAATCCATTCAAGAATTTAAACCTTCCTATGGGACATTAAAAGGAAAATGAGTGTTTTGATTTGGTGAAAAATCTGATCCTTTTACCTGTGGGCTCTCATACATCTCTGGAATTAAATCCTTGGTGGTTTGCACTGGAATGAATAAATGCGTAGCACGGAGAAGTTCTTTCCACAGTGACTCTGCACCTTCCAGCTGAGGGCACGTTTCGAGAATCTAGGTGATCTGCAATATTTCCATGGGAAAACTGCTAAGACCCAACATTGTCATTACCCTAAACATTGAGGGAAAACAGTTTCAGTGAGGTCAGAAATTCTTCAATAATGCCCCATAATTATCTCCACTTTTGAAGTCTCATTGCAATTAACTCATACTTTTATTAACTGCTAAATTATTATGGTGCTCATCACATTCTTTCTTAATACTAAGGTTATTTTTATTCCTGATCTTCCCAATTGGTCTATAAATCCCTTGAATATTTTGTCATCTGTTTTTCCATGACACCTGCCATAGGAGAAAACTACTAGAGATGCCCATGAAATATGGGTTGAATAAATGAATTTAAAAAATACTCATATATGAGCCTGGCATTGTTGCTATCTAAAGAACCTTGAAGAGTGGTTATTACTAACAGCTTAAGGAGTTGTAGGTAGAATTGCCTGCTTTAGTAAGTATAAACTTTTGCCGAGTTGATCAGCTTTTAAGTGAAATGCAGTACATAATGTTTTCACAAATAAGGAAATGTTTTTCTCAAGATGTTCATAGCAATCTAATAAACATTATCCGTTATCAAAGAAATGTGTCTGTGGCCCCAGCTAGAAATGAATCCTATTAGGGCAGGTACTGTATCTTCTTTAGCTAAAGATTAAATTTATTATTTAATTATTATTATATTAAAATTAAAATATTATATTTTAATATTTATTATATTATATTAAATATAAATATATATAATGTTTATATGTCAGTGCTTGACAAGTGGTAGGTACTCAATAATTCAGAATTGTTTTAATATTTTCATCTTAAAATATATGAAAACATTTTTTAATTCTCTTCCTCTCTCACTAGAATAAATTCAGGTTTTGGGCTCCAGAGCATGGCCTTTAAAGGGGTAAATGCAACTAGATTTTCCAGGTGTGATATGCCACCTGTGTGGAAAGAAAATAACCAATGACTTTTAACCTTGACAGAATTTTCCCTCTTCCCCAGTCCTAGGGTCTGAATGGTGTGGTTAATACATGGTCACCCACGAGACCAGCTGGAGCATCCTGGCATCCTGGCAAGGAGTAAGTAAGTTATGACAAGGCCAGGGCTAAGAGAACTGGCCTCATAGAAGAAATGGCCCCTGAGGAGAAGACACCATGATCCCAATCTCTCTATCCCAGATCTGAGACCTGACTCGACCCAATCTGACAAGGTAGGCTTGATCCAACCACATAGGCAGGGATCCTAGCCACAGGAGTCTTTGGACACCAAAGACAGTCCTTTTGCCATTGCTGAGATCACTGGAGGACCACCTGGACTGAAATGGGACCCTGGTCTGGGGTCTGGTGTCCACAGTGCATACGCAGAGCGTAGGAGGGGGATTTCTAGTAATGCCTAACACCAACCAAATGTTATTTGGCATTGAGAATAGTACAAGAGCACAGTTGAAGTGCGTGGATGCATGTCCAAAGATGAAGGATAGTTGGAGAAGCTACAGATCAATGACGCGAAGTTAGAGGGAATTAACTCTTAGAACATCTCAAGTCAGACTTTGATGGGCTCAAGGATGGGGCTGCGCTGAGAGGTCCAGTGCTTAGTATAAAGTAGGTCTCAGGGCTTTAAGTATAAATAGTCTGGTGACTGTGGTAGGAAAAGCTTACCCACTCAGTCCTCCACCTCTACACTCTGATCCTGTTTCAGTTCCTAGTGCTTCATAGCTTTGGTCTCACATCCTTAAACCAATTCCTGATCAGCCATCAGTATACTACTTCTAAATCACGTCTACCTAAAACAATTTATCTCAGCAGTGAGGTTGTCAGCCAACTGGTCTCCTGCGGTCTCCTAAGGGGTCTTGGCTGCTGAATACTGATAGGTCAATCTTGTCACAGATAGGGTCATTTTCATGACATATATAAGAAATTGACACAAAGAAATGATATGTGACTTGTCACAGAGACATGAATCCCAGGGCTGGGAATTTGCTCTAATACTTTCTACCATTCAATGTTGTTTTCTTTCCCGTTTCCAGAATGATCTTTCGCTTTACCATGTTTGACAAACATTCATTCTAAACGAGGTTCTCTAATTTCTTTATTTGCTGACTCTGAACAAACTCTATCTGTAGCTAGCTTCAGGTTAAGTTTCCCTGTAAAAGAATTCAAAAAGAAGTAATCACAATATTGGGATTTTTAATGAAAGAATCACCAAGCCAACCTATTTAAGAAGGTCAATTAAACATAGCGCTAAACCATTTGAAGTACCAAGAACAATTTTCCATTTAGGAACTCAGGATATGGCAATTACCTGGTTAATCTGACATGTAATCAGGATACAGATTCCCAAAGTACAATCTTGTTTCTTTCAAGTGTTACTTTGCAATTTTCACAAGTGTACATTGATGGGGTAAAATTTCTTTCACCGATTGCTTTGGAAATCACATGGTTGAGTCATATTTAAAAATCAGTTTAAGATAACTTGCCTCCATCTTGTTGTTATCCTACCAAGCCCATTAATTCTTGATTTAGTATCCAACTGGGAAGAAATCTTACTGATGTTCTTCTGAAGAAGCCAATTATCATCATTCTCCAAAAATCCAGAAAACTTTCATTTCCTAATGAAGTGGTTCTCAAAATTTGGGGTTAAAAAAATCAGCTGGAGAAGTGATAAAAATATCAATTCCTAGGCTTTCCAGAAATTCACTTGGTCAAAAAGTGAGGTCCAAGAATCTGCATTTTAAAAAACACACAAAAATAGCAATTTTTTTTGCTTGGGTCCACAGACTCCTTGGGATATTCATCTCCTGGAAAACTAATGAAATATTAAACCACCCCCTCAAACCATCTCCATGCCCCTACTGTCTCAATTTATGATTTTAACCTAGGTTTGATGGTCTTGTGTAATGGAGATTCAAAGGGCCAGTAGGCTTTTCAATTTGACCTGCTATTTTGTGATTTATCTTACGGAGTTAAATAAAAGCCCCCACATCTTGAAAACACATCACCTTAAGTTTTTTCCTCCCTACTCCTACAAAAGTCCAGAACCTGTATGTTTGAAACCTAATCTCCTTAATCATGTGCTTCTCTTGACTTAAGGTTTTTATTTACTACTTTTCTATGTCCCTACAGAATTGATTACTGGGTGAACCGTTTCTGGCTGTCTCTGAAAGTTGATTTCTATATACTTTATAGAGTTGGACAGGCCCGTCAGGAGTTCCAAGGATATTATACAGGTGGCTGCGTGGCAGTTGGAGTTAACAGGAATGTGAGAGAAAGTCCCACAGGGTACGCACATTTTCTTTGTTCAAAAACAGAGTTCTGATGTAAACAGAACATTAGCAAAGCTGCTATTGTTCAGCAAGATCTCATTTAAAAAAAAAAAAAGATAACAGATTTTTAAGTTGAGGTTTTTTTGCCTCTTAAACATGTAACAATACACGGAAAATAAGCCGATTCATTTTTAAGGCCCAGCAATAGTCAGTGTGAGCAGTTGACTAAATGTCGCCTCCAAGAGTGTTTTGCAGGCTGTCATTCATCTTTCTTTCTGGCCAAAGTGGCTGCTCTCGAAGCAGAGTCCTGGGTCAGTCTTTACAAACTGGCATGAACTCCAGGCCCATCTCCTAGACAGAGGCCAGGCCTGACTCAGTGCATCTGAAAGTCGGGCCCACTGTGATACGCCAATAATCCCTGTGACAAGGTCCATGATGGTTCTGCTTTAGACCCCAAATCACCCAGTTCTGCAGTGGTTCTGCATCTACTGTAGGTACAAGATCGTCTGGGATCCCTAAGGCAAGAGATCACGGAATTGCTTCGCTACAGTATCTGTACATCTCCCAAACAAGTCACAAGTCCAGAGCCCATGGGATCACCCTTTATTCACAGATCGCTGGATTCTAAGCCCCTTTGAGCAACCACAACAGGGTCTCCTTGGGCCCACAGTGGAGTCTTGGCCCAGCCAAGACCTGAGAGTCCTTACTTCCATATTAATGTGACCCCTGCCCAAAGCAGAGAGCTGGTGTCTGTAAACTGTTAATGTGTTATTTTAATTGCCTGTCACCAAAAACTACAGACCCGTGAGACCTCAGAGAATACTAAATCCAAGAATAATTCATTGCTTCTCAAGCTGGATTATGCGTATCTCCAGGGCTAACTGGGAGCATGCCAGCGGGATCTGTAAGTCCACAGGATTTCAGGTAGGGATTGATTTCCTGCAGCATCAAATTTGCCACAAATTTGAGAAGGAAAAACACATTTTGATGATACACCCAAATATTATGGAGTTGGTCACAACATTTGGCTGGATTCTGCAACACAAGTAAGATTCCAAAGGAAAATCTTGCTTGTGTTGGCCTGTGGGGGCTCTGCTTCTTAAACATTCTGTTCTGTCATTTGGGGTATGTGTTAGGAAAACTGGGGAACACTATGTCAAGCCCCTCATTTTGCGGATGAGGAAACTGAGGCCAGAGAGGGGATATCATTTGTTCAAAGTCAACTATTCAGCCAGTGTCAGGCTAGCTGTAATCCCTCTGCATAGCACTCCCATTATGCTATCAGGTGTTCAGCCTCCCCTATCCCACCATCATCTGCACAAAAGTCAATTCTTCAGATTCTTTTAAGACTTAAAATGCAAATAATCCCAATAGAGGTATGAGAGATTGATGTCTTGGCTATAAGATGATTGGCATGTCTTATCCTTTTCCTCAATATTTGTATAGGAAAAGGGAGAGGCAGAATGCAATGAGTCTTTGGGAGTGAACATCTTTGCTTTCTTAAGTGTGTGGGGGTGTGTGTGTGGGAGAGCGTGTACGTGTGTGGATGTGCACACTTGGAGTGTGTGTATATCTATACAAAATGTTTTTGGGTCTAGGTTTCTGAGTTTGTTGGTAGACATACAGCCGAGTGGGAGTACAGCCCAAAACAGGGGGCAAATCAAAGCACACATTTCCCTACTTTGCAGTTCTGCACAGTATAATAGTAGTTGATAAAACCCAAGTGTTGCCTGCCTAACCTCGGCCTTTTCCTGGGAAAAAATCATGCCTTCTTGAGCGTTTCTGTCACTCATGTGAAAATATAGCTAAACATCTTTTCACTTGCAGCTGCTTGAAGTAATGGATTATGACTTTGAACTTGCCAGTAAACCTCAATGGTCCAGTATAAATAGTGAACTTGTCAAACTTGCTTTCCAAGGAAGCCCGATAATGAGAAGCTTATCTGTTTGGGGGGTAAGTTAATGCCTCACTTTTGCCTCAATGCCAGATCCTGAGAAACTTTTGGTGGTAGAGAACTTCCTGCCAGCTATCAGGGTCACCTCTGCACTGAAGTCTGGACTGGACTACCTGCCTCTGCAGAGCTGGGCTCCCTCTTGTCCCCATGGGCTCAGCGTCTTCCTCTAGCCTTTCCCCTTCCCTTTGAGTCTGCACATCAGGGAATCGAGGTGGTCTGCAGACCAGAGCTACCATCAAGAGAAGAGAAAGAAATCAGTGAAGGTGTGATGGGGTTTCAGCCAGGGACCTGTGGGGCACCTAATGCTGCAAGGTAAACAGTGGAACAAATGCCGGAGGCCATTACCAGGCCTCAGGGGGCAGCGAGGGGGCCAAAGGCGATTTCTCTAAACCCGGATTGTAATGGGGCAGCTAACAGCCTTCTTCTTTCTGAGAAATGTAGATGGGGAGAGAGAAAAACCCTTCAAGCAAATCTCTGTCTTCCAACCACAAAACCACTTCTCGGTGTCAAATTTCAGAGGGTCAAAGAGTATTGTTTTTTTAAAGAGGAGTTAGAACAGAAGTGTTATGAATCATAATAAGAAGAATGGCTTTAAAACCATGGCCTTTCAGCTCTGGTCCTTACAAACACTGATGTCCAAACCATGTTTTCCTAAGGAAAAGTTCCCTTCATCCTCATCTGGACTGTTGAATTCTTAGCAATTCCTGTGAGGTGCTAACATTTGGGTCCCATCAAGGGTCCTTGGAGGCAGGGAAAAGGCAGGGGCTTTTTGTTATCTCCTGAGGTAGCTGAGGGATGATTGCTAACAAGAACCTTCTGGCCTTTAGACGTGAAATGCATTTTCAGCTAATGCCCTGGAGAAGTCCTCTGTGGTACCAGACAAAAGGAGAAATTCAGCAAACAATCGCTGATAATCAGGCCGGCCCCTCTGAGCAATTGTTTCTACCTGGCCCCACTAATAAAGATCCCAGAACTGTTGTTTCCTTTTCTTTTCTTCTTCTTCTTCTTCTTCTTTTTTTTTTTTAACCACTTCTATATCTGTGGCCAGCTGTACTGTAGTTAAATTTCCAAATTCTCGTTTGGCAGCCCTGTACTGTGGTACTATAATGTTTATAAACCCCCTGGTGCTAGTTTGAAAGTGACATGCACAGATACGCACTTTAAAGGGGGCATAAAATGAACAAAATGCATTACCAAATGCAATACTCGGTATTAACCACATTCATATGAGTTTTGTATTTGATCCAATAAACCAGTGGTGCCAGATGTAAAATTAGCTTGTAAAACTTCCCTTCTACTTTAACCATCCACTGTTACTATTCAAATACCAATGGACAATGGTGGCATCTTTAAACAAGATGAGTTAAAAAGTATAAAATACATACATACCGTGTATAATTATTATAATGTCACATATGTTAGCATATATATCATATGCACAACATATTCCATGATATATGATATGTGTGTATATCAATGTAAAATAGTTACAATAGTTCCAATTACTGAGGAAATTGAATGAGGTTCTTTCATCCCCATGGAGACTTGCCTCATGTCAGAATGTGCACAGAAGCCAGGTCACTTGGTCTGTACCGTCCACAGACATTTGGTCAGGGATGGACATGTGAACCAAACTACATGTACGTGTGAGATGTGGCAGTACAGGTCTTCATTAGAACCTTTGGGTGGAGAAGACATCTGCCTCATTAAACAGAGAGAGAAGCTAATGCCTGAGGACATTTTTTGAGCAGCTTGATCCAGGTGTCCCTGAAGCCAGCTCTTCCTTGAACTTTTCAGGAAAGTGAGTGAAATCCCCTAAGCCAGTTGGACTTAGATTTTCTCTCTTCCAATGGGAAGTGTACCATCAAATACAT
Source organism: Camelus bactrianus (assembly GCF_048773025.1). Classification (NCBI taxonomy): domain Eukaryota; kingdom Metazoa; phylum Chordata; class Mammalia; order Artiodactyla; family Camelidae; genus Camelus; species Camelus bactrianus. The sequence goes on from NC_133543.1 coordinate 90,193,364, forward strand.
CTTTACTTAGTAGATTCCAGCTAATTTTCTCATGATAATATGTGAGATAAATATTATCTTCATTTAATGAATTATAAAACGTAAGACTCAGATGAAAAACTAAGTTAACTAACTTGTTCAAGACTACCCAGTTAGTAACTTAACAGGAGCAAAATCTAAGTCTAAAACCTAGGTTTTTAATACACACTCAGGGTTTTTAATGTTTCTTTAAATGTAAATATCTTTGGAAGGAGAGATGATTTAAGCAAGCTATAAATAATTTAAATTTCAATAAATGAAAGATCTAAATGTACTCTCTTAGTGGGAGAACCAAAAGTGAACTTCAAAGGAAGGGGAATCTGAAAGAAATCTGAGTATCTGTCTGTACTGATGAAAAACACTTGGAGAAAGCAAATGGTGTGAGCTGACGTTCACTGAGGACACATGGATGTCCCAACTTAATCCTCCCCCAAGCATCATCAGGTGGATAATATTATTATTTCCATTGTATAGATGAGAAAATGGAAGCACAGTGAGATATAATACCATGTCCAGAATCACACAGCTTCTGGGTGAAGGCAACCCCCGCATTTGATCCTCATCTTGTATATGGAAAAACAGGAGATGAGTTCTTCAATGGAATGTATTACCTGGAGTAACAAATACTTATTAATTGCTTTGGTTGAAATATCTCTCTAGAATCCACAGTTTCTAGGATGTGGTTTGATAAAATATGTGATTGAACAAATAACTTCATCTCTGAGACTTTGATTTTGAGAGAAATTTGCTGGAGTATAGAAATGTACATAAACAATTATTTTCCACTGAGATATTCAGACAGGTAGAATATATAATATATAATAGCTCTCATCAGTAAGAAGTTTACCTAGCAGAATCTGAAGTCCTAGGGTCTTCATATTTTAGGAAAGAAGAGAAAAAATTACCAGACCTTTCCTGCAGCCTGATTGCTACAGATGTTAGTGAAAGTCGTTTGACAATTACAGATTTAGTGCCACAGAATCTGGGGTACTTAATCATGTTGTCACTAATCATTGAACGTGGCTCTTAAGAATTTAGATAAGTTCTGAAACTATAAGAGACAAAAATGGAGTCTGGAAAAAAAGTATTCATAATTGACACATCTATGTTAGTAATCTCCAAACCTTCAGAGTTTTCATTGATAAGGGAAGTGGTAAAGTTCATTAAAAATACTTTTTTTGAAAGCAGTATGGATTTGAGTGGTCCTATTCTGGGTCAGTTACCAATGGGCTATGGCTTGGAGGCTGTTATGAAAAGAGCTTTGTCTGAGCAAGTCTCTAGATGATCTTGAATGACTTGACCATAATTTCCCAGAAAACCTGGGCTGACTTTTCCTTTGTGGGGAAGGTCAGGCAGAGAACATCTTAAAAGAGGATAAAAGAGGTGCTGAAGGAATGAAGGGAATGTAATTCTTTCAAAAACTTGCCATAAAGTGACTTCCATCTGCTAAGAATAATATCATATTATAGATGCCTGCTACATTCTGGTCTTTTATGTAAAAATAGTAACTTTAGAGGAGCTTATGTAATGTCATTTTGACCTGCTGTCCTTCATTCAGGCCCCAGCTCTCTGACTATGGTGGCTTCCCTGAACATGACCAAAAAAAAAAGCCCAAAAGACTGGCTTGTGAAAGTGTTTATAACTGCATTTTTTAATGGATCCTTCTGCTTATGAGGAACATGTAGGCAAGGGATGAAGAAACCTTGACTAAAACTTTTTAAAATATCCTATTTAATTATTCTATGATAAGGTAATCAGTCTACTTAAGAAGAATTATCACTTCAGAAATGAACATAGACTTTTGCAGAAGACCTTTCTAAAAATTTGGAAGAACAATCCACAGTGCCATATAATTACTTTTTTTGCTCTGAGAGATGTTTCAAATATGAAGAAATATACCTCAAGGTTCACAATTTATTTCTCCATTTCATTAAGAATGGCCAAGATTAAAAAAAAATGAGCAAAGTTGTAACTGAATCCAATAAAAGCATTGTTCTATAAAACACTGCAGTTAAACAGGCCTTAATATATCTAAAACATTATTTTATTCCTAGAAATACAATTTTCATGTCCCAAGAAAAATATCTTACTGTGTAAAGTGGGTATTAAATATTACATCACATTTTATTATTGTTTTTATTTTTGTTTCTATTTTCCTTCCAAATGGAAGTACTCCCTGCCTGTGTAGGAAGAAATATCCTTTTTTCATCCAGCCTTGGTATTTGGCAAATATCTAGTGCAAATGCTTTACAAACTATAACGTAGAATGGAACTCAGAAACAATGAGGAAAAACACAGTCGTTACCTCCCTGTACTACACCTGTGTCAGTTTTGGGATTATCTATATTTTCTCTCTTCTTCATTGGTGTGGGTAATGAAGGACAGACTATAATTGAATTCAATCCAGTGATGCCGAATTCAATCTCAAGTCCTAGGTCATTAGCTAACCATTACTTGTTGGCTTTATAAATGCTTTCTGCTCTTAACGCTGGGTGTTCTTAGATTCTCTGGAAGCTGAAATTCTATTAATTTGAGTTTTAAGAATTTGCCTAATACACTTAGAATATCAAGTTTAATAAAACTCTGCCCTGCAAAAGATAAATCAAGCATAGATAATTATATTCATTTTAATAATCTGCCTTTATAATAGCATTCCGTAAAAAAATCAAAGGTACTTAGATTTGATTACTATTAAGTATCTCTACCTAATACAGTGCAGATACTGAAAGGCAATTTACTTAAAATATATGTATGTATATTAATGTGAAACAATTCTGAAACAGCAAAGCAAATAATATGACAAAAGATCAATATCCTTGGAATATTTCTTGCCACCGGTATTTTGACTAGAAAATGTTCTGCGATTTGTCATTTACTATCTCTTCATTTATGCAAAATGCATGTTCAAGACTATTTGTCTTCAACTGTAAAACGAGTCATCAATTTAATAATAATTTTTCCAGAACAAATAAGAAATCTTATACTAAAATAGCCACCTTTTGCCATAGTAGTAAATATTTATTCTTATTATATAAATTGTTTTTTTCTGCATTACATTTGAGTTTAGTAATATTTCATATTCAAAAGATGAGTATTTGTTGGGTCTTTTTGGGTTTTGTTATTATGCATAGCTCCAAAATAACACTTTCTCCCCTAAGCCCATGCTAGCCATTTTCATGTTTTTAGCATTCTTAAAATTAAGAGTATAATTTCAAAATATATAAAAAATACTAAGTTATATAGTTTGCCCTTCTATTTGGTAAACTGTTTTTAGGATTTTAGATTTTTTTGTGTGTTCTCAAGTGAATTATCTGTTTTTAGCAGTTATACAAAGTCTCTTAAAAGTCAGCCAGAAGATATTAACAGATGTTTAGCTCCTTTAAGCTTTTAAAACTCAAGAACAGATCACATTAACTTCTAGGTTTGAACATTCTATGATCTTGTCTAACAGTTTTAACAATTTCTACTGTCTTGAATTGCAGGTAACCTTCTGTATACACAGTGCCTTTTTATTTTGATCCACTGCATATCATGATTTTAAAGAGAGATTTTATTTGAGAAATGGAATTTTTATCTTTAGTGAAAATTCAACTGCTTGTGGAGCGACCATTGCCAAAAATCTAATGAAGGTGACGAGGAGGGAAGTCACCTCTACTCACAGCTGATCTCACATATGTGCAGACAAAGATCATGGCTTCACAGTGACTCCCTGACTGGCACTGAGAGTAACACGCAACCTACTACCACTAATAGTAAAATTAAAACCAACAGCAACAAAAACCTTGGACCTTAAACTCAATTGTTTCTGCTTTCTGAAATTCTGTTAAATCCTCATATTTCTTTTTCAAAATTCTCTGAACTTTTCAAAACCTTCATATCCTTTGGCAGAAGGACCCCTCTCTCCTACAACCTCCTATGGTGCATTTTATTTCATGGTTATTTATGCATCTGTCATATTTATTCTGCTAGATTGTAACTGTTGAAGTGTACGTGGAGGATTGTGTTTCCCTGGCCACACTTAGTGTGGCTTTCTGTGCCAACACATTCCTGCCTAGCTCTGAGACTTTCATTAAAATTCACTCAGTGCAAAGGTATAGATAATACCACAGGCTACTTTTTATTGAACTAGCCATCATACAGAGTTATCAAATCCAGGAATTAGTGAGAGTTCTTGTAATAGCCAACCCCCTCCACAGTATACCCATGAGGAACTCCATTTTCTTGCCTGCTAGCATAATTCAAGTGAAGATGTTTTGCGTGCCAAAAATGTCCCTTCTTGGAGTTGAGGGCAGATTATGAAGAAGAGCAATATCCATAATTTTCTTTATAGCAGCTCACAACAGATGCTCAGTTTAGTATCTTCTGAATGAATGAATATATAAATTACAATATGTATGTATTAGTTTTCTATTGCTGCATAACAAGTTATCCCAAAATTTAGCAGCTTAAAACAACATACATTAACTCATGGCTTCTGTGGGTTGGGAATCTAAATTGGTGCTCAACTAGATTCTTCTGTTTTGAGGTTCCCAATGATGTCACAGTCAAGCTGTCTTCCGACGCTGCAGTCATCTCGAGGCTCAAACAAGGCTGAAGGATCTGCTTTCAAGCTCACTCATGTGATTATTGGCAGGCTTCTGTTGGACTTGGGGCCTCAGTGTCTCATCGTGCCACATAAGACAGCTCTCGTCCTTCAACAGGATTGACCCAGGGAATAAAAGGGGAAGAGAGAGTGTTGGGGAGGGAGAGAGGCAAAGAGGGAGGAAGGATGGGAAAGAACCACAGTCTTTTTTTTTTTTAATAACCTATCTTCAGAGTGACTTTCCATCACTTCTCCCTTACTCAAATTCTTAGAATTATGCAATAAGTCCAGCTCACAATCAAGGAGAGAGGATTACACAATAATAATAGGAGGAAGAGATCCCTGAGGGTCTTTTTAGAGGCTGCCTACTACAATGTACATGAGACAAAATATTGCTCTATCATTTTTCTCTTTTCAGTGCATTTTACTTAAGAATTAGATTTGTGATAAATCCGATGATCTGTATGTAGACGATTATTAATTATTCATTAAATGTCATGCCTAAGGTGACTTCATTCACACAGTTCCTTTTTGGAGTTGGCTGCCACCTATTTTGTCTAGGGGGTGTTAGCTGCTTCAGCTCATCTCTGCTCCTCGTGGCTTTTCATCTGCTGGTAGGCTAGACTGAGCTTTGTGTGCTAGTCTCCGGTCAGAGTTCCACCAAGGGGAAAGTAGAAACTACAAGGCCTCTTGAGATCTAGGCCTGGGACTCTCACAAGTGCCACTTCTGCTGGATTCTACTGGTTAAATCAAGTGGTCAACCCTTCAATGAGTGGAGAAAATAGTTTCCATCTCCATTGAAATGAGCATCCAAATGGTGATGAGCAGAATTTCTGGCCATGAAATTATCTATCACACTCTTTCTCTAGTCACAGTATTTCTTTTTCTTCCACATACAAAACATATTCACCCTCTCTCAAGGCCCCCCCAACACCTCATACCATGGCGGCATCAGACTGGAAGTCCATGATTGTGCTAACTGCCTCAAGTCTGGCTACCTCGGAGGCTCCTGGGATACAGCGCCTGAAGTATGGCTGCTCTTAATCCAAAGCCTTGTGGACTGAAAAGACAAATTACCTGCCACTCACAGAGCCAACACACGTCATGAGACAGTGACAGCCTAAACATAATAAACACTCTTGTCCAAAAAGGGGAGGAACAGAAGGTACGTGAGCCTAGATCGTCCAAGATAGCCTCACTGGCAATGCTTGGCAGTCAGTGCTGGTTATTGGCCGAGCCACTCTCTCCAAGTGGTCTCTGTTTCTGAAAGAAGCTGATTGGGCTTCTCCACATCATGACTGCAGGATTCCAAGAGGGAAAGGGAGACAACTACAAGGTCTTGATGTCCTGGTTTCAAAGCCACATAGTATCATTTCTGCCACATTTTGTTGGTTAGTGCAAGTCACAGGGTAAATCCAAATTCAAGGAAATGGAAATACTTGGGAGGAATCATTGCAGTCATCTTTGCAAATCATTCACCAAAGGGGGCTACTGGCCATTGTTGCCACAGTTTAATGGCTACAACGTGAAATGAAAACTTAAAGATCTTACTTTAGAAATTTCTAGCAATTAACCAATATGTATTTTATAGTGTTTATACCTCTATATTAGCCCAGTTGTCTTCTCCACTGGGAAGCTGGCACAGTGACAGGCACAGTGGAAGAGATATAAGCATTTCAGAACATATAGTGGTGGGGAGGGTAGAGCTCAGTGCTAGAGCATGTGCTTAACATGCATGAGGTCCTGGGTTCAATCCCCAGCACTTCCATTTAAAAAAAAATTTAAAAAAGAACATATAGCAAAAATTAAGAGAGAGTTGGAAGTGACTGTTTCCCCCACCTTGACATTTCATCTAACCGAGACCTTGTCAATGGGTTTTAGACAGCGATGCCAGATATAGCTTTAGACTCAGAGATGTGGGAACAGAAGAAATCAGTTCTTTTCTGGTTGAAATAGCCCACACAAAATGGCGGACTGTCATTTGAAAGTCAAAAGAAATAAAGGGGAAGTGACTTAGCACCACAACTCTGATTGGCCCGTCCTGTACAATGACTAGATTCCCACCTCAACTGTCATGCAGAGACTGTTTGTTCAAGTTTATTAACGATTATTGTTGAAGACAGAAATCTACAACTAAGATAGTACATCGATAGTATCAGTGTTAACTAGTGACTTTTGCTTATATATTTTTAAAATCCTTTACATGATAATTCAGTACAAATCTCAAATACCCAGTGATACTCAGTAGATGAATAGAAGGAATTCTAATGTTGCAATTATTTGCAGTTATTAATTGTAGGGAATCGTTGGATGCAGTGTCTTAAAAAAATCAAGGAACAAAAGAGAACTATTACCTTCTTTCTATACTATAGCTTTTTCTTCAACTTTTTAAACAATTCTCTGCATGCAGCTCACTATAAAAGAGAAAAAAGAACTTTCTACTTTGTTCAGTTTGCTTTTATTAATTGAAACATCAACACGATGGAAACAACTAGAATATTTGTACAATTGCCACATTTCTTGATATCTTGGAATCTGTGCATTCAGGTCTAAAAATAGCTTTTAAAGAGAGTACCTAAGAAGACAGAGCAGCTAGTGGCATGTGTGGAGATGATTCTTCCTAGGACTGGGAGAGCCTAGAATTAACTGGGGAGGAGCTAATTCAAATAACACGGAAGGTTGCCCCTCCTCATCCCCTATCCTCACCTTCTCAGCAGTATGTCTTTTTCTGGGAGAAAATGGAAGAAATATTCAGCAATAGCCCTGAGCCATAGCCTGAAAAGGGAGCGGGCACTTAGAAACACAAAGCAGCGCAGATCACAGGCACAACGCATTGAGCCTTGAAAAGACCTAAGTAATTACTCAGAACATGGCCTCCGTTTTAAGTGAGAAAGAAAGGAACCTCCAGAGAATTGCTCAAGGTCACATACATGTTAGTGTTGAAGCAGCCAGTAAGGAGAAGCCCCTTCGCTTTCCAGTATCCCCGGCAGGGCGCTGCAGTCAGCCGCTACCCTGAACTCTCCAGCTGTCACCATCTCTGGCTGCTCTTCTGACAGCCTCTCACACCTTCCCAGATCCGAGTCAGCAAAGCTCCAGCAGGCATTCCCCTGGGTCAGTCACACTCCATCCTGCGTCTGCCTTTACCTCTGCCAGCCTCTGAGGACAGGAGAATTTATGAACTTGATGACAAAGTAATTCTTTTAAAAAATGCAGAAGTTGAACGTGCATAGATTTATACTCTTTCCAACAAGCAGAAGCACGCAGTAATGATTGACAGCCCCTCACTGAATCTGCAGATTGCAGGTGGATAGACAGCCACAGGGTAGCCAGACCGATGGGAGACAATTGGGAGGGGGAGGGGCATTTCCTGTTACCTTTTCACAGCAGGTTGCAGACCCTTTGTTTACTTTCTCCTCATCCTCCTCTTCTTTCTTCTCTATTTTCCTTTCTTTCTATTCATCTGATATTGAATGATCACCTACTATGCTCACTAGGAAGGAGAGATTCTGGTTCAGTTGGTTTGGGATGCATGCTTCATGGAGATAATACAGCTGGGTCTGTAAGAGTTCTGGACCCAGAGTTTCCAGGTGCGATCCAGGCTGAGTCTCCTGTGAGCTGTGCAAATGATGATAGTATCTCAGCAGACGGTTGTGAGGACTGAACAAATATGTAGAAGGTTTTAGCAGGGCCTGTTAAGAGTTAGCTGTTCTAGTTGGAACTATTACTGCAAATCTCCCTCCAAATTTAGACAGTCCTTAGGGCTGAGGATGGACAGGGACCTGAGCTGAGTAGATCACTGGCTGAGATTATCACACTGGATAGCAAAGTAATCATTACTTTGGCTCCACCTAGAAGGGAAGGCATGGCATTTTCTGTTTTTAGAATTTGAACCAGACTTAAAAATTAGAGTTGTAGGAATCTGCTTTTAAGTTAGGGTGTTGTTATCTGAGTGTGTGAACCGGGAAAATAAGACACTCACTTCCCATGTAATCAAAATAGGTTATATGAAGACTTTAATTGGTGGATGGAGTAAAGAGGGTCATAGATAGGAGAGAAAATTTTTTCGGGGATGGTGTCATCTTTACTGAAACCAAACAAGACTAGGGAGAGATGCGTGGCAGGTGGTCAAGATAGAGGGTTCGCCTTTTGTTTGGGCCAAGAAGTGAGAGAGAGACTGGAAATCCACATGCTTTAGCAAGGTTGGCAGCTCTGTCTGGAAGGAGATTTGTTAAGGAGCTAAGACTGAACAGGTAAGTAGAGGCCAGATCACAAAGGAACTTGCAAAACCATGTTACACAGTTGGGACTTAATTGGTACAGCAGTGAGGAGGTTTTAAGGATTTAAGCAGGAGATTTATAAAGTTATTTTTAACTTTAAAATATCTAATTTCTACTTTTTTTTACCACTTCCTTTTCCCGATGGACAACTCATCATTTTATTTTATTTTACCCTATTTTGGGGAGTAGAGGATCGTATGAGGGAGGCATAAAATTAAAGAAAGGAAGAGACATCCACCTCTCTAGCTAGTAAAGAGAGATATTTTGGTGGTGGTGATGTGCTGTTTAATGGCAGTATTGGGGACTGAACCCAGGACCTGCATACTAAGCATGCGATCTACCACTGAGCTATTTCCCTCCCCCGTGTGAAGTTTTTTTTTTTAAATGAAAATAACACAACCTTGTTTTATAAAATTTCACCCCCTACTCAACGAGTGATTTATGTAGAGAGGCCAGCATCCTTCGATTTTTTTTCCAGAAAGAACTCCAAAGGAGACGTTGCTAGAAAGAACTGACAGAAAGACCTCAAGGCCTCAGTAAAAGAAAAAAAGGTAGAGAGAGAGGAGGAAGCATTCTGCTTGTCTTCCCCTCTGAATCCTTCCCTTCCAGCTCTGCCTTGTTTTGTATTCTCTCTTATGCTTCTTCCCCAGCGCACGCACGCACACACACACACACACACACACACACATATATTTTTTTTTTTAATGAAGCATTTGTAAAGCATTTGGTTACCAGGAGATTCAAACACATTAAGTCAAGTGATTGCCAAATAACTTTATTTGTGCTCTCACAGTCTATCAGAAGACCCTGTGATCATTCTGGGATGATGAAGAGAAACAGAAGGATTTAGGACCAGAAATGAAGCTGTCTTTTAATCCTCAAGCCATTTCTTACTTTATATTTGAAATATGCTGCTAAAGAGATGGAAATGGACCCCTTTAGAAAGGGCTCGGATACTTTGTGGCAAATATATAAGGAGGTGGAAATGGATATTCAAAACATATCTGTTCAGTTTACATTTCCTGTGCTTTTCAAAAAGGCAGAAAAAAAATCCTTTGAAAGAGAGAGTAGAGCGTTCAAAACAGGGTCAATAGTCATACAATTTTATTATCAAACTTGGGTGTCTCCGAAAGTCTGTAAACCCATCGACTGGATGAGGAGGGGGTCAAGAACTTCTTTTCTCTGTAACACCCCCCTGCCTGCCCCCTTCTTCCTTGTCTTTACTCCACAGCACCACCCGAACAGCCAGGGAGCCTTACTCTATCAAGACAAAGACACATGAAAATCATGTGTTACATTTAATACTCATTTAAAATGTAAAGAATGCCATTGATATTATTGTAATGTTCTTCATTTTTTAACTTGGATTATAAAAATTATCTTTTATGTCCCTTATCCATCTATTAATCTACTTGTATACATTTTCATAGTTTCCAGCTTAACCGAGCTCTCCCAAACCTAATTTGTCTATAAAGTCTGACATTACTCAACCTCAGACCCCCAAGCACAGTGGTTATGAGGTGTCTAGCTTACTCTACACTGCTTTGTAAACACTCCCAAGGGTTCCAAGGGTGTCCCAACTGACCAGATTATAATTTATGTGTATGAGAACTGAAGACCCTTGTCTACTTCTCAATTTTTTTTCTCCCTTCTTTCCCCCCACCCACAATGTTACATGGGGCATCAATGACATCAGTGTATCCAGAGATACATGTACCACTGGCTTTCTCTGAACCAGGGAGAAAGGACTGAAACCCTGCCCATTCACCCCCGACATCCTCATCCTCTTTTATCCAGGACTTACTTGCAGCCTAAGGTAATTCTGAGGGCACCTGGGACCCCTTGGGAAAGCACTAACCTGTTTCAACCCGTTCATCTTACTAATGAGGAATCTGAGAGCCAAAGAAGCAGACTGATTTGTGCAACATCATAAAAATAGTGATCACCGAAATCAAGACTTTGGCTCAAAGATTCTAATACCAAGTCCTGGCTCTTTTTAGTCTAAGGTCCTGGATGTAAAAAACTATGTGTTTTATTTATTTTCCGTTCTCTTCCTCCCCCAAATCAAGTTGCGATTCTGAAGTAGACTATTTGTTTATTAGTTGGGTGTATCTACCAAGTCAGGGCAGAGCTGAGCAAACAGTTAGAGTACTGGGGATTTAGGATTTAGGTAAACAACAAAGGTACATAGTGATGGAATGGGAAGACTGAACCTAAAATGAAGAGATGGGCTGGTTGCAAAAAAATGTCTTATCAGTATTTCTCAGAATAGTACTAGCATCACCAAGATTCATGCTGATGCATTAAACTTCAAATAAAATAGGTTCTTAAATATTATGATGCTCATTCTGAGGTACTTCTTTGTAATATGACTTAATTATACTATCAGAAATAATGAAAATGCCAATAACTTTAGACATAGCCATATCCCAAAATAAATACAAAACATTGTTAAGTCAACTATACATGCCTTTTGGATTGCCTACTATTTTTGGATTATTCTCACATTTTTTTTCCCTCATTAGAACTAATGTTCAAAGACTAATGGTGGAATTAGCTGAAGGGAAGTCATCACATGTCAAAATAAATTTTTTCCATCTTTTGTAACAAAGAGCACAAATGTTGAATGTTAACTCATTGAAAAGTAGGAATTATAGAAAAGCCACAATTACATTTCACCAAAAAAAAAAAAAAAAGGAATGTAAATGCTCCCGTTTTGCACATCTGAGTACAAGTGCTTTAAAAAATAAACCATATACAAATATATTGTAAAAATTCAGTTTTAAACACAGTAATATAAATTATTTTTCCCCAAATAATTGTTTTTTTTTTCCCTAAACTTTTCACAAGTCGTAATCTCAAATGTTTGCAATCACCTTGGCACCATTTGAAAATCAATTTGGATTATTACTATTGGGGCCATATGTTTTGGATTTTCAAGAAGAATTCTGACTTCTAGGGCAGTCCTGATTGCCAATCCTGACCTGTTCTTAGGTCATGTGTTCCATGAATTTTCACAAATTTTTGGTAAGGAAAATATTTGCTAAGATCCCAGCTCAGTTGTTCTGTTAATGGCTTATCATTCCTGTCCCCCCATCTTGAAACTCTACTGAATCAGTTTCTTCCTAAGCTCAGATGCTTCCCCCCAGGACAGAAAGTGGGAGGGGTGGGGGGGGCGGTCTGAACATTCCCATCTATGTTGGGGGGAATATGAGACATCCACTTCAAACTATAACAACTTCAGAGACTCCGAATTCCACGGGGTAAGAAGAGCAGATGCAGAGCCATTTCCAAACCAACGTTTGCCCTTGTCCAAAGGTAAGTTGTCAGTACAGCTTCGGTCTTTCACTGACCCAGATCCCTGGGATGGTGCGAGACGTCGTCTGGGTGCCCCTGAGGGAGGTTATTAGTGCTTCCCTCCCTCCCCTCTCTTACCTAAATTGCACAGAAAGGCTATAGATTCCAAACTCTATGCTGTGATGAATGTAGTGCAGATGGGAAACATAAGAGAGGTCAGAGTCCGCTGCCATTGGGCTAAGGTTGTCCTGCTTTCATGCAAGCTAAAAGGATGACTCAGAAAAGCCAAAACTATGGTTCATGCAGAACCAATGTTAAACTAACAAAATTCCTTAATAAATAACAGAACTTGTCAGGGGTAAGAGTCTCATCTAGCATTTCATATGACTTTAAATACTGTTTAGCCACCCGCGTGTCATAAGCAATATAGGCAGATGTGAAAAATTGTGGCATCTGTTTTTCTTGATACGTGTGTGTGTATATGTGTCACTGTTTGAGTCCATTTAGAAACTATCAAGGATACATTTACTGTAAGTAAATGAATTAAATGGTACTATTTTTATTATTATTTAAATTTATTTACTTGTAAACGCCATCCTGACAACAGGGTAGCAAATCAGCAACTCCAGAATTCAAATGTTTTCTTGATTTGGAGCATTTTCCAGTTGTTTTAAATCTGATTTGGCCTTGAGGTTTCTCATGTAGTGGCGATGTCATCAGCTGGGATCCTGGTGAATGAATAGTCACTTCCTTCCTGAGTCAGACACCCTCGAAGGTGCTCTAACTTGCTATGGAATCTTCAAGTACCTATTTAACAACCCTTCACAAGTGTTCTCATGATCAAAAAGCCTTAGGACCCCATAGACAGGATTTATCTTGGACTGTGGCTGTGCAGCTGGTTACACAGCTGGGAAACAGGACGGAACAACAGTCAATCAATTCATTTTGGTCGTTTCCATGATTACCAGTAATTGCTCCAGCTGCACTGATGTATGGTGATCAATATTCATTGTAAAGATGGCAAAAACGGGCAGCGTGGATGCCCCTTTGCCTTTTCATTTTACGCATGGTGACCTGGCCATGTACACGCAGAGTGATTCATCCAACCGGCAGCACCTTGCTACTAGCCCTCCCATTGCAGAAAACCATGGTAGCAAATGACTATTAAAAACAAAGGCAAACAAAACCCTCTAGCAATCAAGTGACTTATTAGTGTACAGAATAGTTTGGGAAGGTGGATAGTTGCTTGGGGTGGATGGCAAAATGCCAGTGTTCCAACATCTGCGGGATTTAGATGCTCAAAGTTGCATCACAGCAGGGGCAGTTGAGTCCTTGAGCCCACCCCAAAAGGGAAAGCTGGGATTCTAAGAGGTTGAGTAAGAAAGTGAGCTCCCGTGGGGAGCCCAACCGCAAGAGGACAACAGGGGATGTCAGTGTACCCTTATCCTTGGGCTTCAGTCGAGCTGCACTCCCGAGGAACTTCTGTCCCCTTTCTGGGTTCCTACTGTCTGTATTGAACGAATTCCTGAGAGTCGGCTCTCAAGAGTCCATATGAGATGCCAGGCTCTAAGATTCAGAATTCTCCTGAGCCCGTTGCAAGACCACTCAGAGATTTTAATTTACTATTTTATTTTACTTTTTAAACTTTATTTTTATTTTTAAAAAAACTCTAGGGGGAAGGAAATAATTAGGTTTCTTTCCTTCTTAATGGAGGTACTAGGGATTGAACCCAGCACCTCGTGCATGCTAAGCAGGCACTCTACCACTGGGCTATACCCTCTCCCTACTTTATTTTTTCATTGAAGCATAGTCAGTTTACAATGTGGTGTCATTCTCTGGTGTACGGCATAATGTTTCAGTCATACATGTACATACATATATTCCTTTTCATGTTGTTTTTCATTACAGGTTACTACAAGATATTGAATATATTTCCCTGTGCTGTACAGAAGAAACTTGTTGCTTATCTATTTTATATATAACAGTTAGTATCTGCACATCTCAAATTGCCAATTTATCCCTTCCCACCCACCTTTCCCCCAACTCAGAGCTTTTAGAATTTTTCTTTTTTCTTTTTTATTTGATTAAAAAGGGAAGAAGAGCTCCTCCTTGGCGTCCTTGAAATCTGCCTTGAAGCTCAAGCACACTCTTCTCCTCTCTTTGAGAAAACCAGTGGATTCTTCAAACACAACTCATTGTCTCTTCTTTAAGAACTCTTCGGTATGTTGAAGGGGAAGACTGAATTTCGAATAGAAGATTTTTAAAAGTTAAATGAATGAGAGAATGAATGAATGCTAGCCAGAAGTGGAACAAAGCGTGGGTCTCTCTACGGGAAGAAATACAACAAAATGTTCCTTTTCAAAATAAAACGTGGATTTCAGTGAAAGGTCATAATTGTATTCTACACAGTTAAAAAACGCTTAGCCATGCCAAGCTAACCTCCTTTTTTCTAAATTGTCTTCAGTTTCCAACATTCAGCCGCTAAGATGCTTTTCGTCTCTGAACTGAGGAGACTCCCCCATCAGCACAAGGTTTGGGTTTTAGCTTTTACCTGGACTTAGAGTATTTTCTGAAACAATCCTTTATCACCCTCGGCTTCTGTTAGTTCATAAATAACAAAGGTTAAGCCTGGTCTTCTTCAGATGCTGGGAGATCTTGGACCAAATAGCTCTTATAAAATGAAGGATAGTAATTCATTTTATGTGAAGAGCTCCTGGGACATGGTTCTTCCCCGCTCCCTCTCTCCTCTTCATAATGGAAATGTTCTTCGCCAAAGAAAGAAGGCTGTTTAACACGAGGTATTCTCAGCAAATTGCTATCTGATTCAATTTAACAAGCATGCGATTGATTATAAAAGAAATGCATAATATTAATCCTCATTATTACATAAAACTTTCTTTCTCATGACTTGCTTTTGCATCCATTATCACATTTTCATCCTCTCAGAACTGTACGACCTAGCGTTATTTCTACGATGCTCACCCTACGGTTTTCAGACTTCTAATGACAAGACCAGCCCAGGTGCTGCCTGCCGCATTTCCCTTGGGTTCATGTTTCACAATAATGGGTGTTTGGCTCTGATCATAAACTCAAAGAGGAGCAGCAGAGCCCAGGCCAAGAACAGAGGGCAGCAGGGGCCACCAGGGCTGGGGCCACACCTGGCTTCTAGTCCCAGCAGCACCACTTCTGGAGAGACTTGGAGGGAAAGAAAGATTTCTGCAGGTTTTATTCTCCTCAACTCTTAAAGGAAGGGGTCTGTCCAGGTCATCCAGGACTCCCTTCCAGCTCTGTGATTCTTTGGAACTGACAACAGAGCATTTAAATTCTAGGTACTGGATTTTCAATTTATTTCAAATGCTGATCATAGTTCATTTTTAATTAACATTGATATTAATGACTCCCATTGTATGAGTCCTTGGTTTGCTCCGTGTAACTCCAGCTGGCGCAATAAAAGGACAATCAGGGAGTTTGAGCTGGATGTGCCTGGATGAGGAAAGGTCTTTGGTTGGAAAGACATGACTATGAATTGTGGAGGAGGCAGGGGGACTGGGACGGGATGGCACCAACTCTGTGAAACACAATGTTAAGGATTTCATGTACTATACCTTATTTAATTCTTCACATAATTACTTGATGTGCTCATTAATATTTCCATTTTACATAAAGGGAATCCAAGATTCACAGAATTTGGACTACTTGGCAAAGCCACATGGTTCGTGAGTGATGGATGAGGGATTGAAATTCATGTGTAACTGATCCCAGAGTCAGTGTTCTTCATGGTTACCTAATACTGCTTCCTAAGAAACCGAATGGCACACAAACACACGTATCCACACAAATGCCCAGCACAGAAAACGTGTGTGTGCGTTCTCAGCTTTTTAGCATAAAAGTAAATACTTGATCAAGAAATGGATCGCATAGGTGCATGCAGATGACAGTGTTCCTATGGGTAAACCGTGCCCCAGACTGGTTCCAAAGTGTCTGAACCAAGTTTTATGAACAAAAGCCTGGCCTCCAGCTGCCAGTGAGTCATTCCACGGCAGCTTGGCTGACAAAATAAAAACTTCTGATTAGCTGCCAATGTCAAGTTTCCCCCCGGGTTATTTTTTTTACCACCCCTTGCCTCCACGTGATACAACACAAATACAGAGGCGAGAAGTACGTTTAGTCCATGCGTAGAAACCGGCATAATAATAGAGTGATGGTCAGAATGTGAAAAGTGTCACTTGGAGAGGATTACTTGCAGTTTGTAACAGATTTTATTACAACCTGGTGACTTCACTAAAATAGATGTTCCTTTTCCAAAAAGGACTACCTACCTATTCAGTAGAAGAGGGAATTTTCTTTAGAAAAGTATTTCTGCACAAATACTGTCATCACACAAGTAACCAAGCCGAGAGTCGCTCACTCAGGTGACTGGAGTAGGGCAGTCAGACTAGACTGCCTTGAACAGCTTATGCATTGCGCTGAAATGCCCCTAGAATAGATTTCCTATACTGAGCACTTAAACGCCACAGACTGGCCAGAAACGGATCTATCTTTCTGTCCTGTGACATGGCCACCATTTCTTCTCCTTAAGAAGAAAGCTCAGTTTCATTTGGAAGTTATTACCCTGTAGATGACCAAATCCTGCCCCAAGATGCCTCATATTTACTTTGCCTTTGAAGCATAATAGTTAAAGTTATTTCCCCATCTGCATGATTTTTTTTAAACTTCTTAAACCCTGTCCAGTTATGACAGAGACCAAGATTCCACAATGTAAATGTGCCTCATTAATCAACTCCATTATTTCGGGGAGTAATGAACATTTTGCCGTTTGACATCTGGTAGTGATTTACAGTAACAGAAACAGGAATTCCTAGTTTACAAAAGTGCACATGTATGATTTGATTTCTTTTGGTATATATATATATATCCCCTGCTGCTTTTCTTGGCCAAAAAAAAAAAAAAATGGTGGGAGCAAGGGAGCTATCGGGGTGGAGTTAGACTGTAAACTGCGTGTAGATTTATAACTAACTAACCAGCTTAGAGCAAAATGTTGTGGGAGATATGTAATGTGTAAAATCTGGTGTTTATGTAGTTCTCAGGCTGGCTCAATACCAGTACTAGTGAGTGATATCTAAACATAAAATAATTTCTACATAAACTGTGGGTTTGTAAAAATGTAAGCACTGTATTTTTGTGTAGTCTGAAAGAAGGTATTCTTTGAAATAGATTATTAGTGTAGGGCATGGTTCCACCCACTGTTTTTTGTGAGGTTTTTTTTTTTCGTCTTTTTTCTTTTTTTTCTTTATTTGGAAGACTGATTGGGGACTTGGGTCTTTACCAAAAAGTCAACATGTACTTATAAAAAATCTTGATACGCGATACGCTGACTCAAGTGAAGTTTATGATTTACTTCAGGCTGACTTTGCTACCGTGCAATGAAAGCTTTCAGTAGATGCATAATCATGAGGAATGTGTAGCCTCCGATGAATCCATTAGCGTCCAGGCGGGCTTCTCGTGGTATTACCTTACAACCAACACTGATGCTATGTTAATGATTAAATATATATGAAAAAAAATTACTCGGCTGGAGACGGAAAGAAAAATGAGATTAGAAAAGATTTTCAAATCATGGGAATTAAGCATTAATGGGTGGTTGTTTAGATTTCAGAAATGCAATACTCTCTTTCACAGTGGGCTATGGAATTAGGTATTTATCCCTTCTAACAAATTCCACATGTAATGAATGGACGTGTCAGTGTGCAGCTATGATGCTCTCATGAAGAGCACTTTCAAGGCTCCTTTGCCTATTCAGACCTCTCACCATCCTCTTGTCAGTCACGTCCAGTTGTTCAAAGGCGTCTTTGATATCCAGAGAAAGGCCAGTTGAAACCAGAAGGCAAAAGGACGGATGGGTGGCTGAGTGGTGTTGGTGAAAAAAGTTGCCACTCAGAGATGACCCAGAATTTGAGTCTAAATCTAGTGGTGTCTCCTTCTAGTTCCTCTCCTTATCCTGCTAAATGTAGTCAAGGCAGACATGACACTTCTGATGGTTTGTGTTCTGAAGAGAGAATGGTTTCCTGCTATCTCCACCGTGATTCTTTCTGTTGCAAATGACAGAATCCCATAAAAAAAAAAAAAAAAAAAGGCTTAAGAAAAGAAAGACGATATATTGTCTTTGAAATGAAAATTCCAGGTGTAGAGCTGGCCTCAAGTGCAAATGGGATTTGGGGTTCATACATTTTCCTTGCCATCCAGTCCCCCTGCCTTCTGCTGTGTTGGCTTGATCTTCAAGCTTCACATAAGAAGTCTCAGTAGCACGAGGTTCACACTGAATACATGCCTAAGATCCGCAAGCGGCGCCCCTGTGCTGCACGCGTGCTTTTGCGCGCCCAAATACCACCGCCTCGAGAAATCTGAACTCACCTAAAGACACAGGGATGCTTCCGTCACTTGCAGTTCTGATCTGCGACAGCGCACCCCGTGACCCAAACATCTACTCCTGTGATCCATTCTCCTCAAGCCCCAGAGAAGCTCTTCCCTCACTACCCCAGAACAATTAGCCGTTGCTTCCAAGGACCGTGAGGTATGTGGGTTGCCAGGTGGCTGCTGACACACGAGGCGGACACTGCCTTGGAATGCAGGGACTATTTGAGCAGCGGAAGGACTTGGAAAAGACAAAAAACATTAACTTCATCCTCTCCGAGAGCAAGAATGCGATGGCTTCTCCCATTACGAAGCATCCTTTTCGAGTATCCGTTTTCTTGTTTCTGTTTGCATCCTAATCCATGGTTCTGGAAGAACATATGAATTAACACAATATTTACAGTAGCTGGACATGTTGGCTGAGAAATATTTTCCAATATTAAGCAACTCAACTGTTTTTAAATTTGTACTTATTTAGGTTAAGATAAAACATCATGTAAATTCTTTACAATGGAAACTGGATGGTTGATTGATAGACTAGCAATAGTTTTATTTTTATAAAAATATTCAATAAGATCTAATTGTTTCAAAATTAAGTAAAACTTAGCATCATTTAAATACACTCCTTTATAAACTGTGTACAAGTTAATTACAGGTCATTTCTTATCCCTTCATTTTGCTAGACATTTTAAACCACTTAGAAAAAATTTTAGAAACTATAATAAAATTATTTACTTTGCTAGTTTTAAAATTTATTTTCACTTATATTTTTGATGTAAATATACTTGGTAAAGTATATAAAATAACTTTGATATATTTTGATTAAAGTTACTTTGATTACTATTACATTTTATCCTTAGCCTTTTAAACAACTGAGAAGAAGTTGAAATAATATTTTATTTTCCAGTCATACCAAACAGTAGCATTCAACATATTTTTAAATGTTATCATTAGGAAAGTATGTTAGTCAAGGCAGCTGGCTACACCATATTTTATTTCACTATTTATGTTGAAGTATAACTTTAAAATATGTCTAATGTGTGACTCTCCATTTGTGTTCCCAGCCCAGGCTCTGCAGATGTTCAGGAAGATTCAGGAACACCACGTCCAGCAGCAAAAGTGACTCCAGAAAGGAGTGGCAGAAGTTTTGTTCAAACATAAACTCCTGGAATTGAGTTTTACTTGTACCACTGGCTTGACCTAGCCCAATATCTGTTAATATATACCTGCTGAAGACATGATTAATCCCATAATGAGAGAATAAATGAATTGATAGTTTTAGAGATATTTAAGTTCTATAGACTAAGGTTAGAGTGAAAGTTTGTAACATACGATTTTAGAAAAAAAATAAATTTGGCTGATAGGTCATGATATAGACATTAAACTTTGCTTTCAGGTACCATTTATAAAGATTTATTTTCACTTAAAGAAATTTTCTTTTTTGTTATACTAAGTTGGAAATTGGGATTAAGAACAAAAAGGCTAGAAATGTTTTTTTGCATCGTAACGGTTTCTCTCACAACTTTCTCCACAGTTCATTTTCTGCCGGCAAGTTTGCCAGCCCTTGTGTAGACACAAAACCAAGAGCTAGACATTTATGTTACTGCACGCATAATCAGATTATCTTTCAGTATAAAAATGAATAATCATTTAGAAATACAATCCAGCAAGAGCTGATCTTAAATAGTACCCAATTAAATCAGTTTCAGAGGACCCCAAATCAAGGAAAAACTTACTAATAATTATAATACCGTATTACATTTTTAAAAGTTTCATGTATTTTTCAAAATGCTCTTACATCTGTCATCTTATTTCATGACTAATTTGGACAATGTGGTCAACCACACTGACTCATTTTCCTTTCCAAGTAAGAGATGAAGTCCAAAGCAAGGTGGTGGGAGTTTTCCATAGTTTACAGTTTGGTAGTTTTTACCTTTGTGAATGTTTGTAAATGTTTTGATCTACATCAACATGATACACACTGGATACATGGCAGGAGCTGAAGTGGCTTTAGCAACAATGCTATGCTATTTATCTCAGATATATATAACAAGCCATACCCTTCTTCAGTTAAGAGACAAATATTGGTAAGTAAACAGACAAGCTAAACCAGAAATATAGTTTCCATACTACACCAAGGTTTCTTAATTTTATATTCCAAGAAGGAATCATTTCCATTTCCATTACACAGAATTGGTAAGAAATTGATAAAAACTGAAACAAAATTAATCATTTTGATTCATGACATTTTTTGATGATTGTTTTGGGTCTTTTTTGATCATTTCTGGTGTCCCTGAAGATTAACTAGATGAACGTTGCAAAGAGCTCTGAAAGAACAGCTTACTAGAGGTTGTCAATATTGCATGTCACAAAGATTTGTCATCACCATGAATAACATTAGCTATAAAATCTTGCTTTTTGAAAGGGCATTGGATTCATTCATTCATTTTCTCTTTCTTCCTAGACAACTTTTCCTCCAGTAAGTCATACAGGCTTAAAGCTAAGTCAGGAGAAAGCCATCCAGTCTGTAGGTATCTTATGTGCCCATATCCAAAACCCTAGCCTTGAGGAGAAAGCAAAGAGTCTGAGTCCATTCCCATAATGTTCTGTTGAAGATAAAACTGACTTGGTAGTTAATATTTGTGAACTAGTATATACAAAATAGATAAAAAACAGATTTCTTCTGTATAGCACAGGGAGCTATATCCAGTGTTTTGCAGTAATGTATAATGAAAAAGAATATGGAAATGAATATATGTATATATACATAGGATTAAAACATGATGCTCTACACCAGAAACTGACACACCGTAACTGATTATACTTCAATTAAAAAACAAACAAACAAAACTGACTTGGTGAGTTTTAGTTCACGTCATCTCCCATCTCACAGAGATTCTTATCAGCTCACTTTCCATCTGCCTTTTGACCATTTCAAAAAGTGGATTCTGTGAATGCTTCCAAATCTCACACTGAGATTTTACTGTCAAATGTTTTGTCCTGCTATGCATTAGCCAACTACCAATCGTTTTTTGGGTGAAAAAAAAAATTTTTTTTTAATTGTCTTTAGGCTTCAAATGTCCTTCACTGTTTAAAATAAAATATTGTAGTTGGGTATTGAATATGCTAAAAACTCAATGAAGATAAACTCTTTAGCCAGTTTATGTTTTTTATTAATTTTTTTATCTGTTTTATTTTCTGCTAGTTAAAGAAACAGAGTTCCTGCCTTAGCTGTCAATTTCTTGACATAATTTCTATAATGGGAAGTGCCAGGATGATTACCTATTGCCTACCGATCACTGCTGGAGCCAGATAGGGAAGTTTGTCTTTGGACTCTGTAACGGAATATCCTAAACTAAGGGTTTCTTAATAGGATATGGTGATATGACAAGGACAAGCCTCAAAACAGGTGTTTATAAAGTAGGTGATCTCACACCAGGGTACTTCATTCCTCAGATGGTCCTGAGTTACTTTCTTCACAGCCACCACCAGCCTCCTGCACTCCTGGGTCGGCAGGTGTGCGGGGTTTTGGATGTGCGTGGGCTCCGGGCGAGTCAGGACAGAGACTGGTAGACACTGGCTGAGCGTCTGCCTGGGAGGTGGGGCGGCCTGGAGAGACTGTCCTGAAGGCTTGGATCCTGTTGGGTGGCCCTTGTAGCACGGAGTTGCCCTGAAGCACTTCCAAGATGCTTCTAGTATGTTGGAAAGATGACCTACTTCCATCAAGAAAATTTTAGAGTGAAATTCCCCCATGAATAACTTCGATTCATCTCATATTGTAAGAATGTGACTCTACTGAGTCAAAGGTCACAAGCTGCAGCCTCCCTTCTATATCAAACTGCCTCTGACACCTTGTCTTGCCTGCGGTAGCTGTTCAGTGAATGGTGGCTGCTGTCATTATTCTGTGAGGAGGAGACACAATGTGGGATATCTTCAGCTGGTCTAGGGAAGTGGGTGGTGCTGACTCACAAAAAGTGGGTGGAATAGGGAAAAAAGGGTGATCTATTCTGACTTTAATAAACTCCTGTTTGGATGGTAGATATAGGTTTATTTTTGCATTGTCCATCTTTCCTCAGTCCAGATAATCCCCTGATCCCCTACCCTTATGACCAGCCCATAACACATACACACACACACACACAAACACAAACACCCACCCACACACCACTGCCACCACCACCACCACCACCACAACCAACAACCACTTACCTGGCTAAACTCTATCAGCTTCAGCCTCATCTATCCCCCTTAACTGTCCTTGCAGCCAGAACATGTCCCTGGACCCAGAGTGCCCCCAGGGTTGCACAACTTCACCCTTGTACACTCTGACCCCAAGCACGCCAGAACTACACAGAGCAAGTTTAGATCAATGTCCTTGATCTTCAACCAGATATACACAATTTGGTACAAAACAAAAGACCCTTTCTTGGATATTAGTAGAGACAATTACTAGGGAATTGTTTTCTCAGCAGTGTGAACCTCTGACCTATTTAGGCAGGAGACAGATAAACAGATGATTAAAGAAAAGTCCTCATGCCTCTCCAGGCCTGGGAGGGAGCCCCAGCATGAGAAGCTTCTCTGAGGAGCTGCAGATCTGTGCCTGCAGGAGGGGAGGGAGGGTGGGTGGGGAGGCTGGGGAGGGGCCGCTCGCTGTCCTCGTGCTCAGTGCCGGAGTCCAGGCGTAGGCTTTGACTTCCCTCTGATGCTTTGGGTTCACTTAAGAGCCCAATTCATCCTCGCTTCCATCAGCTGCGGATCAATTTCTAAATTGTTCTGGGAAAGCCACATAATGAAAACTTGTCAGTGGAGAAAAATGAGTAGCGTCAGTTGCAGCCTAACTCGTGACCGGTTACTGGTGGGGGCTTCGTGTCCACCGGGTCTCCCTTAGTGGAATATTACGTACGCCTCCTGCCTAATGTGCATGGTGGTGTGAATTAGCTTTCTGAAACCGCAGGAGAGCCTATAATTTAGGGACGCAGGGCCATAACCACAGCAAAGAAAAGGCTTAGGGTCAAAAATAGAATCGCTCCAAAATACCACTGGAAGCGTTTTTACCTAGTATGAAGCTTTTGCCAAAAGAAAGAGCAGGCGGTATGTGCTTAACGCCTCCTTAGAGAACGTTACATTCAGAAGGAGGGCTTCGGATTTGTCGATATGATACATAAAACCCAACATTCTGTGGCTATAATTAAATCACTTTAAAATCTCAATCTGAGACATCACAACATTTTTCTTCAAATAATGTTGTTCTGTGCAAAGACTATGGCCAGTTCGAGGGCAGATATTTGGAAGTTCAGTGTTTGAGATCACTGGTAAGTCCTGCTGGTAGAGACGTGAGCGCGTTAAAGGTGCAATCCCATTGTATGCAAATGAAGTTATTTCTAACTCTACCCAGACAGGAGACTAGAAAGTGTTGCAGGAGTTTCTATGAACTGGGTAGGGATGTGTTTCATGCATCTGCTCTCATTATTACTAAAACATATTATGGAAAGCAAATCAGTTGTTTGCCTGTTTCCCTAACGGCAGAGACAGAAGGCAAGGCTGGAAGATCGCAGTGCCTTCTTGCATAAGAAGCAGCCATAAATTTGAGTCTTTGGCTGAAGGAGAAGAATGATTTATAAAAGGCTACAAATTCGATCTTAAGCTAAATAGAAAAAATACATATACACGATCCTCTAGGTAACATTAGACACGGAGACTTCCAGGTTTCTTGATTTTTTTTTTGGACCTGGTTATGTCTACTGAGTACATCATACTAAAATTTGTTATTTGCAATTCTGTGTTTAGGAATTAAGCTATTAATTTATTATTATTAATTAATAATTGATTGCCATTATTAATTGCCATAGCCTCCTACCTGGCTGCCCAAAATCTCCTCTTGCTCCTGTACAGCAAGAGAACATTTCTTTCCACATGGAAATAAATCAGATCAGAACTTTCTATGGCTCAAAACCATCCATCCTCCTTACCTTGGCCTTGTGGTGCCTGATCCGGCCCCTGCTGGTCTCCCCAAGCTTCCCCTCCCCCTCCATTCCTGGGCTTCAGCCATCCTGGCCCTGGAGGGGGTCTCTCACTGATGTCAAACTCTTCTGCACTGGCTTGTCCTCTGCTCGAAATGCTCTTCCACAGACACTTCCATGTGGCTTCTTTTACTTTATCTACGTCTTGGCCCCATTGTTATTTTCTCAGAGATGCTTTACTGACTTCCTATAGAAAGAGCCACCCTACACCCCACCTCACTCTCTAGCACCTTATTTGCTGGGTTTTTTTCCTTTACAGCCCGTGTCACTGCCAGACATTAAGTAATCAATGTATGTTTCATTCAATACTGTCTTCATCTCCATTAGAATGTCAGGTTTTGGAAGAGGAAACTCCTCTGTCCTATTTTTATTCAACGCTATATTTTCAGGACCTAGAATGGTGGTGATCAATAGGTATTTGTCCAAAAAAAGAAATGTCTGTAAGGAGTGGAGGAAGGAGAACTCTGAAACAAATAGGTACAAGCAGAAATATTCATAAGAATAATCCCTGAAACGTAGTGCTTCCCCGATTCACCAGATCACAAGAATCATTTTGAATGCTTCAAACAGCCCCTCCACACACACACCCACCCACACCCTCACACACAGAGTCTTGGGATTCGTCTCAGACTTAGTAGTTCAGGGACTTCAGAGGACAGCCCCTGTCTTAGTCTGCTCAGCCTGCCACTATGAAATACCACAGGCTGGGTGTCTTACACAACAGAAATTCATTTGCTCATGTTCTGGGGACTAGAAGTCCCTGATCAAGATGCCTGCACATTCAGCTTCTGGTGAAGGTTTTCCTCCCGGCTTGCGAAGACTGCCTTCTCGCTGTGTCCTCACGTGACCTCCTCCCTGTGCCTGTGCAGAAAGAGAGATGGTCTCTTCCTCCGCTTATAGGGACATCAGCCCTTCCAGATTACGGCCCCACCCTTAGGTCCTCATTTAACCTTACTCGCGTCCCTAAAGGTCCCATCTCCAAATACAATCACGTTACGAGCTAGGACTTCACCATATGAATTTTGAGGGAAACTGTTCAGTCCGTAAACCTTCCCAGGAACTATATTTGTAACAACAGCCAAAGTTCCTGTGTGATTCTTAAAGCCAGGAAAGTCTGGGAAGCGGTACTTAAGAATGAAAATGACTCCTTCTGGCTAGATAAAGGAGCCTGTGGTTCCTGATGGTTGAATCTATCTGATAATATAGGGAAAAATCCTTAGGAAAGGATTTTGATAATAAGCAACAATTTGAGCGTTTTGAACGAGAAGCTACAAAGATATGGCGGAAAAGTAACTAAATCCTAACCAAGCATTTTTTTTTAACTTAACAGTTTCCGTGGAGAGTCAAATTTGCTCTTCACTCTTACGGAGATTTAACGAAATAGCCTGTTTATTGGACAGGCAAAATGGGGGTGCAGAGGCAAAGTGTGGGTGAAAAGCAATGGTGTTAATGCTTTCTTCCATTTTTGTCGTCAGACGTGTCCTGTCGGATCTCTCTTTGCTGGTCTTTGTGGCAGAGCTCAGAGCTCGCTAGTAAAGTCCAGGTATTAAGGAGGCTGGTCAAGTCCAGGCCAGCTCCAAACTTGAATTTCAAATTCATTTTGGGGCATCCCTCCTCCCAGCCTCTGGATTTGGAGCGGGAAGGGGCTGTAGCTGCCCCCTCCTAGCCTCTCTCTCTCTCTCTCTCATTTTTCAGTTCCTCAGGGTTAGGAAGAGTGGTGGAGAAGATTAAAAGGTCAAAACTATTTTTCTTTAAATGGATCTTGTGGTCTTCTTGTGGCTACCAATGCCCCTCTCGGGGGCAATAACCTACAGACTTGCTGTCTGTTTTGGGGGAGCATGAAAGTGAATTATGTTAGAGGCACCTTAGGCCATATCTCTGTTTTGAAGATCTTTGCTGGAGAGATGGTCTGTTTCGTTTTGTTTTTTAAATTGAAATACAGTTGATTCACAATGTTGTGTTAGTTTCTGGTGTACAGCACAGTGATTCAGTTATACATATATATATATATATTCATATATTCTTTTCCATTACAGGTTATTACAGGATATTGAATATAGTTCCCTGTGTTATAAAACATGATCTTGTTTATCTATTTTATATATAGTAGTTTGTATTTGCCAATCCCAAGCTCCTAATTTATCCCTTCCCCCCTTCCCCCTTTGGTAACCATAAATTTGTACATTTCGATGCATGGTTGCAAGTTTCTGCCAAAGCTGACTCTACATGTTTGTGTCACTGGAATACTTCTGGAAGCTTCTGATGGACCTTCTAATGCCAGATTATTATTTTTTTTTCTTTACAGAGTAAAGAAATCCCTTTAGTAGACTGAATTATAAATTCATTATTACTTCCCTCAGATTTTTCAGTTTTTTCCCCTAATTACTCCCTCGCCTGTAAAATTCTAATACCGCAGACATATTGTATAACTAAATTTTTATGTAATATCAAAGATTTGGTCCACCCCTTCCCCTATACTGATTTTCATCCTCTTGTGGGCAACCCTGGACCTACTGGGAAGGCATAGGGTAAAGTAATAACATTGAAACCACAGATTTCGGAGTCCTCCTAAATATAACATTGTTTTACAAAGCTCAATTACCATACATTTTATCCAACGTTGTCGTTAAAATGATTGAGATAAACACTCTAGGTCTGTTCCGTAGCATTCCTGCAGATTGCACGGCTGAGTTCTCGGGCTGGGAAAAGAAACAGAGAACTGGATCTTGACCACAGACATGGTCTCCATCACCTGGGCAAACTCTCCCACTGTTTTTTTCCCCCTCAACTTCCATTTTTAGCACTCTCAAAAAATTTCCAATAATCGTAAGTCCTTACCTTCAGCAATGGGCTCTTTATGGACATTGGACTTCATTCAAATTTAACCTTTGAGGACAACGCCAGCTCTCTTTTCTTTTGATATTTAAGTGCGAGCCTTTGTCAAAGACTGGTTTTCACTCTAGTCTGGAGTCTGTTATGTCAGAGAGAGACATAATGTGTGATTTTCTGTTTCACCTTAACTGTAAAGGCGAACTTCAAATTTCAGTTAGAAGTAATAGTCTATAAACCACCACATAAAAATGTACAATGTTCATTCCCCATGCTTGGCCATATTCTTTCTCATTAGAGAGCCATATTGAACAATGGGGCTTTGCTTGCTCGTGTTAATGCAAGTGACAGGCCTGAAAAAAGCCATAACATGGGAGCCCAAAACAAAGGGCTTGAGAAACTTATATAAAGATTTTGCTTTTTATTGTAATCCCCCTGAAATAATGCTATACACTGTGCCTTTTAAGTCAGTGTCATGACTACAGAGAGGAAAATTGGGCAATAATAGACCATTCCTTTATTCACACTCTCTCCCTACCTCCCTGCACCCAGGCACCACCCAACCTCATCAGCTAAGAATTCAGTTGTAACCATAATTACAAAATTAGGAATTTGAATTTGAACTTTTATAGAGTAGTTATATTTTCTATAAAAATTATTTCACTGGGATGAAATACAAAAAGCCGAATAAGAGATAATAATAGAAAATTAAGAGTGAGGGGAAAAATGCCAGGAAGTAATCTTCACATTTTTTATAATAAATTGTATTTAACTACAAGGAACAGAAAAGTCTAATAGTTTAAGTAAAGGAAAATCCTGTAGGGGCAACATGGTATGATGAATGGCTCAGTAATATTCTCAAGGACTCAGGTTCCTTCCAGTTCTCTGTTCAACCATTTATCCTCAGAAGCTACTTTCCTCATGGTTATAAGATGGCTGCAGCAGTTCCAGGCATCCCATCAAGATCTGTAAAAGAAAGACAAGGTCAGATGTTTTTTTCTTGTGTGTGTGTGTGTGTGTGTGTGTGTGTGTGTTTTAATCAGTCAGGAAAACTTTTCCTAGAAGACCTCTACCCAATTTCTCTTTGTTTCTCTCTCGCTAGACTGGTGTCACATATGCATGCCTGGAACAGTGATTAGCCAAAGGAAGCAGGACCACCATGAGTGCGTTAGAAAATTTCCCTAGGGGCTGCCAGTGGAGGCAACTTTCTAATGAAGCCAAAGGTTGAGCAGAGGAGAACGAAAAACTAAATAACTTTAGGGCTCTGCCAGCATGAACGAAGCAGGTGGGACAGGGAATAGCAGTTGGATTTGCGGTCACCGGTGTCTATTCCATATTTCTAATTATATTTAACAGAAATAGGTTTCATTTCTCCTTTGAAAGATTTTTGAGCTATAAAATGTTCAACTTCTGGAGTTATTTTGTCCATTTTTATTGAACACTATAAAGGTGCAGCCCCAATTCACTTACCAGTGAAGTTCAATGTCTACTGTCATTATCCTGGTAGATATTGAGAAAGGAATTTCAATTTAGTTCTTCTAGCTGAATCCAGCTGTTTTGCTCCAGACCTCAAGCAAAACTCCTTGACCTCATAGCATTTTTCACTGCTGATCTCTCCCCCAGCCATTTCCTTCAATCTTCTAGAAATTCTTCCTTTTCTTAGTGTTTGTGACCACTCTCCTCCCTTCTCCCTTTTTTCTTTCTTTGGCTCCACTTCACCGATCAATGGTCATCTCCTCCTGAAATCCAAGCCCTTAGATCAGGTCATTCTGTATGTATTTTTGCTCCTTTGGAAATTTAACCTGCTCTCAGGACGTGAATGGTCCTTTCCATACAGTAGAACTCAGAAACAGCTACTCCTGTATTTTATATTTCCTAAGGAAATTCTCCCAAATTCAACATAGCGGAAAAATTATCATCAAATCTTTCTCCCCACACTGGTTGGCTCTCTGAATTTAATAGTGTCATCATTGTGGCAGAACTTGGACCCAAAACTCTGTATCTTGATGGATTAGATTTTACATTAGCTTTTGAATTATCAGGTAAGTCTTTCTGTTTTAATGTTTACCTCTGAGATGCTGCTCACATTGGCTTCTTAAGTGAGATAATACATGTAAAATCCTTAACAGCAAAGCCGATCATAAAGTGAGAAATCAATACATGTTTGCTTCCATTATTGTTGTTACAATTGTACAGAATATCACAGTTGGGTTATTGGAAAATCCGTCTAAATGGTCTTACTCTATTTACTTTCTCCTCAAATTCATACTTCACATCTCCTTATACCAACACTTGCACTGTGTTATTTACCTTACTTATGATTTTTTGATTCTCTAATGCCTATCTGATTTAGCACTGACATCAACAAGGCTCTACATAATCTTATATTCCAAGGTTATTTCACTGATTTCTCAGCACAAATCTCTCCTTTCATAGAATCGATCAACTTTTCATTTCTTCCTTCCTTGCTCCTCAGGCCTCCCTAACTCCACATTCAGGGTTTAAAGTAAATTGAGGGTGCTTAATCCAACTCCCTCAGTGTATTGATGTAAAAACTAAACAAATCTGTCCAGGGTCAAGTGATCACGGAGCCTGGGCTCAAACTCAGATGCTTTGTCTCCCCATTCAAAGCTCTTTGTGACTCATCACATCTATTAATGACACACGATATTGCTGCTGACATATTAAATTCATGATCAACTAACCCTTCTGTTTACTTTTTACGTAAATGATTGTAAATTCATTCTTACTGATGTCTTTAAACTTTTGACTCAAAATAGGGTATATTAACTTAGCCTCAATAATGTTTTTCAGTTCTTTCTAGCTCAAGTGATCTGGTCAACCAAGATCATATCTTTATCTCCATTCCTTCTATTTTTTACAGCTCCTTGAACCAAAATGGTATGGTCAAGAACAGTTCTGGGCACTGAATAAGATTCATGAACTGCCTGCAAAACTACTGCCCCCAGAGCACAGGTTAAGATGCCTATTTTGGTTAGCCACAATTGATATAATTTTGTCCCACTTCTATTTAAACTAAACCAGTGAATCTGGCCTCAGATAACTTGGCATAATTTTTATCTGACCCCAGGGTCAGAATTGTGTATAATGTGGCATATAGTCACATCAGCAATCCCAAAGGTACTTCTACAGTGACCTTATTTTATACACGGAGGGAGAGAGGGAGGGGAAAGAAACAACAAACTGAAAACTTCACCTGCAGCTAGAACATGCTTATCGATAGCTTCCTGTTCCTCACGGATGTTCCTACAGCTTTGGCCTTCAGCCTTCCCGAAATGATGCAAAGACTAATAATTAGTTCCCTGTTATTTGAATCTGTATTTTCCTACCAGCTTTCTCAAGTTTCTCATTTACATCATAGTCTTCTGATTCCAAAAAAAAAAAAAAAAAAAAAAAAAAAGGGGGTGGCAGTCAGCTTAACTCTCAGAGCCAGAGAAGAAGAGAAGGGGGACATGAGGTCAGAGAACTGGCAAGAAGAGCATGACTGAACTTTGTTTTAAGAAGTTTTATGTTGTGGGACATCTGGATGAATTCAGACCCTATATATGACCCTATATCAGATCCTGGTGCCTTCAAACAAGAGACAGGATGTGTAAGATGTCCAGAATGTAGTCAATGTACAGTAAAGTCTGTGTAAGGGAGAATAAAAGTAGAAACAACAGCAGAAAGACACGAATGAAATAACATCTTTATTTTTAGTTCCCTTTGGCAATGTCTACACCACAAAACTATTTCTCAGTGGTGTCTTATAGTCATGCACAAAAGCTAACGTTGGGCACCTGCATGGGCCGGAGTGGCCTTGGTGGATCCTTGGTGTAATGAAGAGGGCAGCTGCGGTCAGCAGTGGTCAGCAGTGGGGATACAGTTGTCCTGGAGTGATGCCAAGTGCAAACCTGGTTTGCAGAAGAAAAATTAGCTGTTCTTAAACCCAGAAGAGAACACAAATTGGCCACTAGGCCACATCTCCGATTGCACTGCTGATGATCTGCTGATGATCTGCTGATGATCTCAGTAGCACATCCCCTTGGTTTAAGTCCTCATGCATTTATCTGCCTTCATTCCCCCTTCATTTGTTTAGGAATATTTGGCTATTAATGAAAACAAAACTGTCTCCCGAGACAGAAATTGTTTTCAAACAGTCTCTCAGCTGACGCTGAATATTTGTAACTACCTCTTCTGTTACTCGTATCTCTGACCTATTTTGTTGAAGTGCATCATTGCCCCAGGGGAACTACTCTCTCTTATTATGACATGAGACCCAGTTATCCACTGAGTCAGTATCACCCTGGAGATAACATATATGCTTGTCCCTTGAATGCTGCTTTAGAAAGAATGAGTCAGTTTTCCCCTTAAAGAGTCCAATCAGATTCTCTTATAAAAACATTTGTTTATAGGATGATCAATTTCTCATTCAAATCATACCCTGACATGTCATATATTCACTTAGTTCAGAGCAGTTATTGATCAATTACTGATATGATTAAGTGCACTTCAGTTCCGCCAAACTTAATGGTGAACTACTAAACCCAGTTGTGTTTTATCTCTTATAGTCCATATGCTCCGTAAATATGGAAGATCAATTAACTTTAGAATAAGTTCAACAGAAAAGATCTATTTTAGTCATGCTAAGGTTGCAATATTTATTTTCTCCCCCAGGGAAAATAAGATTATTCTGATCATTTCAGTACAAATTAGTATCTCATTTCTCACCAGATTAACAGAAAAACTGTGCATCCAATTACTTTATTTAGGTCGATCTCCGACCCTCTTCTTTTTTTTTTAAAACAAAATTTAGCATTTCTTACTAATTTCTATCCCAAGATCATCTCTGCTAACTCAAAAATTATTTGGTTGTAAAATAATATATATCTGAGGAGTTAAGAATGCCTTGATGAGTGAGACAGTAACCAAGGACTGAAGGATGGAAATTGAAAGGGGGGAAGAACATGGCCCTTTACATGATGAAGGTCCTGGGGAGCAGTGGTTACTTAAATTCATCTTTTCACTTGCTACCTTCCTTAGGGTCCTTTGCTCTGTTTCAATCTCCTTGAATCTGAAGAGGAACTTCTTAAGACCTCTGTCATGCTGGGTCCAGGAAGTAAACATTTGTGATTTGCCGGTAACCTGTGCATGTGAATAGATTGAAGTCTGTGAGGTTCTAAAAGAAAAATGCCTTATTTTTCTCACTGCCTTCACATTTGCTCTATCAGATCTTTTTTTTTTCCCCCTGAAACTTGATAATACTTGCAGTTGGTCCCACAGCTTTCTGGTGACTTTCAGTTATTAAAAATTCAAGGTTAGATTAATCCAAGTTAAAAACCTCAACCTCACATCTAGTTTTTATTTACTTCCTTGCTTCCCCTGACCCCCAGCCAGTATTGACCCTGATGAACTGAGGAGTGAGGATATGGTCCAATCTGCTTCTTCACTTCACTTCTCTTCTCCCGTGACTTTTAGCTCTTCTGGCTTGGGGCTCTGGGAGAAAGGAATAGAGGCTTTTTAATTAAATCGAGATCACATTTTAATACTGTCTTGGGTGCATCTACTTCCTGGACAGTGTTGACTGGTAGTTGGCAGGCTATGAGGATCTGGCTCTCTAGTGAGTGCATGTGTGTTTCTATAAGGGAAGGCGCATAGGGCACAGAGACTCCTTGAGTAATTCCCGGATTTCAGACTTTCCAGGCCACTACTGCTACAGGACACCTCCTTTTGCTGCTGGGACTCTCATGTAGCCGCAGCCATTTCTGCTGAGGACGAGTGTGTGCAGCTTGACATATAAGAACTGTGCATATAACAAAAATGGATGCAAAGGCTCTGTTCTTAGCATCCACTCTTGGTTCTGCCATCTCACCCCACTTCTGCTTTACTTCTATGCAAATAGGTAAGAGGCAGATACAACATTCAAATGGGACATGAGATGCTGGTGTTCCTTCCTTGCAATCTTTTTCAAGTCTCTGTGGAAGTGATTCTTCGTGGGTTTTCTTCATTTGACTTTTGCATGAAGAAGTAGCCTCCTCTCTTCTGCCACCAGAAAGGGAAGGAAAAGCCAAGCACACTTCAGCTAGCTTAGGACTAATGACTCTGATTCTCCTCTGCCTCTTTCTTTCTCCCTTCTGTTTGTTCCTCTTTAGGGAATGACAGAAGAGAAGGAATAAAATGGCCGCAGACAGCAGAACATGTTTGGTAACCTCTTCGTAATTACAGCAGGGAGTATCATGTCCCCAGATGTCTGTGACTCTCTTTAACTGTGGGGTGTTTGGTGTCTACTTGTCTACAGCTGTATTCTCACTTCTAGCAACAGTAGAAATTCTACTCAATATCCTGACGTTCATGTTTGTTTATTAATTATTTTGAATTTCTATTCAGTGTTGTGAATTTGTATTTCTCTCTTATATCTGTATAGAAAAATATTTGAGGGTCAAAGCATTTTAGTTTCAGTTTTTGAACAAATGTGATTCTAAAAAATAAAAATGCAAGAAATCCAAAACTGGCTCAACTTAATTACATTTATAGCTTAAGGACAACTGATGGTTAGTCCCATCTCATAGTATCTTTTGTGAGTAGGAAGAAGTATCCACTGAATAGAATTCATTTATTTTTTTCAAAATCAGTATAGTAATGTGTCATGACTACTGGAAGATTCTTAGGATGGGAAAGACTCATTACATGGTTCAGTGCTGTCTGTTAGAAACATAATATGAGCCACTTAGGCAATTTAAAATTTTCTAATGACCATGTTAAAAAAAACAGAAAAATTTAATTTAATATATTTGATTTAGCCTATTAGATTAAAAATATTATTTCAATATGTAAAAATATAAAATAGCATTATGACATATTCTATTCTATTATTTATACTAAATCTTCAAAATCTTGTGTGTATTTTAGATCTCCAGCACATCTCAATAGCCACATGTGGCAAGTGGCTATTCGATTAGACAGCACAGCTCTGGTCTAAAGGGTTGCTCAGCTCACCACTGTGTAATTCACTTCAAAATATGGCCAACACTACCCCTTTTGAATTCTGTGTTCAAATTTGTTCGTTGATATAATTTCTGTAAGAACAAAGCTCAGACAATTTTAAATATGCACTCAACGTATGAGTTATACAACATTGATGGAAGACATTGGACAAGAGACAAATAAATAGATATTCTGTACTCATGGATTGAAATAATTAATATTATTAAAATGTCCATAATATCCAAAACAATCTACAGATTCAATGCAATCTCTGTCAACGTTCCAATGGCTTTTTCCACAGAAATGGAAAAAAATAATCCTAGAATTTATATGGATCCACAAAAGACTCCAAATAGCCAATGTAATCTTAAGAAAGAAGAATAAAGATGGAGGCATTACACTCCTGATTTTAAACTATATTACAAAGCTTTAGTAATCAAAACAGGAGGGTATTGGCATAAAACCAGATACATGTATCAATGAAACAGAATAGAGAGTCCAGAAATAAAAACACATCTATATAGTCAATTAATTTTTGACAAAGGAACCAG
This sequence comes from Camelus bactrianus, assembly GCF_048773025.1. Taxonomy (NCBI): domain Eukaryota; kingdom Metazoa; phylum Chordata; class Mammalia; order Artiodactyla; family Camelidae; genus Camelus; species Camelus bactrianus. The sequence goes on from NC_133543.1 coordinate 90,228,333, forward strand.
GAATATACAATGAGGAAACAATAGTCATTTCAATAAATGATGCTGGGAAAACTGGAGAGCCACATGAAAAAGAATGAACCTGGACCCCTGTGTTACACCGTACACAAAAATCAACTTAGGATGGTTAAAGAGTTGAATGTAAGATCTGAAACCAATAAACACCTAGAAGAAAATCTTCTTGACATTAGTTTTAATAGTGACTTTTTGGGTGTGACACCAAAGCACAAGAAACAAAAACAAAAATTAACATGTGGGACTACATCAACCTAAAAGACTTCTGCCCAGCAAAGGGAACCCACAACAAAATGAAAAGACATACAACAGGTCAGCAATTGCATGAAAAGTTTCTCAACATCACTAATCATCTGGGAAATACAAATCAGAAACACAGTAAGATGTCACCTCAACACCTGTTAGGATTGCTATTGTCAAAAAGACTAGAGATAACAATGTTGGAGAAGATGTGAAGAATGGAGAACACATGCACAGTGTTGGTGGGAAGTTCAGCTGATGGACACTTGAAACTTATATGGAGCCTCCTCAAAATTTAAAAATAGAACTACCATATAATTCAGCAATCCTACTTCTGGATATACATGTAAAGGAAATGAAATTATCTCAAAGAGATATCTGTAGTCCCACATTCATAGCAGCATTACTCACAATAGCCAAGGAATGAAAGCAACCTGAGAGTCCATTGACAGATAAAGAGATAGAGAAAATGTGGTATGAATATACAATGGAGTATTATTTAGCCTTAAAAGGGAAGAAAATCCTGTCATTTGCAGCAGCATGAATGAACTTGGGGGATATTATGCTAAATGAAATCAGCTGAAGATAAAGATGGCATCGTTTCACTTATTTGTGGAATCTAAAGGGAAGAAAAAAAAAAAGTCAAACTCATAGAAACAGAGAGTAGAAAATTGGTTGCCAGGACTGTAGGGGAGGGAGAATTAAGAAGAGTTGTTTAAAAGGTACAGTCTTTCAGTGAGAGTTATAGTAGGTCTAAGGATCTAATGTATAACACGGTGACTATAGTTGAAAACACTGTATTGTATGATTGAAATTTGCTAAGAGAGTAGAACTTAAATGTTCTCACCACCTCCCCAAAAAAAGAAAGGGTAAATATGCGAAGTGACAGAACTATTAACTAACTCGACGGTAGGAATCACTTCTCTATATGTAAATAATATCCCATTGAATACTTTAAATACCTTACAATTCTACCTGCCAATCATTTGCCAGTAAAGGTGGGAATAAAAATTATTTCTCAGCTCCTCTACTGTTTGAAAGACTTGCAGTTGCTAATATTATGCCCTCATTCAGGGTACATGTGTCTCTGCATAAAGCCTGAGTTAGGGTCCCTCTGATGTGATGAATTGAAGTGGGTTCCTGTCTTTCTGAGTGGGCTACCGGGCATTCACCATGCTCTGGGCATTAGCAAGTGAAAAAAAAATTCTTCCTTCTATTCAGGAAGCTGAGGAATGGGACCTAGGGATAAATCCAAACAAAGCATGGTTCCCTCAACTTTGGAAATCTACATATTGCCCTCCTGATATTCATAGAGTTCTCAAAATCATGCATTGTCCAGCAGGACTGAAATTTTGATAAGCTTCAATTACGAGGTCTCCAAAATGCATGTAGCTTGTAGTATATTGCTATTCAGAGATTGCCCAATATTTTAGGTTTTGTTGGTTGGTGCGTGTAAATGTCTTTATGTGTATTCATATATATATATATTTAGCAGCACAAATATTTGCTAAATTTACTGGATTGTTGTGCCTATTCTGTTTCTTAATTGATTACTTTATTATCTTTATAGTAGTGCTATGAAATGACTATTTATATTCTCACATTACAAATGACAAAACTGCTCATTCTATTTTGTCCCGACATGCTAGAGAACACAGTGTCACACACATACTTCTAGTGGGCATGAATTTCTGATAGCTTGTTGAAACAATATTTCTCCACGACGGTTTCTTGGATTGAACTAGCCTGGCCGGCAGTGCAGTTATTTCTCCCTCAAAGCACGAGCCTCCTGTTGGACAAGAACTCAATGATTATATATATTACGTAAATTAATGGATGATTATGTTTTCTTAAACAGAAGCACATTCAAAAAAAAGCAAGCAAAAATCGACGTTCCTTTAAAGCTTACAATTAGAACCAATGAAACAAGCTGAGAAATCTATACTAGGTTAAAGTTTCCTTTGATTCTCCAAATATAGCCCCCGCTGGCAACATCCTTCACCATGGCTCTGATGGGCTAAAAATCTATGGCTAACATTGCTTCACCCTCTGCAGAAATCATCTTCTCCTACAAGGATCCCAGGATAGCTGGACCTCTTACAAAGTAAGCTCTCCTTTCACGTGCAAATAAGAACACAAGAGAACAAGTAACCGTGGCATCTTCTTACACAAGACATGCTTTTCCAGAGCTCTTTGAGAAGCACTGATAACCTCCTTTCAACATTTTCAGAGTAAACAAATTTTCACCGATAATTTAAAAATGATAAGGCCAGATGAATGGACTGCTAGCAGGTGAACTGAGGTAAATCTTCTGTTGCATATTCATTTTCAGCTGGTATCTTACTTTAAAAAGCTGAAGATGCACTATTTTCAAATGTGAACACATGCAACCTTTCTATGGAATGAACAATATGCATGATGACTACACAAGCCACGAAAAAATGAAGAGTCTACTTTTAAAATAAATATATTGATCTTAAGAACAATATTTTAGAAGAGATACAAAGTTGCTTCTTAGACTCTTTTGGCAACAATCTACTAACATTTCAGCCCATTCCAATGAAAACGATGGTGCAGCAATAGAAAAACTACCGTGGCATTAAAGTCAAATAGTTCTGAGTCTCACATTCTTAAAATAATAATATTGGCCTTTTGCCTCTGTTGTAGCAAATATATTAAATATTCATGCTGATATTTATTTTCTAAATGTAAAATGGAATTAGGATAACAAAGTCTACCATCTGGTGATAATATTGGTTATATATTATATTTTTTGTTTCTTGATATTTTACATGTTTGACTCAAGGTAGCTTCCTGAATTATGCATAAACATCTTTAAAAATGCATTTCAGTAGTTGAGGTTGTAGTTGGTTGTCAGATGCTCATCTTGAGCTAAAATCGTGGTGATTTTCTCATCATATAGGACAAGACTATGAGGAAGGCAGCCATTGAAAAGCTAATCGGTGCTGAGTCAAAATATTTTTGTGATAGAGATTCTCTATCAGAGAGCTCTTTTTTCAGAAGGAGACCACAGTATTCTCTATAAATGTTAGGTTTCTTGAAGCATCTTCTTAGGAGAGCCTTTTTTGTGTGATTGAAAGTAATCTAGAAATAATCTAAAGATCTAAGAAAACCTAAAATAACTAAATGATTAAAAAAAAACTGTGGAAGACAACATATCTATTTGCTATCATTCTGCTTTTTGAAGGGATCATTTTTATCTCTCTGTTCATCGTGAACTGCTGGTACATGTATTTATACTTTAAAGCTAAATCGATGTGAAAGGTTTAGCTTCCTTACATAGGGCTTTCTGAGTAGTAATTGTCCATTTTATGGTATATTTTGCTGCCACATTCTAGGTTCTGATTCTCAGAAACAATTGTGCAAACCTACTTTGTGGTTTTTTTTCATATTTGGTGGCCAACCATCTTTAATTAAGCAACACTATTGCAGATTGACTGATAATATAAAAGTCCACTTTAATAATTTTCTATGAGAAGCATAATCACAAATGAGATTCAAGACCAGTTATATAATTGGTGGGGCCTGTTGCAAAATGAAAATGCAGAGTCTTTTGTGCAAAATGATGAAGAATTTCAAGACAGCAACAGTACAGCATTAAACTAAGCTCAGGGCTCGGCTAAAAGGGAGGGCCTCGCATAACTGCACAGGTCACAAGCCCATGAAGCTGGCCTTGATTAAACTCATATATCTGCCAAAGATTGCTTACAAGTTTGGAATTAGGGAAAGGGATCTGGACATCCACCTGTATTCCTGAGAATACTGGCTCAATTTCTCTTTCCAATTTTAACAATGTGGAAACACATTAGCACTTCCTGCTGCTGCCTTGTCTTTATTTAGCTCATTTCTCTTCGGTTGGAGCAAGGCAGAAGCTTTCTCCATCATGTTACAATCCATTTGCACTGTTAACAGGTTTTTGCAAAACACTGTCTTCTTAATTGGATTCAGTAGATGACCCAATCTCATCACCTACACTTTCAAAACATATCTTAGTGTGCATTGTATTTTATGCATAACACACTGGTTTTTAGTAGCTTCCATTTCAGAGGATGGCCTTTCTAAATCCTATTTCTAGACTCTGAAGAAACTTACAACAATCATCTCTGCCCTGACTAGGCTTTATTCATTCGTTCAACACAACTTTATTGAGTATCAGCCATATATGTATTAAGTACAATAGTATTTAGTATTGCAACACATATTTTTCAACATATGCTGAAAAATCCTGTATATTCAATATATGTTATTCAGTATGTTATTTTGAAAATCAACATACATGCTTTGTCTGTTACATTAGACATATATCTTAGTTAAAACATGTTTGTTTGCATTAACAAAATCTAACTCAAACTATCCTAAAAAACAGGTAGGTAAGTAGGTAGGTAGGTAGATAGATAGATAGATAAGGAGGTCTCAAGTGACTGCATTCAGGAATACAAAACATATCATCAGAACATCTCTCTTTCTCTCCTCTTCCTCCTCATCTTTCTTTTCTCCACCCTCTCTGTCTCTTTTTCTCCATTATCCACTTCCTAGCAGTTGGCTTTATTGCCAGGCAAGATCCCTTTTTGTGGTTGTAAAAAAAGACACAACTTCCTCCAAACTTGTATGTCAGAAGGAGAGAGCATCTCCCTTGTTTGAGCATCCAAAATGATAATGTCAAAAGACTCTGATTGGCCTTTCTCAGGTCACACAACTACCCTGAGCCAATAACATTGTCCTGAGCCTGGGATGCTGTTATTAGTCATTCATGAGACCATGCTTGACAGTCTCATTGAGAGGTGGAAGGGCAACTTACAAAATGAAATGGGGATCTTTTCTTATCAAAGAAATAAGAAGAGATTTTGTGCAGGTAGAAACAGTATGTGTGTCTCCTCCGGCATATGCCACAATAAGATCCGTAGTTAAATATAAGGAGAGCTTAAGATGTGAAGTATGAAGAAAGGTAACATGTGTCACAAAAACCTGTTGTTTATGGGAATGTGGTCAAATCACTGTAGCCTGAAGACCTAATCATTCTGATTCTCAAGGAAGCAAATAGACTTACTTGTTCCACAGTTCTCAGAGGAAACCCTTAAAAGTTTACAGATCAGAAGGATCAAGCTGTCAGTTCTGTCCAATTTTGTTGCATATATAGAGAGATGCTATTTAATTTTTTTGAACTTGGTCAAAATGTTTAAACTTTTGAACCTAGAGTTTCTGGTCTATTAAGTGGAATGTCACTGCTGTTGGGCAGATATTCATCAAAGACAAAGAACTGCAGAGATTGGCAATCCCAGGGTTGCAATTATTGTAATAGGAAAGAATAAATCTGACTCCATATTGGATCTGTTTTTTTTTAATTAACCTTTGTTAAAGGTTATTGCTTTTACTACAAGTTAAGAACGTTGCCTATAGCCTGAAATAGAGAGGATAGTCCATTCTTAAGGTGCTGACTTTTAAAGGCATAACACTTTTCCATTCATGGAGTGATAAAATGTTGAAGAATGGAGAATAACATTTGTTTTGTTGGAGGTTTACAGGAACATCATGACCTGACTTACATGGACAGCTGCAAGAACAAAGAATTCAGACACCAAGAAGTTTGCAGCAACCAACCACACACCCTCCCATTTCAGTATAAAAAATAGCCTGAATCCTAACCCAGGGAATCTGATTCTTTGGGACACTAGTCCACCATCTTCTCCAGCTGCTGGCTTTCTAAATAAAGTTGCTACTCCTTGCCCCAACAACTTGCCTCCCAGTTCATTGGCCTGTCATGCTGCAAGCAGTATGAGCTTGGACTCAGTAACACTCTGACTCGGGTGTTGATACTTTCAAGAGTTGCATTAATTCTTGTATACCTCTCAGATACTTTCTCCATCTCAAAGGAACCAAGCTTTTTCCACTTCTCCCGACTCCCTATGAGGAATGCCTGGAAGCATCTGCACCATTCCATCTCCATCATATCTAACATTTTGTAGAGCTGATGTTTCAAAGTGCTTCTAAATTCTTAAACTTTATCCTCATGATAAACTTTGGAGAAAGGTAATAGTATTATTATATAATGCTGTGTGAATTGGTGAGAGAACAAACAGCTCCTAAATTGACTGGTACACAGAAATTATGATAATTAATCCCATTATAATTTCATTTCTGCTTCACTTCAAGTAACACAAGGTAAGACAAACTCATGTGCTCCAAACAGAGAAAAGATGTGCTCCTTCAACCTCAAGTACCACCCCTCCACCCACACCCACACCCTCTCTCCACGAGTTGGCAGGGCACTCTGACCCATGACAACACACTGCAAAAATGTTGTTCTTGTGGATATTCTTTATCTGTGGAATGATGGGACCCTCAAGCTTGTCTCCAATCCTCCTCACTTGCATCAGGGCACACTTCTGGGAACCATGGTGACAGCTGATGATTATTTCATCCATGCAGAGAAGGGGGGCCACTTTTCCTTCTGCAGCTTTGCAGGGATGTCAAGTAGTTTCATAGGACAGCAGGCCCCACTGGGTATTTATCATTTTAAGGAGGTGCTACAGTCATGGAAACTCTGAGATCAGTGAATTACTGTATCACAGAGAAATAGTAGTAAAAACAGCAATGACAAAATTAGTGCCAGTAAAGATGGCCAATTGTAGCATTTTGCCAATACTGCTGCGGTCACTTCTGCATCACCTAAGTATTGTCTTGGTGTGGATTCTCAGCCAAGGATGTTCTCAGAGATCTGGGCTTCTGCATCAAAGGGACAGTGCTGGCATCAGGCTGATGAAAAGGCTGCTTGGGGAACCAGAAGGCAGCAGCGGGTCCTAAATGGATAACAAAGAGATCTTCAGAAGATAGATTTGTCACAGACATGACACCGAAGTAAAAGAAAAAGAAGAGAGAAAGAAATTGTATAGTGTGTCATCTTTTTAACTTCAGATGGAGGAGCGGGAGTGGAGGAAAGTTAAATAACTGATATGGACTCAAGTTCCAGGAATCAACTAAAGAAAACTAAAAATAGCCAGCTCCATAAATAGAGTGGAAGGGCTGTCTGCAGCCTGGGATCCTGGAGACGGCATCTCCTGGGGAATCCAGCAATGCTCTGAGAAGTCTTTTATTTTCTCCCTTAATGGATCCTGTCAGCACTTTAATATCTTCAAATATCTCTAATGGCGGGAATGTCCCCCAAAGACCAGTTGGCAGGTGTCTGTGGGGCAATCCTGTTTTCAGAATGGCATGGTCCTTCCTGTGTCTGACTCCTCACAGCCCCCTGAGAACAATAGAGATCTGCTTTCGGCCCCCAAAGAAGGAGCAGCCACAATTCTATTTCAGATTTTTTTTTTTTTTTTTGCCTCCAGTTGCTGAAACTTGGTCAAAAGAGTCAAAAATAAACTGATACAAGTTCATAGAAATAACCTTGTTGGCGTAAGTAATGACAACAGAAATAGCGTAGTATCTCATACTGGCTTCAGATTTCATTTAATCCATTAAAAAAATCTTCCACTACTTCTTCATGCTCACCAACACATTTTAAAAATTTTTCAGACTTGTCAAACCCCAAAATGCTTCAGTCAAACCTTGTTACCCTGCAAGTTCGGACACTGGCTTCTATTAATAATTTTTTCTCTCCTTACTCATCCATTCAAAGCTGCCCTAAGGCAAGACTGTGAAGTCTGTGACACTTGCCCACAGTGGGCCTTTCTTGACATTTCATCACTTTTCCTGTGCTCTTTCTTGCCTTTCCTTCCTTCCAGAGCCCAGTGTTACTGCACTTTCTGGCCATTAAGAAGCCTCTTCAGTAGTGAGAATCCCTTCTTTGACCTACACCCAGGAAAGCTGCCCCATGGGCTCTGGAGGGCGGAACTAGAGGAGAAACCTAGGTGGGGAAACCTCTCACTGCCAGTCACAAGCTTTGCAACTCTGGACGGCTCAATCCCTCTGAGCCTCACTTTTCCCATCCAGAAAATGGAATAATACTTGCTTCAACATACCCCCTCACATTTTTTTAAGTTAAAAACAAAGGGAAAAAAATGGGCAGAAGAACTCAATAGACATTTCTCCAAAAAGGAAATGCAGATGGCCAACAGGAACATGAGAAGATAGTCAACATCACTAACCAACAGGAAAATGCAAATCAAAACCACAATGAGATATCAGCTCACACCTTTCAGAATGGCCATCATCAGAAAGGACACAAATAACAAATGTTGGTGAGGATCTGGAGAAAAGGGAACTCTTGGACACTGTTGATGGGAATGTAAATTGGGGCAGCCACTGTGCAAAACAGGAGGGAAGTTCCTCAAAAAACTAAAGGTAGAACTACCATATGACCCAGCATTTCCACTCCTAGGTATGTATCTGAAAAATCAAAATAAAAACACTAATTCAAAAGGATACATATACCCCAATGTTCATAACAGCATTATTCATAAGTGCCAAGATGTGGAAACAACCTAAGTGTTCATCAACAGATGAATGGATGAAGAAAGTGTGGTATATATACATATAATGGAATACTACTCAGCCATAAAGAAGAATGAAATAATGCCATTTTGTGCAGAGATTATCATACTAAGTGAAGTAAGTCAGACAGGGAAAGACAAATGTTATATGATATTATTTATATGTGAAGTCTAAAAAATACAGCAAACTAATGAATATAACAAAAAAGAAGCAGATTCAGAGATACAGAGAACAAACTAGCTATCAGTGGCAGTGGTGGGGGGAGGTCAACATAGGGGTGGGGGAGTGGGAACTGCAGACTATTGAGTATAAGACTCAAGGATGTATTGTACAGTGAGAAATATAGCTAATATTTTGTCATAACTGGAAAATAACTTTTAAAATTGTATAAAATAATAATAATAATAAAAAAACTTCTTAAACAGAAAAACATGTTTTAAAATGTTCCCTCGCACGTGGAGCCCTCCACACTCACACTCCCTGCCACCTCGTCCTCACCTGTCTGCCTCACCAGCTCTGTTCTAGGCTTGTCCTCTCTGACTCTTCATCAAGTCTTAGCTGAAAGTCCACTGCAGAGAGCTCATCCCTGACCAGAGTATTTAAGAAGCCACTCCTCTCCCTCTGTTAGCATCCTCTTTGTTTAACTGCCACAATTTGTGATTATCTCACGTCATTTTATTAATTTGTTTTATTCTACCTTTTCTTTTGCAGGGCTGGGAGGGGGGTCCTGTCTTCTTCTACTAGACTGTAAGCTCCTTTCATAGGGCAGAAACTTCTTGTCCCTCTTTCATCAAAGCTGCTCCAGACCCTGGCACAGCACAGAGGACTTGACACCTAAACGCCTCAAAGAAGATTTAGTGTGCCTTCCATGAGCACATGTGGAAATAAACCAAGGCCACCCAAATTAGAACAAACAGAAGCTGTTCGTTCAGCTCCTGCTACAGCTGGGGAGTCAGCCACCATCACTTGTGTTTGGCAGAGACTCAAAGGCGTTGGGGGACTGGGAAAGCTTTATAGTGAAAAAAGGGGAAGACTCTAATATGCTCCAAGAGGAGGTTGTGGTCATGAGACAGCTGGACCAGGGCTATCCAGAAGCAGGGCATTTTATGTGATTGGTTTGGGGGACTTCCTTGGGCTGGTCCTGAATTAGTAGTGGCAAAAAATAGAGACGTTGGCTCTCACTGAGCAAGTCCTGAGGCTTCGGGCTGATTGCAGAGGTTGCTGGTCAGAGTTTTATCCTCACGCATGGTCTGGCCCTTGTGCATCCGTACATCTCCCACATAATTCCTCACCTTTTCTTCTTGTAACTAGCACATCACCTATACTCTCGAATTATGGAGAGACTGTATCAATTAGCTTAAAATAAGCTGTTAATATCTGACAACATCTTGAGGCAGACCCATTTCAAAGAGAACTGGCATTTATTAGAGCAACTGAGGACTCCAACAAATCGGTGGTTAAGAAATGATACAGACCAGTGAGATGGGTGATATTCGGTGGCAAAGTGTTACATTGGTTATTCTACTCAAATTACACTGTAGAAACGGCTCTGCTTCGTTTTTCTCTTTAAAATATACAAAAATAAAAGGTTAAAATTTCAAAGATACTAAATTTATTTAAAGGAGACCAAAAAAGAGATTTTGATGCCTATGTATCGATGGCTGGTCACACCAGGTGCGTTCGTGCCTCCGCAGTCCCTTCTCCTGGGATGCTACGCCCTTCTCCGCCATTACCTGAGGCTCTGACCTTCAAGGTGAGCTCCGGGAGTCATCCTCCTCCATGCAGTTCTTGCCAACAATGGGCTCCCAGCTCTTCTGCTGCCTCAATTCCTAAATCTCTTGTCTTTGTCACTCAACACTTAGCAGCATTTTGCAGTGAGGTATTCCTTATGCTCGTGTTCTTTCTTATCGGCTAAGCTGGAAGTTTCTGTGACTTTTGTGTAGCTACCGCGGCAACAGTAACACATACACCTTCAATTTATCTGGTTGTATCAATGCTTTCATTTTCCACTTATAACAACAGGAAATCAATTGATTAAATTAAAATCCAAAGGGGAAAAATCATGAGTATTTTGCCCGTGTATGTGGGAATAGTGCTACACAGTACTTAATGACATGGGGCTCTGGGTCAGGCTGTGTGGTTCGGACTCAGGCTTGACTGTATCAGAAATACACATTTTTAGGCAAGTTTTTAAAATATTCCTAAACTTTGGGTCCCTCTTTTATAAAATGAGGATGATAATATAGGTCCTGTACAGAACATATCATATAGAAATATGAGGGAACCAGTAAGTCATCAATAAACATTAGTATTATGTAATTTTAAAATTTACTAAAATCTTATGTTGAACTTTGTCAGAAAGACTCTATTTATAAAAATTTATTCCTAAAAGTTGGGTTGCTATGAATGTGTTTGGGTTGTTTTTAAAGGTGTTTTGACTGAGACGAAGACTAAATATATTAAATATGTAGAGCGTATGTCATAATATAATTATTTACTACAGTTGAGTGCCAAACTTGAAGAGTCCTGGCTCAGTGAGAGAGACAGTGAGATAAATGTATGTGTGTGTGTATTGCATTAGTACACATCAAAACTGCAGTGACGGTGGAGCGGTATCCTTTCCATTTATGAGACTTTGAGGCAATATACTCATCAGCTGATCAGATGTCAGTTTAGTAAAAGAATAGGGGTCACTATGATGTGATTTAAAGAGCCCTGAACAAGAAATTAGAACTCATGTTTCAAGATTTACCATTCTCTAACCACATATATTCCCTCAATCTTTAACGCCATTTGTAAGACGGTGATAATGACACAACTCAAGATTAATGAAACACGAATATGAAAAGACTTCTGTTTCTGGCTACGATTGATGTGTTGGAGCAGACCAACCAAGAGTAACTGGAAAAGTCATAGACTATATACAAATACAGTCTGTGTGAGAGTGCTGGGAAATTGTTTAGGTAGCCAGAATTTAACAGGGAAGATCCCAGGAGAAACACGACAGTCGTTAAGATAAGCTCAACGTAGACATGCTTCTTTTTCTTTCAGAGCACTTGCTCATCTTTGATATTAGTAAGAGACTGTGAAACCAGGTGGAGGATAACCACAGAAGGGCCAGCAGAGCTTCTGAAAATAGCATAGGGCAGGAAGACAAAAATTAGAATCTAGGTCAATGAGGCATCAAGGGTTTGAGAGACCAAGAGCGTGGAAATAAAGAGGTGCAGACAAGTCCGCCTGGCGTTCTTTGTGCTCCGCGTTAGGTATTTGCCAATTCCTTACTGAGCAGCGCCAGAGGTCAAGAAGCTAAGTAAAAAGCAGCTGAAAAGGAGAAGAGGGTTTTTGGCAATCTCTGGGTAAACAAAAATTGAAATTCAGACTGCCACGGAGAAGAGGTCCTGGAAAACACCTTGTCTTTCAAAGGGGACCCTTGGCAAGCTTCACTCCAAGAAATGGAGATGAAAAGAGGACCAAGACTTAAAAGAGACTGCAAACTAGGGCTGGGTCATATTATTTCCTGATTAGGCTGAGCTAAACTCCCCGTACTCAGCTCTAGGATAGGGTGAGTCCTCACTGCAGGAAGAGCATCATCTAAAATCCACCTTAATTGACATCAACCATCCCTGGCACTCAATCAAAATTACCATGCATAACGACACACAGCACCCCAAATCAAAAGACAACAGCGCTGCAAATGAACTGGATACTAGGCTCTGTAGACATAGATCTTAAGTTGATGTAAATTAATGACTTCAAAAAAACAGGTGGCTAAATGAAATTTCTAGAGATCAGAGAGCTATGTCCAATATTCCATCAAGAAGGTCCAAGCCCACCAAGAGATAGGATGATGTGACTAAAACCAAGGGAAAAAGAGCCAAGAGAAACAGGCACAGGTGACGCAGATCTTAGAGTTAGCAGACAAAGACCATAAGTAACTGTTAATATTTTCGAGGAAATTGAGAAAAAGGCTGACAAAATAGAGATAATAAGAATTTCAACAGAGCAATTGCATAAAAAATGTAATATTTCAAGTGAGATTATCATCTCTGGAATGGATTCATACTTTCCTCTACCACTCAAAGAAAGTGGGGCTTATTACTCTTCTCCAATCAAGAACACATTTGAGGCCATTTTTGTAAAGTTAAGGCTCAGTCTTCCTCTGGTTCTCTCCCGTTCCTGGAACATAGCCCTCTAGATCATTAGATGGAGACCCAGGGCATTCCCAAAGGTCCAGTCCCTTGTGGGATCTGCGTGCTAATCTTAATCTATTCAACAGCGTGGGACAAAGGAAAAGTCTGCCTTAGTTTTTGGATGTTCCCAATTTAGCCATTTAATTCCTCATCTCTTGCAGCTTCAAAATTCAGCAGATGTGCTGGAGGGAAAAACTGGCTGTGTGTTAGAGTCCTTTAAAGTCCCCGTTTTTGTCTCTAGTTTTATAGAACAACAAAAAGTTCTGCTCGTGCACCACTTCCCAGTTCTCTTCTCAGGACAGGCTCTGGATTCTCAACCTGTTGCCCACACCAAGAATCTGCAGATCCCCTAGGATCAAAAGCAGCTATACATCATAAACTCACATTTCCTTACTTCTCCCCTCCCTGGCATCTTAGCCCTTCTGGTTCCTCTTGTTTCAGTAGCTCTCTTGTGCCTTTGAACAAGTGATTTTATGCAGGTTTTGGGATCATCTCAATAGAACCATTTGCCTTCCTTCAGTTCCTCCTTCCGGCTTGATAAGACTAACAGCACTAAGGATTGGCAAGAAGGTCAAGCAATGGAGACTTTCACGCGCTGCAACTGAGTGTAAATTGGTACAACCATTTTGGAAAACCGGCACTGATATCCATATCTAATGACATAGCAATCCTACTAACCTAAGAAATGCATTCGTATATTTACCAAAGGACATGCACAAGAGCCTCAATGTGGAAACAACCCAAATGTCCATCCACAGCAGAATGGAGAGAGAAATTGCACTATATTTGTTCAAAAGAACAAAACCACAGCCACATATAGCATGATGAATCACAATGTTTATTTAGCAAAAAATCTAGACAAAATAACACTTGATATTTGAAAACGTGTTGCAAACAGCAAAGCAGCACGCACATAAGGAATTATTACTATTGAAAATACACTAAAAAGTAGAGAATGTTGCTCTGCTCTGGGAATTTTATTCCATATAAGGTTAACTTCCAATATTTTAATGTAAGGTCAATGAAAATCTATGCAGGGAGATAAAAAATAATGAAAGATGGAAATAAAACTATGTTGGTTTAAAATAAGCTTAGTATCAAGAAACTGTTAACAACAGCACAAATTTTATTTCTCTAAACTATGAAAAGCTGCCAATGTGTTCGACATTCCACAGTTTTTATCTCCACTGCTCAAATACAGAGCTGCATTTTTGCCTTGCTTTGGCCTGATCTCTATCTCTCAATTTTGTCACTTACGTTTGAAAGTGTCAGATTCTAATTTGGACGGCTAGATCTGAAAACTGACATTTGTGGAGGTTCAGGAATGTAGTGGGTGCATCACATGGCTTGTCTCAATGTTTTGACAATGACACGTACCTTTTCCAGTGACCAGATGCTTCTGACCTCATTCTTGACCTCATTCTGCAGTTACGCGTCAGAATACAGCAGTTTTATGCTGCACAATATTACTTTTCCAAAGGGAATATTTTGAGAAAGATCTGAGACAGAAAGGCTTTGATTGAAGTTAAGCAGTGCCAGTGTTTACCAGTAGAAAAATCTTACTATAAATGACTACCTATACTTGAGCAAGCATCATAAATAAAATAAATTATATATGAGGCTGGTTTGTCTCAAAAATACAAATTCTTGAGTTTAGAGTGTCAGCATGCTCGATAAAAGCAACTTGTCTAAATCTCAGCTGGGGACTGTTACACCCAAGAAGTTAAATATTTTTGTAGCCAGACATTGAACATACTGCTTGACACATCTGGAATATCACTTCTTAGTCCAAACCAGCCTGCTGATGTTTTCAAGAAAAAAAAAAAAAAAGTCTTCGTGTTTGGCAAGTTTTTTTTTTAAATCTGGAACTAAGGAAAAAAACCTCTTTATTTTGATACAATTTCAAACTGACAGAAAAGTTTCAAGAATAGCACAAGGAATTTTAAAATACCTATATTTCAAAAGTATTTATAATAAACCTAACTCTCTTGTTTTACCATATTCTTTCTCACTTCCTTTTCTTCTCTCTCTCTCTCTCTCTTCATATATACGTTTTTTTTTTTTCTAAATAATTTGAGAATAAGTTGAAAACGTCATGCCTGCTCCTCCATCCCTAAATACTTCAGTGGGTATTTTCTAAGAAGAAAAATTTCCTTCTTGACCTTGACATCTCCAAGTATTAAAAGCCAATTAGCTTGCAGAATATCCATCAATTTGGCTTGGTCCGCTTTTCCTTCCTGACTAGGTTTGGGTTGCACATCAGGAACGCAGGAGCACAGGGGAGTGATGTTGTGTCCTCAGGGTGTCACGTCTGTTGATTTGTTGCTAATATTAAGCTTGAGCATTTGCTTAAGATATCCAGGTTTCTCCTGAAACTTTTACACACCAGCTTTACTATCTATTGAAGATTTTCTGACTTTATTATCCCTTCTATAGTGACTGATGGGCATTCTGCTGTAAAGAAAGGGCTTTCATTTCTCTTCCATTAATATACTAATTCACTTAGTTACGTTACTTCGGATTGGTGAATTCCTGTTTTAATCAGTGGATTATAATACACGTAGTATCGTTATTTATTTGCATGCTCAAATTATCCAAGATCTGGCTGTGCCATCAAGCTGTGTGTGTATGTGTGAGTGTGTGTGTGTGTGTGTGTGTGTGTGTGTGTGTATGTTTATATATTCCCATCATTCTTTGAGCACTTCTTTACTTCTGGGTCATAAAATAGTTCCAGCTTATTTCCCCAGTTCGTAAGTAAGTCTTTTCTCAAAGGAGCCCTGGTTTCTTTTATTGGAGACTGTCATTTTGTGGTATGCCACTTCTAAGTAGGCTCAGCGGGGCTGGAAAAATTTTACATGTACGCCTCTATATTTTTAAGCATATCTACATTTTATCTAGAGCTGTAATAAAGCAGGAGTTCATAGTGATACCTTCAATTTCAATCCAATATCACAGTGTATACCCTAGTTTCCTACCCTTCCATATTTGTAACTCTTGCACCATATTGAGTGAATTTGCTATTTTCTTTTTCTTTCTTGCTCCCCTCTCCTTCCCTTTATCCTCCTTTCCTCCTTTCTTTCCAAATGCATTTTTAAATATACTAATTCTAGTGTTTCAAAAGTTTGAAAATGCTCAGTGTTAAGGAAGACCAAAAAAAATGGATGTCCTAAACACATTGTATATTTCCACAAAATTAGTGTCTCCAATATTAAACACTATATTTTGGCTGTACATCTGTTTCCTTTACCCATTGTATTTTAGGTTTCTTTAAAACTTATACAAAGGGGACATTTTTGTTGGAAAATCAGGGTTATATAGGGGTAAAAAGAAGGTAATTCACTTGAGAAAAGTTTCCATTAAGTGGTAGGTACCAGATGAATGTTTCTCTGATTTTGTAAAAGTTTGATGAGGAAGATGGTCCTTCCCTGAAATTGCCAACTTGAATTTATCGAATGTCTATGGCATGCAAGCCCCACCATTGTATTCTATGCATCCAAAAGAGCTGGTAGGAATGACCTAGATTATTTGTCAAGAGTGATAGCCTTCCATTGACTTTCTATGAAAATGGACAAATATAGCCCCAGTGTCTGTTCCCAACCCCCTTCTTAGAAATATAACCCACAAATAATATACTATGGAGACTTCAAAATATTTTAAAATATCAAATAAAAAAACTTCTGTGGGCAAGTAAATGTGAGATGTGTGGCTCTACATTTGTGAGGAGAGAAATGCATCTGATAAATGAGGCAAGAAATAACTCACTAACCACCTAAATAAAAATGAAACTCATAAAAACAATAAATAAAAAAGAGAGAAAATAAGCTTGTGTGTGTGTGTGTGTGTGTGTGTGTGTGTGTGTGCGAGGATCTACCTTTCGAGTAACACCTGACTTGGAAGTGATTCCTTCTTACCTGTAAATGAGATGTAGCTGTCCCTCTGAACATGCAGGGATAAAAGGTGACATTGGGCCTGGAGAGAAACAAAAGAACAGAGTGTTTTTCTGGATCTGCTTCAGGACACAATGGAGAAATGTCACAATGAACATGGGGTGTCATTCTGGCAGTTGGTCAGCAAGTCCAAAATGAGTGTTTAGCCACCCAAGTCACAATTCCTGGTGCCACTCAGGTGTGACCAAAGGTGCTTAGAAGTCCAGGAAGCTTGAGGTCAAAGTTTAACATCACCAGAGAGAGAACCGCTGCCTTGAGAGGTAGATGGAAAAATAATGCACAAGTTAATGCAGTTCCAGAAACCAGAGCCCCTAAGAGCTTAACACAGCCCGTCAGCCTACAAAGTATCACATGTCAAAATAAGGGTCGTGTCTTTCGCTGTCATGGCCGGATTTCATTTATTCTTGGTTTTGTCTTTTCTGTTTCTTAATCAGATGGAGAATATTGCCTTGTATTCTGTACACTGCTCTGCAGGAATGTGCAAATGCTGACGGGTGAGGGGGAGAAAAACTGAGGCTAGCAGCAGCAGAACGCTGCAGCTGCAGGAAAGGCAGGCGACCTCGAGTATTAGTAATAACAAAAGCCACACTTGAGAAGCCTGGGGAGCTGGATCCCTGGGCTCCAGTGCAGGACACCGCCCACCAGGACAGATCATGAGGACCAGGCAGAAGGAAATCAGGGCTAGTGGTCCAGTCTTCAA
Organism: Camelus bactrianus; assembly: GCF_048773025.1. Taxonomy (NCBI): domain Eukaryota; kingdom Metazoa; phylum Chordata; class Mammalia; order Artiodactyla; family Camelidae; genus Camelus; species Camelus bactrianus. The sequence goes on from NC_133543.1 coordinate 90,245,879, forward strand.
CCCCTCAGCATCACTTCTGCCATTGGACACCGGTTAGATGCCAGTCTCTTCATTTTATCTTCTCAATAAGCCTACATGCTAGAAGAAATTAATTCCCATTTTACAAAGGAGGAAATTGAAGTTACCCTAGTCATGACTTGCCAGTCCCAGGTCCGGTGGGCTTTCCACTGAGCTGTGTAGTTTTGCTTGGTGCTATAAATGTTTGTTATAAATTTCTTTGGGCATGGAGGGAATTAAATGACATTATACCCACTGAATGCATCTGGCAGACAGTCTTATATATAACTTATTCTAAAACACAGAGGTCTCCATGTTGCTAAGGGAAGCATTATTAAAACAATAGCTGACTAATATTTACAGCCCCTTCTGTGACTGACTAATCTAAGAGTTTTACGTATTTTAATACATTTCATCATCACAACAGCCCTAAAAGGCAGGTATTATTAACATCATTCTCATCCTACAGGTGAGAAAATGGAGGCATAGAAATGTCTAAGATTACTCAGTGTATTGGCTTTCAAGAATTGCTATAAAAGAGGACCATGAATTGAGTGGCTTTTTTTTGGGGGGGGGTTAGGTTTTTGTTTTTGCAGCTTTATAAATTTTTTTAAGAAGTATAATTGATGTACAATGTAAGTTATAGGCGTACTATAGAGTAATGCACAATTTTTAAAGGTTATAATCCATTTATAATCGTTATAAAATATTGGCTATATTCCCTGTGTCATACAATATATCTTTCTAACTTATTTCATGCAGAATATTTTATATCTCTTAATTTCCTACCACTATATTGCCCCTCCTCTTTCCCTCTCCACTGGTACCACTAATTTGCTCTCTATACCTATGAGTCTGTCTCTTTTTGTTATAGTCACTGGTTTGTTGTATTTTTTTAGATTCCACATGTGAGTGATATCATACACTTTTCATCTTTCTCTGCCTGACTTATTTTACTCAGCACAATACCCTCCAATTCCATCCACGTTGTTGCAAATGGCAAAATTGCATTATTTTTTATGGCTGAGTAGTATTCCTGTGTGTGTGTGTGTGTGTGTGTGTGTGTGTGTGTGTGTGTGTGTGTGTATCTCACATCTTTATCCATTCATCTATTGATACTTAGGTTCCTTCCATACCTTGGCGATTGTGAATAATACTGCTATGACCATTGGGGTGTATGTATCTTTTTGAATTAGTGTTTTAAACAATAGAACTTTGTTGTCTTACACTTCCGGAGGCTGGAAATCTGAAATCAAGGTGTTAGAAGGCTTGTTCCCGTCTGACAACTATGAGAGAAGCATCTGATCCAGGTCTTTCTTTTTTTGGCTTTTAGCTGTCTGCCTTTTCGCGTGTCTCTTCACATTGTCTACCTTCTATGTGTGTCTGTGTCCAAATGTCCTCTTCTTGAAAGTATACCAGTCATACTGGATTAGGGGCTGCAATGGACTGAATTGGGCCCCCCACCTAAATTGATATGTTGAAGCCCCAATACCCAATGTGACTGTATTTAGAGATATGGCTTTTAGAAAGTAATTAAGGTTAAATGAAATCATAGAGGTGGATACTAATCCAGTAGCACTGGTGGCTTTATAAGAAGAAGAGGAGCCGTATCTCTTTATTCCGCCATGCACAGGAACCAAGGAAAGGCCACGTGAAGACACAGCAAGCAGGTGGCTGCCTGCAATCCAGGATGAGGGCTCTCACCAGCACCTGACCATGCTGGCACCTGGATCTTGGACTTCCAGCCTCCAGAACTATGCGATCAATGACTGTTGTTTAAGTCACACGGTCTGTGGCATTTTGTTATGGCAGCTTGAGCTGACTAAGACAGGGGCCCATTCTACTGCAGTATGAACTTCTTGTATCTACTTACGTCTAAAATGACCCTATTTCTAATAAGATCACATTCTGAGGGAATGGGAGTTCAGCATGAATTTTGGAATTAAGGGGGCACATTTAAACCTGTAACACTCAGTTGAAAAATTGTAACCCAAATTCAAACCCATGTGGGTTCACTTGACAGTCCTCACTATTAACCAATCTGTTATGTTGCTCATTAAGTCAAACAGGATCCTAATGCAACAACTACTTATTAAGCACCTGCTGTATAACTTCCTTTCCTCTGTTCCTAGAGCTCTTTTGTCTCTTAGAGAGGTTTCTCTCTGTTTATGTTCTCTGTTTCTGATAAAGTAAGGCCTTTTATTTCCTATGACTGAGGACATTTTTCTTCTTGTTTTCAATTAAGCAGTTGTTCAGTGAAAATTTACAATGTAACCATCACAAAAGATGCTTGAGTCATGATCCTTTCACTTTGAAATAAATCCTTAGCAGATGCTTACTCGTTTTCTGGTTTACACTGGATATTTGTGTTCCCCTAAAATTCATGTGTTGACATGCTAATCCCCAGAGTGCTGGTATTTGGAAGTGGGGCCTTAGGAAAATTATTAGATTTGGATGAGGTCATAAGGGTAGAGCCCCCATGATGAGATTGGTGTCTGGATAAGGGGATGAAGAGCCCAGAGCTCTCTCTCCAGCATATGAGGAGTAAGGAGACCACCATCTATGAACCAGAAATCAGGCTCCCACCAGACACTGATTCTGCCAGTCCCTTGATCTTGGACTTCCCAGCCTACAGAACTGTGAGAAATAGATTCTGTCTTTCATAGCCACCTAGTCTCCGTTATAACATCCTGAAGGGACTAAGATATCTCCTTTCCTACCACAGGACCTCTGCACATGCTATTCTCCCTCACTTGCTTTCTTGGCGCCTGGCAAATATTTGGACCTCAATAAGGATTAGCTGAATGTTACCATTTCAAATGAATTTAAAATACAAACTTGTCATTTCCCATGATTGCAAGTTCATTTGGTTTAAATGGGCCTCCCAGACAAACCTACAAATATTCTCCCATTAGAATGAACAGACCCCTTAATCTCTCTAGTGAAACTGTCTCTGGACACATTTAAATAGCCTTTCTTTTTTCATAAATGTATTGATGACATGAAAATAATATGAGTTAAAATAACCCACTGGAAATGCCTGACCATAAATTACATCTGAAAGAATGGTGGGATGGTGCCTGACTACAAAATGTACAAATTTCTGTGGCAAATTAAGTTTTCTGCTGTGGACTTGCGGACACACATTTAATGCAGTTTATATAAATGAAAGCAATGTGTAATTGACTTGAAATTAAATTACAGTGTTACAGAAGTCATGTTCTCCCACAAATCTTATTGAGATCTCAAATGAGTTGCCCTCCTTCCTGCTTTTAATCTCCTTTTTCCCAGGCAGCCTGTTACACTGCTCCCAAAGACAACTTCATAAAACACAGAGCTGGCTTTGTTACTCTTCTACTTCAGAATGATGGCACCAGTCACCAACAGAATATAGGACAACTTATCTTTGTAGTCTTCATCTGACTCAGCCCCAAAGCCAAATTCCCACCCAACTGTTCTGCTGAGTTGATATGAGCCTTCCCTGCAACCCTCCTTCTCTGAACTACTTTGCACCCTGGATCATTGCCTGGAATAAACACCACCCACTCTTCCTTTTCCAGCCCATCTCTATTAACCCCCTCATGGCCATTTGAGACATAATTTTCTCTGTGAAGATTTCTTTGACTTTCGTCTCTTACTGTAAAGAGAAACAGTCACTCTTTTGCCCTCATCCCTCCAGAATTTTGTCTGTCTGCACCAATATTCCACTATTTCTCCACTGCAACATACATCTTGAGGGCAGATGCTATATCTTGTCTCCATTTGCCGAATCCCACTAGGTGTGGGCAAACAAACCCCCACATAGTAAGTGTTTGGTAAACATATGCTGAAAGGAGGGAGGATGGAAAGAAGAGACAACATCACGGAGGAAGATAGGAAGAATGGATACCTTAAGATGCTTTAAAGGAAAATCACAGAAACATATATGGGATGAATAGGAGAGTAGAAAGTCATTTGCTTTTTCTTCCACAGATGTAGAGGGAAACCAAAAGATGAGAAAAGCTAATTTTGATTAGTTATGAATGTGTATCCATCTAACTAAAGGTAGCCAGGCAAACAAGTTTAAAAATAAGGAGATGGATTTGCTGAGACCTGGAAATGATTCCAGCTTCATAGTCTTCTCAATAGCTGTGCACAACCAAGGTTAAACATCCAGGTGGAAAATAAAAATCTATTCCCTCACCAAATGTGTCTCAATATCCAGATGTTTGGCATGGTGATAGACAAAACATCTAGATGACAGATTGAATGTGTTATTGGCTACTTCCGTGTTTTGACACATCATGTGATGTTACGACTCTGAGCTGTACATAAAGGCGCCTGCGCTTATATCCTACAGTTTATAGAGTAAGACATTTACCAGGAAAGAGGGAATGCCAGTACAGTTAAACAGAAGGCAATATAAAGATGATTTCCTTTGAGTAGGGGATATTTAACGTCAGTTGTGATTATCAGTATGAGAATTTGTTAAGTTTCCACTGAGCAAATTTAATAACAAAGGAAGAGTTTTTTTGTTTTGTTTTGTTTTGTTTTTAAGTCCAAAGGCACAGCTAGTCTTCCAATATGCTTGTGCACAGGTTGGCCAGGTCGACCTCTTCAAATTTCTTGTGGGTTATGTAGTTTTCAGGGATTGGTTACATAGTTATACCAAAAATAGTTTAATTAAGATTCTAGACTACCCTCATGGTAAATTCTATTTTCCAAAGATGGCTACACCATTATCCCCGTCCCACATGGTCTTCTCACAGTGAGACTCCACACCTCTTAAAAAGACTCCAGGGTTGCATTCCTTTCCCTTGAATACCGGTGACCTTGTAATAATAGCAGAAGTAAAGCTATGCGACTGTAGAGTCTAGATCATATAAGACGATAGTTTCTGACTGGTTTTCTCAGGCCTCTTGCTCTTGAGACCCTCCCACCATTTCATGAAGAAAGCCAAACAGCCTATGGGGAGACAACGTGCAGAGAAACAGCCCCCCAGCCCCAAATCCCGACCAAACTCCCAGCCGACAGCCAGAACAGCAGTGCCTGCCGTGCGAGTGAGCCTTGCTGGGAGTAGATCACCTGAGTAGCTGAAGTTGATGCTCCACGGAGCAGAGAAGCTGTCTTGGCCAAGCCCTGCCCAGTCTGCAGACACGTAAACAAACAAATTATTATTGCTGTTGGGAGTTGTCACACAGCAACCGATAACTGAAAAACCCAAAGGGGAAACAACATACATTCTGGCTTCCAGCTTTGTACCATCAGAAAGTACATTCCTTACTAAAGTTATGCTGTGGGCCTCCCTCCCACTAAAGATGTCCACGTTCTGATTTCTGCAGCCTGTGAATATGTCACCTTACATGGGAAACGGACTTTGCAGTTAAGAAATCTTGAGATGGGGAGAGTATACTGGTTTATTCAGTTGGGCTCCCAGTTGAAGATGCTACACTGCTGTCTTTGAACATAGTGAAAGCGCTCATTAAGTCAAGGAATTCAAGTCGTTTCTAGAAGGTGGAAAAAGACAAGAAAGCAAATTCTGTCTAGAGTGTCTAAAAGGAATACAGCCCTTGATTTTAGTCCAATGAGTCTGATTTCAGGTTTCTGAACTCCAGAGCTGCAAAATAAAAAGTTAGTGCTTTTTTAAGGCACAAAGTTTGTGGTTATTTGTTAGAGCAACAAATAGCTAATAAATAGCAACAAGAAGCTAATAAAAGTAGTTATATCTGCAGCTTAATAATCTTCCCCTCCACCTTTTCTGAATTGATCCTGGGACCAGGACAAGCCCTAGGCAAAACCTCAACATTGGGTCATCCCTAATGTAAGTTAGGTCTGGCTTAGAAAATGCTTTGAGGACTAAAGCATCCAGCACTGGTGGTAGTGGTGAGTCCCAGAAAGAGTTAGTGAAGCATTCAGAGTCAGGAGATGGTCAGTGACTGAGCAGGAAATGGAACACAGCTGTATAACTCTAAGGCCAGAGTTTTTCTCCTCAGATGCGTGTCTTCAGTATTTCTTTATTCTGGCTTTCAGATAGTTGGGATCTCTTTTTCTCAGTTGTCCTATGTTGTTCTACTGTCTCCAGTCGAACAATGGATGAGCTCTAGCCTAGAGTTCTGTTCAAGCTGCCTCCCCTTTAATAAGACCAATGTTTCCTTTCCCATCATTACATTTTTAATTCTTTATCTCATTTGTATTTTTAAAGACTCACAAGTTATCTTGGTGAGGGTATAGTAATTTGTCATTATTTTAGGTTAATATGTATATAAAAGCCACCTTCAACTATTGAAGAAACACTTTAAGCACGGAGGTAGGCCAATGGGAGAATGGTCTTGGTTAGACCAGTCTAGCAACTTCCCAAGTTTTATCATCTAGTCAGTTTAGACTAGCTAAAGCATTGGTGAGACTAATAAATTTGTTCAGCTATTTTGCATATCAATTTGGTTTCTTCCATCAAAAAATTTAAATGCACAAATCTTCTAACCTAGCAGCTTTACATTCAGTTAAACATGTACACACAAAGATATATGTAAAAGGATGATATTTATAAGAACAAATGTTAAAAAAAAGGCCTAAGTTTCCATCAACTGAGGAGTAGTTAGTTTATAAGATGGCACACACCATACTGTGATAAACCATGGGGTCATTAAGAAACGATAAGCTAGAATTCATTTATACAGAAATGGAAACTTAACTAACATGTATTCAGGAAAAAAAAAGGTAAATTTTTGATCAGTTTATATTTAATCCACTTTGTGCTCTGAAAATACATACTTTATATGTACGTACGCCTTTATACAGAGAAGATATGTAAGTTAACTCAGATTCCACTTTTTTCTTTGTTCATTGAAATGATATTTTCCAATTGATTCCTCTGAGCTAAGCTGAGTATATACAATATTAAATAAAATAGGCATGGCAAAAGTCTTCAAGAAGCTATAGTCTACTGAAGGATATTGACAATAATACTTTTAAAGTAAAAAAAGTAGACTAAACATAGGAAAAAGTATTGATAAAACTTTTGAAAATAAAAGGGAAGATTCTGTGAGACGGAATGAGAGGATGTTTCTACACACAAGATGATTGGTGACGCCTTCCAGAAGAGATGGCATTTCAACTGAGACATTTCAACTGATATAATTCTTGATCCAAAGGACATGCAGACTACTTTAGCTCCAGTCTTCTCGTTCACTAGTGAGGAGCATGAGAGAAAGTGTCATTGACATTGCAGAGATCAGAGCATAGATTTACAAACTCCCATTCTGGAGGCACCCAAAGAGAGAAAGTTTGTAGTGTTCCAAGATCTGAAAAGCCACAGGCAGCAGAGAAATTGTGAGTATGAAGCAGAAGGATAAGTTTGGATGGGAAGCAGACAACATAGAGCAGAGCTCAAACCATTTGGTCTCAAGACTCTTTTACTCTGTTGCAAATGGTTGAGGATCCCCAAACGTTTTTGTTTCTGTGAATTGTATCTATTGATATTTATAACCTTACCATCAAAATGGAGAAATTTTAAAAATATGTATTTATTACTTCATATACAAATAACAACAATGAATGCATTACATGTTGTAGTGAGTTGAATGGTGATAGCCAAAAATGGTAAGTCCATGTTCTAACTTCTAGAACCTGTAAAAGTGATTTGTTTTGGGGAAAAAAAAAGTTTTTGCAGATGTGATTAAGTGAAAGGACTCTAGATGAGATCATCCTGGATGAGAGTAAGTCCTAAATCCAATGACAGGATCTTAGAAGGGAAGAGAAGGGGAAGTAGAATAGAGACACAGAGGAGAGAAGGAGGCCCTGTGAAGTTGGAGGCTGAACTTGGAGCGATGGGTCTGTGAGCCAAGGAACACTAAGCCTTGCTGGCAGCCACCAGAAGCTTCTAGAGAAGCAATATCCCTTAGAGCCTCTAGAAAGAACCCGCCCTGCCAATGCCTTGACTTCAGACACCTAGCCTTTGAACTCTGGGAGAATAAATTTCTGTTGTTCTAAGCTTCCAAGTTTATGGTAATTTGTTATGCTGATCCTAGGAAACTGACACAACAATATAGAAAATAGTCTTATAAAAAATAACTAATTTTCTAAAACTAAAATAAATGAAAGAGAAGAATGATATTATGTATTTTGGAAATCTCTTTAATATCTAATAGAAGAGAGTTATAGTCTTATACATGTTACTGAATTCAAACTTTTGAGGTATGTTGTTTTGGTTGAAGTCCGTGAAGAAAATCCAGCTTTGTACATATATGTAGTTAAAAAAGGAAGAACTATTATAATATATTCTCATTAAATTGTGCCTAGTTTTCTTTGATACGACACCAAAACTCAGCAAGTGGTACTTTCTTAAAGACAAGTTGCAAAGTGGAATAACTGAGGTCATAGCAGTGAATTTTTTATACCCTTTTACATTGAACACATTGGTTTGCCTTGCACTTTGAGTGGATCCTTTACCCAGCATAAATATTTACATTATTTGTCAGTCATTTGGAAAATATTGGCTCACCAAAGAATGCAGATCTTCCAAATGTTGACACATTTTATTGTATATTATCCCCCAAAATATCACATTTATTAAAATTACCACTGATGTCATCAGAAAAGTTTTTAAATACTGAGAAGCTGTCAAGCGCATGGTGGTGGATAAAACTGTACGGAAATGTTAGTGTTTGTTTGAAAGTTTGAATTTAACATTGGTAATACATGTTGTCAATTGTTTGCCTTGAAGTGACAAACTCATTCAGGTCTGAATAAGCACACTTTTGCCAGTTATTCCTTCAAATGAAAATGATGTTTTGCGAAAAATATGGCTTTATGCTTATCTTCCATCTCATTACACAGAATATTAAAAAGACAGAATCCAGATTTATGATTTAAAAAAATTAATAGTTTTAATTTAAGGGCTTCATCAAAGATATTCTTACATGAAATTGGCTTTTTTTCTTCTTTTTTCTTTAACTGCTAACGTATGACCGAGAAAATTCCCTGGTTACTAGCATAGGTCGGTGCCACAGATTTTATATATGCATACTAGGTGCCAACAGTTTTACTTAACATTGCCTTTGCACCATCCATGCAAATATTAAAATGAAAAGGGAAAATGACATTTTAGTATATTATAAAGTTACCTTGGGTCATACTGACCCTTGAGGGCCAGAGACCTACAGGAGTCTGCAGACCATTATTTGAGAATTGCTGACATAAAGCAGTAAGTCTTAGCAAACTATGGGAAGAAGGTGGATTTCATGTCAATTCCAATGAACAGTAATTCATAGGACTTTAGCCACAGAGAGATATGATTTGACTTGCATTTTTAAAAGATGACAGAAAGGTTTCTTAATTGTGAAAGTGTTTGATGGTGTCACTTAGAGGTGGGGAAGACTGTAAGAGGATGTGAATAGGACATATTAAGAGTAGTTTGAGACATGTTACATTTGAATTGTTTATGTGGCATCCCAGTGGAAGAGCTTAGTAAGAAATGTTATTTGTAAGTCTGGAGCTTAGAAGTCAGTTCTAGCCTAATGTTACGTATTTCAGAGTCATTAACATATGGAGAGAATTAAAAATTAAGGTAATTGATAATACACCAGGAAGAGAGTGTAGAAAAGGAAGAGAAACCTGAATTAAACCCTAAACAACTCAAACATTTAGAAATATTTAAAAATAATTAATCTATGAAGAGAAAGGGGAAATTACCCTTATACACTGTTTGAAAATTTTCCAATGAGCATGTAGCTTTCTTTTTACACTTCATGATATTTGAAACGCACAATTTGATGGCAAGTCAAAGTTTCGTTGTTATCCATTGTAATCCATACCACCCACCCCTTGTCCCCAGACAACTACTAATCTGCTAATATGTAACTTTATTCAAAGTAAATTTTAAAAAGAAAGCAATCCAATCAAACATCATTTCCCAGGAAAATAAAGCGATGAGAAATGAACTGACTTTCATGGAGTGATGCAGCTTTTTAAGGACAAAAGGAGGGTTAGAATTCAATCTTCATGACTTTCATTTTGGGGACCTTTTCATTATACAAAACGTCCTCCACTCTTTGACCTACTGTCTTGATCTTGTTCCTTTTTCACTTGACTCCTCTTAGACAGTATCCCTTTTGAAAGTATTTGAGGAAGAATTTCTCCCCTGTAGTTTGGAGTCCCTACTTGGTATGTCAAGGCACAGAGCCCTCAGTTCTGACAGGCACTGGAGGCTGCCTCAGAACAGGTTTATTACATTTGAGCAGCACACCAAAGATACCTCAATCTTCTCTTCTATCAAGAACTCCCCATTGCATTTCACTTTCTCTGTCATAAAATAATTCAACAAATTCTGTGTAAACCAGAAGTTTTCAAACCTGCCAGTCTTAGCGCAAAACATTGTTTTTCAACAGGGAGAGCACTAAGAGGTGCAACAAGACACCGGGTTTCCATATTATTGAAATCATATTATTTCACAAATTATCCTATGTTCGTTTCCCCCAGGAGTAGAGTCTAAATTAAAGATTTGAATACAAGCAGTCTAATATAGAGGCAATTCCAGGAGGTGCTGGGAGAGGATTGGAAAGTGAGGGAAGGAAGAATGCAGATAAATAAACTATATATATTCTTCCACAGGTTATCACTTTGGGCAACTGAGGCTCAGTCTTGCTGGGGACTCTCGAAGACACTGCAGATTTCATCTCAGAGATACTCCCTTTAAAGGGTGAGGAAGCAGAAGTACTTATCCTTTAATCCCAGCAGTCCCTGGCTGAGTGAGCATGAACTTCCTGAGTTTCCTACCTGCCCTCTCTACACATGTAAGGACCATAAGAAAGCTCTCAGGGAAGCATTCATGGGTTCTTGCAGTAGGACCACTTTTGGCATGTGCTGGACATTTATGCAGCAAGGAACTATGTGTCCACTAAGTAAACCATATAATGGTTCATTTTGAAAGGGAATCTCAACTCTCGGAGAATCATGGGATTTGTATTTCTTCCTGCAATTTCATTAATGAAGCTGTAAGCAAATCATACAGGTCACCTGTAATCTTCTTGAGACTATCTTGCTCATTTGTTTATCCACCAAAGGCCTGATTGTAATTTAACATGATTTTGTGATCAATAGACTGAAATGCCTTGCTGTGAACTACACTCAGATTAGCCATGGAGTTCAATGTTGCAGTGGTGACAGTCACATATTCTGGAATCAGTCTGCTTACATTGTAGCCTGACTCCATCCTTTATTAACTATGTGACTTTGGGCAAATTTCTTAACCTCTCTTAATTTTGTTTCTCTTATGTATTACATGGAAATGATCATATTTTTTATGCAATTGTGTTGCTCTCAGGATTAAATGAGATAACTAATGGAAAACAATTATCGTAATATCTAATATTTGTTAAATCTATAAGATCTGTCAGATACTGATATCACTTGTCACTTGAGAAATAAGGACGTTAAGATTGCCCAACACCTTGGGGATTGACAGACACATAGTACTATATGTAAAATAGATAAACAAAGACCTACTGTATAGTGCAGGGAACTGTATTTAATTTCTTATAATAGCATATAAAAGAAAATAACCTGAAAATATATATATATATATATATGTATGTGTGTGTATAACTGATTTTGCTGTACACCTAAAACTTACCTAGTAAGTCAACTACACTTCAATAAAAAAAAATTTTTAATAAATAAAATAAAAAAAATTGCCCAGCACTCAAAGTGACCATACTATGGTTGGTGCAATCAAACTTCACACATACGTGTGGTTATTATAAAATGGTTGTGATCTTGTCCGAGGCAAACTTGTCAAAACTGATCATTTTCCCGTAAGAGGCAGACATAACTTTACCCTGATCTTTTCACTCTTTAACATTGTGTTTTCAATTGTTTAACTTATCTGGGGAAGTAGCCCTGTGTTTTGAGTTAGGTGGATATATCAACAGCAACCATTTAAGAAAGACAGTTTAAGGTAGGGTTTCAAATACTATTTTCCAACTCTACAGATAATAGATTTTATTATGTACCTAAGCACCAATTGTGCTGTCTCTTGGATTTTATTTGTGTAGTTTCCATTTTTGTTAATGGCTCATCTGTCTTAGAATTCAAGGTTAGATTTACCTATTTACTTTAAACTGTTTGTTAAGCCCTTACTAGGTAAGAAGCATTGTGCTGGATGCTTGAAATCACTTAGACCATTTTCTGCCTTCATGTACAATACTGAACACATCCTAGGTAGAAGGAAATTTACTCTAGAATGAATTTTCACAGCTTTCTCAAGAATATATTGTCATAATAAATTATTTTTAATATGTGGCACACAGCTTAAGCTCTTTTTCTCTTCCATTCCTATTGGAAATGAAAAAGCATCAACCCTTGTGAATATTCTTGAAAATCATCATTGATTATCTTTATTTTGTCTGGACCAGATGGCCTTTTTATCTTTTCAGCAAAGCAGTAAAATGTTGTAGAAAGATTATTTAACAAGGGATAAGAAAATCTGGTCTGGTCTTGGCTTTGCCTCTAAGCCTTTGATTCCGTGATCTCACAGACACTGTTAATAACAGTTTCATTCAATGATACAACATTGTGGATCAGATCAGGAGTTTGGATGCATCTGAAAGAAAGAGTAGTTAAAGCCTGGGGAATATGGATTTAGAATCATAGCTACCAACTAATTATTATACAGACAAGGATCTGAAACAACAGGTAATCTAAAGTGAGCTGGAGAGAGCTAGGTAACGTTATTCTATGTAGAGTCCAAAATCTGAGGTTTCTATTCAAGCAATGTTATGTATATATTATAGCAAATGAACACAGCAAGTAGTCAATGAAAATCTCATTTTTTTTTTTTTTTTGCCAAAGTGGGTTTGTCTGGTTCATTGGTCACCTTCCCAGAGCAAGCAGACAGCATGGTAGCTGGGAAAATCGCATCTTCTTAAGGGTGGTCCAGTACCAGGAGAATAAGAGTCCAGGAGCTCAACTTAGTGGCTGAAGTTCAAGGGAGAAGACAGAAGCAAAACAACAAGAAAGATGGGTTATAAAGTACAAAGAATTTGCCATCCAGACACAGATTGGTGGCAGAGAGTGGTGACAATAAAAGGAGACTGAGAAAGCTTCACAGGGCTCCAGAAGCAAAACTGGTCTCGTAGATTGGGGAGGGATGGGGAAATGGTGGTGTCCATTACTTAACTATTGCTGTATAACAAACTGCCATAAAATTAATCAGCTTAAAACAATGTACATATATTATTTCTCTTGAGTGGGACAGAAATAGAGGCAAAGGGGTCCTTTGGCTTTGAGTGTCTTGCAAGATTGCTGTCAAGGTGTTGCTCAGAGTTCGGATCTTATTTGAATGCTCAAATGATAAGTACCTGCCACCACACAATTGGTGTTGGAAGGTTTCAGTTCCTAGAAGGCTGTTGGATTGAGGACCTCAGTTCCTGGCTGGCTGTTGACTGGGATGCCCCCCTCTTCAATTCCTTGTCCTGTTTGCCTCTCTACAGAGCAGTTCAGAACATGGCGGCTTGCTTCCTCAAAGCCAGCAAGGAAGAGTATTTGCTAGCAAAATGAAAGCCAAATACCTTATGCAGTCTTCAATGGAGGTGAACTTCATCACTCTTACTGAAGTCTGTTTGTTAGAAGCAATCACAGGACATTTCCTGATATTCACAGCTTCCTGTGAATATCAGGAAATGGAGATAATTGAGGAGTCACCTTGGAGCCTGTCCACCACAGGGAGCTAACATTTTATTGAGTATCTACTATGGAAAGGTTTGGCACTGGAACTCTTACGTGCAATACTCATTTACTTGGGGGTTCAGCTCTTAGGTTGTGTGGGCTTTAAAGGAATGGACTCAGGAAGGATAACACAGTAGCTGTTGTCAAATTGTCTTCTTTCTTCACCTCGGTTTTTCTGGCTCTAAGAGGACAGGATCTGGATTAATGGCTCATCCAGTTCTTGGGTTTCCTCCTTTTGGGGATTTCCATGAGCCTGTCATTGACACCTTTCCCAATTGCCCAGATTCCTTTTTAATTGTGGAACCTGTTGTTGTATTCACTTTTCCATAAAGGGTCTGCTTGAATGTGACGAGGTCATAATGAATTACTATTGTCTACAAAATGTGTCTCAGCACATACGGCCGCAGTGTTTCTGAAAGTACAGGAAAAGCCACATTTTGTATATCAAAGAGTTTTTCCATTAACTATGAAAACTTACCATAAAAATAAGCCTATTCAAAACAAAAGTTTAAAAGAAAGGAAAGATATAAGCAAGAAAGAAGGGGTGAGGGAGAAGTGGTAGGATGTGAAGCAGAAGAAGCTGTGGTCTGTGGATCACTATTGTGTACCAGGCAGGATGCTAAGTGGTGTTTGATCTTATAACTTTATTTTGAAATTTGAGCAATTATTTTTTCAAAGCTTTCTCATATATTTCATATGTATCTCTTGTCTTCAAGACCTCTGGCCCTGTACATTCCTTGCATTTTCTGCAAATGTTCAATTACCATCTCATACTATCCACTCCCCTCCTCAATTCCTTGAGATTAATTTTGTAGAAAACATATCTCCTATGCCTCCAATAGCAAATTCAACTTGTTCATATTTTTCCTTCCCAAAGTAGGAGACAACGTCACCCCCCAGGTGCCCTGTGATGACTAGGATTCAAATGTAATCATGAAAACCAACAAGGAATTGACTGGTTTGCTGTCTACATGCTACTGCTGGTTGGAGATAGCACTGAAATGCAGGTGATGGAGATCTCCTTTCCTGTCTTTCACAAATCGGTGACGGTTCCAATTTGTGTTGGAACAATTCTTCTTCCACTGGCTTAGCAGCCTGGCTGGATTCAATCATCGTTTCTAGCCTGGGTTTGATTCAGTAGCTCAGTATAGACACAGCTTCAGTACATGGTCTTTTACTGCTCTAAGGCCAGTTTTCAAATAAATAACTGGCTAAATGATTTCCAGATGCTAAAGTAAAAACTATACAGATGAAAATATATTACATTTAATTTCAAGGCTGTTTAAGGCTTTTACTGTGCCTAGAGAAGACAGCTATAAAAAATGCACATCACTTTAGCAGAGCATACTTCATCAATTACTCCATTAACAATAACAATGTGGGAAATACAGGGTGAAATTGAGCACAATAAAGCAATGAAGAAAATGAACATAAACAAGAAATGGAAATCACCAAGCAATGAATTAATATTGAATCATAGCTACTTGGAGTGCTGTTCAGGTCTTTCTTGAAAATACGGTGGTTCTGACTACTGATCAATAGGGTCCAGGCTTTTGAATCGCCTTTCTCGTAATGAGGTTCTGGGACTTGTGCATCCATGCTTCTTTGCCCTGTCCTCCTTATGACCCGTAGTACCCTCTACCAAGATGGCTCTATGAGGGGTGGTAGTCATGGAGTAAAGAACTGGCCTGCCAATCAGTCCTAAGACATGGGCTCATTAGCACCACTCGGACTGTATCTCAGCACTCATATGATGCCAGGTGAGAATGAATTAGTCATCCCCAAGGTCACATGGCTGAATGTACAAGTGGGCACAAAAAAAGGGGAGAAACTATGATACATACCTGTCTTTATTATAGCTGGAGATGACATTCAATCAGAAGTTGCCCACTCACTGTATTTGAAAGCATTGAGATCAACATTCAAATTAGGTGACACTGAGGATGGTCTCTAGATATACAATATCCCATGGAAGAAATTAAAGGGTGAGATTCACAAAAGTTAGATTGATAATTCATTTATGGAAGCCATGACCCTAAAAATGACATGATCTCATTATACGTAAGGTTTTAAACTATTAATTCATGATGTTTCTTGGGAAGGTAGAGAGAAGAACTACGTCATTGAATGGAGCTATAAAAATTAAAAAAAAAATAGGACATTTAAAGCTACTTCAATTTGCTTTTATAGGAGAAAAGTAGATCATAAAGAAGAGAAACAATCTGGCTTCATGTGAATTTACTTGATAAAGCTAAGAATGCTGAGTCAACTGTCCTTTTATAGTGATCCTTCTAAAGTCATGAATAATAACGGAAACCCTTTGGTCACTAGGCCAATAGGGTAAAATAATTGTGAAGAAAGAAATCCACAAGGTTTAGTGCGGGAAGTGGGAGTGAACAGGAATTTGATTCCACTTGAGCTGAAGCAGAATCTCTTAACAGTTGTGTCAGTCTCATAGTGTGAAGGTGGTACCTCTCTACACACACCTAAGGCTGGGGGGGGGGCTAGATAAAGAGGTACTGCAACTGTCTGTTCATCCCTGTAGGTTTTAACCTCCACTTGAACTTTCTCTCTCATTGGATTTTCATCTCACTTCTTCTACATCTGGGTGATCCCACTCAGCCTGGCTTCAGGTTGACAATTTACAGTCTTTTTTTTTTTTTTTTTTTTTTTTTTTAGCTCAGTAACTTCCCTTTAGTCTCCAGACCTACCCACCTCCTTCAATCCTTCTCATTAAGGTCCAGCTCCCGATGAACCCTGCCTCAGTATCTGGTACGGGCTCCTGATGCTCCTGGTCCTGACTTCAACACCCCAGTCCTCAGTTTGTCTAAAAGGAGGGACTGTATATATTCCTGCAGAACCAATTTGTGAGACCAAATCAAGTTCTCCTGGATATCATATGGCTCTGGGGATTCCACTGGTACGTGTCTCTTTGTGTTGTACCTCACTGCCTCCTAGTAGGCAAGGGGGTCACCAGCAGCTCTCCTGGAGCTATCTGAGAAAATTCAGCCAGCGTTCTCACTCTTGCCACATTTGCTCAAACTGGCACATCTGATCCAGAAATACTGTTTCAATATGGGCAGCCCATGTTTCCTCAGTACACAGAGGATACAGTCTTTGTTAAGTTGGACTAAGGGAACCTCCTTGACATCCAAGACATCTCCTTTACTGCAGGCACAATGCTAGGCTAGCTCTTTGTACTTTTTTTCTTGAAACCTCAAATCCCACAACCATTGTTTATTATAAAGATGAATCTGGTCCTCAAGAGAGTTTCATCTGTAGGATTTCTGGTAGCAAGTATAGGCACCAGGACCTTCAAACATTTTGGGATATCAGTGCAGGATCAGCTTTCAGCAGGATCCAATCATACTGGTTGAGGATGTCTTTGATCTCCATCGTGGAAACCTCATCCACAAATTTCTGGTAACAGGCCACCAGGGCTTTGGAGATGGGCTAGCAGATTGTGTAAATCTGGGCCATGTGACCACCACCCTTCACTCAGACTTGGATGTCCACCGTGGCAAATCGCTCCTTGCCCAGAAGCAGAACAAGTTTCAATGACTTATACTGCAGTGTGCACAGCTTGAGCATCTCCAGGGGTCACTGTTCATTCACCTTGATGAGGCTGTGGCCCCATTTGTCGTGCACCGTGGCCTGGCTGTTGTTTTGCTTGCATCTGAAGATCTGCACCAACTGCAAAAGGGCTTTGGACCACACGGCTGTGAGTGTAGACAATAGCTCCTCACCTTACAGTGCTGCAACCAGAAAAGTGTTACATGTCCACACGTGTTGTGCACGCATACTTTCTAGCCTGCATTTGCTCTTCAACCTAGCCCTGTTCCTCTGCCGACTCCAGGAGAGAATTCAACTCACGAGGCTGAGGGGAGGCCAGGAAACATGCTGTAAAAAATCACCAGGCAAGGAGTGAGGAGACCTGGGTTCCAGACCTACAGATGCCACCAGCCACCTTTGTGACTTTGAAAAAGACAACTAGATCAGGCGACTCGCTTAAAAAATCAACAAGTTAGACTTGGTCAGCAAGGCTCCTTACAGCTCTAACTTCTAGTGGATTTTTATCAGAGGAGATTTAATATTTTGCTGTATTTAAGAACCTGTGTTTTCCAACTTTTAACTGGACAGATAAAAAGTGACAAGAACTTAGCTGAAGTTCTAGTGAAAAAATTCTTTGCATCTTTGCCTGTAGTTTTGTCTCCCTAACTTTATTCTCACCACAGAATGAAAGAAAAATAAAATATCAATGATTTCTTTTCACATCTATGAAAAAGAATCTTCCAAGAGACTTTCCATTCATGCGTTCAGATTTACTACACTGCAAACTAGTGGGATCCTGCTGCATTTATTTAAACTTCTGTCACCATCATTGTGAATACAGCCAGGGGTCTCCTGTGGGCTGTGAGATGAAATGCTAAGTGGCAACAAAAGTAAACAAAGCAGCATCTCACTTTCTATTCTCCTGGCTGCGCCATTGGTATTTAATGACACAAGAAATACCCAGAAGCTACAGCTGAGTTAAGATGAGCATAAATAAAGTGACAATCCAGCAAGCTAGAATACTCATACTCAAAATTCTAAAATCAGATTCCTTTCTCTCTGGGCACCCTTCAAGCTGAAGTTATATTGCTTCTGCCCTTACAATATTTACTTCACCAAAGGGCTTTTCTAAAATTAAAACTGCAGCTCAGTAAGCAGAGTGGAGCTTTGGTGAAGTTCATCTTATGTCCATTCCCTTCCACCTCTTCTGTGCCCTTTGGTCCTGCAATGGGCTCTTTCTTTGTCCTCCCCAGGAACAGAGCATCTTCCTGGTCTCTCCTGTCCCAAAGTAAGGGAAATAACTAAGGATTGCAGCAGTCCTCAATTTGGAATAATTTTAATGGCTAGTCTTTTCTTGGTATATGTAGCTTATCAATAAAGTAATCAGGGAACTGATGAGTTCTAACTATTTTAACTGGAAGTTTATCACATTTAGAGCCAGGGTCTGGGGACGGTGGTAGGAGCTGTAGTGAACAGGCATCTCTAAGTCGCTGTGGCAACACACACAGCAAAATCAGGTGAGACATAAGTAGGGGCAGGTCACCTAACATACAGGTAAGCAATTATTATGAAGAATTGGATCAGAGCGGCATCAATAAGAGTTTGAATGAGGATGCCACTGGCATATGAAGAAGGGCATTGGGATCAGGGAACTAGGCTTCTAACCACATCTCCAGCACTGATTAACTCCTTGGCTTTAGGAGGAAAATAATGCACCCTTCTGAACCTGTTTTCTCATCTGAAACTATATTCATCTGGTTATTTATCCAACAGGAAAGTTCCATTTGATGTTTGTTTTAAAGCATGAACAGTTGTAATCTCCTGACAAAGGGAAGAAAAAGAGAAAAGAAATGCAGAAATCTGAAAACATTCAGCGATTTAAAAACATGACCATCCTCTAATATAACACATTTCATGAGCTTAATAGTGAGGTAGATGAAGCTGGAACTATCTTTTGACAGAATTGTGAAAAACGTTTCATTTTGTATTGTGGCATCAGAGGCATGTAGACTAGAGACGGAGAGACATTGAATGTTTTTAAGTAAGGAAATGACAGATCAGGGGGATGGTTTGCTTTATTGCTTGGAGCATAAATAATGCTATATCTCTTTTTTAATATTGAAGTTGATTAGTTAAAACTTCATTTCTCAGATAAGCAGGAACTCAAACCCCTTTCTCTAGACCTCCACTCTACTTTCTCCAATAGTCTAAGAAAATTATGCAACTCAGTCCAAAGAGAATAATCATGATTCTAAACAGAAGACCATAGGCCAAGGGGGTAAAAAATGAAATAATCTGTTTTCTGCTGCCTCTGCTTCTGTCACTGATGTTGTTGAAAAGTGACTTTCTCTTGTAGAGAAGTGGCTTCTCTAAATCTGGTATTTCCCCTACTCACTGCTGCAAGGATCACACTGCTGGATCTACATTCTTTTTTTTAAGTAAAGAGGATAGAAAACCAAATTATGATTACCTTAATCTAACCTTATACTTAGACATACAGGGAGCTCTACACCACCATTAGCCCAAGCTTTCAAATTTAATGCTTTTTATTCATGTACATAGTCACTTCCCCAGACCTCCCAGGGCAGCTGTATCAGAACAAGTTCTGGTATCTACACTAGAAGCACAAATTCACTTCCACCTTCATATCTTGTCTTTTGAGTCTACAAGTCCCTTCTCATCTTTATTCCAAGTCCACACCTATGTCCTATTGCAGAAAGAGAGACATTTCTTTGTAGAGAAAAATCATACTGTGTTACCACTGTATTTTAGATAAGAGCCTAGAAAAATTTCTCAAAGTGAGAGCAACCTGCACAAAAATTATATGGAGAATGACTAATCAAAAAGTTACATATTTCCTAAATTACTGGGTCCCCTCGTAGACCCAATAAATGGACCTAAAATGGGCTAGAAATCTGCATTTCAACACATTCTTCCTATGATTTCTATGCACAATAAAGTGTGAGACCCTCTGCAGAACTATTGAGGACAAATAGGCTGGAAAGTCATCAGCAGTGGGAGACCAATTAAGAAGTTATTGTAATCACACAGACAAGCAATGATGAGGGTTACTACTATGACAGTGATTGTGGTAAAGGAGGAAAGTTGGGCACGCGTGAGAATCATTTCAGATGTAGATTTCAGAGGTAGATTTCACCCACTGGTAACTCAGATTGGAGTCAGGTTAAGGCAGCTTTTATGTGTGTATGGAATCACCTCCGTTAGGAAAGATTCTCCCTGCAAATTCCTTCAGCTACTTGGCTTGCTGACTGAGCACAATGTACCTGCCTCCAACTGATTCAGTGTTTCTACAGAATGGGAGCTTGGAGGCAGTTTTGGTCACACTTTTGGTCACACTTCTGCTACTTTATTTCACACTCATAGGCACTAACACAAAAAACTGAGATATAAAAAGAAAGTATCGAGGTGGATGGATGTTAAATAGATCCTGAGCTGGGATAGCCACCAGGAGCAAGAAGGCAACTTGAGATGTGAGCACACATTGTGAAATTCATTGTTATCACATGGCCCTGCCAGGTCCTGACAGCAGCCTCCTGAAAACTCAGAGACCCTAAGCGTATTTCCAGGGGTCTTCTTGTGCTTTTGAATCTTCAGTCTAAAACCACTGGAGTATAGACAAGGGATCAGCAGGGATGAAGACACGAAAGGACAGAAAACCATGTGTCACCCATTAAGGCAGTAATCCCCAAATTCTGTTTTAAGGAACACTGCCCTTCAGGGGGTCAGTGGGCTTGTCTCAACAGCAAACACAATAAAATGAATTGGTCAAACAGAAGCTTGAACAATGTTAACCAACTTCCTCTACTGCACCACTCCCTAGAACCTCTGATGCGATAATGTGCACGGAGGCTGTAGGGTAACGCTTAGGAACACACCCCTTAGCAGGCGTGCTGAGGTTCAGATCCTAGTTTGTCCACTTACAAGGGTATCAGCTCTCTTTGTGCTTCAGTTTCCTTGTCTGTAAAAGGCAAGTAATAATTATACCTGCCTCGTGGAGTTGTTAGGAAAATTAAATAAGGTAATGAATGAAAGACTAGGGCAATGCTTGGCACCTGGTAAGTACTCAATCAAACAAGCTTAAAAAAAGAGGGCAAATAATACTTTGTGAACTGACTTGATCCAGAATGATTTGAGGGGTAATATAGGATGATCATATTTTTTGCTACCATTTGAACTCCATAGACATGACCGTATTTCTCCAGAGCCTTAGAAGTTGGTCAGGGAGAGACAGCCTCATAATAATCTCCATTAATATATGTTTCTTTTCTGGAGAACTTATCTTTCTGATTTCTAAGTCAGATACTATGGTTTGAGCAAGATTGGGATCCTGACTGTCTACAGTTTTTTCTCTCTACTGAGAACATAAGAAAAGGAATAATGTCTATTCCTTTCTGTATTTCTAACACTGGTCATAGTACCTTGACTATCGGAAAATTAAACAAATGCTTATTGAGTAAGTTTTCTTATAGATGTGTCTTTAAGCAATTAGGGTAATGAGAGAAAAAAATTGCCGTTCAATTTACTTTGTATAATAATAAATCTAAAACTCCTAGGTCAATTGTGCACAGACCATGATCTATGGACCACTGGCAATCCAAATTCAACTCCTTGCTTGGGTGACAACTTGATAAGTCTCAGAGCAAACCAGATTGTCAAACAATGATGCTTACAGGAACTTGACATAAAAATGAGAGATTCCTGTTAAATAGCAGCCTTCCCTCCCTCTTGGAAAACCCATCGCAGGAAAATAGACTGTGACAAAGCAATCTTTTAATAAATTTCCAAATATTCAATTGCTAGGAATCTCTGAATGTCTATAGCACAGGCAGAGGTATATTAATTTATGTGAAGTGGTACTTTTCAACCCTGTTTATGGTTTAGACTCACAAGGGTGGGGAAATGGGGGAAAGACTTTAAAAAGTAATCCTGGGTTCCCAGCCTCAGAGATTCTAATTTCGTTGTTATAATTATATTAAATTACTTGTTTGTATCATGTTTCACAGACTATTTGAAAGTAAGTAGCCATTTTCTCTAAAGGGAATGTTGATAGAGATGATCCAGAAGAATTTTAATAGAAAAGTTGTTGAGAAGAGCATGGGAATATTTATGAACACTCGGTGGGTGGGCTGGAGGTAGCTCTTGTAGAAGTGGGACCAAGAATGAAACCTGGAGGTAGAGGCATGGAAAATATATTCTGCCTATAAATCTTCTTTTGTTAAAGGCAGTTGATGGCATCAGTGTTCCAGGCAATGAGCCCTGATAGAAGAAGAGCAGTGATGGTAGTGATGGTTATGATAATGATGGTGGATATAATGAGGAAAGTTAATTATCAAGTCCCCACTATATAGTGGGAATGGGAATTTTTCTCATTTAATTCTTGCAAAAATTCTAGGAACTAGATATCAAAAGTTTCCAGGACATAGGAGTCATTATAACTTTCTCCCTCTCCCTCCTATAAAAAAATTGGGGCTACTTTGATGATCTTTAATAACTTTTGACACCAGGAATCAACAAGATGGAAAATTAATGAACTTCTCAGGGAATTAAAAAGCTAGCATAATTTTAAAAATTGTTTTTCAAACTATCGTTTCTTGATGCTCCAGAAGATGACTGAAAGATACACACACACACACGCACGTGCACACACACACAAGCACTCACACGCACACACCCAGCCCTCTCTTGTGAACTATTTACATCGTTATCTATGAAAGTCCTTAGGAAGAAACCAAGAGCCCTTTTCAGAAGTCAGAGAATTCTTTCTTTAGTTGCCTGGATTCCAGGTGCTCTCAAAATAAGAAGGATGTTCAGCTACACCAAGCATGCAAGGCACTGACCCGATATCACGTGGCCCCCGGTGGTCAAGCAGAACACCTGGAATGAGGTTTGAATCCAGATGTCAGGGGCTATGGCCAGAGTGTTTCAGTTTAGGAAGAGCCATTCTGGCCTATGGCTAATTTTTAATGTCTTTATAAAGTTGTCACTGTAGTTAAAAACTCTTAATTATTTTCTGAAAACTTTGTGCACAGGGAGCAATGCCTGTGATTTTCTTCATTTTGCTTCTGAATAATGCAGACTTCCAGAAAGTCCATTTCGGAAATCTTTCTTAATTTTCTCACTTACCGCTTTTGAATACTATAAAATAAATCTGTGCTCAGCTTCTGCCAAGACAAGGCACTGAGGGCTTCCAGTGTTCCCTGGGAATCATTACTTTGTTTTGGTTTGCTTGGGTTCAGACCCCTTGAGATGGCCCTTGAGTTTCAGGTTCATTTCAACTGCTGAGTTGGGCCTGGTTTCCATCTGCAACCATAAAATTGCTTTGAATTCTCCAAACTCAGCCCAGGTTTGCTGAAAACTCATCTAAGAGTTGGCTAGGGTTCACCGAGAGGTTTGCAGATCCATTTGATTATTTAGCTGTTCCAAACCCCAATTTCCAAATTGCCAGGTGAGAACTTTACCTGGTTGGAAATTTTCTCATCTGGAGGCACTTGCTTGCTACTCGGGAGCACGTTTAAAGGCTGTCTTTTTTTTTTTTTTTTTTTTCCCTGAAGTGTTAAGATATCTGAAAGGAGAATACATGTCTCCAAATCTCAAAATGCCTCTTAAATTTTTCCCCAAGTGAATAGTAAAAACATTCGCTTATCAAACCTTTCTTGTATAAAGCATGTGCCTCTATTCCCTGCTAGGGTCTCCTTTTTCACTGGAAGTTACTGAGATACGTTCTCCAATTGGCTCGTGTGAATTACAGTTTAGCAAATGTGAATGAACTTGAAAATGTTCTGATCTCAAAATCAGTTAGAGACTGAACAGTGTGCGGAGGCAGCTGTGCACGTAGAAGTACACGTGTGCCAGGATGGATGGTGAATGCAGGTTTACGATTAAAGATGGAAGAATGGATAACAGAATACATTTTTGAGTTATGGAGGGACACGCAGGGCAGTTTCTAGGGAAGCAGTGTGAGTAGATGGACAAAGTTGACTTTCAAAATTTCGGGAGATTTGAATACAATTTCAAAACATGTCTTTTCAAATACATTTTAGGAATTGTGGCTGATTTTATTTTTTCTCCCCCTCCTTCTTCCAACAAGCCTTGCTAAATCTAACTTAAACGCGGATGCTTCCGGGTGATCTATATCTGATTTGGAGACATTGTCATCATTATTTTAAAACACGTTCTTCTCTCGTAATAACTTTTGGGTTACTACTAATCAGCCACTGCTTATCCGTATCCAGAGCTATGCCTGTGGCTAAAAGGAAAACTCTAATTAGGATCTGAAGTGAGTTCGAAATGATTACGGCTAAGGTTCTAAAAGATCATTTTGATGGATCTCTAGAAAAATTCTGTTTTGATGGTGCCAACATCTAATTTTACTTTGTCACTAAAAACTCCAGTTAGAGGTATTGCTATAAATTTTACAGTCCAATAATAATGTGAAAAAAATTAAAAAATAAAACAAAAAAATTAGAAGGCAAGGTAATGAGCTACATGGATAATTAGATTATTTTATTTATTTTTGCCTGGTTGAGAAAAACTATTTAAGTCTTGCTAAATATGCTTATAACACAAAACTGGTATACATACACATTGTTAAAAATTGTCCAAAATTCCTCTTGGTGAATACTCCAAATATAGTTAGAGACACCTTTTAGAAGTTTCATGATTTTGTTAATTTTTAATTTAGTTTCTCTATGAAACTGAGCAATGTTTCCCACTTACAATGTGCATATTAGTCCAAATGATTTGGATATAAAATTTCACCATTAAACCAGAGTGTATGAAGTCAGTCTTCAATGGGAGTTTGATTCCAGAGGAAAGGTATGTTGTGTGGCATGATGGTTTTCATTTTTTGACCTCACTCTCCAAAGTTGGTAGAAGCATCAGGGACTAGTTTCTGTGCCTTTGCCACAGACCAGAACAAGCCACTGATTTTCTCAGGCACTTTGGAAATGAATGGTGTGGTCTAGTATTTTCGTTCTTGATCTGACTTGTCATCATCGCTCTCCTGTCTTGTGTGATGCTCCCTAAATGAATGTAGACCTCAGGTCATTGAACCTGCTCCCCAGTTAGCCACTTCCGGGTGCATAACACCCATCGTCTAGCCCCCAAGACAGGGACCTACCATGCTCACTTTGGGAGTACAAAAAAATAAAAAAAATTAAAGCTAATTTAAATATGAACTCACTTGTACCAAAAGAGATTAGGAAGGTGATGTCTGAGATTAAAAATGTCGAAGTCATTATCTTTGCCTTAAAATATGTATAGTTGCTAAAGGACCTAGTGGGAAACTATTTCAGCAAAGAGGAAAACAACCCACCATCTTTGGGTTTGGTTCTTTAATCTTGTATTTACTATTTCAGGAAAAAAAATAAATAAGTGAGTTGTATTGTAAGAAGTCTACATGTAAAATTCAGGGTTACTGCGTATGCTAATCTCTTGGAGATACTTCTAGATGTTCTAAACACAAAAGTGAATACGTTTCCTCTGGGACAAAAGTTTTAATTTATAAGTTTTTTGAGCCTATAAAATTGTTTTTACATATAAAAATTCAAAAAAGCCTCCAGTTTTGCTGAGCTTTTAAGGAGTTGTATACATTCTCTGTCCATCAAACATTTATTCACTCTACCCATGATTTAGTCAATGTTATGGGCTGAATTGTGCATTACCCCCACACCCCACTCAAATTTCATGAGTCCTAACCCCCATTTTCTCAGAATATGACTGTATTTGGAAACAGGCTTTTTAAAGAAGTAACCAAGTCAAAATGGGTTTGTTAGGCTGGGCCCTATTCCAGTCTGAGTGGCATCCTTGTAACAAGATGAAATCTGGACACAGACACGTACAGAGGGAGATGAGGTGAAGAGACACCGGAAGAGGACAGCCATCTATAACCCAAGGAGAGAAGTCTGGAACTGACCTTTGCCTCATAGCCCTTGGAAGGAACCAACCATGCTGCCGTCTTGGTCTCAGACTTCTGGCCTCCAGAACTATGAGAAAATCCATCTCTGTTATTTAAGCCACTTAGTCTGCATTTCTTTGTAGAGCAGCCCTAGTGAATTCATACAATCAATGAAACTGCATTGAGCAATCAGCCACATGGAAGGGGCACCAGGTCAAGTTGTAAAAAGAGTGCCAGGAAGACTTCAAGAGCCAGGGATACCAAACACTGATGGACAAGAATGAGATAATGAAGTGAAAATGAAGCATGGGGAATGGAAGGGAAGCATCTTTTGTGGAGAATCTATAGATGCCATCCCTCCATAAGGCGTTGTGTAACATGGATATCCCAATGGAGAGCACACAGTGGGGAGGCTAAAGGGTCCCAATAGCACTTGTGAATACAGAATAACTCTTGGCCAACTCCACACAGGAGTACAGGAATCCTCGTTAAAATCTCTTCCTTGCATTTCCTTGAGGCGGAAAGAAGATCTAGGCTGGGGAGGGAGGTGCTTTTGTGTATTCGCCTTTGCAGGCACTGTGCTTTCTCTATCAGAGCATCTTCCAAGCCAGTGCAAGGGCTAGGTGGCTTCGAAGTCTCTCTTGTATCTTACGATGTATAGCGTGTGTCTCAGAGGTGATTTCCATTTTCGACAATGAAGACATAATGTTTTCCTTCAGCCACAAGCAGTTCCTCCTTTTCCTGCTGTGTTTGCCCCCAAAGTCCATTTTGACAAAGAAGGCAGGTGACATCTTTCATCACCTGCATGGACTAGATGCTCGCCTGACAAATCCATGTGTAGTAGGGACGCACTGACCTCCTGGCTGGCACCCTCCACATTCTTTAGTTGTCTTATTTAATTTCCCCACAGCCTTCTAAGAACATTATTATGCAGCCTCTTTGATAGGCAAGATCAAGATCTTTTGTGAAGGAAATAGCAGAGCCTGGACTTGAACTCATAACCCTATGAATTCCCAACCCCCATGTTGCCTCCACGCCCTGTGAGGTTGGAAAGTGGTAGAATTCTGGTCATTTAAATGATCATAAGGTTCTTGCTCCCATGGTGACATTTTACTCTAATAAGATTCTGATGTAATCCCACGGAGCAGTAGGGCTCAACCTCGCTGTGCATTAGAATCACCTGAAGTAGTTTTAAAAACAAATGGCTGGGATCACAGCCCTATAGATTTAGTTTCAACTGGTTTGAGGTGAGCCAGGCATCGATATTTTTAGAAGTTCATAGAAAACTCTAATGAACATTCAAGATTGAGAACTTCTACCATAAACGGAAGCTCTACACTATCAGGGGTAGGGAGGGAGGTAGGAAGAGGAAATATATTCCATTAGGTTTTTAAAACAAACAAAATAAACAAATAAATAAAACAAATGAAATCTGCTCAGTAGGACTTTTACAATTAGCTGAAGAGTTACTACTGATTTAAAAAATATACAAGGAAGGAAAGACAGAAATCAACATACAACTGGCCATTCTTTTCTCAGAATAGTCCATTTGTAGAAATTACTATTGTTATTAATTAAAAAAATTATATCTTTGTCAAATCCTGGAAAAATTGCTTGGAAAATCAAACCCCAGATATGTATGATCCATGAAGAGCCAAAAATGTCTGTCTTTGTTCTTATAAATTCTACTTTTTTAGAAATAATGAAAAACCTCTTGCTGAGGATCCTTTACAGCCTAATTTAAGGTCCTTCATCAAGCTACAGTCCACCTTACTGGCCAGCTCTTTCTCATTGTCCCAGACCCAGACTATTAATATAATGCTTCACTGAGAGCTAAATGTTTTCTTTCTTTCTTGGGCTTCAAAACTGAAGTCATGGTTTCACTATTTGAAAAATCCCAAATTCAAGCTGAATACAGATTTTAGTTACACTGCCATGTTTAAACATTTTTTGATAGAAAAGGCTTTATTGCCACTGATTCAAAGCCACAAACATGCTTTGAATCCAATTCAATATACTTCTTATTTGTTTCTGATTTTCTTTTTCTTCCCCCCTTTTAATTATTATTAGAAGGTATAAATTTCCAGAAAAGCTTGGCCCTGACAAGGCTCCATTATTTGCACATGACAAGGTTTATCAAAAACAGTTGGATTTTTCTAAGAAGTCTTTTATGTTTCCTCCATAAAATATAAATAAATGAAAAGGATTAGATGGAGGAAACGGAGTATAATTCATCACCAATGTGAAACACAGTCAACCAGTTGCAGATGGATAAACTGAAGAATTTGGGACACTGCTCCAGGCAAGAAAACCCTCTTCCCCGTGCCAATAAAACGTCTTTAGCTTCAGTAAAGGAACAGGGTCTGTTTTGTGGTTTGTGATGTCATCTTAATTTATTAGCCTTCTTTTGTTTTTTGGTGTTTAGTATATATGTCTAAAGCTGGTTTTGACTCTTGAAAATCTATCACATTCTAACGCTGACTCGAAGCTGAAGTCTCCTCTCTCTCCCCTGCTCCCTCCTCTCCTCCTCTCCTTCCCACCCCTAAACAAACAGAAATATAAAATAATATGAAAACATACAAAACACTGGCCACTGCAAAGACAGGGGCTCTTGGCTATTAGAAACACCATGTTTAACAGATTTTTCCCTTTCAAAACCAATGATTACTAATTTAAGAACACATTCACTTTTCTGTGCATAAATGCAATTTCCCTCTACGCTGACAAAATGAAATCTTTTAGCTAGTTTAACGTAAAATATAAAAAAAAGATTATGTTGGCTTTTATGTCGGTCTCTAATTTTGTCTGCACTGCTCACCATGCAGCCTCATTCTTGGTGAAGTAGAAATTCATGGCACAAATTCCCCCTGAAATCTGTCTGAACTTTCAGAAATAAGAGACTTTTCAAGTCCCATATTCTTTCCCTGAACTTCCATTTCTATCTAATAATAATAGAGTGCTTTATAGTATATAAATCATATTTCTGTTTAACAGTGACCTTCTCCGTGACCTTTTTGTCTCTGCCTGTCAGCACATATTCTTCTAGTAATAATAAGGTCTACCCAGGAATAAGGACTCAAAATTAGACTGATTCCAAGAACCACCCTTCTGAAGGCTGGGATGCAGCTCATTTTGAAGTCAAGTAACTTACCAATTTCCCCCCTAAGTACGCACGAACTGGAGGAGTCATTATGAAACAGAGAAACGTTTACTGATAGTTTTGAAAAGGAGGAAAACAAGCCAATAGTCTGCAGTCTGAGGAAGCCTTCTGTCTTCCATACAATATAAAGTATATTTCTATCATTTTCTGTTAAAGCCAAATTGGGAATTTATTATTTCCTTTTAATTCTAGCACAGTTCCTGGAAACCATAAGACATTGGAACTTTAGTCTTCTATCTTTTCATTGGAATTCTTTTGATGCCAGAATTCATCAAAATTTAAAATACTATATTATAATGATTTATTTTAGGAGAACACATTATATACCAAACCGGCACTTTTTCAAAATGTATCAACACTCAATTACTAAGCTTTAGTGCAAACACCATAGGCATGCAGTTTTCTAACTTTAATTATTTTCCCTATAAAAAGGTCCTGCTTGTGGCTGTCACAGCTATATTATTTATTTAGAGAGAAAGAATATAAGCTAGACCCCAGAAACATTGGAAACTGACTGTCTGATAATAGATGGAGAGACATTTTTTTTTTCCCCTTTCAAGTAAATGATTTTATTTTAAACCACTGGTGTAAGTTTTACTCAATTTTATTTTGGAGTGAATCATAATTAAAAGCAAGCAGCTTGCTTTCCTCTATTAGGTTAATTTATATTTCAATCTATTTTCTACATTCAGTGTTGGCTTATAACTGTGAGTGGATTGTTTTTACCTAAATATAGTTGGGAAGGCCTGGGAGACCAGGTGTGCAGTGCCCCAGAATATAAACCACTTCCCCACAACTGAAGCTGTTTTGGACAGTTCTATTAAGGAAGAAACAAAGGAGGGAAATGGGCTGCCTTCAAGGTCACAGAATCAAGAAATGTCAACCTTGTCACAAATCTTAGAGATCATTCACCCCAGCCTCACCCAGGAGGGGCTGTAAGATCTGTCACCCAAGTCACCCTGAGGGGGGACCCAAGGCAAAGATCTGGGGAGACCCAGCAGGCCGTGTGTCCTCCTGGTTAATTACCTTCCATGCTGACATGTAATGGACCCTGAAATACCTTGAAGGATAGAAGCCCATTGATCTGCATTGAATCCAATGTTCTCCCTGCTTAACTGAACATCAAAAGCTTTGGACATAGTGACCCCTCACATCTTTTCCTTGTATTAACCCTTTATTTCCTAGGCACTGTGTTCTGTGGGACACTAATTTGAAATTCATCCATTGAAGAATAATGGAACCAAGTCCTAAAGAAGAAAAGGTCAGCCCCAAGTTCATAGGGAGCAACCTCAGAACCCCAGCCTCCTAACTTTCACACGCCTTTGAGACTAATTTACATACTACCTGGACACAGGTGAGCTCGTTGCTTGTGACCCGCCCGTATACTCATTTTGATGGATTGAGATTTCCTCATAAGAGGCACTTTTTCTGGGTACCCATGGCTTCCAGGCCCCGTGAATGGCCAAGGCAACTGTCAAAACATGAGCCCTTTAATAACATCCTGTCCGATCACACACAAAGACACATGGCTATACGCACTGGTAAGATAAAAGCCCCCAACTCATATGCTTAGATCCTGCCTTTAATAAACATCATGCTAACATCTGGCTCATTGGCTGAGTTCTCCTGAGGATCTTCAAGTGGACCTGGCATCTCATTTTCTTTCCCTGGAGCTTATGATGTTTTGGGAAGCAGAGCCTGTGGGGATGGTTCTTTCTTCTCTTACTCACATCTGTGTATAACTCTGATTTCTCTCAAATAACAGTGAATGAGCTCACAAGTCGACCCCACTGCTCAAAGTGTCTTAAGAGTCCTGAGATCTGGAGATTCCAGCTACTCTGGCACGGGATTCATCTGTGAGCCAAAGTTCAAAAGGAAACCTTGATGGATGAGAAGAGCCCTTAATGGTGAGCAGAGAGAAGCTGCCAACAATTGCTGGGCCATGATACTCACCACTGTCCGGGCTGCCCCTGTCAGCAACTTTCATCTGAATCCTTTGAATGTCCACAAGGGGCCAGGTGGGAGAGAGCCAGGATCTGCGGAATCTTCAGGGCTGAGTTTAAAAGGAGGATCAATTGGCAGGTGGCAGTTGAATTATTGATCTGGACTCTTGTTTGTGTCAGCAGTGAGCTATTCTTCTTTGTCTCTGTCTCAGAGACAAACTGCAGGCCCCTGGCCTATCAAAAATGGTGACAGAGAACCATAAAGAACTCTGGAGGAAAGAGAAATGGGGCTCCTTTTTCTTATGGAATCAATTGTGGATCAAACCACCGTGTTTAAATACCAAGGCAAAACAACACAGATGCAAAAATGTCTATAGGTCCTTAATCATTAGTGGCACTGTTTCTCTTCAATGCTGGCTCTAAGTTTCTGCAGGATGTGTTATTTTTCTTTATTATTTTCCTTTTAAGTCAAAACTCTAGTGCAGTGCTTCTCAAAGTTTAATGTGCATACTAAGCACCTGGGGAATCTCAGTAAAATGAAGATTCTAATTCAAGAGGCCTGGGCTGGGGCCTGAAATATGCATTTCTCATCAGCTCCCAAGAGGTACTGATGCTGCTGGTTGAGGAGGCATCTGAAGCATCAAGGCTCCAGTACATTATAACCATGATGGCGTTGCTGCCGTTGCTACAGTTACACATTTGTAAGCCAATCACTGAGCAGCAGATGGAACTCACAAATAGCTGCTTTGAGTTGGTATTAAAAGTAGGGGAGGTTACTCTTCTAAAGTAGGAAGAATCTTATTGAGGATAAATGAATGAAATGAGGATGTTTCTATTCCATCGTTTCCTTTCATTTATCATCCAGGCTCATGAGCTTCAAAAATTTTCAATTAAAAACTAAAGTAGATGAGTTCATTAGTATCCTCTTTTTTTCTTTCTTTTTTTTTTTTTTAATTCCAGATATGAGTGATATCACGTGGTATTTTTCTTTCTCTTTCTGGTTTACTTCACTTAGAATGATGATCTCTAAGTCCATCCATGTTGCTGCAAGTGGCATTATCTACAAAACAGAAACAGACTTGCGTACATAGTAAACAATCTTATGCTTACTGGGGAAAAGGAAGTGGGAAGGGATAAATTTGGGAGTTTGAGATTTGCAAGTGTTAGCCACTATATATATAAACAGATAAAAATATCCAAATTTCTTCTGTATAGCACAGGGAACTAACTATATTCAATATCTTGTAATAACCTTTAATGAAAAAAGAATATGAAAATGAATATATGTATGTATATGCATTACTGGGACATGTGCTGTACACCAGAAATTGACACATTGTAACTGACTGTACTTCAATTAAAAAAAAAAAAATGAATGGTAAAAAGAATACTGTCGCAGGCAGGTTTCAAGTGCCACTTGCCTGAACTTTTGCTCTCCTCTAAAAACTAATACATATATTAGACCCCAAGGGCACCTCAGAACTCTTTTTTGTCAACCTCACCTTTCCAGACAGGGCCAAATATCAGAAGGGGGATTAGGTCAACATTCCAATAAGTTTTGTATATTTTTGAAATTTGATCCACTTTTATTCACCTCAGGCAATATAAAGGTTAAACTCTGCATTTGAAAACTACAGTTTAATCATGATTACTCATTCCAGCCAGTCACCCTGTAAATGTCTTCCAAGGTGCTCACTCAACCTCCTCATTTTGAACAACTAAACAGTTTTCAGAAACCAAACAATGCATTTGACTAAATAAGTCACTGAATTAGCCAGATGCTTTTTTAACTTTTGTAAGAAAGAATAGGAAAGGTGATAGAAAGTCTCAGAATTTCTATGGATTTGTGATAAATATGGCTTTAGTCCCAAGGCCTCCTTCGTGT
The DNA here is from genome assembly GCF_048773025.1 of Camelus bactrianus. Classification (NCBI taxonomy): domain Eukaryota; kingdom Metazoa; phylum Chordata; class Mammalia; order Artiodactyla; family Camelidae; genus Camelus; species Camelus bactrianus. The sequence goes on from NC_133543.1 coordinate 90,279,034, forward strand.
GTGACAATGCCAACTTAATGATTCAAATCCAAGATAAATGTTCAAATCCCACTTTCATAATGTTCCTGATCATCTAGAGTGGGGTTAATCTTTCCTCTCCACTATTGTAGTATTTTTAAGCTGAGTTGGTGTATATGTTTCTGCCTCTTTTTCTAGACTATAAGCTGTTTGAGATCAAGAAGTCCATTCTTTTCACCTAGGCATGTCTCAGGGAACCTAGCACGAAGTCTTACCATAAAGAAAGAGCCTCATAAATCTTTAGGGGACTGAGGCTTATCCTGAAAGCTGTTTTTTTTAATTGAAGTACAGTCAATTACAATGTGTCAGTTTCTGTAGTACAGCAGAATGTCCCAGTCATGCATATACATACATACATACATACATTCATTTTAATATTTTTCCATTAAAGGTTATTACAAGATATTGAACATAGGTCCCTGTGTTATACAAAAGAAATTTTTTTAAAAAATCTATTTTTATATATAGTGGCTAACATTTGTAAATCTCAAACTCCCAAATGTATCCCTTCCCAGCAACCTAAATGTCCATTGACAGATGACTGGATAAAGAAGTTATGGTGTGTGTGTATATATATACACACACACACCATATATAGATACACACACAATGGAATGCTACTCTGCCATAAAAAAGAATAAAATAATGCCATTTGCAGCAACATGGATGGACCCAGTGAACATCAATCTAAGTGAAAGCTATTTTTAAAATAATCTTTCTGATTTGGTACAGGGAGAAATTATTTTGCATTAAACTAAAAATAAAGCAAAATAAATCTGAAACAATATTCTTTGCATAAAATTCTGTTTTTCTATTTTGGAAAGATCTTGGGAAAACTTTTGGTCAGGAAAAAACACTTCCTAAATTTACCTGAAGTGACTGAGACACCACTAAAGAGGAGCTGGTGGGGCTGTAGGATGAATCTCTTCCTAGGGAAAAATGGCACTGATAAGGCTTAAAAAGTATTTGGGGACTTAGATAAGCATGGTAATTAATAAACTGAGAAACACCAAATGCCATCAATTAACTGTATTATCTTGAGCATTTAAAAATCCATTGTACTTTTTGTGTTTGCTTGGGTAGAACACTGCTGGGAAAGGGGGCTGCTGTTACATTTTTGGTTAGCGGATTCATTGCAGTTTATCAAAACACACGTATATGGAGAGGATCCTACAGTTAAAATAACGTGCTCCTTGCGCATTTGTGCTGGGTGTAAACTCTTTGTTCTTCCTGTATTTGGGGATGAGAGGTTTTATTTGCTCAATCTTAGGCTTTATTTACTCCCCTCCTCAATTCTATTGGTGGTTTAATGAAGGATTAATCTGCTATGTGCATAAAATTTCTTTCATTCACTACTTTACTAAGGAAATGAAGCACTTTCCTTAAGACAGTTTTTTTGAAACTGGAACATAACTTGTTTTTAATTTTCCTCATACTTTTGACATCTTTGGGGTGTTTGACATGGAATAGAAAAACAAGGCATGAATTTTTTTCAAATGTCTTAAAAAATTAAAACAAGTAAACCTTTAATAATCTACAAGTCAGATATCATAAGGAAACTTACTTCTTGGTAAAGGTATGACCTCAGAGCCATAAACTCTTACGTTCCAAGGGTGTAAAACAAATTATAAAAGGACTAGGCCTAAATTCCCAAGGTGTTAAAACAAGTTTATGTCCTAAGAATTGATTTTATTTCTGCACTGATTCATTAACGTAGCCTCGTTTTACCTACTGAGATGGTTCCCCCAGTATGAACTGCTTAATGACATCATCGTTAACTTGGTTTCCATTTAATCTTTTCAACATGTTTGTTTTTACAGAGTAAACATTAAATTTAGAAACTTGTTAGTGTCAGAATCCACTGATATTATTTTTTTTGGACAAACCTTGTGGTAAATTCCCCTTTATGTTGGGAGAATAGCAATCCTCTCTTTCCTTTACATTTTCCCTCCCAGTCTGGAGGGGAGAAACAGCTGTCATTTCTACAGATTTGTAATATTGAAATCTATGTAACATGCCTGAGAAATAAATTCATTGAAAAGTCTTTGAGAAGCAGGAAAGCTGTGCTCTGATTCTTGAGTCTAAACCAAGGAACTGGATGATTTATAACTGAACTTAGATGAAAACCACTGCCGTTTTGCTGGTTCTCTATGTCAATAATTTTGTAAAGCTCATATTCATATTCAGAGCTGAATACCAAAGTGTGTTAAGAAATCCCTACATGTCTATTTCCTGAGCAGTTGTGCTGAATAACTTATTTAAGTCACTGCCATATTTATTGCACCACTGAAAACCTGGCATTTGTAAATATTTCTTATTTTTTATGGGGTGATTATAGGGTGCTATGCCTTACACAAAATTCTCTTACAAGATTTTTCTATTCGTTGGCTAATACGTAAAGTATTTGGCATCCTCTGATTTTTTTTTTTCAAAATGCAAAAGATCAGAATAAAATTAAATTAAATTAAAAAAGAGCACAAGGACATTTCCAAACTAATAATATACTTGAAACGGAAGTCGTTCTGCTCTTCTAATACTAAAGGTGACTAAATTCTCTTAAAACTATTGGGATCCCTAGTCCCTCTCAATTGAAAGAGCAAATCCGCCAAACAGTTCGAATGTACTCAAGTTCAAATTCAGTCCAAACGTTAAGAATTACATACAATCTACTGCAAAATGCTGCCTGTAATTTCAATACCTGCAGACACAATACAAGCCTTGCTCTCGTCTCAAAGACAACGTTTCTAAAAGCATGGTCTTCAAACTGAAAGAATAGTCCTGAATAACGAGCACTAACAAAGTCCCTAGCGATTTAAGATATTCTGTGCTATGCACCAAGCACAGAGCTGGCCAAAATGCATTGATAGCATGTTGCATTTATCTTTTAAAAATATTTTTCTGGATATTTCTTTTCTAAAACATCTTTTTCCCTCTAAAAGTGTGAGAATATTCTTCCCTATTAGTTTTTATATTTGACAATTATGTATTCACTTTCATTTGTTCAGTTATATTTATTGTGTATGTCCTATACTTACTGATTTTCATGTAAATATACTCATTTTTTAATATTTACACTACATGTATTGTGTAAGCATGGATGCTGAACACTGTCAGGCTCAGTGTGAACAGAAAGTGACCAGTCAGGATTGGAAGTGAAATCAAAGAGGGTTGAATGAAAAATGCTCTACAAATAGGAAGCAAATGATATACAGAAACTAAAAACAACTGAATTCAGATTTTATTTTTGAATAAATTTACAGCAAAACTCTACATCTACCGTCCCCTTCCCCCCAGATTCCCTGAGTATCTGCCTTCCTTGAAGACGTGAGACATTTGTCAGTCCTTGTATTTTATTATGACTTCTCAGTGGTAAACAATAATAATAATTAAAAAGAAAATGCTCATGGTAAATCAAGTTAGTGTATCAGTCAAGTTAGTATATCAGTCAGTATTCCACAGGAAAACAGAGAGCCTACTCAAATGGGCCACCCGAAGAATAGTTCCTTAATGAAGGAACTATTTAGGAAAGTGTGGACTGGGTGCAAAGACACCAAAGGGAAAGTGAAATTAACACCAGGAAGCAATGACTGCGTGGTGGAGGCTTAAGAGGAAGGGGAGGGGCAGAACAGTTACTGGGACCTGGAAAGATAACTGTGCTGGATGAAGAATGCCAGACAGAAGGCTTGGCCCTGGACAGAGGAAGACAGTTGTTGTCAGTCTGACCCTTGGCCAGGAAGGGAAGAAGCTGAGGAAATAAATGCCTCTCCTGTTCTCCAGTGTTCTTGCAGTGCTTCCTCATAGCCACACGAAACCAGAAGTCAGAGGGTAGGGGCACCCCAATAGTGCTTCCCTAGACATCAGTTTCCAGGGGTCCAAAGCAAGAGGAGAGTGAAGAATGGATCTGGAGGGGCAAATACTATCCAGCAGAGTTAAATTAAAAATAGCAGTTATTAATAAATAAGTCCTGGGCATGTAATGTACAGCATGGTGACTACTGTGAATAATACTATATCATATATTTGAAATTTGCTGCGTAGATCTTAAATGTTCTCATCACAAGGAAAAAAAATCGGAACTGTGGTGTGTGGTGTTGGATGTTAATTAGACTTGCTGTGGTGATCGTTTTGCAATATATATACAAATATTGAATCACTATGCTGTGCACCTGAAGCTATTATAAGGTTGTATGTCAATTATACCTCAATTAAAAAAAAAAGTTCCTATCCACAATAAGCAAATCCCTAGAGAAAGAAAGCAGGTTAGTAGTCACCAGAAGCTGGGGAAGGGGGCAATGGTCCATGACTGCTTAATGCGATTTTCTTTGAGGGTAACACCAAAGTTCTGGAAATCAACAGCAGTGTTGCATGCAAAACATTGTACATAATGAACCTGAAGTGGTAAATTTTATGTTATGTGTACTTTTCTGCAATTAAAGGAAATAATAATTCCTATAAGACAACTTGCAAAAAAAAAAAAAAAAGAGTGCCTCCACCTCAAATGTAAGAGACAGTTATATTTAGTATGTGTCTTGAAAATTGAAAATTAGGATTTTTGTTTGTTTAAGTGGAACAAGCAGATTGGATTAAAAAAACTGCTGATTAAATGGACATAGACCCCCAAATCATGCTGTTGACCTGGTTAATAATGTTTGCAAATTCATGCAATCTTTACAAAAAGTTCATGTGCACATTTCAAACTTAGAAATTTAATTTTTAAAAAGATATCTATAGTTCTTCTTCTGTGTAGATTTTCATTGGTAGTAAACTAATCACATCACTGAAGTGTCCTTTTAAAAGCCTTAGAATTCAGTAGCTTGTTCCATCCTGGGACTAGAGAGATTAAACATATTTGAGAGCTAAGCTCCAATTTACATGAACTCAATTGTGGTTAAAGCAACTAAATAAAAGTACTGAAGTATAAGACTTTTTATGGCTCACATGAGGAAATGATTCCAAACCACTGTTTTCTCTAACAAGGAATTCCTTCAGTGTATTTTGGAAACAATTCTATAAATGTCAGTATGTTTTATGCTAATTCTTCATATACAATGCATTAATTTTATAGGGACTTAAATCACTTGGTTTTATTATTCCTTTTACGTTGTGTTCTTCTTTGAGAAGAAACATGACTCCTTGAGTTATCTTTATACACTGCTTTAATTGTTGAATGGTATAGGGCTTTTAATAATGGGTCAGGTTCCTTTAGAATGGAGAGTGCTGATCACTTTTTTCTAAGATTCAAAACTCAGACCTCCATTAGAGTGTATATGTCTTCGTTACATTAACAGTGTCCTTTTGATTGGGGGATGGTTGTAAATAGCTTTAAGTTCCCTTCCAGGGCTAACATTCTATTTTTGACTTACAATTTTGCATTTTTAAATGACTACAGACATACACACAGTCTCATTGGATAGTGAATCCTTAAAACACTCCTATAGGTTATTACAAGATATTAAATATAGTTCCCTGTGCTATACAGTGGGACCTTGTTGTTTATCTATTTTATACATAGTAGTTAGTATCTGCAAAAAAGGACTATATATATATGTATGTGTAACTGAATCACTATGCTGTATACCAGAAATTAATGCAACATTGTAAACTGACTATACTTCAATTAAAAAAAATAAAATTTAAATTTAAAAAATTAAATAAAATTTAGTTCCTCAAAAAACCCAAACCAAACCAAAACAAACAACAGCAACAACAAAACACACTCCTATAGGCAGGGCAAGTATTTTCCCTGTTTTGCATATGAAGAAACTAAGGTGTAGAAGGATTATGTGACTTGCTCAAGACCAAGCAGGATTCAAGGTTAGTTCTGATTCTAGACCTATCACACCATTAAATCTGGAATTGTGTCTTGTAGAGCCGGATAAACAGTCCACCTGTATTTCAGGAGAGATAAGCCTATCTCACCTAAAAATTTCCTTTTAAGTTTTAGACTCTGGATTAAAATAATTCATTTAATCTAATTTATTGGAATAAATTAAAGGAGACTAATAAGTGTAGGTTTAGTTTTGCCAGCCTCTCTGTCTCTTACAGACCAAGGAAGATTTAACTTCAGTGAATTATGAAAGCTGTCATCTAACACTATTTATATTTCAAATGATTCATTGTTTGTCAATAACCACAAAGACAGAAATGTACCACTCCACAGGATTTAGTGTTATGTCCTTTGAATGTTGTATCATTTTCCTTTTTATAAAATGTACATTTTGTGTTCACAGGAGAAATATATTGTAGACATTTTTGTTTGACAATACACATTCTAGCGATACATTTATGATCATATATATTTTATATTGTTTCATTTCAAAAATGTGCTGTAATTTTTTAGCCAATTTCTTCTTGTTGGTCCTTTCAGTTTTTTTTTTTTTTTTTTAACGTTTCAGAGAAACAGATTCTGTTTTCAAAATCTTTATATAGTTTAGACAATTTCCTACAGTCCCACAAAGGAAATTACTGGCAAAAGAGTTTGTACATTTTTAAGAGTCTAAAAAAACATCTGGCCAATTTCTCTCCTAGAAGTGCTATGAAAATTTACACTCTGAAATATAGTGCCTGAGGTTTCTTAATTCCCAATCTCTTTGCCAATACTTTTGAATTTTTAATACTTGCCAATTTGATAGTTGAAACATTTTTTTAATTGGAATAGTTTTGAGTGACTGTGATAATGAACATTTTCCCTGCATTTATGATATTTTTCCTGGTTTTCTATATATTTGTTGGTTGTGTTTATTTGGGAGGTATACATTTATTTTCATTTTGTGTGTGTGAAAGACTTGGTTTCATGTTTAGAAAAGTCTTTCCTAGTCAATATTATATAAATATTTATTGACATTTTCTTTTATTTAGTGGTACACATAATTTTAATATAGCTGGAATACATCTTGTTGTATGATGTATTTCTCATTTTTTTTCTCTTCCTTTTTAAATACATTTTATGGATGGCAATGCCAGCATCACTTATTTAAAAAAAGGCATTTCCCTTGAATTCAAAATGTTGTATTTATTATATATTAAATACTTACACGTAAATAAATTTACTTGCCTGGGTATGTATTCTTTCCCATTGATCACATTTATGATTCTGGATCTACTCCCATACTGTGTATGGTGGCTTTATAATAAATTTTCTCCCCAATGATACAAGTCTTGCAACATTATTTTGCTTTTTAGTTATTTTTAGTTTTATTTTTAGATGAAATTCAAAACCATTCTGTCAAGTTTCAAAAAAGTTCCTTTGGGATCTTAACTGGAATGGTATTAAAGTTAAAAATTGATTTGAGAAGAAGATTTGATAATCTTCTAGCTAATTAGTGCTAATTTACTTTTGTATATGCTCACTTATTCCTTTAGTCACTCAACAAATATTAATTGGCTTTTTTTTGTGTTCTCTCAGGACTACGTCTGACATCAAAAAGGGAAGCAGCCGGGGAAAGCAGGCTAGTTAGCCAAGAATTTTAGGATCATTTCCAACATCCATCAAAGGTTCACTGATGGAGTCCCAGTAGTGCTCAATTTTTTGTGGGCATCAGAATCCCTTAAGGAATTTGGCAAAAATACCGATGCCAGGGCCTGGTTCTATTTCAATGAGCCTGGCCTTTCTGTTTTTTTAACTCTCTAGGTGATTCTTAAACATACCCAAGGATGAGAATGATTGCCTTAAACAATTTCTAAAATAAATCGCAGGTAGCTTAAAGTAAGTTTCAGATATCTTAATAAGGATGATAATTAATAATATTTATTAAGCATTTTTATAAGTGCTTTTCAGAAAATAAATAATTCTCACAACCAAATTATGTGGTGGCCACTATTATTGTCCCCATTTTAAGGGGTGGGAGCTGGAGGTTCATGAAGCTGGAATTATATGACGGGGGCACTTGGCGGGGAGTATACTGGCAGGATGGAAACCCAGGCCACCTCATTCCCCTTTATCCCTCTGCTATCCCCTGTTACACCTCTACTCTTCTTCACTTAAAGTTTTATATGAATATACCTTTTAGAGTTTAAACATACTTACTTTTATATAAAACCTTTATATAGTTAGCATAGCACGTATGACTTGCCAAAAACAGAAAGTGCTTATAAAAATAAATTCAACACAGGAAGCAACGATTCCCAATGCTAGTGTGAGGCTGGTGATTGGGCTGTAAGTTCTCCGTGTTGTTTGTTTTTTAAAGGAGATTAACATGTGTTTAAAAAGTTTCAAAGACTCACTAATCTCAAGTCTTAGACTTTCCCCTTGATTTAATTGCAAGGCTTAAAAGAAAACTAAAAGAATAAAAGTGTCCCTATATTGTTCAGGGAAACTCAACTGTACCATCTGAAATTACATTTATGTGTGAGAGATGGACCACACTGCATGGTAACAGTGGGTCAGTGAGCTCACTAAAAAGGTCACAAAGAAGACAGAAAATACGGTGAATACTTGTCTAACATTGGATCAAGAAAGGACTTTATAAACATGAAAGCAATAGAAGAAATCATGGAGAAAAAACTCAATTTACTTGATTACAAAAAGTTTTAACAGTGTACCAAAACCAAATACACAAAGTGGCAACACATCAAAACATATTTGCAAAACATACAACAGATAACATGTTGGCATCTTCTAGTGGAATGAACTCATACAAATAATTTGAAAAGTACCAAAAAAATGAAGAAAGTAACAAATCAAAAATGTCAACAGTACTTTTCTCTGGATCATGTCTGATTTTTTTTTGCTACATTTTTTTTTCCAGCTCATTTTCTGTTCACATGTGTTATTTCTATGTTCTGAAAAAAAAAATTCTCTAATAAACAGTATTTTTAAGAGAGAGTAGCAATATAAATTAGCTTGTAAGTAGAGAACCACAGAAACAAGATTTATCAGACAAGGCCTCAGACTAGCTTGAAAAACATTAATCATATATTAAAATCTATCAAGTATAATTTTAAAATATCCATTAATAAAATTCTTTCTACATGAAAAATAAGGCAAATTCACAAAAAAGAAATGACATTCAAATTGATGTCTTGCTCTCTCTGTCTTTCTATGTCCTGTGTCTGTCTCTCTCTCTCTCTCTCTCTCTCTCACACACACACACACACACACACACTACAGTATCCTTAATAAGAGTACCATTTGGTTCACTAAAGCAATTCAACAGAGCTGAAAGGCTTAGCATTGAAAGCCAAGGAAACACATTTGACTCATTTGACTCTCCTAAAAATGTCAAGAAATTGATTAGACAATGATCAACATCATCCCATTTAACAGAAGAGGATCCAGGTTCAACAACTTGCCCTTCTAGTGTTGTGTTTCTCCAACTGAGTGTGCACTTAAAATTGCCTTCTAGGGGTGCTTTGACAAAGCAGTCTGGGCACCACCAATTAATTCAACATCTTGGGATGAAATCCAGGGAATTGATACATCTTAACAGTGTCTCAGATGATTTGAATGTACAGCTAGGATTAGAGGTAAAAAAGCAAAATTTTGAAGCATAATTTTCTGACATAAGTTTCTGTGCTAATTTTACTGCACCTGTCCATGAGGGATATATAACAATACAAGTCTTAAAGCATGTAATTGTTTTTATAGGTACCTAATATTTAGCATCTTTGAGCTATTTGGTCCTGCCTGTAGTGGTACAGGTTTAAGAGCTTATGTTTCTTGTTCTTTATTAATCTCTTAAGAAAGTATCTATTTCTCAAAAGCCTGATAAAGGGCTAAGTCTAGTATCTATACGTTATTTATGCATTAAATATAAAAAGTGACCAAAAATTTTCTTTGTAGCCTTTCTGTCCAGACTTTGAAAATCAAAACTTTTAACAAATTTAGAAGTCAAAAGCAATAAAAATATGTGTCAAAGTTTATTTAAGTAGGTTGTTTTAATATACTTTATGTATTTCCACATTAAATTTAAAGACAGTTATTTATTATTTTATCACAAAAATATTTGATGTGATTGTTTACTATCCTGACTTAGGGTTAAATTTTCAAAAACTTCCATAGCTATAAGATGTTAATTTTTAATAACTATATTAACAATGAGTTAATGACCATGTTTAATAATTAATATATTAAATTATACATTCAAGCAGATTTCTTCTATATGCATTTATTGGATGAGTAATAGTAATATTCACATTATCTTAACATATGTCTTCCTGGCTAAATTCATGAAGCCCATTTCTGAGTCATTTGGAAGCTTTTGGTGGAAGAGTTGATGTTTGCCAATGGTACTTCATTTCCTTAAATGTTCTGTAGTACCAATTAATTAGTCTCAGAGGGTAGAGACCAAATAATTTATTATAGATGCTTGGAAGACTTTCAGTTCATCAGCAAAATATTAAAGATGTAACCAACATCTTGTTTGAAAAGATGAGTTAAAAATGTTTTACAAAACAAAGATTGGGTGAAATTACAAGCTCAGTTCAAAAGTTTAACAACACTAAATTGATTTAGTGCCCAAAAAGCATTTTTATCTTTTATTTTTTCTATTAAAAATTTAACGTCATATCCAAATTTTACTAGGAACGAATACAATATTAATAGAAAGGATTCCTACCAGAAGGAGGCAGTTTTGCTTGATGAAAAGCACCTAGGTTCTGGGGGTAGGTAGCAAGAGCTAGGTTCAAATCTGGATCAAGTGTTCGGTAGGTGAGTGAACTTGCTGCAAATTTCTTAAAAGTTGTAGATCTCAGTTCCTTAGTTGCCAAACGGATGTAAATAATACTGTGTATTGGTTGAGGATTATAAGAAATGGAAAATTTTGAGCAACTGACATAGGGCTCAAAACATGATGCCACAAAATGGTGTAAAACTTAGATTGAATCTGATTAAAGTCACATAACACCTTGCATTGTACTTGACTTACTTCCCATTTTTCTAAATGTGTTGAGAGCAGAGGCCATGTTTTAATATAAATATTTTTAGTAGATAACACAATAAAGGTAATAAACAGTATAAAGAGGTGAATATATTTAGATATGTATTTATGAAAAAGATTCTCTTTGTATGGTATTATTAAGGTCAATACAGTGAAAATAATTTCTTTTTAAAGAACTCCTTTTTTTACATTAAAATTTTTGTTTGTTTTGTTTTTTGGGAGGAGGGAATTAGTTTTATTTATTTACTTATTTTTTAGTAAACATACTGAGGATGGAACCCAGGACCTTGTGCACTGCTAAGCATGTGCTCTACCACTGAGCTATACCCTTCCCCCTGAAATAATTCTTAAAGTATAATAAAACCTTGAGCTTACAAGGGAAATATAATACCAATTTTGACTTCAGATGAAGAGACTGTTTTCCATCTCGACACCCTTAATTAGCTTCTTGGCTTTGCATAGTGACAGCCACTGATCTGATTAACCATATGTAGACTATAGGAGAGAGAATTTAGTTCTTGCTTCGAGGGATCCATCCTCATGGATGGGAAGCGTGCTGTTGTGATAGACTGCAATGCTAGCCCAGTTTCTGTCCGTTGTCCCTGTACCCCGTACCCTGTGCCAAACAACTTTGCAGTGTCTTCTCACTGTAAATGGGACACATGCCACCCTTTTCCACCACGGTCAGCCATATGACTTGGCCAATGGGATATTAACAGATAGGGTGTAAGCAAAGTCTTGAAATGTGCTTGCAGTCAGACTTGCTCTCTTGTGCCTCTGACATCACTATGAAAACATCAGGGTGAGCTCTCAGAAGGATAAGAGACATGTGGAGCTGAGTAACCACACTGCCTGAGTTGACAGCAAACTGACACCAGAACATCTGAGAAAGCCCACCTAGATCAGAACAGACACCCAGCCAGTCTTCAGCTTTCCCTAGACATGAGAACAGTAATCAATTGTTGTAAACCACTGATGAAAACACAAAACGAAACAAAATATAAATACAAAACAGAAACAGCTTCCTTTTTTTTTAATATGGCCTTGTGATGGCAATAGATAACTGTGACAGCTATCCTTAAAAATAATTTTTTTTACAAAGGTGGTATAAGCCAAGCAAAGTAATCTGTTATATGCCTGCTATATATTTTTTTTTACAAAAGTTTATACAATAAGTATAATAATGCCAGAATTTAATTTACAGTTGTTTCAATAGAGGTATAGGAGGGTGACTCCTTGGAGGGACATCCATCGATGTGTAAGGTTAATTATGTCCACCTGGAACCAGAGTAAGACGCTCCCCAGTGCCCAAATAACCCCGCCACAGTAAGATGAGCCTTTGTGTAAGAGCTGAATAAATATTTTCAAAGGATTAAGTCACATACAGTTAAGTTTATGGACATGAAACTCTTGAACAGATACGGATGCCAAAGGCATTTTTCTTTTGCCCGGCTTTTGTAGGTTTAAGTCTCTTTTCCTAAAAATAGCAACAGATCAATCCATTAACGTTCACATTCTCTCATTACTTTAAATCCTTCCATTCCCCATGAACTCCAAGTCCTGACCACTAGCCTGAACTCCAGACAAATATATTCAACTGCCAGTTAGACATTTCCAACTAAAGGTCGGTCAGGCACCTCCTACTCAACATATCCAAAGAGAAATCCACCATTTGTCACTGCAAACTGACGTTTGGATTTCCTGCTTTTTTGAATGACTCCACCCATCACGAAGCCAAGACTTGAGAGTCATTCTTCACCCTTCCTTTCCCTTCAGCTCCCCTCCCCCAAACTTTATAATGACTAACGTGGTCCACACACTCCCCAAAACTATCCATCACAATTTGCTTGGCCTGCAAGAGTCCTACTATTTGTATTTTAGTAATCCAGGATGATCACTAAAATATCAAAGTTACTCATTTTTCACAATAATTTGGCTGAAGTTACAATACAGCCACAGAGCAGAAAGGTGCGGGGCCATATTTTTTAACAATAATGCCAGAGTTATTGTTTGTTTTAATGTCCAAGCATCCATGTAGGGTTTTAAGAAGAGCCTTCCAGAGAACCCCAAGAAAGAAGGATTTCCTATCTTCTCTAACAACTAATCAATCCTTTTAAACATCAAGTTTTTCAATGCAAGGGTTAAGGGGAAGAAAGGAGGTTTAAAAGTTAAAACACACCAATGGTTATCTGGCAAGAGGCTCCTGAAGAAATTGTTAATGCCTAAATGTTCCATGCTTTTCAATGGCCTGGTGCCTGAACTTAAACAGAACTTCAATAAAAGTCATACAGAAAAAATAAATGGAATGGAATCTAAGGAGCTCAGCAATTATGTTAGAAATGTTTATCTAAGGAGAAAAAAACCTAAACATCAATTTTTAAATCCTTTTTTATTATAAAATATAAAGGGACTGAAAGTTCATCTCTAGATTGTGCACTGGGCAAACGAAACGCATATGTGTTGAATATACATGGATTTTTCCCAAATAATGAATCTGCCAGGTGGTTAATTCAACTCTGCTCTTGGTGTGAAACCCTGAGTATATAGTCTGTGTAGACTTGAAGAATCCAGGGAGGTGAGTACACGAGGGTCCTGACAGTGATATATCTTCTTCCAAAAAGGTACCTCTCTGCATGTGTGAAAAACTTGAAGGAGCAACTAATAGAACTAACATATTTAAAGGATTTACCTTGGGTTTATAGAGCATCAAGCATTCCAACAGGAATACCTTGGTCTGTTATAACTGGGGTGTGTGTGTGTGTGTGTGTGTGTGTGTGTGTTGAGGGTTTACACAATGCATGGTGACATGAACATTGTTGGCATGCGGGAAGAATCCAATTTCAGTCTGCATGCTAATCAAGAAGATGAAGTTTCTACACACGCAACCTTTTTGCTCCATCTTCAACAAAGCACGGAGGATTCAGAATAGAAAGTGTCAAAACCTTCCAGGGTCATAAAAATAATAAAAGGAACTCACCTTTTAATAATAAGTGATCTGAAGCAATAGGCATTTGCACAGAAGATATTACAAAGAGCAAGCTGGAGATTCTGTATCTCGAGCACAATGCACACTTCTAAAAGTAAAGACTGATCATTTTTTTAACGTGATATTCATCCTGGTAAAAATAAAACAAGTCTCAAGGCAGTGTAGGAGCGCCAGCAAGTTGGTTGATACAGGGAGACCCAGAACCCAGGCAAATCTGATGAAGGAGATCTCTAGGAAGAGCTAAACAAATGACTGATGAGACAACTGAAAAGAAGACCAAAACACCACTACTAAATATAATTTGATGAATATAATCATGACTCAGTAAAAATGAACTCCCAAAATTATGAGGCTTAAGTGTTGCTATTATTATTATTGAATATAGAAAGAACTTAGCACAGTACTTTGGCATATAGGAAGTACCCAGTTAATGGCAACTGTCATTTTTAATTAAAGTATAGTTCATAATATGTCAATTTCTGATGTACAGCATAATGTTTCAGTCATACACATATATATATTCCTTTTTATGTTATTTTTCATTATAGATTACTACAAGACATTAAATATAGTTCCCTGTACTATGCAGTAGAAATTTGTTGCTTAATGGTAACTATTAAATACACAGTTTTTATTTCAATATGGGATTTTCAATGATTTTTAACAGACACTTTGGGTGCTTAATAAAATCCTGAGATTGATATGAGTTATGTCTTTGGGTAAACCAAGGCATATTAGTTACTTTTTACTGCATAATAAATTATACCAAAACTTAGTGGCTTAAAACAGTAATATATATAATCTCATAGTTTCTGTATATCAGGCATCTGAACACAACTTAACTGGGGCCCTTGACTCAGAATCCCTCACAAGGATATAAGCTAGGTGTTGGTGGGGACTGGAGATACTTTGACTTAGTTCCAGCCGCTATAACAAGGTACTGTAGACTGGGAGGATGCTAAACAGCGAAAATGTCCTTCTCACAGTTCTGGAAGTCCAAGGTCAGGTGCCAGCATGGTGGGATTCTGGTGAAGCCCTCTTCTGGGTTGCTGATGACTGACTTATTCCATCCTCACCTGGCAGGAAAAGCGAGAGAACTCTCTGGGGTCTTTACTTACAAGAGCATTAATTCTATTCATGAGGGCTGCACCCTCATGACCTAACCACCTCCTAAAGGCCCACCCACATCACTTAGAGTATTAGAATGTCAACATGTGAACTTTGGTAGGACACAAGCACTCAGTCCATAGCACGTCTTAAGGTCTGGATGGGGAAGAATCCACATTGAAGCTCACTTAGTTACTGGCAGGAGTCCATTGCTTGTTAGGTGGGTGGCTGAAGCATGTCTGTTCCTCACGGGCCATTGGCTGGAGGCTGCCCTCTGTTCCTTGCCATGTGGGCCTCTTCACTGGGTGCTCACAACATGACAGCTCACTTCACCAAGCAAACAAACACGAACTGCCAGTCAGGAAGCATACAAGCAAGGTGGAAGTCATGGTCTTTTTATCAATTTAATTTTGAAAGTGACATCCTGCTACTGCTGCTATCGCATATTCATTAGATAGAAAGCCCTGGTCCAGCCTGCACTCAGGGAAGGGGATAACACAAGACTGGGAACACCAAGAGTCAGGGACCATTGGGAATTATCTTAGAAACTGTAGACTACAGGGCAAGTTGAGAAAAAAAATACTCCACCAACAGACTGAAGATCTTGATTTCATTTCAGAACTTACCACCACCAAACTATTCAACTTAAACAAGCTGCTTGACAGAGCTATGATGTTGTAGTCTAGAGTATGGCCTTTGGGATAGACACCTTGTGAATCAGACTTCACACACTGTGTGACCCTAGAAATTTACTGTATCTCCCTGACCTGAAGTTTTTCCCCATATGTAAAAATTATATTTGTATAATACATACTTCACATAGTTTGGGTGAGAATTAAGTGAATTAGTACACATAAATCCCTTAGAAGACTGCTGGGGAATAATTATAATAACAGTACCTACTAGCATGGTTGTTGAGAGGATTAAATGAGATGATGAATGGAAGTTCTTAGCACAATCACCACATTCAACACATGGCGTCTATGAACATCAGTACCTTCATTCCCATTCCTAGAGAGAGGAGCCTCCTCCTGCTGTAGGTGCTGTTCTCTTATCTGCTCTTTCTTGAGGTTCCTGTAAGGAAGGAAACTGACTTATGGAGGGTCAGCAGCAAAACCTAAGGAATCCCCAATATTCCCGGCAGTCAGCCTATCTCAATATGACGATTTAACCCTCTCCACCCACTGTGTTTCCAGTTTACCTGGCCAATTGCTAATGAGAAAGATGGACAGACATGTACAGCCCCACACAGGAGGTGGGGGAAAGGAGCCCACAATCCCTCAGGAAGACTGGAGCGACTCGGGTACAAGGCATGAACATGACACCTGTCAGAGCATCCTAGCGCACTCGGGCTTTGGCAAGGGGTGGGAGCCCTTAGAGCACGGTGGGGTGAAACCTGTCTCCAAAGCCTTGGGATGAATGGGAACATTCTGCAAGATTTTGCTTAAGAACACAAGCTCCAGTGGACTCCTTCTGAGGTCCCACTGGGAAATAGTGTTTCTGAGCAGTCTGGATGGAAATGAAACGGTGGCATTTTTTTGAGAAGGAAAATAAACTTGCTCTGTTACTTCAACCCAAATGCTAGAATGAATAATAGAATCTAGGGTCCTTTTAAAGTTGTTTCAAAGCTGCAGAAAGAACCACAATAAAAGTTGAATAAGGATTTATGTTATATAGTCATCCACACGAGCAAGTTGGCTGGTAAATATAGTACAGTGTGATTATTATGATGTAGGTCACAGACAGTGTCAGTGCAGGGAACTTCCTGCATTCAGGAACTAAGCCTCTTACCTGAAGTGAGGCACACTGGGTATTTCGTATGGTTTTTACAAGCAAAACAGAGCTCTGTAAATGGAAGGTCCTGAGATGACAGGGGGAGGGGGGCTGTCCCACTTTGCATTGAATTCTAGGGGAACATATATTTTCTGGTTGCTTTTAAGTCACAAGAACATCTTTTCTCTCATCTTCTCCAACTCACCCCCCCCCCATGAACTCACTGGCAACCTTTGGTTTTTGTGACCTGGCTTCACAGATAACAAAGACAGATGAGAATTGAATGACAGCCAGCTGTAAAGAAAACTTAAATGTGACCTGCTGAACAAACAAACTTGGATAAAGCAGAATGCCCCATAAAGAAAAGCTCTTTGGGAAATAATTTATATATATATATAAAATTTTCTATTACGCAGTGTGTAATATCCTATATTTACAGGTCCTAGCATTGTCCAGGGATATCTTAAAAGAAAAAATATTGGTGAGAACAATTTAATAATGAGCTGAACTTATATACCTATTCATATACATATACACATAAACCACATGGAGATACATACTAACTCTGAAATAGTAATATATGTATATATAATTTTTATTTTAACATTACAAGACAATGAGGGATGATATTATAACAGAGGAAACAACAGGTCGTCCACAATGACATTTCAGAATCATAACTGACAGTGATATCCTTTGACTACCTGAATGTTCAAAACATAGAAATTTGGATTTTTCCAACAATTAAGTGGGAAATGTTACCAAGTATTGAGAATAGGATTCTTTTTAAACAAGAAGCACTTCTCAGAAGGAGTGACTAAAAATCCCGTGCGTTTTTAGAGAATTATGGCTGTTCCTGTGACAGTGGGCAGACATGCTGTTTAAACAGAGCCATGGAGGAAATCCTGTGCAGTGTTTTACTAGCGGAGAATATCTGGCCCCTGGATGTTCGTGTGACAGAATTTACTTAGCAGAGCTCTTAAATGGGTAAGAGCTTGGGCTAATTTTGAAGAGGGCTGGGTTCAAGGGCCAGTTAAGAAGAACAATCATGCGAACTTTAACAACTCTGAACTCCCCTAAACCTCTTTTCCTTCATCTGTGAAATGGGATGCTAACAATAATCCCTTACTTGTGAGATGGTTGGGTGAAATAAAATGCCTATAAAGCGCGTGGCATGGTGAGTGTTACAGAGCAAGTCCTCAATAAAGGTTAGCTGTTTATAAAATTAATAAAAATAATTGCATATATTAAATAACTAAAAAAAGTGTTTGCTAATGCTTAAAATAACATTTTACATTTTTAATAAGTCTTATAACACAGATATAAAGCCATGAAATGAAAACAATTCCATTGTCTTACCTGAAGCCTGCTGAAAATAAAGTACAAAGAAAAAGACTTAGTCCTGAACAAGTCTCTGAGATATATGGAGAACAATTTTTAGATTAAAAAAAATTTCTTCCTAATTTATTTTAGTCACATATGCCATATTCAGGTCTAGTTGGAATCATTCATTCATACAGCCATTCATTTATTAAACGTTTTTGAGCATCAACTAGTGATTAATAGGACAGAGCTAGTTCCTGCTCATCTGGAGTCTGTTGTCTGTTAGGTGTAATAATTAACAAACCAAAAAATACACATTT
The DNA here is from genome assembly GCF_048773025.1 of Camelus bactrianus. NCBI lineage: Eukaryota > Metazoa > Chordata > Mammalia > Artiodactyla > Camelidae > Camelus > Camelus bactrianus. The sequence continues at coordinate 90,297,437 of NC_133543.1, forward strand.
TTTTCCTGTATTGAAAATTATTATGAGAGCTATGATGAAGTATAGAGCTTCACAAGTGCCTTTGGCAGACTGGCATCTAAGCTGGGGAACTGAAGCACAAGCAGAAGGCAGATGGGGAATGAACGCTCGAGGCAGAAGCAACTTAGACAGGAAGCCTGTGCTGTGGGAGGGATGGGAAGGTGGACTTCCCAGGCGGCAAGAGACCAGCCTGGTTGCAGCGTGCAGACATCAGGAAAAGGCACGAGGTGAAGCTACCAAAGCAGAGAGGATTCGGAACCTGCAGAGCCTGGCTGGCCATGAGAAGGACCTTGGTCTTGATCCTAAGAGTAAAGGAAAGCCATTGGATGATGTGAAGTAAGAAATACACATGTGTGTGTGTGTGTGTATATATATATATATATATATATATATATATATACTTATATATATATATATATATATATAAATATCTCCTAGTTCTTGATAAAGCTCCTGAAATCCTTGTAAATAGGGTCACTAGAAGAATCTTTTATTCTAGCATTCATTCTTGATCCCAGTTTCTTTCTTTTTTTTTTTATTGAATTATAGTCAGTTACAATTGACCCCAGTTTCTTGATCCATCGACTTCTTGGAAAGAAGTCAGGGCAGGCCAGGGCCAGCAGGGCAATGGCTGGAATGGGGGCCATGGGGTGGGGGTGCAAGAGGGGTGACATTACAGAGCAGTTAGGACTTTGACTCTGAGTCCCTAGACTGACATGGCGAGCCTAGAGGGGCAGATGCTACATGGGGAAGGTGAGAGGTGTGGCAATGATGGTGGTGGAAGTGAGTTAAATATTAAGTAAAAATATAAAGAAAACACACTATAAAGATTTTTGTTTAAGCAACAAAATGTAAGACACAGTACTTAAATGGAAGAATTAGGAAGAGAACATGGCACACGATTACTTGCTGACAACACCAATAACTTCAGAGGGGGATGGGAATCTGCTAATATCAAAAAGCAGTTGAAGTTTTCTAAAGAGAAAACACTAGCTTAAGAGCAAGCGCAAAGTCCCAGGGTTATTTTTAGAATTGCTGGGCAGCGATGCTCACCATAGACCAAAAAAAGTAAAACTAGTGGGATTTAGGATGCCCACGATGTCAGTTACTGGGGAAGGGACTCTCACATATTATCTGATATGATCCCCCAATAAACTCAAGAGGGAAATCTGTTTTGCAGATGTGGAAATGGAAGCTCAGGAAGGACTGGTCATCCAGGTAGTATGTAGCAAAGCCAAGTGGTTCTGACTCCAATGCCCATGATCTTTCTCCTTTATTAATTTGCCTCTTATTGCAACAGGTAACCTAAGTGATTTCCAAAGGTTCTTGTGCCACTGTCTTTAGTAAACGCAGAGTGATTATTGGCTAATTTTTTTTGCTTGCCTAGCTAATAGTTCCTCATCTTTTGTCAATGGCATTCTTCTTTCTTGTTGGGTAAATTCCTTGCTGACATGAGATGGAATGGTTCAAGTGCCCTGTGCTCCTTCTGACAAGGAGGTAGGGGGGCTGGTGGCTCGGAATAAACCAATATAAAGCTTCCTTCCTGGAAATGACATAGGAGCAGAGGGATGCAAAGCTGGAAAGCAGTGGGAGCTGGACCACCAACAAGCAGCCTGTTGAGCAATTCCTGCTGCCTTGGTCCCTGTCTGCCAAGCATGCCCTTTGGGCTGCCCTGTCACCCCATCAGGCAGCCCACTGTTGTCCAATAATTTTCCTTTTGGCTTATGTTAGGTAGATCCAGTTTCTGCTGTTTTCAACCAAAAAGTGTCCACTGCAACTGTAAATCCATTCCATGTAGAAGATCAAAGAACTGTGTAGAGGAACTTGTCTCAGCCCGTGGCTCTGGCTGCAGCCTGGAGAGTTACAGGAGAGAGGAAGAGAAGGGCACGTTCATTAACTCATAGGGGCTGCTCGAGAAAGGTTACGGGCAGCGGCTAGCCCTCTCCAAACTGGTTAATAAAGAGATGTTTTCCTAGAGAGAGTTGGATTTGAGCAGACCTTGGAATGAACTGGTAGAAGAGAACTGATGGATGGTTGGTAGGAAGTTGCTTTTTAGGAACAAAGTTGTGTGAAATTTCTATGTCAGGGATATACTTTCACTAGGTGTGAACGAAGGCACCTATAGCTAATGATTACTGACCTGCCCTGGATTCAAACCAGGTGCTTCATAATAAAATATTTTTACACATTTGCATTTATCATAGGCCATTGGCTTTTTGAAAAATATTTTCCTAAGGGAAAACAATGTATGGTTCTTCAAATAACTTTATACTCTTCTACAATGAATTAGACTAACCTCAATCCATGAGACAATGTATTTTTCTGAGTTAATATCCAGTCTTACTGGGAAGACCAGCTCTGCAATTCCTAGTTTTTGAATCAAGGGACCTCTGCAGATTGTGTTTAAACACACACACACACACACACACACACACACACACACACACAAAAACCCTGATGCTGCTCCACTTAGCTATGCCTAAGGGCTAGAAAAGTCCTGCGGCTGCTGGTGGGTTGATACTGGCAGGCCATTTTGGGGAATTGGGACAAATCCAAAATCTCTGTAAAAAGGATACTCCAGATTGCAAAGAGAGAGGGCAATTCATGGAAAAATTAATGATCTATTATTAATTATGATTATATAATTGCATTGATTTGTGTATAATTGCACTGCAAGAATGTGCCATGTTTGTAATCTTATATGCATAATAAATGGACAATTTATTTCTACCAAACTCTACTGGGAGTTGACTTTTGATAAATAGACATGTTTTGAATTATTTCTATGTGTAAAAACTCTTCCAGTTCCTCTTGAGGAGATACCAAGGTCCCAGGACATTGCTCTGAATATTGCTCTGCAGAATCATACTAGTTTTATACCTAACTGGGGGTCAGGAGGAGTGGTATATGCTAAATACATTTTATAAGCATTTAGAGTTATCATAAATACATTAGCTCTGAAGGGTCTTTGAAAAATTCTCTGGCACAATCTCTTCATTTTACAGATGAGAAAATTGAGCCCCAAACAATGGAGCTGACCTAGGTCATGCACTGCATAAATGACAGGTAGGGGACTCCATGTCGGTTTTTCTGGTTCCACTTCCAGAGCTCGTTTCCCCACAGCACACTAACTCTGAAACATTTTCCCGACACTTTTCACTCTTTGGCAGAATAAAAATGCTGATGTTACATGCAAACTGGTCTTGGTTCATCATAATAAGATTTAATAGCAATATTATTCTTACCCTTAATTCTTCTGCCCAGGCACACAATTAGCTGTCCCAACTAACCTGAATGACAATTATCCACGATCGGGTGAAGATAATCACATTGTTTATCTGCCATTCCTTCTCATTTTCATTCTAACTTTAGAGCCATGCCAAATGCATTTGGATATAAATGTATTTATTACTTCAGCTTGCAATTATTTGAAATTATAAAAGCAGATATTGAAATAAAAGTCCTTTTGGGGGTGACTTGGATACAGTGTATTAATTTTAATTACACCATTCGTGATCATAATATGAATTTATCTTTATTTCTGAATTTCCTTACACAGAAATCTATTTGTCCAAGAATTTCTACAGAGCCTATAACCAGAACACTTCAGAACTTAAAAAGGAGGGCAAAATTAGCACAATAATACTTTTCTTCTCTCTATAAGAATATTTTAATGTAGATAAAATGAGAGTGTATTCAAACCAGAATTATACAGCAGGATTTTTTTAGGCTGAGTTTCAGGTGTGCCTGTTTCTACTTAAGAGTCTTTGAAATCTTAATATAGTGAGTATAATATTTTCTTGAAAATATGTCCTACATCTTTTCTAGTCTGACACTAGGGTTGTTTCTTCCCAGGTTTTAATTTAAACCACTTTCATTTCTTTCTGTGCTTTGTTAACTTCTTTAGTGACTTAAAAAAAATATTTGTGTTTGTGTTCTTTTTTTATATTAATTAATCAAAAAGATCACATTTGTATTCATAGAAAATATGTATTTTAAGACTTTAAAACTTTTTTTAAATCTTTCAAAATCATGATTTAAGCTCCGTGTTGTTTTTCACATACAAGGATCCATGCGAAAGCTTAATTTTAGAAAAACCTCTATTTCCGATCCTAGTGACATTTCAAATTCAAAGTAGTTTAAGAACATTATTAGAATAGGCCTTTGGTATAATATTTGACAGATGGTTGTGAGTAAGGGGAAGCCAGCTTTGGAACTCTTCCACTAACTAGTTATAAAAGAAATGCCGTCCCCTTAGTCTTCATTTTAACTCTATTCCTTAAAATTTGCCTCTCGTTTGTTTTCAATTGTTAAATTTCCTCACTTAATCCTTATCCTCGCCCTCATTACCCCATCTGTGTTTTCATTATTTAGAAAGTCCAGGGAGTTCCTTTTTAGGGTTGTGGGCGAGACTTTAGGACAAGCACATGCATGCAAAGAAGATGTTTTCGTTTCTTCATGTCAGCCGACTCCTGTGATGCGAAGATGTTTGGAGAGTTAGAAAGCACCTTGGGAATCAGTGAAATGATTTGTGTCTGATTAGCAGGTCAGGGAGGAAAGAGAACCAGTTTTCTTGTCCAAACACCTGTCCATCAGTGATGGCCTTTCAGTCTAACAGAGAGACCAAGTCCATACACTTCTGCCTTCTCAGAAGATTAAAATAATTACTGAGCTTTAGTAAGTCACCTAGGCCAGATCTCAAGTTAGTTTCAATCTCTTCTTCCTTCTCATCCATTTTGCTCCTCCTTGTTCTATGCTGCTGTGTAGAAACATGCAAATTTACAGTGCGACCTTTCGGAACAAATGCATTTTCTTTATGACATAGTCTCTTTCTAAAGCCTGAATTCTCCCAAATTTTGTAAATGGAGACGGGGAGTGTCTCGTTGTGAGTGTGCTGCAGGGGTCTGTTTCTCAGCATCCCCCAGAGACCACAAGTTGTATAATGAAAGGAAGCAGATGGGACTCATGCGTGTGTGTGTGTGTGTGTGTGTGTTGGGGGAAGTTGTCAAGTACCACTTCATTCAATGGATTATTAGTGTCACCAATCAGAATTCCTTACATTAATTTGCTTAAACAATGATTCCATTTTTTAATTAAAATAATGATAAAATGTTTGGAAGCCAATGGTCTAAGGAGATAAAGACACTCACCAAAGCTCTCTGAGAACCAGGTTTCATTTTAGCTCCAGTATTAATGACATCTCAGACCTGGACTAAACTTGATTCTCTTGGCTTTCAATGCACTCACCTACAAAGTGAGGAGGCTAAAGAATTATCTCCGTGTTCCTTCTTGTTCCAGCACTAGACAGTTATATGAGAAGTGCAGTATGGTATCCTTTCAATATATTCATTTTATCAGGTTGCTATTATTTAAAGGTGTAATCTTTATGAAGGTGCTTCCCAAATCTAGGACCGAGCATCCTCATTTGTAGAATTGTTGTCTAGATTTAATGATTTCAAAAGTCCTTTTCAGATCAAAAATTCTAAGATTTTACAGTCTTTTTTATATGCTATCATAAGCCTAGAGGGATACAAATGATAAAAATGAAGTATTTGCAGTCTTTACCTCTCCTCTGCATGATAATAGAGTATTAACTTTCTCATTATCTTTTCCTTCTTCCTCCTTCTAGAAAGTTCTTGAAATTGTAGCTAAAAATATGTGATGATGTGAACCTCAGGAGGTTGTTAGGTGAAGGCAAATGGGTTTTTCTAGAAACAGGTCATTGGAGCAAGACATTGCACAGCTTGGAACTGCTGTGGTCGTGGGGAACAGTGAACCAGAAAGAAAAAGTAAAGATAAAAAAATATTTCTGAGATCTATATATAAATGTCTTGAGATATTTTGAAAGGATTTCATTGCAGGGGTTAATATTCTTTATGCTGAGATACACCTCCAGGATGAAACCACAGCTCCCTATGTGTTCTAGAAGGCAGTATTGTTTAGTGAAATAAAGATTAGACCAGAGTCTAAACTGTAAAGCTAGTAAGACCATTTGGGGGGGGTTCCAAAACTCACAACAGTAGATCTTCGGCTACTCTGTGACCTGCTCCTACCTACCTTCCCACAGAGAAGTCCACGCCAATCAGATTTAGCTTCTGAGTCCGTAAGGAACGGAATCATTACTCTCTGTCTTTGCCTCCCCATCTCCCATCTCTCGAGCTTGCTCTTTCTCTCCCTCCCTCTCCTCCAGGATCTATCTCTGCTACTCTCTGAAATCTAACTCACTCTTCTGCCTCTGCCGAACAGCTTTGACTGGGTCCACTTGGATACAACTTTCTCATAGAGCCTGTATTTATACACTCTTAGTTCCAGACATCAGCAAAGATGAACTAGTTTCTTTCAGTTCCAACTCCAAATTCGTAGCGGAGAGAGTTTGGCCAGCCCTGCTTTGTGCAAGTGTCCACACCCAGTGTCAGCCTTGGCCAGGCAGCAACCGTACAAAGAGCGTTCTCTACCTCGAAGCTCCAAACGAACAGAGAGGACTGTTAGTGCTGCTCAATTCTGCAAGTCCACCATTTCTGAAAGTCTAGGATCCTGTGATCTTTCCACACGCAGACTGAGAATGCCCTATGCTTCCACAATCCTCCAATTTGCCACATCATTAAGAATGGCACATAGCCCATTACCCCACAAGCAAACAAATGCACATGCTGTAACGGGAACTATCTGGGCACTGAACCCTGTGTTCTCTCATTGTTTTAGCCTGACTTGACTGACATGGATTATGAGACATTATAACATAGGCTTCTGTTTCTGAAAGTAGAAATTCTCTAGTGGCCACGAGATTCATCATTGCCCATCTTTCCCCTCCAGTGTCCTGAATGTTTTCTACCTGTCTCCAGGTGTTTTTTCAGTAGCAATGTCAAAAAAGGCATAGATGGTTTCCGAACAAACTACAGATGCTAGCTAATAACCCCGACCAAAGAGAGCTGACTGACAGGTCTACCACTGAGGTGATAAAGGCATATTGTCTAAAAATAATGAGGTGCCATCTCATTTGCACAAGCAGCGTTCAGCAGCGCCTTGCCCTGTTTAATCACTGACTGATATGGACTGAATTGTGTCCTCCCAGAGCTCACGTGTTGAAGCTCCAACCTCCAGTACGACTGTATTAAGAGATAGGGCCTTTAGGGAGGTAATTAAGGTTAGATGAAGTCCTAAGAGTGGGACCCTAAACTGATAGGACTGGTGTTCTTATCTTGTAAGAGGACAAAGAAACCCAAAGATCTCTCTCTTTCCACCTCTGTGCACAGAGGAAAGACTATATGAAGACACGGAGAGGCAGCTGTACGCAAACCGAGGAAAGAGCTATCACCAGAAACTAACCTTGATGGTACCTTGATCTTGAACTTCCAGTCTACAGAACCATGACAAAATACAATTCTGGTGTTTTCTGCCACTTAGCCTATGGAATTTTGTAATGCCAGCCCAAGCAGACTAACACAGTGATGCTGTCGATAGACGCTGAAAATGAAAGAACGGCTGTTCCTCTGTGGCCCCAGCCACCCCCGGAGAGGATGAACAGTGTCCCTCCCTAGGCTGATCTCTCTGGTAACATATTTACATCTAATTTCCACTTAACCGATCAGATCAACTCTGCCCTGATCTGAACTGGTCACCAAGACGAGTGAAAGCCCCGAATTGACCCTGCCACTGTCTGCTGTTTTTCAGTTGTCTAGACATAGTCATAAATAGCTGGAGAACTGCCCACCATAAATTTTTAATGAGAGATTTTGAGATTAGAGAAGGAGGGAAGCCTTTGCCAGGGACGGCCTGGAGTTACTCAAGAAGCAGGGACCCACCTGAAAAGCCAACACTGGACGTCCATCAGCTTCCCCTCATCATCTTCGTTCCAGGTTATGCAAGCCCAGAGCATCAGTCCAATTTTCTCACCCCGGACCCTTCCCAGAAAAATCCCATGATCCTTCCTCCTGATTCTTAGCTTATGGAATGAGAATTTTTAAATGATCCAGAAGGCATCATGTTTAAATCAAATGAAAATGATTTGGGAATTTTCTGTTAGTTTGACTAAGTAGTTTTTAAGCACGGTTGGATCAGTGGCCAATGTTTGAAAATATGAGGTAGACTTAGACTTTTTTTCCCAGAGAAGATCTGTGTATCACAAAGAATTTTGGGAACGCACAGGCATCTTGAACCTGTGCATGCTAGGTTAGTACCCCTACCACATAGCCTGTGTCCCAGGTCCCTTCCTTGCCGTGGAACTGCGTTTTCTGGGCTCTGTTCCAAAGTAAAGCTGGATATTCAGAAAGTAATATACCTGAATTATATTCTATTAAAATGTGCTTACTGAATTAACCTACACAACTGGGCCATCGAAGAACAATAAAACATATTTCAATCTGCATGCAGAACATGTGTATGTGTGTGTTATTGTTTGTTTCATTTTTCTCTTTCCTACAAAACCGTAGGAGAAGACATCGTTCTTGATATTACTTGATACGCCTTTTACATAATGGTCCTAGTGATTAAACGTTTTTCCTCCTAGTTTTTCCCGACTAAGCTTCCACTCAGAGGCAATAAAAATTATACAACTCAACATGTTTACCTTTTTTCTCAGCTCCCAGAAATCTTATAACTAAATCTTATTGCCAACAGCAATAACCAATTTATTTTAAGTTCCTGGAAATTGTCCTTTAATTTTAAAAGTTTATTTAATTATTTTTAACTGATTTAATACACAAAACAACTTTTATGGAATGGCAGGGCATAAATGATAAAATGGAGAAAGTTAAGCCAGCAGACAATTACTGTAGGCAGCAAGATAAGTGACAGTTTTTAAAAGAAAAAAAAAAAGATACTATGACTTCTAATATTGAGTCAGGAAAGTGAATGATACTCGCCTCTTGGTGCAAAGATGATCCTAGATGTTTCACTATCAATAAGATATTATTTTATTCTTCCAGCTAACATGTGCTAGGAATGCAATTCGATGCCAAAGAATGCACTAGATGGACATTGATTTACAACTCCAGCATGATCAAGTTCTCCCTTTAAGAGATGGGCCATTCATAACCTGGGAGACAGTCAAACCCACAAATAAAGCAGTGCAAAAATGCTGTGTTGGTTATACAGAGAAGCAACTTTTGTATGTGATTTTTTCCCAGAAGCTGAGTAGATATGCAACCCCTCTATTCCACTCTGAATAGCATAATTAGTCCTTTCTTTTGTCACAAAGTCAATCTTCCTAAAAACTTTGCTTTCCCATTTCACTTCTTTGATCAAGAAGTAAAGTTTCAACTTTGCATTTAATAAAAAGAAATTTAAACGGCCAATAAAACTATTAAAAAAGATTAACCTCACCAAAAAGAATTTCAAACTATTACTTTTTTTTTGAGGGGGGCTACCAATTTTACAAAATGAACGTGACTGAATGTTGATTGAGGCATGGGGAGAAAACCACCATTATCTGCTATCAATAGTGGGGGAAAGGTCAGCAGATTCTCAAAGCTTTAACCATGTGAATCACTTTTGAGTCAACATTTTCCTATAAACTTACTCCAAAGAATTAATTGGTTATAAATAGGCTATATATGAACAATATTATTTATAATAAAAAGAATCTAATTAATTATAATACATAAAACACAATAGCTATTGAAAAAGGTACTGTAGGAGCATAATCATTATCATGCAAAAGCTTTCATGAAATTATTGGATGAAAGATAAAGCAGTTTATAAAACAGAATGTTTGGTACGAATTGTGTGTGTCCATAAGATAGATAGGTATATTGAGAGTTAGACAGCTAGATAGAAATACACAAAGGTTTATGATACAAAAGTCTGGAGAATATGTATTGAAACATTGTCTCTAAAACAGTGTTCCTCACGTGTTTCCTGAGGCCCAATAGTTTAACAATCCATCATACATTTTCTTAAAATGCAGATTACAGGGTCCAAACCCCATCCTCTGAATCAGGACATTGGGAGTGAGGACAAGGATTATATTTTAACAGCCCCCACAGGTGATTATTATGCTGTGGAAAAGTGCAATCTACAATTTAAAAGGAATAATATGAATGCCAATTTCAAGTAAAAGTTGCCTCCTGATACAGGAGCCAGCCCAAAGGACTTCCTAAGGACCAAAGTGGAACAGTTAGCGAAACAATATAAATAACAATAGCATTGGGTTCTAACCCACAGAATAAAGCATGAATATCTATTAAGTCCATATTGATAAAGTTAAAGACTGGAATGAATTCGTCCTCACAAAAGAATTCCAAATAATAAATGTAAAGACAAAGAGAAAAAAAGAAAATTGCCATAAGGCAAATACCACCATCGTTATTGCAGATAAGATCAACTAATGCAAGTAAAATTGATGGATTAAAGTTTGAGGAGGGAAAAAGGATATTTGCATTGCAAATATTGCATTGTCTCCCCATATAGTTATGAATTATGAAGGATACCAACAGATCTTACCTTACCCAAATAATCAAGGTTAACATTACCAAGAATAAGAAAATCTGGCATCATGAACCCCTTGATATGCAGCTCTGAGATGGACACAACATTACATTTACCTATATATATATATAAAATGTCATTACAGCACAGAACACATCAGAGAGAACCAAATTTAGGAACAAAGTGACCAGTACCCTTCTAATGTGTCAGTGAAATACAAGGAAAGATTGAGGAATATTATAGAAAGGAGGAATCTAAGGAAAAGGAAGTCAAAGAAATTTGGGACCCTGGATATAATCCTGGAAGAGAAAAGGTACATTCGTGGAAAAACTGGTGAAATTCAAATAAAGTGAATTTTAGTAAGCAGTACTGACCAAGGTTAATTTCCTGGTATTGATCATCGTACTGTAGTTACATAAGGTGTTAACATTTATGGAAACTGGGTGAGGGATATGAGCGAACTCTATACTATTCTTCGAAGCTTTTCTGTAATTCTAAAATTCACTCAGATGAAACGTTTATTTTTTAATGGCTAAGCAGTCCTTTGATGCAGAACCTTTCAATTCGCACTAACATATTTATAGATCAGAAAGGCCAGAATGAAGCCACCCAAAACTCTAGGAGTGCCAGATTCTTTAAGAAATTCCCTCTAAATCAGGCTGATGAGGCTAAATGGATGAACTCAGTTGGTAGCCAACAAATATTTAACCACTAAAAATACAGTAAATTAACCAGTAGGACTGAAAGAAAGATGAAAGATCCTTTAACATTTTCCCCACCATCTGCTCCTGGCTCAGATATTCAAGGTCCGTCTGAATGGGAAAGCTGGATGGCCGTATCTCCATGAGGGTTTGGCTCTCTGAGGCATCAGAGGCTGATGAGCTTGGGCAGGTGACTCTGGGTTCCCCCAATATCTGCCTGAAACACAAGGAGGTTTTGGCACACAGACTGCTCCAGGGCTACAGCTGTGCCTGTGACCATGGGGAACCCAGCTCACCAGACTTTCAGGGCAGAGCCCTCAGGGCGGAAGTGAAGCATCCTCCTAATGTAGTCAGCCAAGCTTCCACAGAAAACTGCAGCAGCCATCACTGAAGGGGCTTGAAGCAGGAGAGGAAAAATCTTGGCAAGGATACCAGCTTGCCTGTGACCATACATGAGGCATCTCAGAGGATTTTCAGAAGTTACTCATGATACTGAATGGCAAATACTGAAGACAGTCACCAGGATATAGTTTATGTCTGTGCTCCCGGCATATGGGAAAGACTCAATAAATGTTGACTGTATTTTTTGTTGTTATCCCATTTGCACCCTCTAGCTAGAGAAATCTGATCAAACACTGCTTAAAGTGAATCTGAGTTAATAAGAGTTGCTCTCCAGGTGCTGCGTGAGTGAAAGGCAGCAGGGGGGCAAACACGAACAGGGGTTCAAATCAGGGTGATGGTGCTAGATTTGCATTAACTTGGACCAGCCGCTGCTCTTCTCTGAGTCTCTTATCTCTCCTATAAATGTGGAGGTGGGGTGTAACCACTGGGACTCCTTTTAGCCATAGAGTTCTTTAACTCTCCATTCATTAAATTCTTTCATTTCTCTAATTCTTGAACATGATTGTACAAGTTATGGACCCTCTGCTGAATATCAACAGAAGGCAAATAAATGTATTAGAAATGCAAATTCTCACTTCACTCCAGAGATGCTGGATCAGAAACTCCAGGTGTTCTGATGCTGGATAAAACTTGAGGACCACAGGGCTCTTGACTCTCCTCTCATTTTTCAGGGAAGAAAACTGATGTCCTAAAAAGAGATGCTCCAATTCTTAAAGAAACACTCTACTCCTGGGGCAAGACCTGAATCCAGATGTATTCATGACCCCCAATAGTAGCAATAATAGTAACAGCTAATGTTGAATAAGCTCTTCTTAAATGTCAGACCCTATGCCAAATGTAGAACACAACACCACATTTAGTTCTCGCAAAAAAACTCTACTAGGTAAATATTATTTGAATTGTTCTGCTTAGATCTGTAAACCTCAGTTAGAGGTTAGGCAACTCTCCAGAAACCAGCCTCAGTGCTGACAGTTGTGGGACCCAAATTTGAGCTCAGTTAGTAAGAATCTAGAGCCTCCATGTTGACCCTTTTTATAAAAGTGGCTATAAATCATGTTTTTTTTTTCTGCAATGTGATTCTTACACTGGTTACACACACGTGATGAGAAAAACAAAACCAGAGGACAAGATGGGCCCTTTTTGAATATTAATTTAAGTTATTTGAAGCAAATCTATTCCTTTAAATAAAATATTAATTAATGTTTCCTTGAATATTAATTTTTTCTTAAAGATGTTAAGGGAAGTATGTTTTCTATTAAAACAGGCTTTATGGCTTAGCAAATAAAATTTACATAACATCTTAAAGTAAAACACAAAACTTTAAATCACATCTAGCATGTGGGTGATTGCTTCAGCTCACCTACTAGCCAAGCAAGTTTAAGTACCCAATCTTCTCTGAATATGGAAATTCTACTCAGGAGAAGTTTGACAACTAAGCCCCATATCACTAATACCAACACATTATTTTACAATTGAGCAAAGGCATTTAGTGAAGCCCAGAATGTATTTAGTAAGTTCCTGCCTTTGCAGATTTAAATTGTTAACAGAAAGCACTGCAGTGCTTGGCATACAGAGCAGGGGCTGAAAAAATATCTGTTGCCTCTTTCATCAGAAGCATCAAAACCTGTTAGTTCACTTGTTATCTTACACTCTAGCTACTCATAGTATGATCTGCAAACCAGCAGCATCAGCATCCTGAGGCCAATTATAATAAATACAAACTCTCAGACCTCGGTGAGAAGGGGGAGTGGGTAGAGCACATGGTTAGCCTGCATGAGGTCCCAGGTTCAGTCTTCAGTATCTTCAGTATTAAAAAAAAAAACAAAACAAAACTCAGACCTCATTCTCTATCAACTGAATCAAAATCTGCTTTTGAACAAATCTCAGATGATTCCTATGCAAATTAAAATTTGAGAAGAATTACTCATCTCACTACCTACTCCCAAAGTTAATACTCTCAATTTACATCGTTGGATCACAGTGTGGTCCCTGGACCAGCAGTGGCAGAATTGCCTACCACCACCCCCTAAATGGAATAAATGAGAAACTCTGGAGGTAGACAACAAACTGTGCTTTAACAGACCCTCCAGATAATTTTCAAATTTTGCTTTATGTTGGATATAATGTGCAAGAAGGAAGGGTTCTGGGATGATGGTAGAGTAGGAAGTACCAGGAATCTGTCTTCCTACCTAGAGAACAGTTGCATTATCACGATCTGTCTGATAGAACTATTTTGGAAGTCTGGAATCTATTGAAGATTCTCAATGTCCACGGGAAGACTTGGAGGGTACATAGAGGCTGATTTTGGTCAAGTTCAGCTCTTAGCACTGTAGCAGCCATCTCTCCTCCACTCCAGCCACATGGCAGGCAGCTGTGCACAGTTCATAGAACAGCTTGCACAGCTTGCAGGAGCCAGGGTGGGCAAAAAGGACCCTGTCCTCCAAAATCAGGAATGTGTGTTCTGATTGCTGATTGCTGCTTCTGATCACCGAGGTGCTGATGAAGAGGCAGGTGGCTGATTTCTCTACATTTCCCCTCATTATTGCAAGCCCCCCACCCACCGGTTGAAGTGACTTCAAAGGAATTTAAAAGGCCAATGCTTTCTGTTCCCCCTTCATTTCCCCCTTTTTCCCGTTTGGGAACCAGACATTTAAAACTAGGATATTAAAAAACAACTGCATATATGAGGAAAATTAGAAAAGACCTGAGAAGACCTTAAATTTACATTTCAGTCTGATCTTCCACACAGAGACAGCCTACAACAAACATAAACAAAAACAAACAAAAATGAAAATGAAAAAAGGCAAACTTTGGGGAAAGGAGACACTCTGACTTTCAGACTTATCACATTACTAGAATCAAATATTTACTTCTGAACAATAACAAAAAAATCACAAAATATAGAAAGAAATGGGAGAGTATGCCCCATTCAAAGGAAAAAAAATAAAACATCAGAAATGGTTTCTAAAAAAGATCTGATGTCATATATACTAGACAAAGACTTTAAAACAAATGTCTTATAAGTGCTTGAAGAACTAAAGGAAGATTTGAAGAAAGTCAAGAAAAATTGTGTATGAAGAACATAGAAATAGCACCAAAAAGATAGAAAACCTAAAAAAAAAAAAAAAAATCTGGAGCTGAAAAGCAAAATACCTGAAATAAAAAATTCACTAGAGGGATTCAAAGGCAGATTTGAGCAGGTGCAAAGTATCAGCAAATTTGAAGATACAACAATGAAAATTATTGAATTTGAGGAACAGAGGAAAAAGGAAGAACAGTGGAAAGATTCTGAGAGATCTGTGGGACACTATTAAGTGGATCAACACACACATTGTGGGAGTCCCAGAAGAACAAGAGAAAAAGAAAGGGGCAGAGAGAACACTTGAACAAATAATGGCTGAAAACATCCCAAATCTGATGAAGGATTTGAATTTAAATAACCACGAAGCTCAACAAACTTGGGAGTAAGATGAACTCAAAAAGAACCAGGCCAAGACATAGTATCATCAAAATCTCAAAAGGTGAAGACAAGAGAGAATCTTGACAGCAGCAAGAGAGAAGCAAGTTGTCTCTTGATAAGATTATTAGCAGATCTCTATTATTAACAGATTTCTGATCAGAGACTTCAGAGGCCAGACGAGAATGGGTTGAAATAGTCAAAATTCTAAAAGAAAATAAATTGTCAATCAAGAATCCTTTATCTGACAAAAGTGTCCTTCAAAACTGAGGGTGAAATTAAGATGTTCCCAGGTAAACAAAAGCTAAGGAAATTTGTGACCACTAGATCTGCCCTGAAAAAAATGCTCCAGGGAGTCCAGAAGGGCAAAATGGAAAGACAGTAGACAGTAACTTGAGGCTATATGAAGATTAAAGATTTCACTAAAGATAAATATATGGCAGTTATAAAATTTATTATCATTGTACAATGGTTTATAGCTTCACTTTATTCTCTACACAACTCAAGAGACTAGTACATGTAAAGAAAAAAACACAATTATCAATCTAAAAGCTAATATTATTGTAACTTTTGGTCTGTAAACCCACATCTTGTTTTCTATATCATTTAAAAGAACAAGGCATTTAAAAGAATTAGCTTACATTTTGGGTCACAATATACATAAAAATGTAATTTTGTGGCATCACCAACAGAGAGGGATAGGGATGGAGTTTTAAAAGAGCAGAGTTTTTGTGTATTATTGAAGTTAAGCTGGTATAAATTCAAATTAGAGTGTTAAAGCTTAATGGGATGTTAACTGTAACCGCCATGGTAACCAGAAATAGCTGTAGAATATACACAGAAGGAAATGAGAAAGAAATTTAAACATTCACTACAAAAAGCTAAACATAGAAGGAGACAGTAGTGCAGGAAATGAGGTACAAGAAAGCTACAAGGCATATAAAAAACAAATAGCAAAATGACAGAAGTAAGTCCCTCCTTAGTTTAAGTGAAAGTTGATTAAATTCCCCAATTGAAAGAGTTTGGAAGAAGGGATGAAACTCATGTTCCAACTATATGCTGCCTACAAGGGGCTCACTTTAAATCCAAAGACACAAATAGATTGAGGGTGAAAAGATAGAAAAAGATATCCTATACAAATAGTTCCATTTTAAGATATGTGTATTTTCTTATAATAAAAAAAAATTGAAAAAAATCCTGGAAGACATTTCTAAAATCCTAATGTTCAGGTCTTGTTTCATACTAGTTAAAATATAGTTTCCTGGAGCAGTGATTTTCAGCTCTGGATGCACATTATAATCACCTGGGAGGCTTTAAAAACATACCAACGCCTAAGCCCCACCCCTCGAAAATTACCTTTCAATTATCAGAGGTGGTGGCTGGATTTGTGAATTTGGAATTTTTTTTTTTGTTTTTTTTTTAAGTCTCCCCAGTGCTACTTTGTTATTATCTGTGGGTGTATCACTTCCAAAATCTCAGCTAACCTATTCTGCTCTCTGACCATGTCCTCCTATATTTTCAGCTCTCTCTCCCTAGTACTCACAACACCAAGCTCACTAGGATCTCAGATCCACTGATATTTATCATCACATCGGTACTTCCACCACACAACACACACACACACACACACACACACACACACACTCCTTCTCACATTCTCCCCTGCCTAGGTTAGATTTCATAAACCATTGTTATAAAAGCTCCCTTGCAGTTGCAGTCGTGATCTGTTCCCTTGCCCTTCTCTTCCTCGTTCTTCTGTACCTAGAAAAACTCCAACCCTGATTAAACCCAGCTCCTTCCAGATTCCATAACTGAACTCGAATAGCTGAATTTCACCAGAAGGAAACACCATCTACGTGGTCTGGGGACTGGCCTCACTTGGTATTTATGACAGTGGATCTCCAGTGGACCCTCAGCACTGGCAGGTAGCCCTACAGTTGATTCACTCCCCCGTTGCCCATATGACCAGGCAGCACTTTTTCCTCACCCCTCAAACCTCAAATACACCTCTCCTCCTATGCAGTCTTAGCTGATGACGTCTCATTGAAAAAATAGAAGCATTCAAAAGGGTATGTTCTTCTCTGCTCACCACCACCATTTAGCATGGCCAGGCTCTGCACCCTTCTGCCCTGCCTTTCTTCCTGTTACGGTGAGTGAAGGATCTGGGCCCCTTTCTCGGACCAATATTTCCACTCGTTCTCTCGATCTCTCCCGTCCTTTTCCTCAAAGACTTTGCTCTTGTAATTTTCTCCCTTCTCTACAGCATCATCAGTTTTCCTTTTCTTTGGATCATTACAACTGGTACACAAATATGCTGTACTATTTTCATTAAAAACTCTCTTTCGATCCCACATCTTTCTACGGCTCCTGAATCATTTCTTAGCTCTGCTGTAAAGCAAAACTTGTTAGTGTTATCTGCATTAGCTTTCTCCATTGCCCTATCACTCATGAAGCTCCATCCCAATGCCTCCCTATTGTCCTCCTCCACTGAGACTCCGTCAAGGTCATTCATGAGCCTTAGGTTGGCCGATCCAATGGTCAGTTTTCAGTCTGTATCTTTCTTAACTTCTGAACAGCATTCAACAAAAATGACCATTCTCCCCTTGAAACATTTTCTTCTTTTGGCTTCCAGGAAACCAAATTTCTCTTGTTTTATATTTCCCATTCTTTTCTTCTTATCTCCTTTGCTGGATTCTTCTGTCTTCTAACTTCTAAGTTTTGGAGAATCTCAGGCTTTAGCTCTCCTCATGTAGCTTCTCTAGGTACACTTTTCCCATCAGTATATCATCTAATGCCATGCAGTTAAATACTATTTACAAGATTGATGACTCTGACATTTGTTTCTGTAGCCCCAGCATCTTTCCTAAACTCCAGATTCCATCTCTCACCACCTCTCTGTGTTGCCTCATGGCTATAGAAGAGGCATCTCAAACCTAGCATACTCCAAGCCAAAAGCTTAGCCTTCGCCCATAAATGTATTCCTTCCTGGTACTTTCCAAGTTACCCCGTGGCCAAACCACTAGCCCAGATACTCAGAAAAAATTCATTGAGGCATCACTGACTCTTCTTTCTTGTAATCTCCAGATCTAATCCACAAGCAAAACTCACTCCTTCTAGTTTCAAAACAGATCTCCAAACTGTTACCAGACAGGTTTATCTTCAAGCCCTGGCCTGGTTCAAGCAGCCCCACTCCCCTATTAGTGTTTCATCCTAAGCAGTCCAGATGTGGGCTTGGCATCTGTCCTGGCTTTGCCACTTCCTGGGTATTTTACCTAAGGCCAGTCAGATCATATTTGGAGTTCAATGTCTAGAAGTCAAACACATTTATGTATGAATGTATGCATATATATATGCATGCATGTGTGTGTATATATATATATGTGTGAAAGACAGATAGATCCCAAATATTACTTCTCACCACCCTCTCCCACTATTCATCCCATTCAATTTACCACCAGCTTTTGCCAGGATAGTTGACAAATGCTTCCAAGTTTGTCTTGCTGTTTCCTCTCTTGTCTACCCACCTCCCCCATATTCTGTTCACTAGCGGTCTGATTGATCCTTTTCAAACATGTCACATCACGTCATGCCCCTGCTCAGATCCCTCCAGTCACTTCCCATCACACCTTGAATAGTATCCAAAGACCTCAAGAGGGTCTGCACAGCATTTCGTGATCCTGGCCTTGCCTGTCTTTCCCACTCACTCTTCTCCAGCTACACTGGCCTCCTTGATGTTACACTAACTCATTGGGCATGATGTGCCTCAGGGCTTGGCAGTGGCTGTTTCCTCTGTCTGGAATACTCTTCTGCCATAGATCTTCATTGCTCAGTTCCTCTCTTTATTGGAGGCTTCCTCTCAAATGTTACCACTTCATAGAAGCCTTCTCCATCCACCAGTGGTAAGCTGAAGGGAGCTTACATGAGCTTGCAAGGGGCAATTGGGAGCTTTTCTCCCCATCTTTGAATTCAGTATTGTCATGTTGATAGCTACCATTGACCAGAGTATGAGTATTTATACCATGGAATCAGAAAGGTTACAGATCAGGCCCTCCAACTTTTTTCCAGGACATACAATCCTATCTAAAATAGCACATCTCTTATCTCATTACTTGGCTTTATTTTTCTTCATAAGCCCTTGTCACTGTCTAATACTATACTAAAATGTATGTAAATGCTCATTATTTCTTTCTCCCATTAGAGTGTAAGTTCCATGAAAGCAAGGACTTCGTCAATTTTGTCCACCATTGAATCTCCTGTGTCTTTAACAGTGCACGACACAGTGAATACTCAATAAATGTCTATTGATTGAATGAATGAATGAACAGATGGCGAAGAAAATTTCTATACTTAAAAGGCTGATATTTGTAAATTGCTTTCAGTTGCATTATCAACCTGTTTCTTCATTTCTTTCTTTTTCCTTGCAAACTTTCTCTTTCCTCAGATTTCACAGTCCCAAGATGGCATTGATTTTCTTCTCTCTCAAAGATTCAGACTTCTTTAAATGTCAGTTGTTGCTGAGAATTCTCAAGGCCAGCCCTTTCTCTCTTCAACTCAGAGCTCGTGATCTTTGCAACCTCTAGCATCATCACGCCATTTGGTTTTCTGACCTGTCTCTTGGACACCTGAGTGCCACACACTGAGTCCAGTCACGTAATTCTTTCAGTTTACTCTCTGATATAATTCAGAATAATTCCTTGATGCCTTTGGGGCCTAATTCTTTCCATTTATATTCTGATATAATTCTTAACCACAAGTTTGTGTCTCATGAAACAAAGAAAATGGATCTGTGAAGAGATAGAAGCTAACGGCTAAAGACGATGAAAAATATTCTTTGAAATTTATCTTCCTCTTCCTTTTTATCTGACTTGGGTTCTATAATTAAACCAGATTTGTTCTCCTTAGTTTTCAGTGTATGCCTCCCCTTGTCAGCTTTCTGTATCATCTCTCACCTCTCTGGGAGACATCTTTCTGCAGCATAGACTCCATGTTTTAAAAGCTATTGACCCAAAACTGATGTTGTTGGGCTGTTTCTGTTAATAGACTCAATGGGCATAGGGAAGAAGGGCTAGGGCACTCTCATTCCTGGGCTTGGTCCCTCTGTTTCATTACAGGGGCTTGTAGACAATCAATATGGAGGACAACTAAGATGTATTAAGGTCAATAACAAAGCACATTTGGATTCCTTTGTATCATATCAGCAGACCCTGTGTTGCCTGAGCTTTCCTAAAACGGACCCCATCCGTGAGCGACCACACAGTCCCAGAAACTTGACGGTCAGAGGCTAAATTGCAAAGAATGGGGCTCAAAGAAGTGATTTATTTCATCCCGTCTTCCCACTTTGCTCCAAGATGGTGACATGGAAGGAATTAATCGCATTTGGTGTGATTTTATAACTGTAAAGGGAAAGACTTTTATTAATTTTATTAATAATAATTTAACAGGAAATACAAGGGATTAGTTTCCTCAAAACTGAATTGTGAGATGACCAATAAATTGTCCTGTCATTTCTTTCTCCAGCCTATAATCCCTCATATGTCAGGAATGGTCTCACGATGGAACAGGTGTTTTAATAACAGACTGGAATTTGCTTTAAAACATTTCCCTGAAAAGTCTTTTTGAGGGCCTTAACACTAAAACTCACATTATGAGAATCTCAAACAGAAACGCTGTTGATCTGGAGAAGGCCTGTCTTTGGGAACAGATGAAACAGGTAGAGTCAGGGGCTTGACCGCAGGAGTGCAGAGAAAGCCCACCTGCCCCCCCATCCCCCGCCCCCAGGCTTGGTAAACCTCAGATTGTCTCAGATTTAAGAATAGGCTAATACTTTTAAAATATACCTATCCAGAAAATTTTCATTCACTGTGGATGTTTGTATGTATGTTTCTGTCTGTCTGTCTCTCTACGTGTCTATGCATTTGTGCGTGTGTGTTTTGTACGTATGTGTGTCTGTCTGTCTTTTTCTAGGAGTTTTGACTTTGGGAAACTAGGTGAGGAGGCCTCCCAGATTCTAAAGTCTGTGTCTGTGTGTGTATATGTGTGTATCTGTGTGTGTATATGTTCACTTGTCCGTGTGTGTGGTGCATGTCTGTGTAAGGTGTACCTTTGTATATGCGTATGTATATGTGTGTGTATGCTGGTGCATGTATGTATGTATGTATGTATGTATTATTATTATTATTATTATTATTATTATTATTATTAGCATTGCTCAAATTTGTACTCTTCATCCTTTTGCCACTCTCATTCTACCCCCCTGGCTTCTTGGATCTGGAAAAATAATTTATTAGTTTTTAAATCAATTTATGAAATATATCAAGGCTTTATTGAATACGAGATATAGAGCTAAATGTCATGGAAAAATTGAATGTGAAGAAAACATTGCCTAATGTCTATTTAAGATCCAGTTGGGTATGGAAGACATACAAAAATACAAACCAAACCAAAGCAAGGCAACACTGGATGAACATTATAGGAGAGCTGTGAACCAAGGTCTAGGAGCCCTATGGAAAGAGGACATGTCAGCTGGGGGTTTGTTTACTCATGCCGGTCCATCAGAGGGGAGCAATAGGAGGGCAGAGGGGGGTGGAAAAGACATTTCAGACAGAGTCACAGAGCCATTGCACAGGTGGATACAGGAAATGTCAAGAACAACTGCTGAACAGCAAGCCTGGAAATCTAGGAGATTAACTGGAAAATAAACACATAAACAAACAAACAAGCAAATGAAATAATAACAAAGCAGTAAAAGCTTGTTTTGGAAGAAAAATGATGCTTCCTCATCCAGATGGGCACTGGACCAAACATTTATGAGCAGGCTCTAAACTGAACTTCTGCCTTAGCCGAGCTCTCCCCCCAAGATCAGGTAGAAATGGGATCGTATTTGTTTCGTATCCACTTCAGCTTCAATGTTTACTCATCATTTAGGTGCTGTTTTTTTGTATTCTGATAATACTGCCCTTGGGAACGGTCATCCATGAGAGCACTTCCTCACCATGCGAGCTAACTGTGCTCTGTCAGTGCAAAAGCATTCTCCCACACTTCTTCCGAGCCAAACTCAGAGCCATCAGTAACCTCACCAAACCCGGGGTAGCACGTGAGACATTTCAGAGCCAGTCCAACAATGCCTGGCATAGATCATTCCTCCTACTGGGTAACAGATATTTGTGATAGCTCAAATACATGGGGAGAAATTCGTACTCGTATTTCTGCCTCCAGCTGTGTTAGTGCTATTGTTAGTATTTTGGACTGGAAGAGAAAACGTGTTGTGGAAATACCAGCTAGCTCCTGTGCAAGACATTCAAGTTCATTTTTCTCTAAAATCTGTGTTCCTTTGTTCACCTGAATTACTTTTCTGTTCAAAACAAAGAGCACATGGCGGAGAATAGAAAAGAAGTCACATCGATCTTCTGCCCAAGCCCTTTGGGCTATAGTTAAGGGAAATTGGGGGCCCTGGGAACACTCAGATGCTGTGTACTAGCATCATAGGATATTAGATCTAGAGGTAAGGCCTAATCCACAATTTAGAGATGGGGAAATGGGATGGAATGGTGAAATCACTAATCAAGTCATCATTATTATAAGGGAGTTAGAGGGAGAGTCACAACCAGAAGCAAGATTTCTTATGCCCTGGAAATACTAATACTAAAAAAAAAGAGAGAGAAATACAGAGAGGAGACAGCCATGGAGGGGAGGGAGGGGAAAGGGGCCAGTTATTTGGAAAGATCAGTGCTTAGGCACATTTATAGCTAAGTACTGAGCCTGGGTGTGACTGAGACAAGATGGTGACCCCACACCCCTGGTGACCTCAGGACCTACCAGCACAAGACTGGGCAGGACATCCCACCAGAACCCTCTGATAGGCAGATGGTTTGGCTTTTTGTGAAACAAGAAATGCAGGTTAGGAAAGCTGGCTGAGAAAAGTTAAGGGTTTTTCTATCAACTTTTTACAGCAATCCGTCTCCTTCTTAAACTTGTTTTTCAGAATGCACAGCCTGGCTGACGGCCTCTGTTCTTGTGCAGTTTCACAGTGTTCTTTAAAATTGAGGTAGCAGATTGGAAGTTCTTGGAGTATCTATTAAGACCTTCACCCCCCTGAATTAATGGATCTGAGAGAAGTCAAGTCAGGGCCCTCTGTCCTTCTCCCATCGGAGATTAATGCAGAGACACACACCAGTCTGTGTAATCAGCGTTCACCCCTCATTCGTATTCTCCCCTTCCCTCACCTGTTTGGATTTGGTCTCCAGCATTCTCTTCTAGGGCCTTACCTTTTCCTCTGCAGAGAGAGTTGTTAATGAAACCAGGAAAGAGGTTAGGAGAAGAGGCCAAAAAGTCCAAATGTAAGTTTCCTGGGCATCCCAATTTTTCCCCAGTACGTCCTCATTAGCCTTCAGATGATCATGGACAAACAAGAACTGTGTGCAACTGTACACTGACCACCTTTGGGGCACACACAAGCAAGATAATAGCACACAGCTGTTCAGTATCAGTATCTGAAAAGGCCAGAAAGATCTAACTGTTTAGGTATTTGGGGGGTTGGCTGTAACTGTGGTCTCTTGTTATAGAGGAAGTCAGCAGTTGCTCTTTCTTTCAGATTAATGTCTCCTAATTCCCAGTCTACTTCAGTGTAATGCACAGGAGATTTTCCGGGATAAATAATTTCTCAAGGCATTAACCTACCTTAACATCTCTTCCTGTGATAAAAATGAAACAGCCTACATCTTGACAATGACGGTCTTTTGTTTAAAGCAGAGCCGAGTAATTCACTTGGATGTGGATTTTA
The DNA here is from genome assembly GCF_048773025.1 of Camelus bactrianus. NCBI lineage: Eukaryota > Metazoa > Chordata > Mammalia > Artiodactyla > Camelidae > Camelus > Camelus bactrianus. The sequence goes on from NC_133543.1 coordinate 90,321,219, forward strand.
GTTCTGTTTAACGGAAAAACCAGACTAGCTGCTCCATTCATCATCAAGGAAATAATAAAACTGGTTTGTTCACTTTGAGTGGAAGCAAATTTCCTATTTATACCTGGGATTGTTCTGGCTGGTCTACTTGATTACTTTTAAGGATAATAGAAGAAGCAAAGGGCGAGTTTGCAGAATAGGCAAGCCCTCCTAATTAAAGACTAAATTAAACCATTACTCTAGCCAAAGTGTAAGGGTTTTATACACTTACCTTTGTCTTTTTTCCCCGTGTGTTCCTTCAGGCAGAATTCTGTGTGTTTTTGAGCTCTTTCATACTACCTGCTGGGATTATATATACACTTCGATGTCAACTTCCCGTTCTTGTGAATTAACAAAGGCCACTGATCCTTCCCACGCCTCTCTTAGGAAGTGAAATCCATTCTTCCACCTTCTAGTGTAGGCTGACCTTCTAGTGTAGGCTGACTTACTTTAGCCAATGGAAGGAGTAACTTTCAACATTCTTTCTGGGAACAGCCTTAGCCAGATCCAGGAGTTCATCAACTACCTCTTCTTCCACAGGCAACAACTTCACTATTTTCGACTGGCACATAACTTGGTCCTCTTTTCTCCAACTTTCTGAAACAATGTTCTTGAAAACCTTCCCCAACAGTCTCCTCAAGGCTTCCACTTGCCACCAGGCTCAAAGGCAACATTACCTTTATTTCTTATCACGGCAACACCTTACATCCAGGGTCAATTCTGTCTCAGTTATGGGTTTCTATGAAACAAACCAGCCTAAAACCTAGGTTGCTTAAAACAGCAACTTTCAAAATTCTCTAGCACAAATCGTGGGTTGACTGGGTTCAGCTGGGAGGTTCTTCTGTTCCATGTGATCTCACATGCAGCTTGACTGGGCTGGAAACTCTAAGATGATCCCCCCATAGCTGGTAGGTGATGTGGTTGTCAGGCAGGAACTCAGCTGAGACTGTCTGCTGGGGCACCAAAGGTGGCCTCTCCATTTGGCTTGGGATTCTTACAGCCTGCTGGCTGGGTCCCACCAGGAAGTAACCCAAGAATGAGTGTCCTAAGAGGAAGAAAGTAGATGACAATTCTGTTAACCTAGTAGAACCAGAACTATCACATTTCTTTCACCACATTTTATGGGATGAGGCTGAAACAATCCCAGTTCTGGGGGACAGAAAAATTTCATTTATTGGCAGAGAATCTGTGGCCTTCTTAATACCATCTAACCTTCAAATACGATTTTCCTTGTAAGCACTTGCTCTAGTTTTACCAAGCCCTTTCTTTCTGTGTGCTCTCCTTTTCTACACTAGCAATCCAGACACTCCCTGCCTGCCACGTTCCCAGATCATCTGGAAACATCATCAATCAGTAATTTTCTAAATCTAAGATTACAATAAAACATATGAAGGATATAGATAAAACAAAACTGTCACCAGTTGATCATGTGAAGCCAGGTGGTGGGTACTTGGGGGTCTGTTCTACTGGTTCTTGTACTTTTGTCCGTATTATCGATTTTCCATAGTAAAAAGTCAAAAAGGGGGGTAATAGTAGGAATTGTGAGAAACTCTTAAATTATAATCTGGAGCAGCCTCTAGCTGACTAGCAATACTCTTAGCTACTTAAAAACTTTTGAAACAAGTTTTCAAACTCCTGGAATCCAGGTAATACAGACAAAGACACAGGAAACCTAATTAAATGGATGGATTTAACTGGTTTTGATGATATAGGAGGAGGACACACTTCTTAAAGTATGTAATTGCCAAACCTCAGGAGGCAGGGCTGTGCAGTTGCAGATAGAAACATAAATGCAGGAATCAGAAATGGTCTTGATAAAGCCTTCATTATAAAGGCTAAACTTTGAGCTATTTTACATACACAACGTTAGAATGCCTTTCATGGTAAGCAAGATCTGATATGCGCCATTTATCTAACATGCTTAAGAATACTTCTTGGGATACCGTAAGCAGTGTGGTAGCATTATTTATTGTTATTATCGGCGGCAGCAGCAAGAAGTGACCTGGCTGAGAGAGGTCAATGTGACTCAGTGTAGGATTCTAACTGTTTCAGTTGCAGTAGTGGAATGACGGAGGGCACAGAATGAGGACACAGTGACTAAAGAAGACCAAAGCCCAATCAAGGACGTGCATTATTCTGGGAGTTCCATCTAAGTCGCAGGAACAAAGACTTGGTAGGTGATCCCAGACCCCCCTGCTGTGATGTCTACCTCCCAGTCGTAGTCTGTTTAGGTGACCAAGCTTATAAAGGTAACAGGAGAATTCACTGCAAAGAATCACAGCAACACAGCCAGCCATCGACCTGCATCTCCACAGAGCCTGTGTCCTTAGGCTTCTTTTTGCATCATGAAGTCACCATTGCCCTTGGATTTTTTTCTCTTTTGACTTTGTCATCCCGGCAGGTGACTTGATGCAGAACTGGAGCCTAGAAAATTGCTGTTATTTTCTTGTATGGTCTGTTTATTGTTTCTCTGCCCTATGAGAACACCTCCTTGAGGCCAGGGCCAATGTCTGCCTTATTCTCCATTAAACCTCCAGTACCTAGAACAGTGCCTGACATATTTCCTGACTGACTATGTGTACTGATGTAAGAGTTTACTGTTCTGACTTCTTACACTAAGAATTTATTGTTCTGACTTCAAGGAATCTCGCTGGGGAACAGGTTCCCAAACTGGTTGAATAGAATCCATATTTATTCACCATCTTGGCTTCCAAAGTTGATGACAGAGGTCATCTTCCAAAATGTTACCTGAATAGGGACCATTTCCGTCTGGAGGCTCTTCACAAATGATCAAGTAGAGTGTCATCAGTTCAATGGATTCTTAATATATCCTGACATGAGCTTTGCTTATTCTAAAAGAAAAGAAAATCTTAAAATATATATCTTAATATACACATGCATTTCTCTCTGTATATATCTGTATATACAGGGTCATATATACCTACATACACACTCAATACTCCTCTACCTTTTTACTCCTACTCCCACTGGTTTTTGAAGTGATTAAATAATAAATAACCAATTTAGGTCTAAAGTCAGACACAGTTATGAATATCATTTGAAAAAGTCTATCAAAAATCCAAAGAATGACATAATCTATTAAAAACATGCTGACAATAAAGTTTTATATGATACAGTCATTGTTATTATTTTAATCTGCCCATAACTGCTAATACTAACTACTGGTCATATTTTTATAGTGCATTATAGTTTGAAAAGTACTTTCATACAGTCACTGCCTGTTTGGTCTCACAATAACCCACATCTAACCTAACGCATTGTTTCTGTTCCAATAAAACCACACTTATGGTGTGGTGGTGTTTTTGTTCTTCAGATGAAAAGCAAAACAAAACAAAACTGAGAATAGAGTTTCTTGATTGACTTGCCCTGTATCATTCAGCTATTAGAATTCTTGTATATTTTAGTGAAAGAGATTCCAAGGGGTCTTAATTACACATAAAGCATATTTTTTGAAAGCCTCCATCTGTGCATGTCACCAGATCCCTCACTCTACGTATCAAGAGAGACAAAGGTGATTCTAAGGTCACTTGGAATAAACAGGGTTAAACACCGCATACTGTTTAGAAGCTATAGGAAGATGAAGAGCTCCTTTGACTCAGTTTTCTTCTTCCTGCACTGGCTTTTTATCACCCCATCCCTCTAGAACTCACATCTGCTTGTGACGTAATGCTGTGGGTCAGCCTGGGTTCTGTCAAAATGAAGCCGGTATTACCAAATTCCAAATTACAGTATGTTTTACTAACCGGTTTTATAGACTAGACATTTCACTCAGGCAGAAAGGAATTCCCACTGCACTTCAGAACGAGCTACTGGTTCTGCTTGGCTCAGTCCAGGCACCCCAAGGACAGAGGAGTGGGAGAAATTGGGTGGGAGATGAAATTATGAAAAACCAGCCTTCTGGATTTTAATTTAGCCTATTTGTGGGGAACAGCGAGTGGATGGCATGACCTTTTTCTCAGTTGTAGCAACGAATTTAAATCTAAAAATAAAATCTCTTAAAGACTGAAAACTAAAGTCCTAAGACAGTGAAAGGGTGAGGATGCCCACACAGAAGACAGGAAGTCACGTTTCTGTGTGTTTATTTTTTTAAGGTTGTTGCACCAAAAATTTCTGCAGAATTAATATAAATATTCTATGCAGCTTAAATTATATCTCTTCTCTGGCATTATTCAGCAAAAATCACATCAAAATATGCTATTTCACTTCTTAGTTAACCCCATCAGCTTAATCACCATTCTCGGGGAAAAGAAAAATAGGTAAGTAAAGTAGAAGGAAGTTAAGGGGAGACTCAAGACTGCTAGCATGTTACTAAGTGCAGGGCACGGTCTCAGGTCTCTTACAAACATTGTGATTCATGTATTTAAAAAATTGCCAGTTACATTTTTTTTTTTACTGAACATATTTTTACATTTGTGTAATAAGGGTCCCAGAATTACGGTCTAAGATCCATATCTGCTATAATTTTGTTTGCTCATTTATTTATTTCTTGACACGATCAGTAAATAGTTACTGCATAGTTAGGATGTGCCAGGTACTATTCTGGGATGCTGCAGAGAACAAGAGAAAAAAAATCCCCCCCTGTCATCCTACTCTTTGTACTGCAGTGAGGGAGGCAGAGAATTAATAAGCCAACAAACACACGTGCCATCATTTCAGATAGAAATAAGTGCTATGAAGAAAAATCAGGCAGGATCGGAATTTAGAAAGTGAGCAGGGTGGGTTGCTGTTTTAAGTCGGGTAAGAAAAGGCTATCTGAGCAGGTGACATTTGAGCAGAGGGTGGAGACCCAGTCTATTTGCTAGAGAACATCACGGAACTTTATGAATGGATCAGTGAGTGAATAGAACACACAGGTGTTGACAGCCACTCCCCAGGGCTGGATGTCTTAATCACCAGGGCTGCTCTGGGTACCTGCTCTGAGAGAAGAAATTAATGATGAGAAGCAACCTCGAAGTGGAAAATTTCAGAACACAGGCAGCGATTAGGGAGGGGGACTGTGGAGGCCAGCACGACGCACCCCTCACACTCCACAGATTGTCCTTTCGCTCAGCTGCCCGGGGACTCATGTATGTCAGGGCGCTTGGGAGACGTGCTCCAGAGAAAGCACTATAATATCCACATCTCCAAAACTTTCTCTTTCACATCTACAACTAGTCAAAGAAAGTAACACTTGCGAGGGAAAAGGACATTTTAGTTCATTTTGTGTTGGCACCTGGAATAACTAACTCACTTCAGACGCCTCAAAGAACATCGGTAGAGTAAAATGGGAAACGGATTTGGCCTCTCCAGTATCCTCTTTCCCTCCTTGTTCTATTAACAAGACCATTTTTCCTGAAAGGAACCCATCAGTTTGGGTCAGGTGGTGCTAAACCCACTCCCTGTAACAGCAGCAGTCAGACTCTATATGACTCAAACAGTAATTGGTAAAGGATGGACATATGGTACAAACCAGACTTATTAGAATCTCCAGCAGAATGTTTCTGTAGGAACTATTAGAAATATCTATAGTTTCTGAGACCAGTAAAGCTGAAGAGATGACTACAGAGCTTTTCACTGCCATTTGTGACCTCCTTTGAAGAGAAAGTGTAAAAGAGATGACAGAAAGAGACAGAGTCTTGGTGACATATGTAAACCCCTGGATCCAGCTATACCTGAAGACATATCTGCCCAGGTACATGGATCAATAAATCCCTGGGTTTATTTAAACAAGTTTGACTTGGGTCACTGCCATGAACAATTGGAAAAAACCCACAAAATGAGAATCAATGACCCAGAGAAACTGCAAGCAATGGTAAGAAATATACCAGGGAAATCGGTTGCTGGCAGAAGTCAACAAAATGCACCATGATAGAGGACAAAGGAAATGCTGTAAGAAGAAAGAGAGATATGGTTGCCTGTAGCTACACATCAGACCCCCTAAGGATGTCATGAAAATGACAAGAAATGGTGAGTGGCATTCTAAATATTCTGCCAAGAGTCCACTGCAAAGGGTTACTGTTATTTTATTGTCCATCTGAAATTTTATCTTTCAGATTGGGGTGACATAGACAACCAAAGTTTATTATTGTTGAATAAAAGCACTTTGACAGTTAACATTTGCAGAGGGGGCGAGCAGTAAATCATGGGGTATGACTTTCATTCAGCACACATCGAGTGAGTGCCAATTATGTGCTAAGTCTATGTCAAATGGACACTGGAAAGACAACAATATGACAGTTGGCATCCTTTCAAGTCAACCAAGGTGGCTACCAATGTATCGCATTCCTTGGCCCTTCCTGAAAAATTATAAAGGGAAAATCTGGGCACCAGGAGGTAGCTTTTGAGGGAATAAGAAAACAAAAACATAAAATGTTTCCTGAAGAATTTATATGAAAACAATAAGGCAACTTTGATTAATTTCAGCTGACTTTCTATTTGCGTGTATCATGGAGTGTTTTTAGCACTGGCTGGAGGCATCAGCTATTTCTCTCTCTTGCTCTGAACCCTGTCCTGTCTCACTTTCCAACCACCTGGCAACATGGCCTTGCAAAATGGTGGTTCAAGGCAGGGCAATCCTGTGAACTCCCTTCCTCCCTCTCCTGTCGGGAAAGCTCTCTGTCCTTGATGGAGAAATTACTCTAAAATGTCTTACCTTAAAAGACTTGCACTCAACACAGGAATGCTAGTAATAATAATGCCCATACTTTATGTAATGACGCACAAATGCTTCAGTGAGGACTAGCACAAGTCATAAGAGACACTCTTTAAACCCTTCAAATTCCTCCCTTACCTTTGCCTCCAAATTTGTTACCTGGAGCAACCACCCTGCATTGAGTACATGGGGGTTTGATGTAGAAAGTGCACATGGTGTACTATGTATGAGCTATTAAGCTCATACATCTCAATAACAACAACAAAACAACAAACAGCCCAATCCAAAGATGAGCAGAAGACCCAAACAAACACTTCTCCAATTAAGACATACAAATGGCCAAAGTCACATGGAAAAAATGCTCGCTATCACTAATTATCAGAGAAGTGCAAATCAAAACTACATTAAGGTATTGCCTCACACCCAGTCAGAATGGCCATTATTCAAAAGTCCATAAATGATAAGTGCTGGAAAGGGTATGGAGAAAAGGGAACCCTCCTATCCTGTTGGTGGAAATGTAGTTTGGTGCAGTCATTATAGAAAATAGTAAGGAAATTCCTTAAAAAGCTGAAAATAGACTTACCCTATGATCCAGTAATCTCACTCCTGGGCATATATTCAGAGGCATCAGCTATTTGAACTATAATTTGAAAAGATACTCTCACCCCAATGTTCACAGTAGCACTATTTATAATAGCCAAGCCATGGAAATAACTTAAATGTCCATCAACAGATGACTGGATGTAGAATTTGTGTGTGTGTGTGTGTGTGTGTGTGTGTGTGTGTGTGTGTAATGGAATACTACTCAGCCATAAAAAATAATGAAATCATGCCATTTGCAGTAACATGAATGGACCTGGAGATTGTCATACTGAGTGAAGTAAGCCAGAAAAAGAAAGAAAAATACCATATGATATCACTTATATGTGGAATCTTAAAAAAAAAAGGGAAAAAAAGGACACAAATGAACTTATTTATAAAACAGAGACAGACTCAGACATAGAAGACAAGCTTATGGTTACCAGTAGGGGAAGGAGGGGAGGGATAAATTGGGAGTTCGGGGTTTGCAGATACAAACTACTATTTATAAAATAGATAGACAACAAGGTCCTACTGTACAGCACAGGGAACTATATTCAATACCTAGTAATAGCCTATAATGAAAAAGAATATGAAAAGGAATATACACATGTATAACTGAACCACTATGCTCTACACCAGAAATTAACACATTATAAGTTGACTATAATTCAATGACAATCCTGAAGGAAATGTCTGCTCTCCGAGATTAATTCTGCCAGACAAAGTGGCACATGCAACTGGCACAGGAGTCCTCCAAAAGGGGTCTGAATAACCCATTTCCATCTGGATTTGACTTGTGTAACTCTGCCACTCTCTCTGCCTGACACTCACAGTCTTGCACTTTTCCACAAGGTACTGCAATGCTCAAAAGAAACAATTTTGCTGGCCCTGTTGCAGCCAAGAACAGGGTTCTCTGAGTAGCTTTGGACATGTGACCGGCCACCTCCGAGAACACAAGAGTACACCCTCCTCTCTGCCTCTGCAAAACACAAAAGAGGGAAAAGTTCTGAATGTCACTGAATCCTCTCACGAGAGGACAAAGAACAGAGCTTCTCAGAGTTTCCTACGGGCAGGCACACAGTTAATTTAAACACGTTCAAATTAACAGACTGTGTTGACTGAAGGGTGCATTTCTCTCTGTTTTGGATAAAAACTAATTTAAATGTGGTGGTACCAGGCTGTGAGCTCATTCCTACAATGAAGCAAACAAATGTTATTGCCTTCACTTAGACAGTCTTGCCCAATTAGGCTGATTAGAGTGATCACAGCGATGTCTCCTGAATGCACAAGAAAGTAGTCATGCTCAGATCTGTTATATAATATTTATAGACTCTGTGGTCTAACTTCAGACGAATTAAAATATACAATCTCGTATTTCTACGGACCCAGGGAATGAGAGTCACATGTTTGCCAAAAGCAGGAGACAGAGCCAGCAATTTCCCTGACATTTACGTTGAGAAGAATTTCTCTGAGAAATTGTAAACTCTGCTGTAAACTGCTATTTTAAACAACAGAGAAATAGCTCATCTCTGTCACCTGGAAGTTTAACCCCAAATCACAGTTCGCTCTTTGCTTGACTTTAGAAATGGACTCTATCATTTTCTCCTACGTGGATCAACTTAAGACAGCCTGACTCCATGAGAAAATAACCTATGTTATCCCCTATTCAGTCTGATTATTTTATTATTATACCCAAAGTGTTATTAGGGACCTGATTTACTTAGATATTTCCAGGATTAAATATGGGCTTGACCGTGTTTCTGTGACTGGTAAATGGTATGTCAAGGTCACTAAGAAAAAGAAACACAATGTTTAAAACAGCAGTTCGTTTGACCAAGAGAACGTGTTCATGTTATAACAGAATAGATGAGAAAGTGTGTATAATAAAAAGGCAGTGTTGCCGCACAGTGAAATTTTGGGTGAAGAATTTAACTCTCCTGGGCCCCTGTTCCCTCCTGTGAAATGATCGTTTTCATAGGTGACCTCATAGGTTTTTCCAGCCCTAACCATCTGTGGTCTTTGATTGTTAACACACTGGTGCTGTGGGTGGTAGTCAGGTCGAGGGGACCGAGCCCGAGAAGGCTAAGCTGTGACAAGCACAGGTCCAGAATGACCATCATCTGTGGTTATTTGAAAACAAGAACAGAGTGTCCTCAAGGACAGGGTACAGACAAGACTGGAGGCACTGCAAATGAATGAAATGGAGAAATACATATACACACATATACAGTTGGGAAGAAAATGCTTGCTTTTAAGGTAAACATTTGTTGCAATTTTTTTTTTTGCATAATGTGTGCCTTGGGGGAGACAGCTTGTTGTTGAGGAAAAAAAGAATAAAAAATCCTCTGTGGATCTCTTTGGGTACAAAAACAAAACCTGGTTGTGAAACAGAAAAGAGTCAACGGGCCCTCCATCCCAACTCCACAAACGTCCCTCACATCTAAAAATGTGAGATAGTAACCAGTTTCAAGAGAGACGGTTTCCTGGCCAGCCTTGCACATTTGATTTCTGTGCTGTCTCTTCCACTTTCTGGCTGTGTGACCTGGGGCAAATGTCTTAACCTTTCTGAACCTCAGCTTCAGAAAGTGATGGCTGTGTTTATTATAAATATTTGTGCAGATGCTGATGACAGTGCCTGCCTGGTCTTTCACTTTACTTGAACTATGAAGTCAGAGAGATTTACCTGTGTGGACTCAGGAGCACCCACACGCTGAGAGCACAGGGGAAGTCCAACCGCAGAATGCCTTTTGGTTTCTAAAGAAGGTAAAACGTAGAAAGAAAGAGGTAGAACATGAAAAGTCACAAGATTTAGCAGCATTCGTCTTAGTACCACATGTCCTTTTGTTAAGGGCATCCCTCATTGATTTGTTGTCTTGAATTCCTGTGTTCCTAACCTGGAGCTGGATGTCTCCAGGTTAACAGGTTGCATGATTTTGATATTAGTATCAATACAGTTGTTTGTTCAGTTATTCCTTCCTTCATGCAATAATCATCTGCAAGCTACCAGACATTCTGGTGATCTTTCCTAGAAATTTTGGTTGAGTTGGGTAGATGAGAGCCAACAATTTTTTATTAAATTTTTATCATGCTTTCCAAACAACTCTCCTGTAGGTGATCTGAAGTTTCCATCTTGTGAAACTCAGACCTACAGTTTCTGTGGCTGAAGTCCACCAGCTTCCCTGGAATCAGAGCCTTCTAATCTCTTCCAGGGCATACCTCCTACTCCACCTGTCTTTGCTCTGCCCAGGCTCTTGCCAGCTCTGCTGCTTGACCTCTGCACCTTCCTCAAGCTGCCCACAGACTGGCCCTGAACCTTAGCACAAAATGACACAAAGAGTAAATAATACGTAGGTTTGGCTACTTACAGAGTTGACATAAATTACAGAACTTTTGGGAAATAAATGCAACTGAATCTTTGACTCATCATGGCACAGAGTGAAGTGAAGGTTGGGTAGCCATCTGATGAATTTGATCAGTGTAGGCAGTTCACTTAGGTAAGGCAGATCCCAGTGTGTTCCAGGGACCTTTCTAGACTTAGACCTTTACAAAAACAAAACCACCTCCACTTGCTGTCACTGTGTGTAATCACAACTAGTGCTTAGCTGGGACTCACTTGTCCGTGATAGTACACATCATGTAGAGAACACAGAGACCTAGATTGCATCAGTTTAACAAAAAACTGTCATGCCTACATGTCTCATGGTATATAAAGAAGTTAAAAAAAATACTCAGCTAGTGGAGCTAGGATTAAGAGAGGCTGATGAGGTTAGTCAGATTAAGGTCAGATTTCAAAACAAAATAATCAATCAATCCAGTCATCAGTGTGCCCACAAACTTGTCTCGAGCGTATGCAGATAGATGCAGATTTGTATGTACCTGAGAAAACTATCCTAAGGATAGAAAAAGCACAGCTGGAAAATAAATTGGACAAAAAATTTCTGATCTTTGAGTATTTTGTTTGATTCATTCCTTTCTATAATTGTAAAATGCACATGGGAGTGAAATTTATGGTCCCCATGCAGTAGAATAGCATAATCTTAAACTAGGGAAATGATGGGACCAACTGCTGGTTTCTAAAATGTGGTTAGGGTGTGTGTTTAAAGAGGGCCCTATCAGGCCTTTATTCTATAAAATAGCTAGACAAATAAATCTGAGGCATCTGAGGATAATGGCATCTTGAAAGATAATGGATATTCAATCTGGGATATGGGAAGGAGATAAAGCCTTGGCTAGGGTATGTTTAAAAAAAAAAAATCAGACTGCCTGTTAAACTACTGGATAGACTAGTCCCTATAAATTTTCAAAGGAGTGTCCTGGGTTTCATCCAAGAGGCTATTGCAAATGAGATACTCACTGCTAAAACCCTCCACAGCTCTTCAGAAATTTTAGGGTCCGTTCATGTAACATATACCTCATGCCTGGGGTTAATCACCAGTAGTTCTTGGCAGACTGAAAGCTTTAATACTATTAAAGCAAACCCGTGAAAAAGTGGAAACATCTCCACTAGATTTTAATTCAAAGATGAGGTAGATTCTTTAAAAAATGTTACAAATGAATTTATTTACAAAACAGAAGTAGACTCACAGACATAGAAAACAAATTTGTGATTATCAAAGGGGAAAGTGGAATGGGGGTGGAGGGAGAGATAAATTAGGAGTTTGGGATTAACATATACACACTACTATACATAAAACAGATAAACAACAAGGACCTACTATATAGCATAGGGAAGTATATTCTATATCTTGTAATAACCTATAATGGAAAAGAATCTGAAAAAGAATATATATATACATATACATAAAAAATTGAATCATTTTGCTGTATACTTGAAATTAGCACAACATTGTAAACTAACTATACTTTAATTTGAAAAATGGTTAAAAAAAAAGACAGGATGGTTTCCTAACCCTATCCACTATCAGATATTTTCTAAATGCTAAAAGGAAAATTATGGGTAATCCTTACTATTGTTTTTCAAAATTTAACCACAGTTAATTTACAATATTGTGTTAATTTCAGGTGTACAGCTTTAGGTTCTTTTCCTGATAGGTTATTACAAGATATCTTACTAGCGTTTTTGTTTGTTTCTGGGAAGACTGTGCTTCATCTACTCCATTTACTGAGAGCATCCACTGTCAACCCACAGGACATAGGGCTTCAGTGTAATGCATTAAATGACTTTAAGGACATTCACAATCAACATCACTGCCCTTTGGACAACTTCTCACATTTATAGAAAAATTTTTTCATAAATACTTCCCCCCATAAAAATTTGTATTAGTGGTGGAAGGATGGAAAGGGAGGTGCAGATATGTTCTCCCTCACTTTCTATTTGGCAAAGTGCAAAGAGTCTTTTCTCCTCCCTGTGTTCATGTTCTTTATGTCAATGTGACTTGGCTCTTCCTCCCATGAAGGGGTGAAATCTATTTCCCCATTCCTTGATTCTGGGCTGACCTTGTGAGTTCTTTGTCCCAAAGGAATGTGATTGAATAGCAGTGTGACAGTTCGGAACCTAGGACTCTTGAGGCTTTGAAGATTTCTCCTCCTCCTCTGGAACTCTGCCATTAGATCAAACCTGGCTAGGTGAATTGAGGATGAGAGACCAAATCAAGGGGATTTCAACTGCCCCAACCAACATCTTGCCAGAGAAGCCTATGGGCAGCTGACCTCCAAAGATGTGAGAAAGTCCAGTCACAATCAACAGAGGCTTTATCTGACCTGTAACCAATAGCAAACACACAAGCATGTCTAGCTGAGTCCAAAAGAACCAGCCGGTTGACTAGTAGACTCATGGACAGTAATAAACGCTGACTGTTTTAAGCCATAAAGTTTTGAAGCTTTTGTTAAGCAATAGCACATTAATAGAGTTGGTGGCACTAAAAATAAGAAAATGAAGGGAAGGAATCAAAATATGAGTTTCTGTCCTCAAGAAGCAAACATTTCTGTGTTTTTTAAGACTTCACATCATATTTGGTGAGGGCCATCATGTTCTCCTAGCTTTAGATGTGGGAAGTATGCACGGTGATGATGACAATGGCATTGAGAAATTATAAGCTAAAAAGAAAATCCCAAAGAACTGTGGGTGGGGCTTATTTTGATGGGAGAAAATTTTGCACTCCTAATGATATTGCCTAAAAGGACTTTCAAATCTGTACCATACATTCAAGCCATGCATCTCATTATGCTATACATTTCATTAGGCTATAGGCTTCATTAGACACTTGAATCAAGAATCTCATTACACACTCCAGACACACATCTCATTATACTATGCATCTCATTAAGCTCTCAGCCGAGAACAGATGTAAAATAGACAAATTTCACCAAGGCTTTGATTCCAGCCCACATGGCATTCTCATCAACAACAGAGCAAGGGTGGACCAACAATTGGGTGATTTCTGAATGACACTTGACAGAGAGGAACCGGTTCAAGCCGGCACTATTAAATGACCGAGGAGAAAAAATAGCTTGGTGTCAAATTCCACTTTGCTGTCCATTCTAGGAATGTGTTCCTACTGTCAATCAGGAATCACCTATCAGTGAAGAGCCAGCCGGAGACGGGGGGAAAGAGGGCATGTGTCTGTAACACTGCAGTCATCTGTCAGGAGGCAGACACTCAACAAAGGGGAGCATCAATGTCACCTTGAGTTTGGCTTTAGCAATTATATCTGTTCTGTGTCCCCCGCTGTAATCAGTTGTCTGGCATCTTCATGAATGGGTCCCTTGATGACGTCCTTGGTTAAGCAATACTTCTTTGGTCACCAGTGATAAAGACCCAACTCACACAACTTTAAGATTAAAATGGACTGAGCAACCCAGACATGTGGTTTATTTCAAGCCCAACTGTATCCAAAGGCTGAAGCAACATCACTAAGACCCTGATGCCTGCCTATCTCTCTGTTCTGCTTTGTTTTGTATTGCCTTCGTGCTTAGCACCCTTTCCTCATGAGATGGTTGCAGGGGGCTCTAAGCTTTCATCATCCTCTCAGCTATCAATTCTAGCAAAAGACAGTGTCCTTAGAAAGAGACAACTAAATCCTGGGAGATGACTCTCATTGCTCAGTTTCAGTCAAATGCCCATTCAGAAACCAATCTCTTGGTATCAGAAAGATGGAATAATCTGAATCCCCAGTCATGGGTCATATGCTTTCCCAAAATATAGCCATAGATTGAAAATGGAGGGAGGGCTGGACACTGAAGGAATGATAGGGAGACAAAAATAACTCGTGTCTACTTTGCTTGCTCTGTCCTGGGGACACACACAGGTCTGGTAAAAATTCTACAGTATATGTGCACTTTGCAAACTGGGGGGTTCTCCTTGGTCACCAGGAAAATACTTGTCACTAGTATTCAGATAAGAGTCATCTCTTAAGCAATCCAGGGGCTAGATGAATACCATGGATGTTTCTCAGTCTCTTGTGATACCACAAAGTGCAAACAATCATTGTCCTGGGAACTGAGGATGAAGCGAGTGTGCCAGAGATAGCATGATCCCGTATCCCATCAAGTCTTCTGTTTTGATGGCTAAACTAGTTCTTCTCGCTGCTGCCTCATGCCCGAATGTCTTTAGGAAAGTTAATTAGGGGAAATAAAAAATACAGAAAACAAACCAAACAGAGGGGAGAAAGTAGAGTTGACTTAATTCCACACTCAGATGCAAAAGACATCTTGAGTGCTCTCTTGAGAATAAATTGAGGGCAAGAAAAAGTAAAAAAGCACCCTCAAGAATATCAGAGATAGAGGAAGAGTAGAAGGCCAGGTAAGAAGACACGGAATAAAGGAGAGCAAGGAGGAGTGGAGAAAACCAGATGGTACTGAAGGCAAAATTCTTCAACGTCATGGTTTGCCTTGGGCAGTCCCCTAGACAGAGGTAGCACTCTGAAACTTTGAATAAATAAAAATTTTCTTTAATCTGAAAGGGTAATGATTTTGGTAGACAGCACTATGGAGGGATGTCCAACCAGAACCAGTTATTAAAGAATATTTGCACTGGAGTTTCTAGACAGCCTTACTCTGAGAAGACTGGATATCAATCCAGTCTTGAGCTTATAGGTCCCTATGAAACTCCTTGTGTGTGAAAATATTAGAGTTTAAACATTTCCTCCACATTCCTTTGAGATGAAGTGCAGCATCACCAATTGTCCAAAGTAGACAAAGCGGTTTCCTCTTCCAGCTTACCAGGTTTTTTTTCTAAAAAAAATTATTTCAAGGGAAGGTTTTAGAGCAGACCAGAGGTTGGAGTAGTAACCATCGTTATGGGTCAAATTCTAACTTCATGTAGTAATATATTCCCTCTGGTGCCACTTTTCGCTGAAACCAAATTATGTCTAATTTGCAGTTGATTTTTACCCCAAGAACATCCTAGAACCAGAGAAATTTGATCAGTTCATGTTAATAAGAGCAAACTTTTCACATACTTAAAAATAATCTCATCAGGTCTCATTTATTAAAAAGTAATAAAGTACATATGCTATTATTTTAAAATAGTGCCTTTTTGCTTTTTGTTTGATATGACTTGTTTTTGAGCTTTTTTGTTTGTATTCTTTCAATTAAATGCTTGGGTCCATCACACCATTCTTGAACACAAAGGTCAGCTGGTAAAGATTTAGCTCCTCTACTCTTTCTTGGCTTTTGGAAACATACCCTCATTCTTCCATCTACTTTCCAACAGCAGGTGATTAAGAGAGTTTGTGTGTTGTTAAAAATAAAGAATATGTGACTTTAATAGACATTTGATCTCACATTCAGAATCAGAAGCAAGCTATTGTCCCCTTTTTGCCTTATAAGTTCAACTCTGAAACCATAGACTAAGATGGTAATTATAGGGTAAAGGGTAAAATGTAAAAGCCAATATGTTTTCCTGTGAAATTGGCCCCCTACAGTCCTGAAAACAAGGACACATGATTTTTCCCCCCTTTTTTCCTCTCTCTTTATTTATTTATTTGAAGTGTAGTCAATTTATAATGTGCCAATTTCTGGCGTACAGCATAATATTTTAGTCATACATATACATATATATATATATTCATTTTCATATTCTTTTTCAGTATAGGTTACTACTAGATAGTAAATATATTTCCTTGTGCTATATAGTAGAAACTTGTTATTTCTCTATTTTATATATACTAGTTAGTATCTACAAATCTCAAATTCCAAATTCCCAATTTATTCTTTCCGACCCCTTTCGCCCCTGGTAACCATAAGTTTGTTTTCAATGTCAGTGAATCTGTTTCTGTTTTGTAAATAAGTTCATTTGTGTCTTTTTTTTTTTTTTTTTGATTCCATATATGCATGATATCATATGACATTTTTCTTTCTCTTTCTGGCTTACCTCACTTATAATGATGATCTCCAGGTCCATCCATGTTGCTGTAAATGGCATTATTTTTTTTTCTTTTTTATGGCTGAATAGTATGGACACATGATTATGAAAGTCCATGCATCCCAGACCTCCTCCTTACATCCAGCTTTCTGAACAATATGGTAGATGGACAATGCAGTGGGTGTTAATGATAGTACAAGATAGCTCATGACCCCATTTCCAAATGATGCTTAGATTTTTTTCTTAATTAAAAAAAAATTGTCACAAAGACATTTAATATGAGATCTGTCTTTTTAAATTTTAAGTCTACAATACATTATGTTCACCATAGATATAGAATTGTAAGGAAAAATTTGGGAGTATACAGTAGGTCAATTTCAAGACAATAGTGAGAGAAATTAAGGGTCTTGGTGTCTGATTATCAATCTCATGCATTTTAGGAGAGCTTATTAGGCTGGAACACAGTTACTTGGTGGCCCACTTGACAAAAAGAAAAAATGATGTGAGCCTTTAACAGAAAATATCTACTTCAGAGTTTGGGGTCCTGTCCCTCTGAAATGCCTTTGCTCATCACAAGTCCAGGTAACACTTTTCTCTTTCCATTTTGTTGTGAAACTCTTGGCACTTGGATTTCATTTTACATACACTATTAAATAATATTTAGATATTCAAAGCTAAAAGGATTTGCTCACTTGGCTAAGGTGGTAGAATATATAGACTTTCCAAAAAAGGCGTTCTGACCTTTGGGTGAACAGTAGAACTTAAAATGCTTTTGTTATAACGTGGCATGGGGGAAGTGTGATTTAAATGTAAATCTTTTATCTCCAAAGCCATAACAGACTATGCCTTGGAGGTATGAGAAAATGCAAGCTCTAATGTGGAGCATATAAAAAAAAAATTAAAACATTTAGTGCAGCATCAAATCTGCTTTTCTGAACTGCATTTTGCTCATAAAATACTTAGAGTCTACAGTATTGTATTTATATTTAGAATGAACTGTTCTTTAACCATTTAGACTTCAGCGCCTTAGCCTCTGGTTCTGAAACTCAAGACAGCGCGCTGCCTGTGAACCCCACCTTTCTCCTCCTTCTAACCTCCAAACTCCCCATGTGCCTCTCAGCCTGCGGAGCGAGTGTCCTCATGGGCAGATCCGCCCCCTGGAAACACTCCAGCCTGGCCCCCACCTCCGTGAGCTGCGCGGATAGCGGGGAAGGACAATGTCACTGTGGAAGGTCATAGCTCCATTTTTATTTCCTCGACCTGCCCCATGGCTTTGAGAAAAGAAATACAGTCCTGCAATTTGGACCAAGCTGTAGGCAGGACTGGGTTTATGACAGGTTTGTATATGGGCTACAGACTGGGCACAGTGGGAACTGGGGATCCTGCCCAGATCCTGCTCGCCGTTTTCCATATGGCTCTGCTGGTGTTAATCGTACGTCTCCAAGCCCACATACACGCTCCCTTTTAGGAAAATCCTGCCATTCCCTCGTGTGTTCACCGCCTGCTGGCTTATCTACTCCTGGCACCGGTCTCCCAGACGATTTTCTCTGATACCACATGCAGACCAGGCAGAAGTCTTCTCTCTTTGCCTCCAAAAGAAACAAATGTCTTCTGCAGCTCTGAGTGGAATATTTCACTTGGGTCCAAGTTCTCTGGGAGCAACGTAAATTAGAAACCAGGTCTTTTGTGTTCTCAGAACTGGCACTTAATAGACACTTGAAAAGTTTGTTCAGTGAAGAAATGAGTATATTTCACATCCTTCTGACTTTTAGATTTAAACTTTAACCCTTTGTATAAGCTGAAGGAGTTATATTTTCAGAACATTTCCTGTTTCTTCTACCAGGAATCCTCTAGGATGCTATGTCTTCTTTCAGCTGCCCCTACATCCCAGGTTAGAAGTGGTCCCCTCTTGTAAACTCTTAATGCATCCAGCATTTTCTTTCTTAGCCCTAGTGCAACTAATTAAGTGGTGGTGTATGGAGTTGAACATCTGTTGTTCTCTTAACTAGACTGTAAGCCCATGAGAGCAAAGGGTCATATTTCTCTTATTCCTCACTGTACTTACAACACCAAGACAATGTTTGATGTATAAAAGGCATACTATTACATTTATCAGATGAACGATAGAGAATCAATCAATGATTTTCACAGTGTGTATATGATTGCTTGGTTTCCTGGTTTGCCTAAGATATCTTTAGTCACTCCTTTAACATCTCCTTTAAATTTCCCCGCAGATCTCCACTCCTGGCTCTGAATGTCTTTCTTGGCTCAGGGTTCTTTACATCCACTTAGAGCTCTTTGCTAGGATGTTATAACATAACATTCATGCATATAGATAGATTCAGGACAATTCTAGTACATTCCCCGCATGTATTCTTGTCCACCCATAAAACTCTCCCTTGCATTCCATTCTCATGACAATTAAGCATTGCCCAGAAGTTTATCCTTATCCCTAGCATATACAATAATGTACATGATAATTATTCTTTCACTGTAAGACGGGAAGCCTGTAAGATGGCAGTGCCACCCCATTCTGCAGAGAAAGAATCTCAGGTTCCCTCACACACAGCAGAGTCATTGATTCACTCTGTGCTGTAGTGCAGGTCTCTTGGTCCAACATCATAATTTCTTTTTATAGTACTTTCCTTTTTTCTGTTCAGGTATTCACAGTCCTGAGCCAGATGCTGATTATTTCCAACTGGGGCTAAGAAACTTTTTCATTTCTAGAATGCTCTTTTTTTTTTTTTTTTAAGATCTGTCTTTTTCATTTCTTCTATCATTTTGTCTAAATATTAGAGCTTTAAAAAGTTCCCTGGTCATCATGCTATGAGTTCTTTAAAGGGAAAATTCCCCAAAGGCGGACAGCTCAGCAAAGTATTTACTATCAAATATGATTAATAGATAACAATATCCTTAATATATAAAGAGCATATAAGATAAATATGAAAATTCTGAAGATTGTAATTGAAAAAAGAGGTAAGACTATAGATATCTAATCAAAGAAAGACCATAGTAGGTCAGTAAACATAAAGAAAAATATCCCTAGTAACTGGCAATAAAATAAGAGAATATAAAATTTGGGTTTTTTTTTTTATGATTGTAGTTAATGTTTGGTATGTCTCATGAGTACTTCCTTAGATTTTCAGTCAGATGACCACCACTCTCAGCAAATTATAATAGTCATAAAAATATCTATGTCTATTAACCTCATAATCCTCCTCTTAGGAATCTAGCATAAAAAATATTATTATAAATTTAAATAAAGTATCATATAAAAATGTTCTTCACTGTGCTGGACTAGATCCTAGATTAAAAAAAAAAAAAGAATTTGAAAATGGACTGTGGATTAGATAATGATATTATATCAGCATTAAAGTTTCAAATTTTAAAACTTGTTCTGTGGTTACTTAAGAGAGTGTTCTTGTTTTTAGGAAATCACACTGAAGTGTTTAGGTGTAAAGGGATAGTTTACTCTCAGTTCAAAAACATTTATGCAAGTTTAAATGTGTGTTTGTGGTGTGTGTGTGTGTGTGTGTGTGTGAAAGAGAGATAGAGAGAAACAGAATGATAAAGCTGGCTAAAAGCTATATGGGAATTTCTTATAATATTCTTACAACTTTTTCTGTAAGTTGGAAATTGTATCAAAGTAAAAAAAGTAACAAACATGCTCTTCACTGTGTTATTATAAAAATGAGAAAAAAATAGAAACAACCTACACGTTAAAAAGTAGAAAAGCTAATTAAACTATGACACAGCCTCATGATGAAACAATAAAGAACCTATTAACATTGTTTACAAAAAAGTTAAGAAAACAGAAGAATGCTTACAGTACACAGCAAAATGAAAAGATTTGAACAAAAATCACAAATACAACATGCCATTAGCTATGCAAAAACAGTATAAATTATTGATTGTTGGTGGAATGAATAGTGATTTTTATTTTTCTGTTATACTGTTCCTTATTTTTCATGTATTTAAAATGATAAGCATGCATTCATTTCATAAAGAAAGGGAAAGATTTCAATTTCTAATCTTCACTTTCCTTTTTCATTATCTATTTATTTATTTTCCAGGAAAGAAGAAATTGTCCACTTTGTTCCATGAAGCCCTTCACTAGAAGAGCAAGATCGGGGTCCAATGTCATCATAAAACCCTACGTTATGATGGCATTCGGCTTTTTAGATGCTCATCCACACCCACGCCCTCTTGTTTACACTGCAAACTTCCAGTGTGGGAAAACACACACTCATCACTAATTTCTAATAGCTCAGAATCACATGGCATATCTTGCTTCCGGATAATAGCGCTATTTTCCATTCTGGACCCTCGGTAAGTAGAATATTGGAGCCCTGGCTTGGAGGCCAGGAAAACCTCTGTTTGAAACTTGACTGCTAACTAACCATAAGGCCTTGAGGACATTTCTACATCTCTTTGAGCTTCAGTTTCCTCACCTGTAAAATGGGAATGTCAGGGCTTGACCTTCTAGGGTAGCTGTAAAGATTAAACGCAGTAACGTGTACAGAGGAGGTTGCCTGGTGCCTCCTCAGCTGGGGAGACGTTAGAGTCACTGTTGAGATCATCTCCTGATTTTTTTTTACAACTTGGGAGGTTGACTGAGAATCTGTCTTCCAATTCCCTAGAACAGACCAAGAAGAAACCGAAGCTCCAAGACTTGCACCTACATCCGGTCTCTTGACTCTGAGTTTTCAGTCATTAAAGACTAACAGGAACACAAGAGGGCAAATCAGGATATCATCATATGAATCCACTTCAGGGTTCAACAAGTCACGCTTTTTTCTTGAACTTCAAAACCAGTCACCGACCTCTAAAGGAAGAGTGACTGTCCCGTGCCTTTCTTAAAGATCAGGCAACAAGGAAATGCCACAAAGCCAACCAAAGCGTCTCTCTTTTTTTTCTGCTTTCTCATAATGCCACTCACAGAGCAGCTACTTGCAGAAAATCTTTCAGACTTTCGAGTTTTCACGGCACACAGTTGTTTTCTTCAGAGGATTATATCCGAGTCTACCAAGTTTTCCCGCCAAAGCAACACAGCCTTGCTCCTGAATAAGCCAAGCTGTGGTGCACAGAGGCCAGGGGGAGTACTGTTCCCGCCCAAGCAGAATTATGCTGCCCTCCTGCAAAGGCCACCTGGGTAAGGCTGAAAGGATTTCAAAAGGATAAGAATTTAAGGACCAAATATGTAAAAATGGTAAGCCCTTGGACATGTCTTCATTTCTCTCTGCAAAAGAATGAAAGCAATTCAGAATGTTTCTTAAATGAGAAATGGTATTCAGCATTCAGCCTGCATGAAGGCATAAGGGGTATTTAGTCTCCTAAGGGAAGATGAGGTCCTTTCTTAACTCTTGATTAACACCATCCCCTGAAAAGAAAATGTCTTTCATGAACTTTCTGTTAAGTAAATCATCCTAGTGCAGACCCAAGTAAAATCAGGTCTGGAAATCAAATTGTTCTGTGACAGAAGCGGAGCCACTGAACAGATTTAGTGGCCAGGACAGTGATCAGAATGGGATTCGTTAGTACAGACCATGTTCCCAGCTCCCAGGACCTTCCTACCTTACGAGAAACTCTAACTTCTTTCCTGGCACCCCCGGCTCACCCACGAGTCCCTGCCCATCCTCCTTCAGAGCTTGGCTGACAGTCTGTAAATCCCCTGTAAATATTAGCTAACAACAAAGATGTGCTCTCCTTCCCTCTAAGGGCATTTGCATCTAAGAATAAATAAGCTTTCATCTTCCCAAAAAATGAAGTTGTAATGGTGGAACCACCAGCACTGAGTCTGAGATTTAATAGTAGTGTTCTCTGATTCCAGGAACTTCATTCTAGGTACCTATGTAGGATCCAGATCTCAAAGAACTTACAGTCCAGTGAGAAAAAGCTTGCAGTCCGGCCAGTCTAGTGATAAAATACCCTATACCTCAGCCTCAGCAGGGATGTGCACAGGGTTACATGTAGCCAGAGGAAGGACATCTGAGACAGGGGATCAAGAATGCCTAAGAATGAAGGATGGGACAGGCTGTCACTTACCACACAATTTCACATCTCCCATAAGCATTAATAGAAACCTAGGCAGGGGGGTTCTGCCCATTTTGCAGGTGAGCACGCTGAAGTCAGGAGAAGTTCACTGGCCTGGCCAGGGCTAAACAGCCAGTAATGGTGGAGCCATTATGGGGCTAAACCCAGCCCTGTAGCTACTCATTCAGAGTTCATTTTCCGGGACCCATCATGGGCTCATCTGTCCTCCTTCCAAACTTGGCTAAGTGTTTATCTGCAGAGGATAGGATTCAGTCTTCTTAGGAACAGGACCAATCAACTCGGCTTAAGTGACTCAGGAGTTTCAGGGCAAATCTAAATGCAACCACCATAATGTGAAACATCAATTCCTTCACCTCCTCCAGGAAATTTAGGGAAGTGAGATGGGGAACAGAGTCTCCCTTGAAAGGGTCTGGAGATTCAGTAAGAACACAGGATGGCTTAACATCCCAGCCCAGCCCTTGTTGGTGAGAAACCAAACCACTGACTTTCTGCAGAATCAGTGACATACAGCAGAAGCTTAAAAAAAATATAAATAAAAATAATTTTTTACTATTTCCATTGTAAAGAAAAAAATCATTTTTGAAAAGTTAGGAGGAGAAGAGTCTGATTTCACCAAAGGCCATGGAGTGAGATCACACAGATATCTTCTTTAAAGCTTGCAAGAGTCCATTCATTCAGTCATTCAACAAATGCTTGAAGCCTACCGCGATCAGGCACAGTCACAGGACACCCTGATACAGAGAGTCATGCCACAAGGGTTTTGCTTTCAAATACCGCAAATCCTGGTGGCAGAGCGAGTTCAGTGTGGTTAAGTTCTATCAGGGAACATGGTGGGTCACCCAATCCAGACGTGGGAACAGGATGCCGGGTTGTCCAGGCAAGGAAGTGAGGTGATGTCGCGGCTGACACAGGTGTCGTAGTGAGGAAGCCAGGTGCAAAGAGAGCCACGAGGCTTCCGGGCCCAGGGAGCAGCACAGGCAGGCAGGAGGCCTTTTGAGAAATTGCAAAGGATTGTGGGGAGGGATGGGTAGAGGTGAGGCATGAAGGAAAACTGAAGCCAGTAAACTCAGCTGCAAATTTAATGGGAAGCCTCTGGAAAGTTCAGAGCAGACAGCAGAATCTATCAGATTTTCTCTTTAAACAGATTTCACTGCAGGATTGAGGAGTAACAAACAATGACACAGCTGACTTTAAAAACCCCACAAAACCATTTTGAGGGAAAGAAGTGTGAAAGAGAGCAAGAAGGCTGAATGCCACCAGATAGAGTAAGACCTCATTCATGTATACCCTGCTATTAACAAAATTCGTCCTAAGTCAACGTAGGTTGAACTAAACTTTACTTCCGCATTGTTGCAAAAACCAAAAAGAACTATTTCAAGCAAGGTAATACTGTGCAAACGAGATTGCTGTGAGACTGTTTTTTTTAAAAAAAAAAAAAAAAAAAACTCTTTTCCCGGTTTTGTTGGACTACTACGGTATCCATTTTCTTATCAAAAATGTCCTGGGATAATTCCAAATGAGTATCAATTATTCATTAAAGCAGACCTGGCAGTTCAGTGATCTTAAAATTATAAAACTTCCTTAAAAAAAATAACACTTCAGTCATTTAGACTGGCCTCTCTCCAATGTAAGGATTTACTCTACCAGCTTTAACTGATTTGCTCACAAGGTTAGCAAGCAGTTTTGGAATTGTGTCATCAAGAAGGAAACGGATCTGAACAGCCCCCAAGAATTAACATGTCTGCTCCAATGTGAGCAGTTTATTCCCTTCACACCAGTAGATTTTGGTTCAGTGATTATTAAATTCTGGATTATTGGTAGGAAAAACATTATACGAACAAAGTCGTCTTTTAGATTTGCCCTTTTTGTTTGATTTTTGTTTATTTTCCTTGGGTCTCTTCCATCCACAGTGAGTCACTCATTTCTCAAACACACGGCATAGCCCGATGCTGACGCTGCGCTATATACATCGTGAGGTTGGGGATGCCGAGGGCTCAGTTCCTGCCTTCAAAGTAACCGGCATCTGGTGAGGGATATTGGGACAGAAACAAACCCCAACTAAATGATGATGCAATAAATCCCACAATGGAGTCTAGTTTGGGGGTGATGGAGTAGAGAAGAGCAGGAACCCAACTGTCCGGAGGATGCGTTCAGGGAAGGTTCCCCAGAGGACGTGACCGGGAACAGCCTGATCAAACACGTTAGCAGACAAAAGGCATTTCAGGTAGAAGAAATGAAGATGTGAAACAGCATTGAGTGTGTGTGAGAAAGTGTGACTAGTTGAGAGTGGACAGAAATGTTTTATGGGGAGAAGACTTGAGGGAAAAGGACAAGGACGTAGGTGGGGCGTCTCATAAGGGTTCTCATTCCACGCCAGGTGTCTTGCAGGCAGCTGTTGGAGCATCTATAAACGAATTCCACGCTAACCGCCAATGTCTCCAGCTGTGGAAAACCGTTTCTGCCCCGTCATTCCCAGGAGGTGTTGACATTCTGATCAAATGACAGGGACGTGATAGATTCTAGGATACCCAGAAGGGAAACCTGATGTCTTTCCCCACATAGTTTACAGGAGAATAAACGTATGCTCAGTCTATCTGCTCGCATTGCTTTTATAGCCCCCTGCACAGACACTCAGATAAGATTTTAAAAAGCCCACTGAAATTAAATACCAATCATCTTAATCACACACACTCACAGACACATGCACACACAATAAGCCAACATGATTTTAAAATATGAGGAAATGTGGTGGGAAAATCTATCCAAAAATGTGCGTGTGCCTGCATGTGTGTCTGTGTGTGTGTGTGACTGTGTGTGTGTGTGTACTTTCTTTTGCTCCCATCCATTTTAGCACAAGTAAGGTTTCTGAGAAGCATTATCCGTGGAGTAAGGCATGGACCACAAATAGGCAGGGACAAGTAGTTCCAAAAACTTGATTTAAAAATCAAGAGCTAATATTAAGAGACTCAGAGCAAAGCATTCACATCATAAATCTGAGTCGGGAAGAATTCTGGGTGATGCAAGACTTGTTTTCTGGCCACACCACGAGGGGACCTGAATCTTCTCTGGGAGGAAAGAGGGAGGGAGAGACAAAGCAGAGAAGAGAGTTTAGGGTGGGATTCCTGCCCGAGGCTCGGTCCCGCGGGGATCAAAGAAACCCCAGAATATATCTGGGTGATTGCAAAATAAAATTTAGCCAGAGAAAGATAATTTTTCTTAGAAAAATCACACTATTCTTAGAAAAGCCAAGCCCTTCTCCTGTAGGAGGGAGAAAATCTGGCAGGGCAGACATAACTGAAGGGGGATCTGAGAGTCTGCAGTTTTTCCAGGGCCACAGAGCTGTAGGGTGAAGCAGGCCAAAGCTTTCTGCAGCTCCCGGAGGAATCCAGAAGAATCTGGAAGCTCCAGAATTAGCTGGGGCATATGTTGGGGCCAGAAGGAGACAGTGCTTCAACCCAGCACACGTGGCCACGGCAGGGGGAGCAGGGACATCTGAAGCAACACAAGTAAAGGGCAGTGACCCAGGACCTTCAGGGCTGGTCGCCTGCTCAGACAGCTGGCAAATCGGAAGACGCACGGGGACCAATACACCCTGCCCTCAACCCAGAAGCAAAAGGTCTAGGGGGAAGGAATACTGCCTTGACTGAGCAGCTACTCAAAAGTGAGTGCCTTTTAAATCCCAAGTGATTGAGTGACCTTGATTTGGCAAAACAATGTTACCAGACACAGTAGAAATGGGATCTCATGAGCCTGGCAGAGCTCAGAAATTGAGCAATAAAGTAAATTCGATTTTATGCACTTGAATTCATCACTGCACAACTTATTTTCATGTCACATGTATTTCGTCTTTAAGGAAGCAAGTGGGACACCCGAACAGGTCTCTTCTAAACTAAGTAAAGCATCAAGGAGCTGGGTTGACGGAAATAAAGCTGGTGCGGAGAGCTTTGTGTCGGTTGTCGATCACGAAATATGGAGACATGAATCCGTTCATCTTGGAATCAAACCAACAAGCTTGAGTTTATTGGCACTTTCCTATAATTCTCTTCAAATTGGATTAGCATGTAGGGTGGAAATGTACAAAAAGTATCTTAAGCCCCTTGAGAGCATTTTCCCCTCCAATCCTGCCTTCGAGATGGGAGAGAAAGCTGGGGGAGATGGAGTGAGTGGCCACTTGGTTCTACGTGTCACTGCTCAGGGATCTGGGTGGAGCATCCTTTGCTTCAGCTATGTGAGGAGTCCTCTATAGATATGACCTCCTAATGGCCACATCCATGGTGCCTCTCATTTCAAAACCTGATGGGACGCTTATGAGAGGAGCACAGAGGAGGCCTGCCCTGTCTTAAAGGACAAGTGAAATACACAGTGATCCTAAAGGTCCTTTCAAGTCACACTTTTATAATAAGCCCAGATATCACCAGCCTTTTGGGGGATACAAAGTAGGCCCATTGCCCAACATCCAACATGCCATAAAGGAAAATTCTATCCCCCACTCTAAATATCTGACGTGTAAACTTATTGCCAGGAAAGGAAAAAGTGTTGAGAAACCTCACAAGACCCCCAAACTCTACTATAAAGGAACCAGGTCAAATAGTTGGCTCTTGAAAGACTTTTTTTTTTTTTTCTTTCTTTCTTTTTTTCAATGTAGTCATTGTGTTTAACTGGAGAAAACAAAATTGATCTCTACAAGTCAGGACCTAGAAAAAGTGTGTAATTACTAATTACACACTTAGGGGTTTATTCTCCCCTAGATACATATGCCCAGCTCCCACCAAAATTAATCTGAGTCACATTCAAGTGTAGAAGGGAGAATGGGCTCCCCAACTGTAACTGCAGAAGTCATGAAATGCCCTTATAAGCCCACGTTGCCTCATAATTATACCACAGTATTGAAGCTCAAGTTCGCAAAGGAGCGAAGACTCAATACAACTATTCACTGTGAAGCTTTCCCAGGAAAAGACCCCAGTGTGTATTGAATACTTTAGTATTTTCTTAGAAATGATTAGTTTTTTTAATTACTTTAAGTAGGGAGGAAAGCAGCCCTTTCATAATTACCCAGGTAAGGGGTAAGTTACAACCCCTTGGAGTGGGAGGTGGAGTTGAGACTTGGGTAGAAACAGGATTTCACCAGACCCTTCATTTTACCCTTTACTTTTCCAGCACGTTGACTCACACATTTCTTCATGAATGAAAAAATGAAATAACGTACAGCCAAGTGTGTGCGGTGGAGCTGTTGCGCACTCACGTTCGCGATGGCGAGTTGGAGGGCTGAAAAATGGAAAGAAAGAGACTCCTGCTGTACTTTTTAAAATAGAAGCCTAAATTGCCACTCATTGTACTTAAGCGTATTTGTAACTTAATTATTTTCTACTTGGAGTTTAATACTTATTGGAGAGAAATTAGAAAATACAAGGAAAAAATAAATAAAACTCTCTCTTAAAATATCCCACTGAGCCACTATCCATGTTACTATTTTCTCTTTTTTTAGACAGTTTTATGTTGATATACTTCTTTTTTTTTTAAATGAAGATTCAGAATCTATCTGTGAAACCGTATACAGGTGTTCGCCAGACTTGGGAAACTGAGGCAAAGTAGACCACAAATGCCGTGCTCTGCTGTGCACTTGGCGTGTGCCGGTGGTCGTATGGGCTGGAGACAGGAGAGCTCTTTCAGACATCCGACCTGGTGCAGCCCGCAGGGTCAAACTATGCAGCCTCTGTCTATTCAAGTTATCTGCACCTGGTTTGTTATTTTATGAGTTTGGGTGTTTTTGGATTTGTGCGTGTGTGTGTGTCTGTGCGTGTGCACTTTAGTTCATCCGAATTAGAGAAAGAACATAGAGTAACTATTTAGCAAGACTGAGCTCCAGAAACATGGATTTAAATATAGTTCAAACCAGGATTATATTATTAGGTGGGGGTACCCATCTCTGGCATCTAGACTGGTCGCTTCTGAAATGCGTTTGGAAGGCGCAGGACCAACGTAACACTCACTCATCTATGGGTAACGTGGACAGCCCTTGTCCTTGGAGTTGGACTGGGTAGGGAGAATCAACCTAGCTTAACAAAGATTTAACATATCTGCAGACACAAGCACGCTTACAATCTCATGCACACACACACTCGGACATGCATACACAAGAACGCTCACACGCTCACACTTACCAATATGCCAGCCTTGATAAGTCCGCAGGCCACCGTTGCGAAAGCAGCCCTCACTGTGGGAGAGGAAGAAAAAACTGGAATCCGGCCTTAAGCTTCCAATGTTTCACTTGAACTTGAGTTTACATTATCAAAGAAGGAAAAGGAAAAAAATGTGCTAGCATTTTGTCATTTCCTGACAGCTATTATTTGCAACAAATCCCCAGGTAATTTGAACTCATTAATGCTCTGATGCCCATAATCTATTTGCTCTCTTCAGTTGAGCTATTGAGGGTTTCGAAGATCTAAAAGTGCCCCCCATCCTCCCACATCTCTGCTTTCTGTCTTTTTGATATGAATTGTAGGAGCAAAGTAAACAGAGGGCTCTGATAGAATTTCCCTTTTTACAAATGAGCCATAAAATTGTCCATTAATCAGTCCTGGCTCCCAGGGGCCAGTTCACACTGTGAAGGCTTCCTTTTCCTTTTCTGATCCCCATTTTGTTGAAGAGATTACTCAACAGAAAAGAAAAAAAAAAAAATCACACAGCTATAAGCCCCAAAGAATAGGCTTAGGGAAGCCAGCTTTTTTTTTTTTTTTTTTTTTTTTTTTTTTTTTAAGTAAGCAGCCTTTGGCCCGAGCCAGATACTCATCATTCAGCCCCATTCAAAACTTTAAAATTTACTCTGTTCATTTTAGACTTCCTTTAAAATATAAAATATTCTTCTCCCCTTCCCAGAGGATACGGGACTCCCATCGCTCTTTTGGATACCACATGTAAGTCTTTAGCTCTATAAATGACCCTTTTGGATGTCTAGGGCAGGAATGCCTGAGCACAAAATACTGAAATCCTGGAAGAACACACTGAGTCTGGCACTTCAGGGCTTCCCTCAACTTAATTGCTACACGGGGTGTCCTGCGTTCATCTTGAGGGTATTTCCTTTAAAAGACAGAGGAGGAAATACAGATCAAGCTTGGAGCTGCCTCAGAGGAGACCCGGCAGGAGGTAGACCTTTTGGCTGCAGTGTCCTCACTGGGCAGCCACTTGCACAGACCAGCCTGCCTACCTGTATCTTTCCCATGGACCAGATTTCTCACTTCCAACAAGACTCCCCCACACAAATACGGACACTACACAAGCACCGTCGATACATAGGCTATTTTAAAATACGTACTTGTCATCAGTTTTAAATGCAATAGCAAAAGCAAGACATTGCGCAAAAGCTGGCTTTAATGGGACTGCAGCAAAAGAATTTTCTTTGTTTGATGTGGGGCTACTGGCTTTTGTTAGCATCTGAACCCTCACTGCCCCTCTCCCTTTATTTCTCCATTTGTAGTTTGTCCTTTATTTACACTAAGCTTAAAACCTCCACAAGCTGTCTTAAGGGATTTCTTTATTTTTCTTCACCTTTTTTTTTTTTTTTTCCCCGAGCCACACTGTTTGTCTGACCTAGGGGGTGTAGGAGGGCACGGGCTAGCCAGGAAAAGTTTTTATTTCTAAAGGAGAGTCACCTTAGGTTAACTTGGAAGCCAAACAGTTTTAAATTTTTATCTCACAAGCGTCGAAGCTCAGGGCTGTAACATGGAGTGCCGTGTGTAAAACAGAGCTATTTCTCTTAGGGGGATCCCTCGCTGAGCTGTGAGATGGCATCGAAGATCTTTAAATGAGCTGAGTGTGACTAACCAGGAATCCTTCTCCTTCGGTCATTAATGTTGTTTGGGTATCACCCTTGGTAAATTACATTAGTCTTGTAATTGATTAATTGTTCCATAAATCTTCTTCTAAGAAAGTAGATGGACCCCATAACCATTCTTCTCCTTCGTGAGAACTCCTCCAATAACACTGCACTTCGGCACATAAAATTCCGGAATGTCTGGACTTGTATTGGAAAGTGACTCACTCACACCTTGCGAACCATTCCTCCCCTGCAGAGACGACAGAAGTGCGAGTTCCTTGAATCATTGATTTCCTTCGCACAAACATGTTGGATTTTGCTAACATACCTTAAGGCTTTATTAGCCCACCTTATTTTATATGTCCTGCAGGCTTTGGCAGTTTTGCACATTTAATTGAAACGCATGGGCTTCCAGAAAAAGAACTTGCTTAAATCAGAAAGGAATTTCTCATAATCTCTCTGATATTAACACTTGGATGTTTGACAGCACCTGCTGCATCCCAGGACGTTGCGTTTATGCAGGTTGGGTCTGACTTAGTGTCTGTTTCAGGGAAGCTGCAGGAAACCTCTTGGCTGCCAAGCAGTTGGGGAGAAAGGTCAGGAAGGGTGGGGGCGGGATGCTGAGTTCAGACTTCAAGCCAAGAGCCACCTTCATTATGAATATTTTCATTGGCACCTGTGTCACCCAGGAAAACCATCCAGGAAAAGGAGTAGATGAAAGGCCAGCCTTCTGTGACAGGATGAGACCCTGCCAAGTTGCTTGGTCTGCTTGCCCAGGTCCCACTGACTTACGTGGGTTGCAGGGTTAAGTAACTTAACCCTGATGTACCTCGGGGCTCACCAGCTACTGCTGAGATCCTCCGTGAGGCAAATCACATTATCCTTCTTTGGAACAAACAGTGCATTTTAGGACCAACATTGGCAGTGCTGGCCTCATTCTCTGGCATGACACTGGAAACCAGAAGCGATTCCTGCTAGGACAAGGTGGCCGACTAGGAGTAGGTGAAAATCTCAGATAATCCACATTCCCCATGTAGCCATTCTACTAATTCTTTCCTTATTGACCTCCACAGGGAGTGGCGGGGTTGTTCTTGGAGAGTGAGGCAGGCTTGCAGACTTAACTCACGCTTCGCGCAAATGTACAAAGGAAACGAGTGACTTCACATCTCCGTAGGCACCCTAATCTGTCTCAAAGCCATCCACAACGCTGGCGAAGAAATTGGGAAGAACACCGTAGAAATGATGGAGGTCAGCAATTTAAACTGTTTCCTTAAGTACTAGGTAAATGTTTGGTTTTTCAAGTTTCCATTCATTCCTGAATTCCTCTCCAAGATGGGGTTGGAGGTCTGTGGAACGGGGCTGCATACCATGTCAAGGAGCAGGGACTGATGATGGGAGATGAATGAGGGACTTAACGGGCTGTTCCACTCCTCTAAGGTCTGAGGACCGTCACCACCTTCCCTGGATGACTGGATCCTACTTCTGCTCTAACTAATGCCACGGCCCCCAAGGTGAGGTGGTGAGTCCCAAACAATCCCTGGACCAGATGGTCTTCACTGAGGGTCTCAGCCACTTCTCCCCACCACTGCCCCCTCATCAGCAAGCTCATCAGTCAACATGCAGCATAATTTTGTTTCCTTTTTTTTCCCCTCCCATGCCATGTAGCTCAAGATTCATTAACTTCTCCATAAATTCAGGTCTTGGTGGAGCCTACAAGGTGAATCCTTACAGACAGCAGTGTTCCCAGTGGGTAGGGACATTGAGAGCTATCTGGTCAGAGTGTGGACAATACAAGGGATAATTTAAAATCAATAATAAGACTGAATAGAAAAGATAGCTTGCTTTTTATTATTACTGTGAACCAGCAATTCTAAACAATGCCGATGATTAAAATTTTCCTTCCCTCCAAAAACTATTTTGTTGTTCTAAGTTCAAAACAATTGGTACAGTAACTATTGGGTTCTAATAATACATATATAGAGTTCAAATTAGTACATTTTATTATATATCTTTTCACAAACTTGGAAATTTATCTGGAGAATTACCAGTTATACAGTATGTCCCCAAAACAGAGTCTGCTTAAATGTTTCTCCAGACGTCTCCACTTTGAGGTTTAAGAAACATGTTAGACCCAACATTTTCAGGTACAAACAGTATATCTTCATCCCCAAATCTGCCCCATCCATAGCCTTCCTCATCTCACTTGATGGCAACACCATCCTTCCAATGGCTCCAGTCAAAACTCTTGAATGCATCCTTAACTCCTCTCTCTCTTTATATCCCACATCCAATTGGCACATCCTGTTGACTCTACCTATTAAAATGTATCCAGAACCCAACCCTCTCTGACTCCATCACTACCACTCCAGGGCAAGTGTCCACAACCCCTCACCTGGACTACTCCAGTAGACTCCACCCTGGTCTCCCTGTCCCACCATTGGACCCCGTGGTTAGCAGCCAGAGTGATCTTTTAAAATCATATACCAAGTCTCATCTCATTTCTGTTCAGACCCTTCCAGTGGTACCCATTTCTCCAAAGCAAAAGCAAAAATGTTTACAGTGATTGACAAACCGGTACAGCTAGCTCCGCCTAAAACTTTGCATGGATTAAAAAATATGTGCACAAATTGTAAGAATGGTACTTAAAACCTTTGTTCTGCTCATACTCTTTCTAATAATGCATCCTAAGGACCTAATCATAAATCAAACCTAAAACTCACACTTCCTCCTCACAGCAGTGTTTATAACAACCGCAGTGATAACCCCGATAGCTGACATTGATGGAGTGCTTATTCCATGCCGTTTTCTAAATGCTTTATACAAGCTGACTAACTCAATCCTCACAAAACTTCATAAGGTATGTATCATCGCTGTTCCCATTTTATAGGCAAGCAAGCTACAAGTAAATGGGTTCGTCAAAGTCATGCAGCCAGGAAGGGGTAAATGGGATCTAAACTCAGGCAGTCTATCTGCAGAAATTATGCCCTTAATTACTTCCCCAAAAGAGCAAATTAACTAGAAACCATGTAAATATCCAACCATGTAGGTTTGGTAAATAAAATATAGTGTAACTATATAATCATGAAACACAATATTTTCTAAATCCTTAATGATGTGAGAAACCGGTTGTGATGTTAAATGAAAAATAAGAAAATCAGACATAATAATCTGAATTTCACAAGTTTACATACATACACATGCATATGCATACGTATTTATGTATAAGAAAGCAAATGTCAGGACATTTTAATAAAGATTATTTCAAGTGGACCAATTACCAGATGGTTTTATATTCTTCAGCATACTTCCTCATGTTTGATACGTTTTATTCTGCAATGGTTTTTATTTTACAACCAGGAAAAAAAAAAAAACTTGTTTTTAAAAAAAAAGTTAAACTTGTTTGCCAAAATTGTTGTTTAAATGGCTAGATAATCAAGTTTGTCATAAAGTAGTCATGAAGATTATGGCAACATCTAGTAGTAATAGAGCAGACATTTCCAAAATTTTTTCTTGCCAAGGAGGACTTACAGTTTTCTCCATCTAAATCCCAAAGTTTGAAAGATTCTATTTAATTGGAAAGAATGCCTTTAATTACCTTTAAACATTCAAGAAATACTCAGAGATGGAGAACTGCAGTATTCATGCCTTTATGATCAAACTAAGACAACCAACTTTATTTGTTAGAATTCCTGCCAAAAGCAAAAAAAAAAAAAAAGAAAGAAAATCTTAATTCAGTTAAATCAAATATAATAATATCACCAAGTTTTTAAAGTGTTGAAGATTACTTGAAGACTCTCATTTCCATCTTTACAGAGGACTTTGCATTTGGAGGCACTTCTGTAAGTGATGGTGATAAATTGTTAAATGAAAAAGAGAAGAGAAAATTGTTTGTGCACTTGAATTTCTCTATCAGTTCAGAATACCTTTGGCTTTGAGGAACAGAAAAGTCATCAGGGCGAGCTGGGCACTCCCCAACACGCCGGTACAGACATGTACTAGCTCACTTCATCCTCACACAACCCCGGGAGGGTGTGGCACAATTACAGACAGAGAAGAGGAGGAACACAGCGGTTGAGAAACATATCCAAAGACAGACAGCTGTGAAAGGGCAGATCTGGGATTCAATCCCAGGCGTTGGACTCCAGAGTCCCTCCCTTCTTAACCTACATCATCCTGCTTTCAGAAAAAAGGAGGGACTCCCTATGTTACCTAGAAAAGCATCCATTTTGACCTGGGTCTCTTCAATGGTCCCTGCACACAGGAAACTTGTGGGAAGCATAAGGAAGCCAGAAGTCAGCGTATTTTTTTTTCTTCATTTAAAATGGAAGCCATTTGGGAGTTGTGCTAATGCAGCAGTTTCTCCACCTTTCTGTGTGCAGTAAAATTGAATGAAATGCCTTCCTCCTCACATGAAAAAAACCCACAAATGAACAAGGAGGCACAGTTGCTCCCCTCGGTGAGCTGTTTGAAGGGCAGACAACTCCTGGTCCATCCATTACCATGTAAATAATTAAACACCCTGAGTCTGCAGCCAAGGTTGGGAGGCTGGTGGAGGCGGTCTGCTGTAAATGTGGGTGAGCGCAAACTCGGTCAGTCATCCCCTCCTCCCCGTGGCTCTGGGCCTTCAATCCGGAGGCAGCTGAGGCATGGCTGTCCCTGGGGAACCGAAACCCTCGCTGATGGGATGATCAGCTTGAAGTTTCCTTTGAAGTGACAAGACCGTTCTTCACCCCTCAAGCCCCGGGACCTCACCACTCAGTGTGGGCTGCCCCAGCCCTAAGCATTGGTCAACCAATTGCATTTGCAAAACCAGGACAGGGCATGGTATGATCTGTATATGAGGCATTTATGACAGATGGTCAGGCGACCCTTTATGAATCATGCTATTAATTGAGTCCAAGCACAATTATTTTCTTTGCTGAAGATAAGTAGAGACACGAATAATCCAAAAAGACAAATAATCCATTGACGATTTACATTTGACTTTTAATTATGCTCTTGCATGTGAATGAAGACACATCTGCCACGCTTTAATCACTTCAAGTAATAGAACAAGGCCACACCTGTCAAAAAAAAAAAAAAAGAGGAAAAAATAGACTGGGAGGCTGTCTAGTTTCCCCATCTTGCCCTCCTCAAGTCCAGTGTGGAAACTCCTCCACATTATGAGCCAACAGATCCCCCTCAGACTGCCGCAAGGGTTGACCATGCCCCCAGCCTTCCTGGATTAGGTGAACAAGCCCAGTGTTTGAGTTTCCAGGGACATCTTGGCAATAAAGTAAACAGAAAGAGCTGTGATGTCAACAGAGCCCTCCGTGCATAGTGGGCATCATTAATAAACTTAAAAGCCACTTGAATAAACTTGAAACCCAAACTAAGATAATCTACCCACAGAAAACCCAGGACAGTGGCAGCAGTCAAATCCAAACAATTTTGAAAAAAAAAAATGTTATGGAAATCGTTTTATTCTATTAAACTGCCAGGTTAATTAAATGGGAAGACATTCAGCTACTAAGCTTTTTTTTTAGATTTTTTTTTGGGGGGGAGGTAATTAGGTTTATTTACTTATTATTTTTTTTTAATGGAGGTGCTGGGGATGGAATCCAGGGCCTCGCTTGTGCCAAGCACCCACTCTACCACTGGGCTATGTCACCCTCCGGATACCAATCTTGTTACTATGAGTCTGAGCACATCCTTTTTTTAAAAATATTTTATTTATTTGTTATTGTATTACTTAATTATTTTATTTTGGTGGTGGAGGGAAGTAAGTAGGTTTGTTTGTTTTTAGAGGAGATACTGGGGATTGAACTCAGGACCTCATGCATTCTAAGCATGTGCTTTACCAATTGAGCTATACCCTCCCCTTCTGGAGTTAGGGTCCTTTTTTTATTATTATTGAGGTATATTCAGTTTATGATGTTGTGTCAATTTCTGATGTACAGCACAATGTCATGCATGGATATTCATATATTCATTTTCATATTCTTTTTCACCATAAGCTAAAAGATATTGAATATATTTCCCTGTGCTACACCATATAAACTTGTTTATCTATTTTATATATATCAGTCAATATCTGCAAATCTCACATCTTTTTATACGTGATCCATAACCTACTGTACACTGGGCAAATATACTATTGATTTTCTTATTGCATCAATAGGTGTTAAAATTCCACCTCTTTTCTCTCACAGGAAGGTAACATACTTGAGACAGCAAAGTCATTCAAACAATTGTCACACTTACCCACCCAGCATTGCGTAGAAATACAAGAACACACACGTGTTTGCCTACATGTGTTTTTGCAAACATGTATGTGCGCACACTGCCCTAGGGCAGATTTAGAGCTCTAAGAACAATTTGTGCCATCCCAGAATCCCAGGAGCCCTAGAGAATCAGCAGCAACACTGGAAGATCTTTAACAAGGAGGCTGGTGTCCAGAAAAAAAGCTGTAGACTCTGGAGTCAGAAATAAATCTAGGTTAGCATCCTTGCTCTGCCCTTGAACATCGTTTCCCCTTAAGCAAACCGATGACATCTGTAAGCTCCGGTCTAAAAGAGCAGGACTAATCCCTAATTCACAGATCTGCCTGTGGGAAAAGATTGATCCCATATAGAAACTGCTTAACCGTGCCCGGCACAAA
Source organism: Camelus bactrianus (assembly GCF_048773025.1). NCBI lineage: Eukaryota > Metazoa > Chordata > Mammalia > Artiodactyla > Camelidae > Camelus > Camelus bactrianus. The sequence continues at coordinate 90,358,303 of NC_133543.1, forward strand.
GTAAGGGCTTCAAGATGCTTCGTGCCCTGCTACTTGCTTTTCTTGACAAGTTCTTGCTCTGGAGAATTTCCAGGGAGGTAGGTCAAAGTGGACACACTTCTGAGGACACCAGGTCCCTAGAATATTCTTTCCTTCTCGATAGTACTGTTGACTGATTTGGGATCTCCTGCTAAGTTTTTTTTTTTTTAATCAAGTTTTGTAGTATTCTTGGGCTTCATAGGCCGATATTTTTCCAGAGTCCACCTGATAGACCCCCAACCTGTCTCCAACACTCAGCCCATGCTTCTCTGAGATCTGTGAATTTTTCCTAGATTTTGCTGTTTGTCCTTAATTTACTCACCCTTCCATTCAATGAATAGTTTGTGCTAATCTTCTATTGGGGATATATGACAGCTAAGACAGGCTCGGTTCCACCTTCATGGAGGTCATGTCTTAGAGGAGGAGACAGAAGAGTTAAACAGGCTCATAAGTGGTTTAATTATGACTTGGGACATCATGGTGAGTGTTGTGATGGGAGCTCCAGGAGCGAATGGAGGTGGAAGGCTTGGGGTGCTGATTGCCATCCTGCAAAGGATGGTCAAGGAGGCCTCTCTGGTGGGGAGGCTGGGGCATTAGGCCAAAGTCGGGATGGACTTTCTGGCCGAGGAACAGCTTGTGCAAAGGCCTTGAGCAAGAAGAAACCCAGAACAGCTGTTCAACGGGAACTTCAATAAGGAAACTGTTAGGGATGCGGTACGTTGTCAGCTTCTCTTTTTCCAGATCCTTCACCACTTTTCCAATCCTGAGTTCCTTCTCGAGGAGTTAGTTGCCTATATAATCTTCTTTTAATTTTAAAAGTTTTCTTTGTATGTCAAGTGGTCAACTTAATAAGCTAGATTCTTTTTCTCTTCACTGGTCAAGTCAGAGATGAGTGCAGCCTGGACTCCTACCACCTTGGGACCATGCTCTACTTTTTGATCTCTGCAGGATTTGTGTACCTTTCTTGGTCTTATTAATGTTCTGGGGGGTGGGGGAGAAGTGGCAAAGGCCAAGCGCATGGGTTCCCAGCCTCACTGCAGGAAGCCCATAGCACACTAACCGCCTGTTGCTCCTGTAAACATGTCCCAAGGTGGCCTCGTGTGTCCTCCTCCCCCTCATCCACTAGGGAACAGGGCCTTCCTTCACGCTCTGCCGGGCGCACAGTCCTTCCACAGGCAGAAGCTTTCCTGGAGATGGGCCTTAAGGTCTACAAGGGTCAGCTCAGGGAAAAGGGCTGGGTGGTGGCTGGCGGCTTCCTGTTTTCAGCAGGAGAGTTCAGCCAGCCTTTCCTCACTCTGGGAGGCTCTGAGTTTTCCTCCTGATGCTCTGGAAAGCATCCCAAGCTCTCTGTGCAGCACATCCCACCCTCCTCTCCTCCTCTGCCTCCCTCCCACCCCACACAGATCCTGTGCAGATGCACTAACATCGCCAGGCGTAGGTACCATGGAATTATTCAAAAGATCCCTTCCCATCCAGAGCAGCTCTCTCCACTCCTCCCCAAGGCTGCTCCCTCTGACATTTCCTGCATGCCCAGACCGAGCCTGTTTGGAAGCCCTCCACCTCCTCCTATCAGTCTGGACTCAGGCCGGCATCTGGGCGCTCAGGACCCCAGCGGCGGCTGCTGCGTGGAGTCCTGACCCTCTGCCATGTCAGCACTGGCCTGGCTCGTTTTCCTCAGCACTCGTCTGCTGGACCCAGACTTCCCCTGCTGGCTCGCTCTCGCTCTCTCTCTCTCTCTCTCTCTCTCTCTCTCTCTCTCTCTCTCTCTCTCTCTCTCTCGCCGTGTGAAGGCTCCCTGTCAGAAAAGGCTCCCTGAAGCCTTAGCTTCCAGCAGCTCGCTCCTTGCAGCCTTCCGGCTAAAGGATGTTGGATCAGCCCGGTGCCTTGGTTCACAAAGGGAAATTCAGCTCAGTGCAGCCTTTACACCCTCAAAACCCCCTACCTTGCAGGTTGTACCTGCCGGTCTTGGCACTGTCTTTCTTTTTTGATTTTCTTGACTATCTTTCCTCCTTTCTGTGAAAGGACCTGAGGGAATTAATGCATGGATTTCATTTGCACTGCGTTAAAACTTTTCTGAGCCAAATTCTTCCCCTTCTGTCTAGAAAAAGAAAAAACGAAGAAAAGAAAAGAAACTCTCTTTCCTCACGCTGTAACCTTCTTTCTTTTCTGGTTCCAACTTAGAGGTGGTGTCTCCTGACAAGGCTGCTTCTTTCGGTGCATCTGCACTGACTCCCACATGTAAGCCAACTGGGAAGCACGGGAAACCACAAAATAGTAAATTCGAAGGCATCCATCTCTAAAGAGCGAGAAATTACACTTATTTACATGTCAGGGCGCACCTTTACAGCGGTTTTCTCTGCATTACACATACAAAGAATAAATGCATACACATAGGTGACCTTTTCCTTTATAGGTACTGAAAAGTGGCATTCATTACTTTACTCGACAATTTTCTTTGATCAGCTACTTCACCTCTAGCATGGTCACGAACATCAGAATGTGTGTATTAAGATATTTATTATGACCATCACCATATTAGCCCCAAATTAGAGATAGTTTTGATTCCCAACAATACTGAATTGGTTAAATAAACTGTGGGATAACTGTGCAATGTAATACCATAAGAAAATTTAAAATAGTGACATAAATACATATGAATTTAATATGCAAATGTGGTCATGGGATATTGAGTGTCTATGGCATGATTAATTTGTACATAGATATCACCTTTTGAAATAATATCCAAAATATTAATAATGTTTCTCTCTGAGTGGTGTTTCGTGAGTTGTACTGTATGTTTTTAGCTGGTCCGATGACATTAGTATTTTTATAATCAACACTTATGCTCATGTAAAAAGTCAATAGGAGAAAATATATTAGGGATCATATTTTCCACATCATTATTTCTCTCAAAAATGACAGTTGATGGCTAGGTGCCACAGTGTAGTTAACTATTTCTCTCTCAATTCCTTTATTTTGTGGGAGGGGAGGGGCGGGAGTCTGACTTGGAGAAAAGGAGTCCTCGGCTAATTTATGAACAAGCCTAGATTAGAGTCTGGGTGCTCTGTTTTCAAAAGCCTAAATCCCATGCTGCTTTGCAGGTGTTATAAGTCCAGGAACCTTTATGATAGATTTTAAGCGTGTAATGTAGGGAGGGTACAGCTCAAGTGGTAGAGCGCATGCTTAGCAAGCATGAGGTCCTGGGTTCAATCCCCAGTACCTCCTCTGAAAAAATGATAAATAAACCTAGTTACTCCCCTCCAAAAAAACCTAAATAAAAGTAACATGGAAGAGCACAATGTGTGTGTTTATGTATGCATGTAACATGTAAACTCAAAATGTCACAGTATTATCTTAAAAAGAAATTCAAAATGTCACAGTATTATCTTAAAAAGAGCACTTTGAGATTAGCTTGTAAAATAATCAGTTACATTTTCCAGATCATTATTGTTATCCCTTTGAACCTGAAAACATTTCCTGCTCTAACTTTACCTCAGTTTTCATTATCTTAGTTTGTTCTCAAGCTGTGGTCCCCGACCGGCAGCCTCAGCCAGTAGTGTAAGTTGGTAAGAAATGCGCATTCCTGGGCCTCACCCGGGACCTACAAAATCCGAAACCCAGGGGTGGAGGGGGGAGACTTGTGCATCCGCAGCTCCTCCAGGTGACTGTCACGCCTCCTTGAGTCTGAGGATTTCTGCTCTGCACCCATCACACCAGCAATGTCAACAGGCAACATGGAGACAAGACAAAATCCAACCAGCAGGAAGGCTAGAGTGGTCATTATTTCTCATTAGTATTTGCCTTCCTCAAATTGCCTCTCTTTCTGCCTAAACTGCCTCTTTTCCCCCAAATGATCCTAAATAAGTGTAGAGTGTGGATTCCAGCGTCAGATTGCCTCGGCTTCAATCTCAGTTGTATCCCATATCAGCTTCATGTCTTTGAGCAAATTACTCAGCATTTTCTGTCCATTTCCTCATCTGTCAAATGGAGTGGAAATCCTAGCACCTACCTCCTGGCACTATTATATGTATAGATCTGGCTCTGGTTAGACTATGTAAGTGTGTATTAGCTAGCTTTATTATTCTGCCCAGGGCCAAAACTCTATGCAGTGTTTATCCCATCAAAACCCCTAAGTGCTCTAAGTGCCCCCCCGTCCTCATTCACACTTCCAGGTCCGGTGTTTAGTCACCTAGATTTTCTAGATTGATAATATATTTTCTTATGTTCCATTCTGTGTTAATGATGACTAGCTATTTGGGGTTGAGTTGTGTCCCCCTAAAAATGCATGTTCAAGTCCTAACCCCCAATACCTGTAAATGCCACCCCATTGGAAGTATTGCCTTTGCAGACTTAATCAAGATGACGTCCTACTGGATTAGAGTGGTCCCTAGTCCAATGACCTGTGTCCACTTGGGATGAGGGAAATTTGGACAAAACACACACAGGAGGAAGGACATGAGAGGGGGAAACTGGAGGATGCTGCCACCAGCCAAATAAAATCCAGGCTGTCGGGAACCACCGGAAGCTAGGAAAGCGGAAGGAAGGAGCCTCCCCCGGAGCCTTCGGAGAGAGCAGGGCCCTGCCCACATCTTGATTTTGGACTTCTGGTCTCCAAAACCATGAGACAATCAAGTTTTGTTGTTTTGAGCTGCCCAGTTTGTGGTAATTTTTTATAGCAGTCCTGGGAAACTAGGATATGAATGGTTTGATATATGGGCCCTGTAGCGCATATATCAAACCATTGATGCATATGCATTGATGTCCTATTTATCGAGAAGAAATACTTCCAGTATTTTCAATAATATAAAGAGCAGTCATGAGCCCCAGACTTAAAGTCAAAAGCCCTGGGTCTAAATCACAACCCTAGTGCTTTCTAGCTATGCAAAGTTGGGTAGATTCCCAAGCTCTCTGAATTTCATGTTTTAAGATGCAAGGTTGCCAGATAAAATACAAGACATCCATTAACATATGACTTTCTAATAAATAATAAATAATTTTGGGTGTAATTATGCCCCATGCAAGTATGTCCTAGGGGACATATTTATACTAAAAAAAAAAGTATTTATTTATTTATGTGAAATTTAGCATTAAATGGAAGTTTTGCAATTTTTGTTTTGCTAAATCTGAAAACCCTATTCACGTGACAATACAGTTAATGATGTCTAATTTGCACTCTGTTTGCACACGTCACAGGGAAAACTGTATGTGGAAATGCCTGTTACTTTTTAAGTGCTCAATAAATGCAAATAATGAAGACTCCAGCAGAAATAATCTTTGAGAAACTCAAGTAGAGAAAATAAGCTATTTCATCGAGGCTCTCTCAGACCATCACTCCGGTATGACTTATATCCAATTTTCATAAGCATGATTTCTCTAGCTTAATTAGAAGGGGGAGGTTGAAGGTAACCAAAGATAAGATTGTGGGCAGTGAACACACAGACACACCCTCATGCACACAACATGTATATTTTTATTACAAATAAAATTATACATTTGTGTCTGCTTTTTACAATTTTTCATCACAAGATGAACATAAACTTGGCAGTAAAGAAAGGAAAGAACAGTTATAAAAAGCAGATGCAAATACTTAGAAAGCCATAGTTTGGGGTAGTTTGGGGTCAGTTAGTATAGGGTGAAAAGCAACCTTATGCAGCAAGAAATCTCAAGCAGTATCATGGTTTCATCAACCACAGTACAGTGATTAAGGACAATGATTGCAACTCTGTGTCATTGGATAAAGTTGACTTGTGCTTGTCATGCTATCTTTGCGTGTAGCATTTCAGACATATTTCCCTTCAAAACAAAAATCTGAATAGATTTAGGCACTAAAAGAGTCATCCTCATATCTAGACATTTTGCTTCTCAGTTGATGATATATTAGCATATTTTAAGAGTGATCTTCCCAAGATATAAGGACTTAATCCCAACATTTAATGTGCTGGTGGAAATTTCCAGTATTTCAGGTCCTTGGAGAGCCCCTCATCTGACAAAGAAAGGATGGTTACTTGCTTTCCTCCACAGCTAGCTGGCCCGCAAATGTGTTTTTAGATGACTAAGTCCAAACACAAATATTGAGTAATTCATTAACTAATGGTTAGCAGAGAAAAGTGAGAGTCATATAAGACAAAAGAAAAGTCTCTTGAATAAAAGTCTGATGGAATCACATCGTTCCCATCTCTAAATGACAGAATTCAATTTCAAACACTGTGCCAAGTTTTATGAACCTACAGTGGTTTTTAACTCCTGAAGAAAAATAAAATAGAAAATATGGTCTTTCAACTCCCGGGCTTAGTAAGACAGAAAATATGCATTCATGAGATCATCACAGAATATTAGCCCCATAATAATGAAATTTTGTACTTTAAGCCTGCAATTTCCATATCTATTTGACAGCAGAAAGTTTTTTTTTTTTTTTTTTTTAATTCCAAGAGATCTCTTCTAATATTCAGTAGAACACCCTTTGGAAAACACTGAACAACAGGGTTCCTCTCAGTGTTGTCTAATAACCTCTGCCTAACTTTTCTGCGTCATCTCTGGTCCCTGCTACCCAAACCTTTTGAACTTGAGCCATTCTGGAATATTCACTATCTAGTTTTGGGAAGCCACAATTCTACAAAATGTATGGAAATACATAAAATTTATTGGTTATTGAAAAAATCAGAATTTCTACTTCTATTTAATCTAAAAAATTAAATACATTTTATAGATATCTGATAGATTAACACTAGGACATATATAATTTATAAATGATGTGCATATAATGAGAGTCTCTGCTCAAAGCATTTTTCCTGAAAGGGGCACCCAATTAAAAATAAAGGGACCACTGCTCTAAAGATCTGGAGGTGTCTTTTCTCATTCATGCTGCTCCTCTTGTTTTTTGTTTGTTTGGTTGTTTGTTTGTTTATGTGTAAGTCAGTTCCACCAGACCACAAGTTCCTTAAATGATCTTTGTAGATCCCTGAGCCATTGTAGCATTAAGGATCCTATAAAGGTTTTTTGAATGCATGGACAAGTGAGCAAATGAATTCCCAAGCTTGGATGCTTTGTCTGAACCACATACAAAGGAAATCTGAAATAGGAAATCACCTTTCTGCCAGTATAGGTTCCTACTGCCAAATTCGTGCCCTACCCAGCCAAATAATCTTTGCCTTGCATTTGTTTTTCAGAGAGGATAACTAGGGGATTTTCTCTTTAAATCAACTGCTGTCTGGTCTTCAAAGCTTAGATAGATGAGAACGCAGAAGACAATCACAGCTAGAAATTATAAGCTATGGGAACATGGAAAAATTGTAATTATTTATTGAGGAGAAGATAATTAACTGACAGATGCCTTGCTCTAATTATAACACTCTGTCAATTACTTGGCCCCATTTATCAAGATCTCCAACTTCTCCGGATCATTTTGCTGCTCAAATTAGTATGTGGAGGGACATTTTTTTCCACTCCCTTCATTAGACTAATGCGCTTCTCCTCTTGGAAGCTCAGAAATGATTGTAGGGTCTTGTTCCACTGCATATACCTCTCCAGGCACTTTCTCATGTAAGAGAAAGACATAAGATGTCTCTCAGGATTATACACGTCTGTATGGATCCAGATTGTCCCATATATATTTTAATTATATTGCATTTAAAGACTATAAAATATAGATCAAATTATTCAAAGTAAAGACTGAAGAAGAAAGAAAAGTCAGCAGGAAAGACTGGTGTTAGAGAAAGACTTACTATCCACAAGACCTATTGAGAATTAAAAAAATAAGAAGTTCTATGTTGGTTTAGATCTTGCAGGATAAGATCAATAAGTCCAGGGTTTGTGTTTTTTTTTTTTTTTAATTTTTAAATTTGCCTATAGGAAAAAGTAAATGCTTTTTCAAGGTCCTTTCAAACTCTTCAGAGATGGGAACACTGGCTATGTGTGAAGATCTCCAAGGACACAGAAGAGACATGGCGGTGATGCACATGTTTGCATTTTACATTGTGCCACCGAGTGAGGAGAGGAGGGCTAGTTCTGTCTTGAATTATGACTTGGAGACGGCATTGAATTGTGGGTCGGTGAAATCACACCTAGAATCCCACAGTCAAGTTGGGGCATCGCAGCTGCGGAAAGAGGGCAGTAGATGAGTTGGAGGGAGATCAGAGACAAGCTCGGAGAGTGATAAAGGTATTGGAAGACAAGACTGATGTGGCAAGATTGATGATGCACCAGACCATCTCTCTGTAAGTATAGCTTGCCAGAGGGATGACTAAGGTGATGACATGATAATACTTGAAAAGCATAAACAACCAAGGAGCAGAGAGATGCCTGGGGTTGGGGATGCTCACAACTTACAGAAATGAATAATTAATGTTTCCAAGGGCAAGAAAGGCGGGGTTGGTCTGAATATCAGGAAACAACTGTGCTCACAAAGAGCTTAATTCAACTGATTGGGTTGTTTTGTTTTGTTTTGTTTTACAAAAATTATTTGGTTGTTCTTAGATTATGTGATGTGCTGGAGAAAGATGGAAAGAAACAGAGCTCTGGGTAGTGGAGGGTGACCCCACGATTACTATGCCTTCCTAGGACCACAGAGTTTTCAGAGGTAGTCTGCCTGGGAAAGCTAACCGGGATTATTTCTTGTAACTCTAATGTTGATGCCAAGTCTTCCGTGATCTACCAGGAGCAGAGTACATAAAAACACCTGACATTTTTATATAACACTTTATTACAGGTATATAAAATAGTTGATGTAACATTTGAGGAAATATAAGGGACTAAAGTGTCATAATTCTTAATTCTTTTTAGAGTTGCTCATTCCCAGAAATATTTTTAAATCTCTAGTCCTCAATTTTCTTTGATAAAATCATCTTCTATAAAATAAGTGCCTGGACTGAGACAATCGACAAATTCTTACTTGATTAGAGAAGATTATAAGTTGCATTTCTAAGTCACTCGTCCTCTTTTAAGAAGTACTAATGTTTAAAAACATACCTTAACCAAATCTTTCTTTCTTTTTTCCACTTCCTTATAATTCAATGGTCAGTGACGTTTCTTTTGTAAAAAAACCAGAAAGTAATTGTTTTAGGCTATGCTTATCACAGGATCTCTGTCATAATTAATCAACTCCACTGCTGTCGTGGAAATCAGGAATCTACACTACATAAACAAATGGGCGTCGCTGTGTTCCAATAAAACTATATTTGTGGACACATATTTGAATTTCATATTATTTTCATGGGTCATGCAATACTGCTCTTCTTTTGATTTTTTTAATTAACATTTTAAAAATATTTTTAGCTCGATGGTGGTACAGAACCAGGCAGCGAGCTGGTTCTTTTAACCTAATCAAATGTATGAGTAATGTTTCCCACTTTCTTTCCAATAGGATGAAGCAACTGTTGATTCTAAAGTTGACGTATTAAAATCTCTGAATAAAAGGAAGTTAGGAAGAAAAAGTCCTTCAGCCACAACTGGACTGACAGAAATTTATGAAAAAACAATGATGACTTTGATAGTGACAAGAAAAATATATCATCCTTATATGGAATTAACCTGGGATCTCTATAAATTACCAACTACCCTTCCTTCTTAGAAAGAATGAGGTAGATTTCCCGAAGAGAAATACCAAAGGGAATGACACATGTAAATGTTCTCTGCCTACTGTATGCTTTTCTCTACTCAGTTTTCCCTAAAAGAAAAATAGGATTCCTCCTTCTGTGCCACAAAAGAGGAAAAGGAAATACAGATTTTTTTCACAGCCATTGAGACCTTCTTTCTTGGCTGTTTAACTACACAGGTATCCTTTCTGCTAGTTGGGCATTCACAGTGGACAGGACACTGGCATTTCCCTTTACTTCTGAGTCCCTAGGATGTGGATGAAGTGTTGCTAAAATACGAAAATTAAAGCTACTAAGAGCAAAATCACTATTAGAATTAATTAAGTATTCCTATAAATCAGGATGCCTGTCAAAATGGTTACTTTGGAGCACCGAGAAAAAAAGCCACAATCACAAAGAGCGTCCAAGCTCAAACAGTCATCTCATTGGAATTACAGTCTTAAAATGGACGCCTCCAGAGATGGCAGTGACTCACAGGTGAGGCAGCCCGAATGTGTATCTTGTTTCGTCTCGGAAGAAAAGGGACGACTTTGGTTTCTGACACTTTCAATTCACTTGAGTAGAAAAGGCATACCGATGAACACATGTGTATCTTTGCAAGTCAGTAGAAACTATTTTCCTTTTTAGCTTTATACTGTTTAGTAAAAAGAAGTTGGGACTTCGCAACTGAAACTTTTCCTCAAATTTATAGGAACAGTTTTATGTTTTTCAGTGTCTTTTAATAGGATTACAGGATCAAAGCTGCCAATAAATGTGTTATAATTTTGAATGTTTATGTGGCCAAAAGGTAGCAAATTCACCATTGGTGGGAGGAAATACTTTCCAGCACATGCATAAAAGAAAAAAGGAGAAGAAAAGCAACTACATTTTAACTGTTATAAGGCCAGTTGAATTATTACCATTTTCTAAATCACATAAGAATTTCTAATAAAACATATCGTTTCGGTGAATCAGAGAGCAGGTGTTGATCACTGCCTCTTGCTTAACTGCATCTTCTATACCAGTACAGGTAGTATGCAGTAAAACAAGAAAATATTGTTGATTCTGAAGAAATGGCATACTAATTTTGATACAGTTATATGGGTTACAAAATAAAATTTGATTAGTTCCCACATCTCTAAGAAAATAAATTGGAAAATACATAAACGTGAAGACACCCTGAAGTTTAAGAATAAGTGAGATTGGTTGACTCAAAGTACGATGTATTAATGCCGTGACACAAGAAGGTGTCCAGGAATGCAGGGATTGGGAAAAAACAAAATACATGAAAACAGAGGATGGAACATGAATCTTTTTAATCTCCTGTTCCACTTCTAGATGATCAGGGCCAGGACTGGAAAATACTTGGAAAAATGAAAACTTTGTTTAATGTTTAAAATCATAGGCTTAGGAACCTGGATTCAAACCCAAGCTCTGCTGTGTGTCCTTGGGCAAGTTACTTAACCTCTCTGTGCCTTAGTTTTATCATCTGTAAAAACAAAGAGAATCTACCACCCATAAAGTTATAATGAGGACTCATTGAGTTAATATTCATGAAATACATAAAACAGTACTTTATTGGGAGTAAAACCAAATAAATATTTAATATGAGATAAAGCATTTTATCTTTTTTGACTTTTCATCCTCTCTTCTGTTTGTCAGCCACATCCCCCAATACTCAAAGCAGTTCTTTTGCCCACTTTGAGTCCCCCCATAGGCAAGTCTATCCCCATCCCATTCCGTCATCCCACTCAGTAACTCCTTCTTTTTCGTCTTACCAAATCTTGATTTTCCTACATCAGCTTGCTAAGTCTGAAAAGCTACTCATCCTGGCTAACAACTCAGAAGTGTGAACTGTGCTCTGCATACAATGCCGCAGTCTTTCCTTAAAGCATCTCATTAAATCTCATTATGGGTAAGGACTCTTCATCATTTTAGAGCTAAGGAAAGTGATGCTCAAAAAGGGAATAAATTACAGCAGGATCAGAAAACCAGCACCTGGCAGGGTCTGAATAAAAACTAAAGGAACTTGAGTTGGTCCTCCCCGCCACAGTGTGTGGACACACTCCCCCCACTGCAAATCAAATCTGGGCAAATGTGGAAACTCATTGTCTGGTTCCACGTATGTATGCATTTTAACAAAGGCCACTGCAGATCACACCTTAACTCCAAAGTCCACTTCCCAGAAAACTCATGGAGGAGTGCCAGAGGGAAAAGGGGGTTACAGATCCCTTCCTATGCCCCTCTACCCGTTGCTTAACTCATCATTCCCTCTGAAGAGCTTGTAGACTTTAGAGAGCTGGGATAAATCTGTCATGGAGCAGGAACCACGAAGAGTGCTTTTGTTTATTTTTTTAATTAAAGCATAGTCAATTTATAATGCATCAGTTTTTTCTGGTGGACGGCATGTTTCAGTCGTACATGTACGTACATGTATTCATTTTCATATTCTCTTTCATTATAGGTTATTACAACATATTGAATATAGTTCCTTGTGCTATACAGTAGAAACTTGTTTATCTATTTTATATATACTAGTTAATATTTGCAAATCTCAAACTCCCCGTGTATCCCTTCCCACCTGCTTCCCTGCCACCGGTAACCATTAGATTGTTTACTATGTCTGTGAGTCTGTTTCTGTTTTGTAGATGAGTTCGTTAGTGTCTTCTTTTTTCCTTTTTTTAGATTCCACATATGATGTCATATTTTTTTTTTTCTCTTTCTGGCTTACTTCACTTAGAATGACAATCTCCAGGTCCATCCATGTGGCTGCATACTCTCCATACTGTTTTCCACAGTGGCTGCACCAAACTGCATTCCCACCAGCAGTGTAGGAGGGTTCCCCTTTCTCCACAGCCTCTCCAGCATTTGTCATTTGTGGGCTTTTGAATGATGGCCATTCTGACTGGTGTGAGGTGATACCACATTGTAGTTTTGATTTGCATTTCTCTGATAATTAATGATACTGAACATTTTTTTCACGTGCTTTTTTCCTTGATGGAGACAAGACCTCACCCAGGCTTAAATCACGTAAGTACTTTGACTTGAGAGCTATACACCATGCAGTGTGTGTGTGGAGGGGCCATGGAGGAGGGTAAAGGGGATCATTCTTGTAAGGAACATACTGAAGGTTTGGAAAAGCACGCAGAACAGCCTTGGTCTCCCCTCCCTCTATCCCACCCCCAGCGTCACCGTGGGAATATGTCTGTTTCCTCCTCAGATAGTTGACAATGTATTTCTTGATTGAATATCTCCTCGATCATGATTTAGCTTTATCACATGAAATTAAAACCCTACTTATTCATCGATCATTCTGTATTGTTTGATCATCCTTGACAAGGAGAGTAAATATCCTGCTTTTGAGATGGGAAAACAGCTAGTTGCGGAGAATAAGAGGGACTAGAGCTCGCAAAGATGGATGAGTGAGTGAGTTCTGGGTGAGTAAGTTCAGGAAATCAAGTGACTAAGTCCACACTTTTCATGTGTGACCATTTTTCTAATCTTTGCATCCTCAGATTTTGAAGTTCCTTAAGACTTCTCGGGTGTCACTGTATGCTGTAATATCCTACAGCTGATAATTTCTATTTAAATTTGGAAATGACTTTTCAGGCATGAGCCTTGAGACAGATAAAGCCAAAAAACAGAATTAAAAAAGTGGACATGACTCTCCTCCTTGAATGAGATGCTGACTGCGGAGGCCGCTAGTTAGAAGCCGCCATATACATATGCGCCCCACTGGCCCAGTTTTCTTTTTCTACTTTACTAATCGGTCATTTGCCTATAATTCATCATAGTGTGCTTAATTTTAAAATTAATTCCCCGGCTAATTTTAAGATTTATGACCAAGTCTTTGTCTCAAACATTGACTATACTCAGGAAAAAAAACTCCATTGAAAAATAATTAATCTGAGGTTTTAAACTGTCTTCACATTGAGTTTGGATCAGTGCATCGTCGGTCCAATAAACCAGGTCTCATTCTTGAATAAATTAAGAGAAAATAAAAGAAAAGCAATCATATTACATTTCCAGCAGTTTAGAACCTTAAAAGGCCCAACATGTCTTTAACTCTGGAGAAAAATCCCCTGTACCAAGAAGAGCTGGAAGGGAGGAAGGACCATGATTTAGGTGTCGCCAGTGTGTGGTCTCTGGGGAAGGTATTTCCCAGAACATTTTATGGCGGGATGAGGAAATTGAGGCACAGAAACATGACACAACCTGCCTGAGGACTACTCACACCTGGGGAGGCCCAGGACTCCGTCTCCTGACCCTCCTTCTGCTCTACCTGGAGCTCACAGGCCCACCTGGGGGAGTCCATGGACAGGCTGAGTTCTTTCCAGCTCAGAGACTCTGTGCACTGTTTCCTCCTTGAACCAGACTCTTCTCCTGGCTTCATCTCATACTTCAGTCTCAGTGTGGATCCCTTGGGGCTTCCATAACTTCTCTACCTGAAAATAGAGTCTCCTTTCTAGTCCTCAGCATACTGTTTATTTGCTTCATAGCAGTTGACTTTTAAAAATATAGATTTGCTTGGTTGTTTTCATCCTTCTCTTTCATCCACCCACTAAAATGAAAACTTCGAGAGAGCAGGACACCCGGTTCCTTTCAATAAGCCCCATCGTACACGAAGCATTGGATCAGCACCTAATGCGTTCAAGGCTCCCAGTATTGTTTTAAACGGATAAAGACAAAGAATAAACAGAAGGAGGGAAAGCGAGAGTGTTGAATGGGAAGGAGAGACTGAGCCCAAATTCTGTCTGATGGTAGGATGTTGGATTTATACACCTTTGTATCGTAGGTAGACAGCGGCTGGGATCGTTTGCAGCAGACAGGAAACTTGGACATGAGGAGTGAGAGGTGTGTGATCTTGAGAGGAGTATAAATCATCGACAAGAGCGGAAAGGCAGAGTCTAAGGGACTTGTTGTCAGCCACTGCTTAACCTGAACTGCCCTCCCTGCAGGGGAAGCCACCCCACCAGCAGGACCACAGGAGCTGGCCCATTGGTCGGCTGCGGACCTCTCCACCCAATGGCCTGTTCGCCTTACAGAGGATGTGTGCAACTTTCTCCTCTGCGTTATTTCTGCCCTTGAATGGTTTTCTTTATTTTGTCTCTTTCATTCTTTCTCCCCTTTATTGCTGAGTTTTTTTTTAAAGATATTTGTATTTACTAATTATTTTACTCAAATTACTTTAAAATTAGTATAATTTTAGTCTATCATGCTTTATTAATCTTTTTGATATTTTAATTGGTTTTTTCTATTAAAATATTAATCAGCTTTATTTCGTTTCTTTAAGATAATTGTATTAGCTTGGGCTGCCATAACAAAATGGTATGGACTGGGTGGTTGAAGAAATAGAAATTTGTTTCTCACGATTCTAGAGGCTGGAAGCCCAAGGCCTGGGTACCAGCATGCTCAGCGTGGGTGAATTCTGATGAGAGCTCTCTTTCTGTCTTGCAGAGAGTGGTCTTCTCTCTCTGATCTCCTATGGCTGGAGCCACCTCTCTGGCATCTATTCTTATAAGGACACTAATTCCATTGTGAGTGTCTCACCCTCATGACCTCATCTAAACTGAAGTATCTCCCAAAGGCCCCACGTCCAAATATTATCACATTGAGGGTTAGGGCATCAACATAGGAATGTGTGGGCACACGATTCAGTCCACAGCATTGTTTAATTTGTGGCTATTTTTCCTTTTTTCTTTTTGATTCCTTTAATCCCTCTTTTCACTTTGTGTTATCTCCTTTTCAGTAGAGACCTCCATTTAAAATTTTAAATTATACTTTTGGTTTTCCATGCTTACTTTCATACGAATGGGGTGCAAGATAGCATATTTATTTGTTAAAATACCGCTGGGCAGGAAGTCCCAGTGACCAATCCAAGTGAGGATGGAGAGTCCCAAAGATCTCCTAAAGAATGTTCCTCCTATGGGGCCTTCAGCCAAGCAAAATCAGGGCCAGAGAAGAGGGGACACAGTGGGGATGAAAAGGCCAGATGGAGTTTTTTTTCACCTGCACATCAGAAGGCAGGAAGCCAGCAGACACCGTGAAGCAAAGGGAAATACGAGCTCTAATAATACCTAATGGAAATGTTTCCAGTTGCCCTGTTTTTAAATGTGTTTGTCAAATATTCAAGAAAACCTCCAGACAGACCTTTCAAACTGTTTTTTCATGACTCATACATATTCCCTTTATAACTGGAAAAACGACAACTGTTTACTCTTCCATTTTATTATTTTTTTTTGTTAACGGAGGTACTGGGGCTAGAACCCAGGACCTCACACATGCTAAGTGTGTGCTCTCCCACTAGCCACATCTATCCCGTATGCTTCCATTTTTTTGCCACCACAAATGTATATATCACCCAGTTTCCTTCTTCCTCCGTCACCTCCCATCCTGTTCCCATAGGAGGTAAACAGTTATTTATCAACTACTAGCTGGGATGAAGGGGTTATGATCAGAGGGGTCTTAGTCAACTTTCTTAAAGCTTTTCAATACTTGAAATCAGAATGCTTCCATATAAACTGAGAAAAACATTTCACTGTTTTCTTTCCAGGTCTTCCTATGTGGCCACCAACCTATGTTTGAACAATTAAAGTATGAGAAGAAGGAAGAAAAAGAACTAGGCTATATAAATACTCTGGCCTCGTCCATGGTTCTTTTTTCCATGAAAATGTTTTAAGAAACTTGAGGCTTTCTGTGTTTGAAAAAAGGAAAACTTATACCCCTCCCTCCAACAGCATCCATCTATAGATGCTACAGTTAACTGAGCAATGAATGAGTAGGTCCAAAAGTTCCTGGCTATTCAGTAGAAGGCAAGTTTTTTTTTTTTTTCCAAGTTGAGAAGAGCAACAAAATCCAGACTAATAAGTTATCTTGCCTTTAACAAGTGTTCAACGTGTGGGGTTGATTGCCAGCTGTTTAAGCCACTTAAATAACCAAATATCAGCAACCAAGGAAGTAATGTGACTTGACTTGCTAAAAAGAAATAGCTCCACTAATGTGGCTACAAATATGAACCACCATTTCTTGGGGGTATTGGAATTACAAAGAAGCACAGAGTATCCAAGGATGGAACATATCTCACTGGGTTTTGTCCTTGTCTTACATTCACTTCATCATTAAATGCTTGTATTAACATAATGGAAATGGTTAAACATAATTTTGGGAATAACCAAAGAAAAACAAGTTTTATCAATTATGAATATACCATAGCAATGATTTAACATGATAAGTAAAAGTGAGTTTTATTTTTCTCTCTCAAACACACAATTGGATAAAGTGAAAGTTTAATTCAACTGGGATTTGGGCGCTGTGCAGCTTCAAATAAACATCTGGATTTTCTTTTAACCAAATGCATCAGGTGCTTTTAAACTACATGCAATGAATAGATTTAAATCGTTTTGAAGAATATAGGAAACAGGAGGGTTTTATAGAAAGATGTTTAGAAAGAAATGAGATTGATTTCTTTCTTGTTTGTTCTCTAAGCTTACTCTGAAAGCAATTAAAACAATTTTTTTTAAATCTTCAGTATTTATGGAATATATGTACACCTGGGTTCAAGTTTCAGCCTTCTCTCAGAATTGCCTCACGATCTTAGGAACCTAAATTCTCTAAGCTTTGGTTTCCTCATCTATAAAGTCAGGATCTACAACATAGGTTTATGAGCATTTAAAAGACAATAGATGAAGACAGTTTGGAATCAGACATACAGTAAGTGCACGTTAGCGTCTAGCTGCTGTCCGTGTTATTATTTTTATTATTGTCATTATCATCTCCCAGATGTCTGCCAGCCGTGTTTAAAAAGATCTGTATTTCTACCTGATGTCACACAACTTCTGATCTTACCTTTTTAACAATGTGATGGTAGCTGAAACTGCATCTTAGGAAGGAGAAATAGACTATTTAGACACCCATAAAGAAATCCCCAGTGAGACTCCTCTATGCAGATAAAAGTGTTTAGAAGAGGGAAAATACATGGGCAACATGAGGAACAGAATGACGAGATCTGTCAGCAATTTTATATCAAATTAGGAAAAGTGGCGACATTGTGAAGATTCATGGTAGTGAGTTGATGTGGTGTAGGGAGGTGCTGCAAGTATTTTTATGCTCAGCATCCTGGACTTTTTTTTTTTTTTTTTTTCTATTTGTGAAGAAGGGAAGACAAAAGAATAAATGGTACAATCGACCTTTTCCTGATGGGGGACACATTAAGCACTCGGGAAGAGCCTGCAAGAAGCCTTTGAATACTTACTCAGTTGTGCGGGTTCATAAATCCCCAGGGATTAGCTGCTCATTGACAGCTAAACCTGGGAAATACATTTGGTACTGGTTCTTTTTAATAAATGTTAAAACAGTTATCTAGAAAATTCTGTGTTGATTAGATACAAATCTTGAGCAAACCAAAATCCAATTCTAAGAACAGCTTTCAAGTTTGGGAGGTTTTCTGTTTCCTAAAAGCACAAGGAGAAGCATTAACTGCAAAGCAAGCGCATTTAAATATAAAGGCACCAGGAGCCTTCAATACTTCCTTATGTGAATTTTCAGTAGGAAAAAAATAGGTCTTTCATGACAAACAATCTCCGACTCCTCCATTCCACTCAGAATTCATAGTTATGCTTAATCTGCTACTCCTTTTGGCTCAGTTACAGGTCCTGTTGGCAGGTAGTGAATGCAAAATCATTTTAATGGGACGTCCTCTGGGAATGGAGCAAAAGTTCTGAGCACTTACTGGTTCACAATGGATTGTGGCCAGCTGTTGGGCGCCTGGGGCACCAGGACCACCCCTCCCTCAAAGCAGTCATTTACATTGATGGCTTCAGGTCAGAACCTGGAAGGAAGAGGCCACCTCTGAACTAAGGATCCTCTCGGAGTGAGAGGGGGAAACAGACCATTGAATGGACCTCTGGTGACAAAGCCAGCCAGGAACATCCCTGTGTGATGGGGAGATGCCCAGAGTGGGTACTCTCCTGTCTGCTTTCCTTTTGGCAGAGGGCTGCCCTCAGGGGCAAGTGCTAATGAGAGGGAGTCTCCCGGAGATGGGAGATGCTTGGCTCTGTCAAAGACCCCATTCAGAGCCTCACCGTCTGCACCACCCGCTCAGAAGCTGCCAGACTGGCTCAAGTTCCTATCCTCTCCCCATCCCTTGAAGATAGGGTTACTTGCAAAGCCACTAGACAGCCAGGAGTAAAAGAGAAAAGCATTTCTCACTGTGAGTGTTAGATCTGGACATTTTGTGGTGCGTATTCTGTTTGTGTGTACGTGCATTTTATTTCATATTTTTAAAAATTCCGAAGGAACTTCATGTTTCTTATTTCAAAGAAAAAATTTTTAATCAAAATCATTCATTCACTCATTTAAGTAAATCTTCTTGAGTGTTTAGGGAGATAGATTATAAATCACTTGTGCCCTTTTAAAAAATAAAACTGTTATCAAAAAGAAGTTTCTTTGCCTATTTTTTGAAAAGATACTCATGCTCAAGCTGCCAGTATTGTACAGAGGCCCTCCATGTGTTGCTTTTTTCTTTCTTTTAGGGAAAAGATTTTCACAAACAAAAGGTATTATTTTTTTACTCCTGATTTCTGTAGTCCCTTTAATCGTATATATATGTGTTCATATACATATATATTCACGTATGTTCATTCATGAATAAAATTGTGTATTAAGCACTTAATATGTGCTGAATTTTAGACTAAATGCTGGGTATTACAAGAGGAGTAAGACACAGCCCAGACTGCCTGAAACTCTCCCAGAAAATGGGAAAACATGTATGTCAACAAAATTGGTGCTGGAAGCTATTAAAACCTCCCAAAGTAGTGTGTGTGTTAGTTATGACAAGAGACCAAAAGAAAAAAGACCTTTCGTACCAGGGAAGGTGTTAGTCAGAAAAAGATGCCTGGCTTTGACTGCACTGTTTAGTTTTAGTGAAAAATACCAATAATAATGTGTTTCTAAATCTCTCTCCAGCATCTCTGTTTTATTTTGAACAAGCCGTGTAGTAAGTCATGAACAATAAGGCTCACAGTAACCGCACGCTGACGGGGGGCCGGAGCTCTGGACTGTTCAGACAAGGAAGCCGGAGAATCCAGTGTCTGTGTTCATACTTGGAAAGCCTGAGGCCCTCACGGTGACAAGGAGGACGTCAGGGACCATTTGCTTGGGTCCTTAGGCGCCTTGAGATTCTAGAGAGATCCAAGTGGTTCAATACTCAATTAAAAAGAGAAGATGAAAACCCCAGATCATGAGAACTTATTTTTTTATTATTATTTATTTTTAATACAATTTTTAAAGGTTACACTTCATTTACAGGGACTACAAAATATTGTCTATATTTTCTGGGTTGTACAAAAAATCCCTGTAGCCTCACACCCAACAGTTCGTGCCACTCACTCCCCACCTCTATATTGCCCCTCCTGCTGCCCACCGATGACCACTAGATTGCTCTCTGTATCTGTGAGTCTGCTTCCTTTTTATTATAGTCACTAGTCTGTTGTATTTTTTTCGATTCCACATGTAAGTGATATCATACAGTATTTGTCTCTCTCTGTCTGACTTATTTCACTTAGCATCATGTCTTCCAAGTCCATCCATGTTGCCGCAAATGGCAAAGTTTTGTTCTTTTTATGGTTGAATAATATTCCATTGCATGTATATGTGTGTGTGTGTGTGTGTGTGTGTATCACATCTTCTTTATCCAGTCATCTGTTGATGGATACTTACGTTGTTTCCATATCTTGGCAACTATAATAATGCTGCTATGAACATTGGGGTGCGTGTATCTTTTTCAATTAGTGTTTTTGTTTTTTTTCAGTTATATACCCAGGAGTAGAATTGCTAGGTCATATAATAGTTCCACTTCTAGTTTTTTGAGAAATCTCCATATTGTTTTGCAGAATGGCTGTACCAATTTGCATTCCCACCAACATTGTACTAGGGTTCCCTTTTCTCCACATCCCCCCTCAACATTTATTTGTGTCATTTTTGATGCTAGCCATTCTGATTCGTATGAGGTAATATCTCATTGTGGTTTTGATTTGTATTTCCCTGATGATTAGCGATGCTGAGCGTCTTTTCATGTGCCTGTTGGCCATCTGCGTGTCCTCTTTGGAGAACTACCTATTCAGTGCTTCTGTCCTTTTGTTAATCGTGTTGTTTGTTTGTTTTCTTTTTTTAATGTTAAATTGTATGAGCTATTTATATATGTTGGATAGGAATCCCTTATTCCTGGGAAACTTACAGAAAACCAAACTGAATGGAGAATATAATTCTTCATTTTTATTACAGGGAACATTTTTAATATTTTTAGGGTCTAGGATTTTTCTGTAGTAATAGCTGACTAAAGATTATAGCATACACGGACTCTCAGACACAGACAAACACACACACACACACATTTTTAACCAATGGCAGTTAAATGTTAACATCAGAGAATCTGGGTGAACAGCTCTAGTCTTGAAACATTTCTGTAGGCCTGAAATGGTATGCAAATAAAAAGTTTAATGAAAAAAAAAAGAGTTTTCCCCTAGCCACCTAGTCACGTTTCCTATCAGTCTCCACTCTCAATTCTCTGTATTTCCCCTGTTGATGGGATTTGATATGATTCTTGATTTTTGTGTAATTAGTTTACTGTAGATTTCTCGCCTTCCTCAACAGTATGAAAGCTTACTGAGGGCAAGGAACTTGTATGTCTTACCTTTGGTATAAACTATAGCTAAAACAGTCTATTTCTGACTCAGTGTTTCCTTATGGTCTCATTCCATTTGTCACTGTCATTCTGAGCTAAGTCAACCTTGTGTCTTAGATGGAAAAATTCAAGGACTTTCTAAATGGGCTACTCCCGTTCTCCCTCTGGTGTGGATTACTTACCAATTAGCAGCAATAGTA
Organism: Camelus bactrianus; assembly: GCF_048773025.1. Lineage (NCBI taxonomy): Eukaryota > Metazoa > Chordata > Mammalia > Artiodactyla > Camelidae > Camelus > Camelus bactrianus. Next base: position 90,379,770 of record NC_133543.1, read on the forward strand.
ATCACTTACAGTTGTAAATCAGATTTTAATAATTCCTTTAAAAAAATCCAGTAGCTTCTGTTAAAATTTAGAATAAAATTCAAAGTCCTCACCATGGTCTGTGAGACCAATCTCCCCTTCTCTGGCTCAGCACTTGAAGTGCTGTTTCCTGTCCCTTGAACGCATTTTTCCCACATTCTCCCCCAATCATTCTCATTCCTGCTCAAATGTCACCTCTGTCACTCTCCCTGATCTGTTTTAAAAGGCTGTCTCCCTCCTACCCAACTAGTTCTTGTCCTTAATCTGAATCTTTTGGGGTAAATTATCCTCTGAATAATTTACCTCTCATTATTACTTAAAATGTTATTTAACTTGTATTTATATGCTTGTTTGCCTCCCCTACAAGAAGGTGTAATCAGCGCATGGATCTTGTCTGAATGATTATCACTTTACCCCCAGCCTAGGTATGTAGTAGGTGATCAATTAACTTGTGTTAAGTGAGTCAACATTTAAGGCTTCCTATAAATGATAAATATAATAAAAGAAGGCTTATAAATGAATATCCTGTCTTTTTTAGCAAAGCAACTTTTATGCCCATCAAAGTTGGACCCAGGTTTTTTGACCAGTAGGTTATACATTTATTGATAGTAATCAAAATTGTATTATGAGATTGATCTTGGTCCTGTAATCCCAGGGTTACATAATTGTATCTGGCCAGGGTGGCAGGCTGTGAAGGACCCATCGGTACCCCATGACCAGAACCTCTACCCTGTACTGAGTGAACCTGGGCTCCAGCCAAGAAATGGCCCTACACGTGGCCGCCACAATACTGCAGTTTCCACAGATACTCCAAGAGCTCTCAGAATGTTCTTGGCGTACTGCAAGAGGTTCGTTATTTTGCCTTCATGGTTTGGGGCTGGCAGAAAAAGTTTCTGAGGGAAGCATTCCAGTGATTTAACTTTCTTAGAAAACAACGGATTATTTTTCTCTGTAGTCTCAATTTTTTCTCTCAAAACCTTTTCCCACACGGGTGGGAGCGGGTTAGAAACATCTGGGCTTAATATTCCAAAGCCGTGGCTCGTATTCAAACTGCTGCAGTCCCAGTGGGGGTTTCCCACATGGGAAACCGGTGGCACCTGAGAGCCCTTAACCCCTCCGGCCCCATGATTTCATTTCATATGCAAATATAGATCAAGGTCTCACAGTCCTGTGGATGATCAGGAAAGTATACAATTACCTTAAGATGGCGTATTGGAGAGAGCACAATTTTCCAGTCAGGCAGATTTTGTTTCTAACCTTTGTTCTACCACTGACTTTGTCTAACAGGTGACTTTGGATAAGTGACTTAATCTAATTGGCCTTTTGATTTTTCAGAGGCTTTAACTTCTGCTTCAGAAGGATTTGGGGAGGATTAAAAGAGGAAACAGATGAATGCCACCCAGCCTGGAGTCTGACATATAGTCAATGCCCAATGCTTAAAACATGCCTAGTACATTAGCCTGGCACATAGTAGGAACTCAATATATATTTCTAGATGGTTGGGTGAATGGATGCCTGCAGATATGAATGCCATGTGCCTTCCCCTTGTCACCCATTTCAGATTCATCTCATCTACAAAGAAGTAACAATAATATGCACTCAATTTTATGAATGAGAGTGATTTCAAATTGTGTCACTTCTGCTCACAATCATTGCCAGAAAGGTTTTAGAGATGGATTGGCTTTCAGACTTTAAAACAAAAAACAAACAAAGAGAAAAGAATACAACTTTTTTTCCTGTTAGCAAAGACCTCCATTGGAAAGTCAAATTTCCTAGCAGATGGCACTTATGAGGGAGGGAGAGGGAAAAAAAAAAAAGCAAACTAATCTACCATTAAATTAAAATGAGATCTTCAATTAATATGTAAACCTGGGGCCATCCATCATAGTCACTTGTTTTACTGAGTTGTTTGATGTGTGAAGACAACTTGCGTAAACTGAATGGATATGGCAGGTCATATACCAGCTAACAGGGGCAAACCTTCTTCCCAGTCCCACTGTTCACGGCAGAGACTTATGGATACTGCCCCAAATCTATATTCTCTTATTATTCAGGGCACACCACTAAGCAACATTTCCCAGTCTCCTTTGCAATTAGATGTAGTGAACTCTAACCAATGGAAAATTGAGCAGAAATGAAGTATTGGCACACCTCATTTTATTGTGCTTCATTTTATTATGCTTTGAAGATACGGATTTTTTTTTTTTTTGCAAATTGAAGTGGATACCCTGCATTGTCAGAGGATGATTAGTGTTTTTTAGAAATAAAGTATTTTTAATTAAGGTGTGTACTTTTTAAAAACATCATGCTGTTGTCCACTTAATAAACTATAGCATAGTGTAAAAATTGCTTTTATATATACTGGGAAACTAAAAAGTTTGTGAGACTTGCCTTATTGCAAAATTCGCTTGATTGCAGGGGCCTAGGACCAGCAGTATCTTTGAGGCATGGTGGAGTACCGTTCAGCTATGGACCATTGCAACCGCCCACTAACCCAACACCTTCCAGCTTTCTCTCCTTCCTGCTACCAGAATGGAGTCAGCCTCAGGGTGACCTTAGAAGCTACATGCAGAGCATAGCTACACCTCTCTGAATCTGATCTCATTGGATGATTTGATGGAGTTAAGCCATTTCACCAACCCATTCATCTGCCCTGTTAAAAGAACAAGAAATAATATATTGTATTGAGTCATTATACACTAGGGAGTCAATTTGTTTTAGAAGTTACCCTGCTCTATCCATGCGCAGCAAAGCAGCATCCTTTCCCCATCAATTACTCCCAATAGAAATCAAAGAATTATAAAACCAACCAATGTTGGAGTAGGTAATGTACACGTAATCCTTGAATTGTCTTTATCTTAGAATTCCTTATCCTTAAAACATTTTCAGACCAATTATGAGAGTTTTCCATCAGTATTTGTTTTACTCTCTCACATTTCATGGGACTCAACACCTCCTGCACTCAGCATTACTTGAGCTAATAGTGAGATAAAGGATTTTTATATTAATTCCCATATTTCCATTATCAAGTCTTAATTATATAACAGAGTTACTTAACAAATTTCACATCCAATGAGTATTTTAAAAATCTGCATTTTCTTCCTTGGTTACATGTGATGAATTACTTGAGAGCAGGGCTGAAATCTCTTATCTATGAACTTCCAGGACAGAGCACAATGCCTGCATATGGAGGGCCCTTGGTAAATATCATGCTTCTTGCAAATAGAGAAACACCATTGTCATAGGAAATACATTTTTGTATTAAGTCAGTTTCTATACTTCTGTTCATCAGTGGTACATTTTGTGGACCTAATGTTTGCACCACAATGATACAGATTGTTGAAGAGATGAGATAAATGGAAAACAAACAGAAGAAATGACCTCTGCTTAGATGAGTTCCAGGAAGGGCACACATAATACAGCAGCAGTAATGAACTGGAGAACGTGACTCCAAGAAGGAGCTCATGCTGGACTTGGGAAGGCTCCATTCTAGTTCTGGACCAGACACATTTGCTAGTTCTGGGCCTGTTCTTATAGACTATTTTAAGACTCGGCAGCCTATAAGTCTCTCTCTTTCTCTCTCTCTCTCTTTTTTTTTTAAGAAGCTTTCCTAAGCCTTTTTGTTACACAAAGAAAAAGCTGTTTCTCTGAAAATAAAGAGCTGCTGAAACCCAGAAGCTTTTGATTTAACAGAAAACTCCAAACTCATTGATTTTAATCAACCCTAAATTGGGAGACTTCAGGATCTTAGATTTTGTACATTTCTTAACATCCAGTGTTTTAAAGAGTATTTAATTAAATCAGCTAACCTGAAAAAAAAAAATAGAGTCAAGGAAAAAATACAGAGAAATGTCTTAAGGCTTACATAGAGGATTCTTTGATTCATCACGAAAGCTGTAGGTTCATGGGCCTATAATCCAAGAAAAATTAGTTCATTCATCTTTAACCATATGCATAGTTGTGCCTCTCATATTTTTACCTGCTTACACTAATTTATAACTGTCAATCAACTCTTAAAACCTTGATTATGTTTGATGAACTTGGTTAGCCTGCCATGTTATAAAATCCTCCTAAAAATCATTATATTTCCTTCAGTGTCAATGTTCTCCACCTAAATAGAGTCTTCTTTCCAAAATTGTATTCCTTTACTTGCTGCAAATCAATATGAGGGGCTTTGTAATTATTATGAATGTAGCATTCACTGAAATACTGCATGAGAACCATTAGCTAAAACAATGAACCAATTTTAATCAGTAAAAGGACTTAAGTTTGTTTTTAAGTTTTTTCATCATTTTTGTAAGTGTGTTTCCCTCTCTAATATGGCAGAGAAATTACTGACTAGCATTTGAAAGTCATAAAATATTCTGAATAGTGTTCAGAAGTTCAAACTTGACTACAAAAGACTTGTAAGTCTACTTCGTCTATATGACTTAGTAATCACATGTGGCTCTGGCTACATTTTCAGTCTGCTTTTGAAAATAAAAAATGACCACACATGAACTTTCATATGTAAATGTATTGGTTTTATTTTTTGTTTGAAGTATTTTAAATATTATTTATTTATTTATTGCATAAAGATTACCGCTGCATAATTTTAAAATTAACAATGTGTTTTAAGAGTTTTCAAGTGAACATTTCATTTTCATCCTTTTCGTAATCCATTATCCACAGTCTGTACCCACTATTATTCATGTCTTGCATACTCTTCCAGGATTCCTTTATGCATTTACAGACAAAGTACTTATTACAATGTCTGCATTTTTGACACAAATGGTCCCAGGATTTATATAGTCCTCCGTGTCCTCATTTTTAGCCTTATCGGAGGAAAAGCCTGTGAATAGAACTCATACTGTCTGAAAAAGTCTCCTCCAGATATTTTTAGTAGGCATACTATTTAGAGAAGGAGACAACAAAAAGCTGAACACAGAACAAAAGGTAAAGATTAAAATGAAAACATTCGAATAGTAGACAAGGCACTTAGGTGACAAAGTCCTTCCACCAGCTGCTGACTAACCTTGAATGGGTCACTTAGGTTCATTTATAAAATTAAGGTATAAGCAAGAAGCAAAAGTGTATAATAAGTTATTCAACAGAGAACTTGTACCCACTGCTGAGGATGTAACAGTAGTTGAGATGGAAAATCCCCTCTTCTCATGGAGTTGTATTCTGGTGGGAGGGGTTGCGTTCCTTGAGATGTGTGAGAGGGAGGGTCTGTGAGGGACCAAGTTTTCGCTGGTTCCTGAGGAGACCTGCAGACAAAGAATGTCTGGGGAAGAGAACCGTGAACATTAAAAAGACAAATACGCATGGCGGAAATGCTCGGGAGACTCTCCGGGTCTGGTAGGGTCTTGTGGTTCGTGGCAAGGAGTTGGATTCTTTTGCAAGTGTGAGGGGGAAGCCATTGGATGTTTTTAAAGAGGAAAACAACAAGCTCTTGTTTCCTCGAGGATAATATTCGTGAGTGAACTCCTTCGAACTCTTGGTGACTGTATTTTCATGTGGAAGATTTTAAGATAGAAAATGAACTCTAACCACCATTCCCTAGATAGTGGGAGGCCCCTCTGCTCACTTTATAAAATGCTGTAATCAAATCATGTCTGAATCTTGGCATCTACTGTGGTCAGTTTTTTAAACTATCACAGTAAGTCTTTAGTCTTCAGTCTTTTCAGATAGGGAAAATTAAAGAGTAAAATGATAAGATTAAAAATGAATGTCTTAGGGGGATATAGCTCAGTGGTAGAGCATGTGCTTAGCATGCACTAGGTCCTGGTTCTATCTCCAGTACCTCCATTACAAAAACAAACAAACAAACAAACAACAAACAAAAATGTCTTAAAAGTTTGTGTGTTATTTATTTCCTAGGGAAAGAGACATGCTTGTGGTCTGTGGTCCTAAGAAAGTTTAGTAATTCTCTAAGAATTTCATCATCATATTGAACAAGATTTCTTTAGAAAATCAAACCTTTTCTATTTTACTACATATCTCAGCAGAGAAAAGATTTCCATGAAATAAAATGCAAGTATTTAAAATGCTTTACTGCAGGAAGAGGATGATTTTCAGTTTGCTGATAAGATATGCGTTATGGGAATACGCGTAGCATGGTGATAACAGAGATATGGTTTCATGCATTGATCCAAAGTTACAGAAAACGTTATCACATCCAGAGCAAAAAGAATAAAAGGCATGAATTCTCCAAAAAAAAAAAAAAGAAAGAAAGAAAAGAAAGACAAGAAAAGAAAGAAAAGAAAAGAAAAAAAGAAAAGAAAAGAAAAGAAAAGAAAAGAAAAGAAAAGAAAAGAAAAGAAAAGAAAATTCAAAGCATTTGCTAATAATGGAAGGTTTAATTTATTGTCTGTAAATTTCTATTAATTTGATGACAGCATTCCTTTCTGCCAACAGATTACTAAGTAGAAACACTGAAATAACACATACACACATAGATACTTTAAAAAAAATTTAGCATATGTATATATATATGTGTGTGTATGTGTTTATTTATATACATATATATGTAAAATCTTGTATATTGCTCAGAAAACAACAGGATGTCTTTAGGTGGAAGATCAAATTAAATAATGCTTTATTCATATGGCAGTATGAGAATGTAGGTGGAGAACTCAGTAATTCTCAGTCCCTGACATCTGCAAGTCCATATATGCATTTATTAATTGAAGCCAATATTTACTGGGCAGATGCTCTGACTTGCATACCGCGGGCACTGGGACAGAGTGGTGAGTAACATGGATGAACCCCGACTATCATGTGTTATATTCTAACAAAGCCATGCAATGAGATGTATCGCTCATGTGAGCTGCACACACAGATTTGTCCTTTATTTCTTTGTATTTCATATTTTAAATGAACACATTCCCCCAAAACAATAGTAGTCACTATTCTATCCAACTTTAATTGATGGACTCCACTCTTTTAAGAGCAGAAAGATGTATAGGCTTGTAATAGTTTATAAATATCTTTTTATAGAATATGTTAAATCTTTTTAAAGTATCTAAAGATGTCCATGCAACACATTCAACAAATTTGAAATATCTTCAGACTTTCCCCTCCCTGCTACTCCATCTGTGTTTTTAAAATAATTCTTCATATATATACGTATATGTTTATATAACACAAAGTAATGACAATTTTATATCAGGTAAGAAAAGCATAAAATTGAATCTCTAAGGACAAGCTCTGTTTTCATGGATTTGTCACAGTTCTAGAAACACATTCAGAAGTTTTTTTGTTTGTTTGGTTGGTTTTTTAATCTCTGCACCTGCTGGTTTTTCTTATTGTCATACTTTTTCCAGTCACAGGGTAAGAAGAAAGAGGAAATTAAAAAGCTTCTTTTGTTTGTTTTGTTTTAAGAAAAAATACTCATCTTTTCCCCCAATGACTCTCTGGTCTCAGTCTAGGCTACCCTACAAACAAAACGGTCCACTGACTCTAACTGCAGTAAAAGTTCTATTTGGCCCCCCTGGGTCAGATCTCTATGTCACCTTATCAAAACTGCTCAGTCATTGAACTAAGATAAGTGGTGGTCCCAGCTCACTGCTGCCTTCAAGTTCAACGCCATTCTGCATCTTAACAGTAGTCCCTGTGAGAAGTGCAGGGTCTGAGGGCCAGATTCCCAGTTCCTAGGCACTTGATGTCATACTGAGGATATATTAAAATATAGACACAAAGGCAGGCTGACTTTTCTTCAGAACAGTTGGAGCAGCTAAATACACGATACCAACCTGGACGGGGACCATGACTAGTAATGTGACTGGAGGCTTCTTCTACACTAAAACCAGAAATGGAATGCTTAATCAGAGGCATGTCTTAATTTGAAGACTTTTTCAGATGACCTCCAAACGGGCTGCGAATTATTGAACAGAGGTCCTCCTCAGTAATGCATCAGGGTCACGTAGTAACAGGTTTATGAGAACAAGGACAGAGCAAGACAAAACTCCAACAGCATACACTATTAGCCAGAGTCCTTGAATAAAATAATGACGCTGTCGATATAGGTAACTATTCACGTAGGGTATTTTTTTCCTCTCCCTGCATCCAGTCCTAGAAAAATAATTCTTTCTATTCATAAAAATGTATCTCTTAAGCCATTCATATGCTTGAGCTCTTGCTCTGAAACTCAGAAAGGAGAGGGGAGGCTTTGGTGATGAAGACTAAAGAAGGGAGAAGAGAGTTTCAGACTCTGGCCCTTACTGAGTCCGGCTGAGTCATTGTCTCTGGCTGCAGGGAGGGAGAACTAGAGGCCACAGTTGAGAGAGGTTTTCAAAGCATGACATAGGTGGGCTTCTCCAAGCAAAGAGGAGCTTAAACCTCTTCCAACCCTGCATATGCCCTATGATATCCGAGTACCTGGAGTCTGGGAAGCTTTGCGGGCATCCAGGGCCATTGGAGTTTCCATGGGCCATGGCAGTGGAGAGAGCTTCCTATGTAGCATGGACAGGAGGTAGATGGATGCGTGGGAGCCAGAGAAATCATCAACGCCAAGTTTGTGACAACTTCTGCTGATAGGACATCTTGTGAATTTATCCGAGGCATTCCTTTAAGTGCTCTGCAAAATAGCACATGTGGACTCTGCATTTGGGGTGGGCCTGAAGTCTACGACTAGGAAGATCAGCCTATCAAACCAGTAGATACTTGGGCTAAGAAGTGGTTTATAAGGAGACTTTGAATTTATCACAAAAGAATTGGAATTTAATGAATATCAGATAATATTTTGAGAGTTAGCTATAAAATCACCCAGTTGCATCACATGAAGATGTGAAAAATCATTTGAAAGAAATGAAATAAGATTTAGGCATGCAACCCTTGCTTCTACGTTGATTGTAAGTTTTAACGTATCAAGTGAAAGAAAGTATCAGTGAGAAGGGATTTGCAGTTGAGTGTATTGGTACCCTATTGTTGCTGTAACAAGTTACCCCAAAGGAAATGTTCTACCTTACAGCTGGGGAGTCTGAGGTCTCAAATGAGTCAGCAAGGATGTGTTCCGTCTGGAGGCTCTGGGTAAAAATCCATTTCCTTGTCTTTTCGAGCTTCTAAAGGCTACTCACGTTCCTTGGCACGTGGTCCCCATCTAGCAACAGAATCACTCCACCCTGTTAGGACCTTCCTGTCTCATTTCCTCCCTCTGCTTCTGCTCTCATGTTGCCTTTCCTGACTCTGACCTTCCTGCTTCCTCCAATGTGAGTATACCACACCCACTTGGATGATCCAGGAAAATCTCTCCATATCAAAAGCCTTAACTTAATCAAATCTGCAACATCCCCACTGTCACATTAAGTAAGGTATTCACAGGTTTTGGGGATTAGGACATGGTCATCTTTGTGGGGACCATTATTCAACTTACCACAAGGGTACTAAAGGAAAAACATGGGCGGAGCTCAGTGAAGTAAGATCAGCTCAGACGGAGATCTAGTCCATCCAGAGGGCTTGACCTGACCGTGGGAACAAATGTATAAAGCAGTTTGGTCCTCACACCCCGAAGGCCCAGCTTACCAAGCCATCTCCTGTAGCCCTGGTGACCCACGGGATTTTCTTTGCTGGAGAGAAGCCAGTGGTCAGCTTGGTACATGTGTGGACACATTTGACAGCTGCCGTTCTCTTTCTGAATGACCACATTTGGCATCCGGCTGTCCCTCCAGAGCTTTCTTAACGTGACAATTATTGGTAATAATAACACTACTCACCATCATGTACCAGATACACCTGCTCTGGGCCAGGTGCCGACCCAGGCACATATGGTTTTGTTTATTCCATTTTCACAATAACCCTGGAGATACTTTAATGTTTCCATAACTTTTTTTTTTATTTTGAAAATTCAATTCACATACTTCCCACCCCAGATAATAGACACCAAGTCTATATCAAGCCAGGTCACTATCTGGTCCTTACTGAGATTTCTTCGTCTGTATACATTTGTTTGGCTCACAAAAGTAGAAAACCCATGTCATGTTAAAAGGTTGAAGGAAACGTCACTTGGCTAATTAGGGAAGAAGGATTTGAGCATGAGAGATGACTTGGACAGCTTCATAACTCTAGACAGATTTAAACCTCAAGATGTCTTGTCTCACTCTTCCTCATTTTGCTTCCTAATCTGATCTAAGTTTAGAGTCAGATTTCTCCTTTTCTCAGCAAAACCCACGTTTCCCCAACTGGAAGGCATTTTTGCCTGTCTGTTAAATAGAAATCTGATGTAAGAGTTTTATTTTCATATACTGGCTCATGACATTAAATATGGTCATAAAAGGCAAATACAAACTATCAAAATTTATACTGCAGACTGCAGAAAGTAAGTTACAAGAGGAGAAAACTTGAGAGACATGTGGCTTGAAATTTACCTGAGAAATAAGGTTCAGTGGAGACATTACAACAATAGAAGGGAAAAAAAAGAGTTTGATTAAATCTAATTAAATCCCTCAATTAATGTTCAAAGTAATGATGCATGAAAATCCCCAATGGAAAGAGCCCTGGGTAACTAAACTTGCATTTGAACCTGAACCTTTTTTATATTCTCAAAGAACAGTGTACAGAAGATTTTTTTTTTTAATATTGGCAAACATTAATTTGGCAGCCAAAATTGTTTAAGGAAAGAGACATGAACTTTGGAGGCAATTAGCCCTGCACCTTGTCCTGCTGCTTAGAAGCAATGTGACTTAGGATAAATTTCCCTGTTCATAAGAAGGAGCTCCCACTTCCCCAGCCCTCCCCAGAGAACAGCGCCAGGGAGCTGCGCTCAGAGTCAGAGACCTGGGCAGCGCGCAGCCAGCATCTGACGTGGCAAGCGCAGGAGCCCGTTTCAGCAATGACAGGATGAAGTGTTCTCTGCTGTTGCAGCATCTGGGGCCCGGTGGGAGCTCAGCAGGTTTTTATTTATTTTCTCCTCTTACAATTACAATTGAAATAAGAAATATAAGCTCCATGGGGGCAGGAAGTTTTTCTTTTGTTTTCCCCCACTCCCTTAGCCCTAATGTCTACAGTGTCTAGATCTGTATTTGGCATACAGACGCCCAGAACAGGTGATCTTGTTAAATTCCTGTTTAATGAATGAAAACATGAGAGCATACGAATGTTAGGAGGAAATTACCAGTGTTAAGGAGAACTATCTGCACATAGTCGGCAAGATACATTCTGCCTGACTCTTTGATATTGGACGTGAAAATACAGAGGAGACAATATGTGGAACTTCTCTTCCCCATCAACAGAAATAGCTCTCAAATCACACACATAGTTTCTTGGAAATGACTCTTTTCACAGACTGGGGCCAGTAAACCATGGCCTACTGACTCAGACCAGGAGATAAGAATGACTTTCACATTTTCAAATGGTCAAAAAAAAAAAAAAATCAGAAGAAGAACGATACATGAAAATTACATGAACTTCAAGTATCACTCTCCGCAAATATTTACTAGAGCACAGCCACACCCACTTGTTATGTACCATCTATGGCTGATTTTCACGCTACAGGGACAGAGCTGAGTACTTGGGACAAAAATGATAAGGCTTGGTAAGCCTAAGATATTTGGCCTTTTCCGGAACAAGTCTGTCACCCCCATCCTAGACAACATATTTGCAGAATCAGTGGTGGCCCAGCCAAAGCGCGGTGATGCCTTTCTTGTGGAATCACGGTACGAAAGATGGTATTAGTGAAAGCGAGGTCAGTACCTCTTGTCTGTCCTGATACCACTTCTCTAGTAACTGCAGAGCAGTACACACTAGTTATCTGTATCTACGTGGCAACGTGGGAGGATACAATCCAGTGCAAGCTTTTAAGAAACGGAATATCAAAAGAAGAAACTGATGCTTTGACACCGAACCTGCAGTCCTTAATCTTCTTCTGGATTATTTATCTTTCTGAGACGAGAATGACAAGCTCTTTGTTACAGGTTGAACCGTGTCCCTCCAAAAGTTCATATATTGAAGCGCTAACCCCTGGTACCCCAGAATGTGAAAGCAATCAGAGAGATGGTCTTTAAAGAGGTAATGAAAGTTAAATGAGGCCATTGGGGTGGGTTCTAATCTAATGTGACTGGTGGCATTCTTCTAAGAAGAGGAAATGTGGACACATGAGGAGATACAAGGGATACAGGCACAGAGAGACAAGACCCTGTAAAGAGGCAGCAGGGGGAACACAGCTGTGAACCAAGGAGAGAGGCCTTGGAGGAAGCCAGTCCTGCCCACGCCTTGATCTTGGACTTCCAGCATTCTGAACTCTGAGAAGATACATCTCTGCTACTGACGTCACTCAGTCTATGGCATTTTGTAATGGCGGTCTGAATCCCACCCACAAAATTATGCACAGGACTTTGGGTGGGGGAGTGGTCTTCTTGAGAACCACATTGTCATTGTCCATGGGCTCCCAGTTTAAGAACTTTTACTAAAATGATCATTGGTTATTGTTATTTGATATTAATCTCACTGAACTTGGAGTTGCAAACTCTTTCCTGACCAGGTGTTTATCCGTTCTAGCAAAAGAGGCTTCTAAGCACTTGTTTGAAAAACACACTCCAGAGATCCTTTCCTTGAGCAGCCAGGGGAAGGCTGTGCCCGATGAAGCAGCTCAATGAGCCACATCAGTCCAATCAACCCCGGGACCAATGAGGGACAGAGAGAGACATCTCAGCCAGATCACCCCCACATTCCGTGTTCTTCCCAGCGTCAATGGCTGTCCCAGCTGGTACTTTCAAAGGATCTGGTCCTAGCTTGTTGTACAAAACAAAAACAAAAAGCCTCCCCCTTTCCCCTCCCACCAGCTTTTAATTAATTCCTTACCTTCATCCTGCGGGGGTGGGGGGGAAGCTGTCAGTCTTTACGTCTGCTAGTGACTGAAAATCAAATCTACCTCACTCTTCAGCGAGCTCGTTGACATTCTGATTTTTCTGTCTCTATAGTTAAGGATTTTCGTTTGTTTATTCATTTGTTTTGTAAATTCCCTTAAAAAGGACACGGTGCTCAAATGCCTGCTTTTACCCAGGGCCTCTCCTTCGCTGTCAGAATCTGAACATCTCTTCTGTGTGCTTAGCAGCCATGCCACTGGGACTCCATTTGTTTCTCTCTTTCTCCTCTCTCTCTTTCTTTTTGATCAGTGGGTACCTGTGGCTCCTTTACTATTTTCTGTGCCTGAATATTTTCTTTCTAGCTTTGATCGAAGCTCTTTTGTTGTCGGTTTTTATAATGTCATCTATCCTTGGTTTACTGTATGTTCTCATCATCATTTGGAAAGAAGTTTTTTTGTGGAGTGCTCTGTGGTAGCCACTACCTTCATTTTACTGTCCAATTTTAACTCACAAATGAAGTGTTAGAGATGGTGTCTCTGTTCTAAAGAACCCGATTAGAGAGGGGTTGGCAAATACTTTTACTAGACCATGTTTTAATTTAAGCTTAAGCAAACTTCCAGATCTCTCAGAACATTTCTCTGCTGAAGATATTCAAGTTAAGGAGGAATGGAGCTTAGTGGTTAGAAATATGTACTCTGAAAGCAAAATGTATGGGCTCAAATCCCAGTTCCCTGGGACATGCTAGCTATGTGATCTTGGATAAGTTCCTTAAATATTCAATCATTGCCTCAGTTTCCTCATCTGGATAATTCAGATGCTATTTGGGTCCACCTCATAAAATTGTTGTGAGCGTTATAGTAACAAACATAGGAATTAAATATAGCCTGTCACAAAGCAAGTGGTATGGAAGGGTTTGCTGTGGCCAAATTGTATGTGTATTTTTGTTTATACAGAAGAGTCCTTGTAATATCTCTGTAATTCAGAATTGACACCCTTGCCAAGCAGTCCCTGCTATTGGGGAAATAGATATTAGCTAAAGGTGCTCACATAGCTCTATATTCCTAAATCTGGTGAGATCAAAGATAAAACTATTTTATCCTAAGCTGTGCACCATAGTGAATTATATTAAAAAGCTTGAGTGTGTTTGGGGATTCTCTTCTAGGACATTCAATTTACATGCGAATTAGACAAATCTAAGAAACAGTTTTCCTTGGGATCCTGTTCTAGGACACTCAGATTACATGGAAGTTGTACAAATCTAAGAAATTATCTTCCTCTTTTTCAATTTTGCAAAGACAGACAACTAGGCTCCATTGCTTATCGGGGCAAATCGGTTGGAAATTCTTACGTGTCCTGTCCTTATGCAATTTAAGATGCCTGATCAATAGGTTTATAGCTCTCTGAGGGGGCATTCTGTTTATCCAGCTACATTTTGAAAAGGCGACAAGAATGAATAGCAAACTTAAAATGAGATGGCTCCCCAGCTGCAGGTGGTAGTGAGCAATGAATCTTCCTCTTTTGATTTATTCCTTCTTTAGTGGTAATTTTTTTTTTTTTTTTTTTTTTTTTTTTTTTGGATAAAGCAACAAGAGTGGTTCCTCAGTATTCACAAACATTTTCTAGATAACCGAAAGACAAGAACTGATTTAGGCCTTCAGAGACAGTGAAATGAAAATTTAAAATGAATGTGAGGAGTTCTGAACTCACAGTGAACTCATTGTCTGACTATTTACAAGCCTCTTTAAGACTGGGTTAAATTTCACAATTGACATATAAGCCCAAAATATTTCCACTAGGTGATTAAATTTTTTATATTTCATATTCTTTAAGCTGTATTCATGACTCCATTTTACCAGTGAAAAGAAAAAGATGACATTAGGGAATATATAGTTGTTTATTTGTTATACAGTGTAAATACCTTGTCCAGAGGATTTTGTCACTGAGTCTAGAGATTGTTTTGAAAGGTTGCAAAGAGGATAAAGTAGAATTGAGGTCAAGTTCAGATGCATTCCTGAAGAGACAGATTGGGTTTGGAAACACCCCCACCTGTTAATAGCCTTAGGCTAGTTATGTAATCTCTCTTAAAACTCAGTTTCCTCATCTGCCAAATGAGAGTTAAAAAGTAAATTCCTCATTACCAGAAATTAATACAACACTGTAAATCAACTATACTTAAACTAAAAAGAATTAAAAATTTAAAATTTAAAAAAATACCTCCCTCACAGTGTTGTTATAACAATAAAATGATTGACACAGGCATAATCCTTACTACCACCAATGAACCACGGCGAGTCCTTAGTGAGAACAGTCTCTTCTAAGACTAGGAGGGTCCGTTAGCCTCCAACATGTTAGCATCTTATAAGCATCTTCTCACGAATCTAGTTTATTCCAGATGTCCTCAATCAGATTTTGGTTTTTGTTTCCTTTAGAAGTTTACTTGCTTGAATGACACATAAGTCTCTATGTAGAAACCGTATAAGTATATTTTATGAATCAGTTTGACATATTCAACTAAAGTGTCAGCTGAAAAGGCTGTCACCTAGATATGGTGTTACATAAATTCTAAGTGATTGCAGTGCAGTTTCGTATGTTACTGGGATTGTGTGAACCAGCACTGAGAGGGGGTGGAGCCTATGAGATCCCGTATTTGTAAGCACCTTTGTCCCTCCTATGCTAGGTGCAGTGGGAAATGCAAAGGAAGATGGCTTCTTCCAAGAGCTTTCAAGCAAGGTTGAAAGAAAACTAATTTCAAGACCATAGAAATAGAAAAATCATAAATAGAATGTTGTATATGAAGGAGGGCAGAAAATCACACTAAGGGTTCATTATCATAACTGAACTGGGTCATTATGAACCGCATTGTCTGAGAAGGCTTGGGAAAGGAGGGCTGAGTTCCTTGTGATGGTTGGCAGTGAGTGGAAACACAGTACAAGCTAAGGGAGAAGACAGGACCATTGTCAGAAATGAGAATGGAAGGAAGGGTGGGAAGAAGGCGCTGAATTAGCCCAACAAGATCAGAGCATTTGCTTGGAGGGAAGTTAGGCAGAGACAAGAGCCCAGACTTCAGGGCAGCATACTGTACAGGTTAAAGGCAAAACCTATGGAGACACATTGCCTGGGTACAGATGGCTGCCAGCCCTTGAGCGTATCGGCACCTTCAAGTGACCTGACCTCACCATGCCTCAGTTTAATCATATACAAAATAGAGAGGGTAACACTGGTTATCTCATCACAACATCCAGTGATGGCCGTGAGATTTAACTAAGATGACGCGTGAGCCACTTAGCACCCAATCATGCTGACTGTCCCTATATGTTAAGTAGCAGCCCTACCATGTGTGTGGATAAAACAGCTTTGTAAGTCTCAGGACAAGACCAGCAAGAAGGTATTTTGTCCCCATTTTAAAGCTCAGAAAATGAGGCTAAGAACATAAAGTAGGTACCAAGATCACACAGCTACTAAATACGGGGTTTTGACTAAGACCCAAGACCTGCTAAATCCCACAACACATTTTCCCCCATCACACCATCCAGTACAAGCCCATTAGGTGACTAAACCAAAGCTGGGTTAGAGAAGGTCTTATAGCATCAACATGGTCCCAGGCTAGACCAGTGGACAGGAGCATCAGCATCATGAGGGCACTTGTTAGAAAAGCCTGTTTTCTGTCCACACCCCAGAGCTGCTGGATCTGAAACTCTGGAGACAGGACCAGTAATCCAGCAATTTGTGGTTTAACAACACCCCCGCCCCCTGGCTATCCTGATGCACAATAAGTTCGAGAACCACTGCTCTAAGTGAAGTCATATAGTTCTGAAAATACCAAGAAATTATTAGGACAGAGCATGTTTTTAAATCTCCTTGTGATCGGCTACATAGGATAAAGTCATTTAAAAAGAGTTACCGTGGCAGTGCCTACCAACTCCTGCCTTCCAGTCCACACCGCCCATCAATGAAACTGATGAACACAGTCACTAAACTCAAACACTGTAGTATTAGAACCGGTGGGGCAGGGCTGCAGTCCCGCAAAGAGATCACCTAAGGAGTACATCACACCAAACCACACGTCTGCTCACCAAGAGAAACACAGAGAACTTGGCACCGACCTTCATGCCTGCAGTCTGTTTCCATCAGCCGTCTGGTCCCAGTTCCCACCACTCTCTGGCTCAACTGTACACTTGGCAATATTTCACAGTAAATTCAATTGCAGCCTTTTTCCTCATTGCCTTTGTCACCATCCTTTCCTGCAATGCTGATTTCTCTTCTTCCACTGAGGACTGGCTGCCCTCCTACCAACCTTATCTGGACATCACAACCTGATGCTCACCCCCACACCCACCCCCACTGCCCTTAGGCTGCCTGCTTGCCCTCTGTGATCTCAGAGAGCCTACGAAAAGTGACATGGCTGCACGCTCCACACTGAGCAATGGAGAGCCCGGTGGTTCTGCGTGGGGACCCGGAGTTCAGCCTCTGAGGCACAAATCTCAGCTCTACCAATATACTCACTTGAACGGTTTATTTAACTTCTTCTTTCAAAAATATTTATTTGTTTACTATGTTTTACTTAACTTCTTTGTGCCCAAGTCTCCTTGTCTATAAAGCGAAGATAAAAATTATGATGTATCTGCTTCTTGTAAGACCAGTAACATCATCAGAATTTGTATCTGTCTTCCTGGTGCCTAGCACATTCTAGCAAATAGTGCATGCATGTGCACGCACACACGCGCGCACACACACACTTGAAACTGAGTCAGATCTCAGGAGTGGAATCCTTCTCAAAAGTCTTAAACTTCCAGTTTTGTGCCACAGACCCCTTTGGCAGTCTGATAAACTGTGAATTCCTTCTCAGAAGAATGTTTTTAAAAAAAAACACATGAAATGAAATGTGTTTAGGATTAATTACAAAAATTGTAATGGTATTCAGGTCTAGATATTAAAATATGTAAAAGTAAATTGTGACATACTAATATTATGCTTCTTTCTTATTAAATAACGAAATTGAGTGACCGAGCCAACGGTGAGACTGATGCAGCAATGGGAATGTAATGTGAAAATAACCACGGCTGCGTTGGTACCAGATTCAAAGGCACTGTTGGGGAACTACAGTGACGTGTTGCTTTGATTCATTGTTAAAGGAAAGGCTACATTTCCATTAGAGGTTAGCGAAAATACAGATGTAATGGTTTCCTATCTAGGTTCCTAGATCCTCTTAATCTCAGGTTAAGGTCTGCAAGTCTGAAGCTTAATTCATAAAAAATCCACGAAGTCTCCTAACAGAGACGTCAGTCACGATCGGATGAAGCTGCTGACTGCACATTTCTAGTTCATGAGCTTTACAGGCAAAACCAGCTTCCACCGGAGTGAGGAGTAATGATTGTCCAATGGTGTTGGTTTGGATGAAGGATGTGCTGTTTCAGAAACAAAAGGGTCTCTCCTCACCTCTTCTGATGCTTTCCTTCACACATGGTCCAGTTTAGAAACCTCCTGCTTAATGGCTTAATTATTACATTCAGAAAACGTAAATATGATTCTTTGGCTTTAATTAGAGAGGAAATAACGTCGCCTTTACAATGCTGGCACCGTGTCGAAGTGGGAGGCAATTTGCACTAGGGAAGGCTCTCTGTCCTTTGGGCTGGAGCCAGGAATCTTGATAATGCTCCCTTTTATCTGAGTGAATCCTGGGCCATTGCCCTCCTAACATATTCAACCTCTTTTAATTCTATTTCTGCCTTTTTAGTAAAATACTAAAACCAAATAGGATTCTGCATTCCAAGTTCCTGTCTTTTAGAAGTCATGGCTATGCATTGTTTTTGTGGAGGGAAGACCCAGGGAAGATGCGAGGGACATTCAGTAATTAAACCAAGTGAAGGTCTTTGATGGAGAAACAGAAATCATCTGGAAATTCTAAATGCATATTTTCCTTTGGATCGCTGAAATGAGAATCGTGAGTTTATTTGAACTAACATAGTAACGGGGCATGAAAAAAGCAGAGGACTGTGATGAGCCCCTTCCTGGCTGGGTGACCTTGAACAAGTCTGTTGCACTCGTCTGTGAAAACAGGACAGAGCAGTAATCCTCACCAAGCTGGTGGGAGGATTCAACTGGATATTTTGTAAACTATAAAGCATCTTGCAAATGGTAGCACTCATTATTGGAATAGCCATATTATTTCCTCAATTTCATTTCGGTGGTAAAGAACTATTGTATGTAACAGTAAACATTATGTTACACTTCTAACGATAATTCTAAAACATTTTTAATAATTATAAAAATAATTTAGTGGAAACGAAATAAGCGAGTTACAGAAGATCAGTATCTTTTTGATAGATATGGAATTGTGACCTTCCCCCAAAAGTATTTTTTCTAAAGACTATCTGAATTGCTAACATTTTAAGATATTTGTTTAAATGCTGGTATAAAAGGCATGACAATTTAAGGACTGTCTGACTCTGTGAAGACTGGCAGAGTCACTCCCAACCATTTACTAAAACCAGAACAGATTGTCAAGTGTAAAGTTTTACAAGACATGTTTCGTGTTTGAGGATTGGTATCATATGCTTGGTGAAAAGAAGGAGAGCTATTTTAACTCAGCTGCTGTTTTTTTTTTTTTTTTTTTTCCCCAAACATCTGAAATATCAAACTGAATTGGGCCATTGTTTAAGGTATTATTAAGGTCAGTTTTCTCAATTCTCAAAGGCTATGTGAGATCCATGGAGCAGTGCAGAGAAAAACGCTGTGCAGGAGGATTGTATATTTACAAAATATATGACCCATGAAATCCTGGACTAAAAACAAAAAGAAGTTCCAAGTTCCCCAAATGATGAAAGGCAGAAATTTGTCCTTAATTATATTATAAATCTTAGTAAAGACATCTCTATTTAAATGGCATTCTGCTCTCATCATCCTGCTCATTAACTTTTCATTCTACGTGATGTTGTGGACTATTAATTCTGGTCAATAAGAACAGTTCAATAATTAGTTTTGCAGTGTTGTGGAATTTTTCTTTTTCTTACTCAGAAGAGTGGGGCATTTACCAATAAACAGTGACAAGCTTAATCAAACGTACAGATATGAGAGATTTTGAAGTAGAAGCCAAAAACCTAATTGTCATTCTTAATGCTATCTGATTTCCAAAGTCCTCTTTTCCATTATGTAGTACCATTGAAACTTAAAATAAAAATAGATCACGACGATGCCCTGCAAATTTCATCCTAGAAATTACAACTTGGGGTTGTACTAAGGCAAAATAGATACTTCAGTCTATGATACACACAAACATCGTGTGCTTTCAAAGGGAATCCTGCAATCTAAAGTTGATGTATTTTGAAAGAAAATGAGGGTTCCTTTCAGAAGAACAGTTTGGGGCATGCACTTTTAAAAATTTAGGTTGTTTCCCCTTAAAATGTGGTCCATCTGATTGATCACAGCTCATCTTCAGGGCCAAGTCATGTGGCCAGAAGCTGAATGCAGGGCTTTTTCTGAACCAGGTGGACCTTATTTTCACAGCCTCACATCCAGTTTGCCGTCTGTCATCACGCGGACTTAACGTCGAGAACTGACAGGTTTCAAATATTGATGGACCAACGCCGATGGACTCAGAAACTTGGATGTTGCCCAAAGTATCCAAATCTCGCACGTCTGTAAAATCAGCCAGGAAAACAGGCTGTTTTGTGAAATGTCCGCAGCCTCTTATTTTCACATGGGATTAAAAAAAAAACAAAACAAAAAAACCACAGGAGAAAACAGCCCTTTTGATATTTTAACCCATGACTTTTTTGACGTTTCACCACCTGGCTGGCTTTAGAACCTAGTTTCAAATGGGTAATAAGCCTCTTCTGGAGAGACAGAATAAATTCTTTCAAATGTGTTTGCACTTTAAAAATTTACTTAAGGGGATTTTTCATTCATTTTGTTTTCTTTAATGCTTTTGTATTTTCTATTTTTCAACATCCATGATGTTCAAGAGGGACTATGAAATTCACTTGCTACTTTAAAGAGTGTCATGACCTCTCAAATAAGCCTCCCGTCTGTGTGGCCTTGTCTCCTTTTGTCACAAGTACACTACCTGGAGTCATGCACGTCTCAAAGACATTGGGGCTGCGTTTCCGCTTTGTGGCGCACTGCAGTTTTTTCTCTGCTATGAATGGAGGGAGGAGAGGAAAGTTATAGCTGTGCTGGGTCTGTGTGTAAATAGTGCATGAGCTCTCACAGGTGTCTAATCTAGAGACAGGGTTTAATTTTCTTAATTATTCCGTGCTAATGAACTGCCCATTTTTTAACTAGTACTGGAGAATAGTTGAATGCATAAAAAACAAACATTCCATACTTCCTTCTTAAAGTTCTTCCTTGCGTGTGTGTGTGTGTGTGTGTGTGTAAAGACAGATATAGAACCGGGGTGTGTCTACTTGAAATTCTAATGCTAAAGGAGAGAGCCGATTTCAGAATTTGAATAATTTCACTTAGTTAATAAAGGGAGGAATCATTCCACATCAGCTATTTTTCCCTGACTCGACTTTGGATTAGAAATTCAGTCCATCTCAGAGAAGCATTTATGCAAATACCAGCATTAGTGGTGTGGCTGATCACATTAGAGCTGCGGGTTACCGGATTACCTGGGCGGCTGTGATGAAAAGATCAGTGCGTTTTCACGCTGAGATGCGATGATGCAACGCATTGTCTCGTGTCATCAGCAAATGTCATTTTAATAGGACTACAAATCATTGTGACATCAACAACCTGAAACAAATCTTCTGGATATTTAAATACACCGATGCTTCCCTGGAGGCCAATGAAAGATGTAAAAAGAAACTCAAAAAGAACGACTCAGTCATAAAGTAGCAACATCTAGACGGTAGAATTTTCCATTTATTTTAAGCTGTAAACCAGTCTATATGACCAGAGGACAAGTGGTGCTGGGGCTTTTATGAGACTGTGGATGATTAATTCCCAAACAACTTACAATCAACTCTCAACCCCGTGTGCTCCAGGCATGGGGAACAGTGGTGCAGATTTTCTTTTAATGGCAGAAAAATCAGAAAAAAATTGCAAGTACACAGTTTATCCCTCCTATGCCTGGAATTAGAAAGAAGGAAAAATCTCTAGGCAGTGAGGAATACTGCCAGCAAGAGTTATCAGACAACCTAGACTTCTGAAATGCATAGATACTCAAATCTGGCATTTTCTCCGATTAGAAATACTCAAAAATGCCCACGATGCCACACAATAGTGTCTTGATCACAATTTCCTGTGATCCCTCCATTAAAAAGAAATCAGTCCAGACCGCAGATTATTTTAACACAAGTTTGAATCAACCAGCAAAAACAGATGAGTGCCCAGGATCGTTCTAGAATGCTATGGTAACTATATAGTCACTGTGACTTCTTTTTTTAAAGATCCAGCCACTACATGGTACACATAAAACATGAAGATATACAAAAGAGTGCATTTAAAACATTACAATAGCATTTCAGATGAGCTTTTATCACTTTACTTCAAATTATTTAAGACTTGGAAGATAAAGAGGAGAGGAAGTAATAGAGGAAAAAAATCAATTTAATGTGTCTTTTAGGTGCCCTTTAAAAAAACAAATTTAGGGCAGCACTGGGAGCATCTATTAGCTAAGGAATGCCACTCTATTACCTTCTTAAAAATACAGAAAAGGCAAATAGGAAGCCATGAATGCTATGACTAGAACAACAGAAAACCTCAGGAAAGCCAGGAAAAGGAATCTTGGAAATGTGTCTGAGATTTCAACTGAACCGCTCTTGCTGGAAGTTCAACTGATGGGCTCCTGAAGGTGACCATGGACGTTATCCACCTAAGAGTATTCCACATTTTGCTTGTTTGAAGATGTTCAGGGCACCAAAGTGTTCATGATGTTTTCTGTCTCCAGATAAGGGTCTGTGGTCCCACTTTAAGCCACTTTGAGTGCAGAATTATTTCGGATATAATAAGACAATGCCATGTGAAATGGAAAAAGATTACTTAAAGATTAGTTAAAAAAATTTTGCAGGGATTTAGGAAAAATGTAAATAGCTTATTTTTTCCTACCATTGTGGGTTCTCCAACCTCACTTTGCAACCTAATCATTGGTGTTTGGAGCCACAAAAATAAGATAATCCCCCTGAAACAATTAGAATTTTGGTGTATTTATTGTACTATCCTATTTTTTTTCCCTTAGGAAAACATCAAAATCTTCTCCTTTATCTATTGTTTCTTTAAAAATACACTAGTCTTTATGGGAGAACACTTTTTGGCTTATCTCTTCTCTTCTCTTTCAAAATGATGGTTAGCTACTTTCTCCCGCTGATGAAGATTTATATCATATATTATATTGTGGAAATAATATCACAGTTTGATTACTTTTTTCTTTCATCTTAAAGCCTAATGCAGGTTTTCTACAGACAACTGATTTTTTTGTCTAACCAATTCTTAGAAATTATTTAATGCATAATTTATTCTTAATATTTTATTCTTGAAATTGTCCCAGTATATATATATATATATATATATATATTTCCCTTTAAATAGAAAACCTTTTGGTTGGTGGGGGAAGGAGTCAATTACTCAACAGAAATGCATATTAACCCTAACTAACAATATTAATGTAACAAAATAATTTTGTAAATCCTAATTTTAAAAAATAAACTTATTTTATTTTTAAGCATATCATTGTAAGAGTGAGTTCTACATTGTGTGGGTTTCAGAGACTGGAATTACCTACATGGGCATGGCTGTGCTTTTAGCAATGATTCAGCCCACGAAGTGCAGCCATGTTGCCCACTGGAAGGTGTAAATTCTCGAGGACAATCATGCTGAAGAAGGTACTTCCTCAGGCTCCCCTTGGCATTCTCAGAGTCAAGAAGAAAGTAGGACAAATGTCTGGATTGCTCACTGTTGTGGATTCATGAGATAAAACTTGCTCAGGAGGCTGTATTGGGTAACTCAGGCTTTGGAATTTGAGGGACTAGAAAATCCTTTTTAATTGTATGGACCTGTATAAAGTTGCCAACTTTTTACTTATTTAAGGCGTTAAAGACATTTCTATTAACAGCGACATTCACTAACATGATCATTTCTAAAATGGTTCAGAATCAAGGACATGCCTTTAAAGTTGTCTAAGCTTCGTTTTTTTTTTTTTCTAAAGTGTATTGTCTTTGTAGCTATATTTTCCATTGACTTTTTTTTTTAACATTTTTTAATTGAGTTATAGTCATTTTACAATGTGTCAATTTCCAGTGTACAGCACAATTTTTCAGTTATACATGAACATACATATATTCATTGTAACATTTTTTTTTTCACTGTGAGCTACCACAAGGTAAGTTTCTTTTTAAATCATGTTGCTACAAACCAGTGAAAACGTCATCATGGAACCGCGTCTGTCCCTCTGCCAGTACTTGTGCACTGTTTCGGTGAATGCACTCTGGCTTTGCGCTCACACGCCTGGATCATTCACTCAGTAACTCTTTCCCTCTAAGACCATTCACGTGGGGTCCTTCTACATGCCAGTCCTTGGGCTAGGCACTGACGACACCTAAGGAGCCAGAATAGACACTATCCCCACACTAGTTCATGGACCAGTGGAACACAGCACTACTGTATCCTTTAAGCTGTGCGACCTTGTGCTAATTACTTTGAAAATCCAAGAGCCTGAGTGTGTGTTCTCTTAGATGAGGCCTAGAACTCCCTTGTTACAGAACTGAGAGGCTAATTGACACCCAAATAACATTCAGTCTATGGGAGTTACTCTCATCAAAGATCATTAAATGTTGAGTTATCTCCGCAAGATTTTCTCTAGAAGGAAAAGGGGGTGGAGAAGTGGCAGACTGCCCTGAAGACACTGTCAGTCTCCTGGACTCTCAGGGCACAAAGACAGATGCAGATATGACTAAGGGACTAGCACAGTCAGATACCTCCCAGTGGCACCAACATCGGGTTAGATGCCCACAAATATGTTAAACACGTCTGATGAATAATTTCACCAGTTATGGGCAGAAGGACCCAAAACCACCACTTAGAACTAAAATGCACAATGTGTCACTGGGAAATAGCCCAAAGAATTGAGATACAACTTAAATGGGATCGTAAGTGGGCTCTGGAATTATGTTTTTGTTAAGGATCGTACAGCTTGGAAGAATCTAATAAAACATCTGACAAAAGCAATAGATTCTGACTGACAGCATGGCCTGGAGGCAGGCATATGATCCAACTGACTAGGAAGTTAAGATGTCACCAAGTCCTCAACCCGTCCTTTCATGCGAGCCTCTAAGAATTGTTTGTGAAGCGGAGTAAAGGCATTGTCTGATTTAAATTAAATAGGTACATCTGGAACAACAAAGGTTTCCTCAGAAAAAATTTTTACTAACTTCCCATGAAAACCACAATCAAGAAATGAACACGCTTGTCCATGAATTGTGGTAGGGCCCTTGATGCTAGCTGTATTCTCACCTCCACACAATGCACGGTCCTGTAGAAACTTTAATTCCCACTGCAATGGGACTCTAAGCAGTTCCCAGCGGCATTAGACAGTCCTTCTCCTGGGTCCTCCTTGCCCTCTCCGTGGCAATACTGTCCACAGCTGTCAGCCTGCAGCATCCCCTCGAATCTGCTCACATTTATATGAATCTCACTCTTATCTTCTTGACTTTTACTGATGTATAATGGTCTTTACTGGTTCATTTGCCTTATGCAGGTTGGCACCAAAAAGCTAGGTACCAGGGCAAAAGGTCAGAATCACGTGGACAGACTAGGGATGGCAATTTAATAAAAATTGCTCTGTAGTCGGGATTTTGTTTCTAGGGGCAACCCACCCTCCTCATTTAATCCCAGGTGGGTACACTTCTCCCTGGGATTTCCTCTTCCTGACACTCCACCAAGGAGGTCAGACAGGGAAACACACTCACTTTGATGCTGCAGGAGGAAAGGAAGGAGAAGGTCAGCACTGAATGTGTCCTTGGTTACGGAGGCACATTTCCCACGACATTTTCTTCTTCCTACTGTAGATTTCATGGACCAGAGATAAGGAAATACTTCAACAAAGCAAAAGATGCTGCTAAACAGAAGACCTTCTTTAGAACGCTCCATTTTTCCTTCACTCCACCTGCATGCATTTGGCTCTGTTTTAATGCATCCTATGGTTCGTGACCTCAGAGCTTCAGAGAAGTCTAAAACCAGTCGCTTCAGTGCAGACTATGACTTGATGGCTGCTTCTCCATGATGTCCTGTACATCTCACGACCACACCGTCCTGAACACACTTCCTTTACAGCATCCCTCACACAGGTCCTCCTCTTCTCCCTTTTGCAATGCCTTACAGCTTCACAATTGGGTAGTTTCTGTGGGTCCAAATTAGGTTCCCTGCCACCATACACACACACACACACACACACACACACCCCACTCCCTTCACCATCAACTCAGTACCATGCACCACACTTGAGAAACAGGCAGCAGGTTCCTAAATACTGCTTTTAACAACTTACTCCCTTCTCAAAACACTTTCATGACTCTCATCTATGGATTTAACAAAATCCAAACTTAGCTTAACAAGGAAGACCCTTATAACAGTCTCACCTATTGCCCTTCCTTGTAAATATCTCGACTCTTTCTGGAACAAATCTCATGTTCCTTACGCTCTGGTCAGCTCAGCATTTCTGAACGGGCATCCTGCTCCTCCCATCCTGTTATTTAGATTGTTACCAGTTTCTTTATCTGAAATTCTTTCTCTGCATCCTTTCTGACAGGCCGAAATTTTGATGCTCTTTAAGGTCTAATTTACCACCGGACTCACCAGACTGAGGCAAGGACCCAGCTGGAGATAACCATTCTTCCCCTTGCTTTCTGATAGCCCCTGCAGGTACGCAGTGTTTTTCAAAAGAGTTACAAAAATACCATAATTCATTTTTACTCAGAACCTGGTACAATGATATTTTAGGGAATCCCATATCTCCCTGATATCTTAGACTAGTAAGATTTAATTTTTTTAAACTAATATTACTAAACATTAGGCTGGAAAAAAAAAAGTTAAAAGAAAACTAGAATGTGGTAAAGGAAACATAAAAACTTTACTGCTCCCAAATAATTGTACAATTACTTTCCATTACCTCCCTAGGACAGTGGGGAGCAATTAAAAACAAAGAAATGATTCCTGGGTCTTTTGGTTTAGACCCATTATCTCTTCTGTTAAAGACTGGTGGATGACCTACTAAACAGAAACAGACTTGCATACATAGTAAACAATCTTATAGTTACTGGGGGAAAGGAGATGGGAAGGGATAAACTTGAGAGTTTGAGATTTGTAAATGTTAGCCACTATATAAAAAAATAGATTAAAAAAACAAATTTCTTCTGTATAGAACAGGGAACTATCTTCAATATCTTGTAATAACCTTTAATGATAAAGAATATGAAAATGAATATATGTATGTATATGCATGACTGAGACGTGTACACCAGAAACTGACACATTGCAACTGACTATACTTCAATTAAAAAAAAAACAAAACAGACTGTTGAATGAGACTTGGCATTATCATGGCCAATGAGAATCAAGAAGCCAGGAGAGGAAACAGAAATCCTTTCAACTCGAAGGCCACGCAGCAGGATGGTTGTGCGGTACTGTTGAATCATAAAACTCATGCCCCATTTCATGAACTAATCAGAGCCTCTTGTGAATAACAGTTCTCAGTGAGGTTTCTCAGTGAGGCAGAATGGACTCTGATTTGATGGCACCGACTGGATGAAAAAAGCATTTCTAAACAATTCGAAATGGAGAAAGATGTCACTGGATCCTTTCATTCATGGTCAGTTTCTGAAGCTACAAGAAAGACTAATATATGCATGGGTCCTGCTGTCACGGATCTTTGGGGTCTAGAATTTGATGTATTACAGCTGAGATGGAGGGGGTGATGGTGGTGTGTGCGCTCTTAAAAAAATCCAGTAGTTGATTCCAGACCTGGGCCCCATAGAAGAAAACCTTGCTGATTAGAGAAGTGAAAACTGGTTGTGTTGTGTCCATATGTCTGCAATGTAATATTGTCTATTAATTAATTGATCCTTCAACTCTACCTCCTACATCTCCTTTCTTTGCTGTTCATATAATATGCACCCAGATGAAATATATAGGGTGTTTTAGAAAATAAATGAGGTGGGAAAACTGGTGTGTGAAAATTACCCGTTTTTCTTGAGTAGTAACGTAGTCACTGACTGTCCATCTTTATGGTCCACTGTTTTTCGCTCTTTCCATGAAACAAAAATCATTCTAAAAATCTTCGCAAACTTTGAAATATAATCTTAATGGAAGATTCATAAATATCTCAACATAACTATTGCACACACATACACATGCACAAACTTGTACATACGTATGTATATACATACACACAAACACATGTATACATACACACTTACTAAAGGGTGCATAGTTTTTGCACCTACAGCTGGCACTGGCTTCATGGAGAAAAATGACATTCTAAATGTGCTATTTGTAGGTCATTTTCTTTTTAAGTCAAGTCTTTTTGTTTCATTGCCTTTAAAGGCTACTGTATTTAATAAATTTTTTAAAGAGTTATAATAAGGTACACTATGACAGATAGTTGTGGAATGCATTTAATTCTACACAGCCATTCAAGATGGAGTGTAAATGTCTTTCTATTGACACGGAAAGATGTTCACGGTTCACCGTTACCTGGAAAAAGGGATTGTGAGCAGAGTAATACTGATTGCTAATATTTACATAGTGTTTACTGTAAAAAAAAAAAGCACATGTCCTGATGTACAGTATATATATTTATATATTTTATATACAGCAACTCATTTCAATCTCACTGATATTATCCCTCGCTTATCGGAGAAGAATCAAGCCTGGAGACTTGAAGTGATTCACCAAAGATAAGACAGCTAGTGACAAATGTGACCTTTACCCTTGGCAGTCTGGCTGCCAGAGACCACACTCAGTCTCTCCAACATAATACCGGTCTTTGTATTGATACCCTTAGGCTGTTGCGCCTACATTTACCTTCGCATGTGCCCGGGCAGGAAATAAAATATGGGATACCATCCATCAAGCTTTAACATGGTTATCCTTAAGTGACTGGAATTTTATTTTAATTTTTGTGTAGCTGCATTTTCTTTAGTGAACAATACTTGGCTTGTACACATTTTAAAGTGGGAGGGCAAGGATGACAAATACATTCTGCTCGCTGTGGCCTGGGAGCATTGCACAGGGCAGTCCTGCTGTCTTTCTGACCCAGCTGACGGGCACAGCAAAGGAAGAGCTCCCTTGGGCCACAAATACTGCACGATACAGAAAATCTGTGTGTAGGGGATAGGGTGTTGAATACATTTTATTTTCTCAGCTTCTGGGAAAGTGAGGCACCTTGGAATATTGAATTAGTCTTTTTGGCCCCTGAATTATTGCTTCCTTACAAAATGCTAAGTGATGCCACGGGGGCCTGAAAGCTAATGTGGTGTCTGAGGGTTCCTGACTTAACAGGGCTCTAGGCAGCTTTAGAAGCTGATGGTCCTGACACTTGTTTCCAAATCCCCCCAAAAGTAAAAATACTTACTTGGAGTTTACGTGTAAGAGGTTACAAAACACCTTGTCACCGTTTAGATTTTCTTTTCTTTTTAAATTTAAGCAATATGGTCTGTTGGCTACCATGTTTTTAATCCAATAAGGCTTAGGGAATGCTGAACAGAAGTGAGCAAAATATAACCCTTGAGTTCATCGCTCAGGACGGAATTAAACCATGCTTACTATGTGTCTCAGAAAGGAGCTCTTTTGCTTCTGGTAGTGCACACCAACAGTGACTTCCAGCTTACAATTTTCCAGAATACAATTTTCTGGTTATCTCCAATGAGGCAAACTTGAAAACCTGTACTATGGCAGAGTGAACCGCTGTAGATAGATTTTTTTTCCTTCCCTTCCTTCTTCACTTCCTCCCTCTATTCCTCCTCCTCCTCCTCTTTCTCCTGTCTCCCTCCTCTTCTCTCTCTCTTTATCTCTCCCTCTTTTCTGTTTCCTTTTCTTTCTTTCTTATTAAATAACAATGCTTCACCTTTCATGCTGTCTTCCAGGAACTGTCCTACCCATTGATCACACAATCTGAGCGCATCGCTCCCTCCAAGTAAGTCTGTAACCCTACACGTGCTTTCAGGAAAAGCTACGTTTTCAGGGACTGAAACTTTAGCCACCACTGCATGCTGCTCTTGTCTGAGCTCTGCGATTGCTCCGTTATTTCTCCCCTGAGGATTCAATGGATTTGGTTCAAGCACCATTGAACGTGATGCTGTATTAATTGCCCTGGAGGGTAGCGAGGCCTTTGAACTGTGGCTGTGAGGGATATTTTGCTGTAAGACATGTGTCAGCACTTGGCTGGTTAACTCTGGGGCTGGACTGTGTAGCATGCTGGGACCAAGGATCTGGAAAACTACTTTGCATCCTAATCTTACATCTGTTTTCCATCATGCGGTGAGATTGACTGGCCATTCTAACAGGGAAGCATCATTCTGCAATGGCCAGAGTCTAAGTACAAATATTGTACTGTCAGAGAACATTAAGAATTTTCCATCATTTTTTCAAGTTCTCCCAAACAGCTGGCACACATAGGTGAATGGGTGATACAATGGATTAATTACCTGACCTTTCACTCCAAGAGGAATTGTCAGTGAATAAGTCACGCGTCAGCGCTATGACACTGAAACTTAAATTGAAGATGATTCCTCATCTTTCAATGAAAATAAAACCTCATTTTTCATTGTCATAATTTTGAACCCATTCTAGGTTCCACGCACCCCTGAGTTTATTCATACTTGGTTTAAATGCAGAATTACATCTCAAATACAATCAACACCTTTCTTTCAAGGAACGCAGACTAGCTGATTCACCTGGAATAGCTTCTCCTTTCCTCCAACCTTCCTGAGTAGTAACTGTCACTTCCATCGCTACAGCTGAGGACAACTGAGAAAGTTTACAATTGCATCATAAGTTGACTAATTCTAGATTGTAGTTGTGGAGCTGTAATTATATTCCTAGATTTCTGAACAACAGATTACTTTTGTTTTCTCTGGATGCTACATCCTCTGAAGCAATGTTTGTCACTCTTACTTATGTCACTGACTGGCAGGTTTACAATGGCTACAGACACACTTCATAAACACATATTGTGTAGTTGGGAAGAATAGGGTAAATGCTGCATTTCTATGGAAATGTTCATTTTAAGAGTCATTTGTTCTCAAAGTTCTGTGATAAAAAAAATAAAAATCAGTGACTATCTTTCCAGATGCCTCTTTCAAACTCGATCCCCTAGAATGGCTGCACAGCTCCTGCTTTGTGAAGAAAGGGGACAGGGTGATAGAAAGCGTGGCCTGGAAAGAATGCTTCCAGAGTGGACGCAGGGAAAGACAAGTGACTGTGTCAGTAAAGCGTTTTTTTTTTTTTTTTTTTTTGGAAACTTCAAGCCATGTATTGTGCTTTTCCTCATTTTAATTTTTATGGTTAATTGATGGGCAGGTTGACAGATCCAGTTTACGGCAGCAGCAGGACTGACAGAATGTTTTGAAGACTGTGCTCCCTTCCTGTGTTTTTGTGTGTGTGTGTGTGTGTTTTTTTTTTTCATTCCAGGTTTGGTTGAGCAAACTCTTTGCAACCTGGGATCTCGCTCACATAGACTATGTGTGCTCAAGACTGACCGTGGGGTAGATACTAACGGAAGCATTCTGGGGGACTGTTTTTAAGGCTTTGATGCAGAACGTAGGCCAATGCCCTTAGAGTCTTGGGTCTGTGGGTCATCCTTTTCTTCCCTAACCTTTTTTGGGGCTCTTCTCAATTTTAGGGCGAAGGTTTCCTCTGTTTGGAGTTAGTAGTCAGTTACCACAACTGTCAACAAGGACACACGCCTTTGTGAAGGGCATGTGCTGATTCACTGAACTGTTTACTGAGCTCTTCCTGTGTGTATACATGGGAGAAGGTGCTTTATCTCTATCCCTATGATCATTAGATAACAAAGAATAATCTAGTTATAATATAAACTGGTGTCCAATTTGTAAAGTGAGACTAAAAATGTTGCGAGAAATGAGAACAGATGCATGTGAAAGTATTTTTAATTCTGAAGCACTTTGACAATGTAAGCTATTATTCCAAAGTAGCAAGGAATATCAAAAAAAAATTGGAAATCTGACAAAGCTCTTAGGTTGGCAACAATGATCTGTAATCATAGAATAACCTGTACATTTTCAACCTGTATTTTAGGATCTTGCCTAAAGCACCACCCTGGCTTAATGGGGGGAAAAAAAGAAACATAGATTTGATCTCTAGCTCTACCATTGCTGGAGTAAGTCATTTAGCCTCTTTGAGCCTGTCTCTTTGTGTGTGAAAACAAATATGACTTATTCTATATATTACTGTAATCATTAAATGATATTATGGTTATAGAAGGCCAAAAATAGTCCTCAACAGATGTTTTCTATCATTTTCTTGTAATTACTGTGATTACAATTACTATCACTATTGTTATATGTTACCATTACAACCCCAAACCATTATTTAAAGCCATAACTTCTTTAAGAAATAAAGAACAAAGCCAACATTATGGCTAGATTTACAATGATTAAACCACTTATTTTCTATTTTAAGCAAATGAAAACATAAAAGCTTTAATAAGGAAAAATATATATATATAAACATCATGGTAAGCCTGACAGATAATTCTGCTTTTACAAAATATTTAAGTGTGAAATAATAGACATATTTTAAAGGATTTGACTAAAAACTAAAATTTAGCATACTGTTCAGCCCTTCTTAAAACTCAAGAGAGTGGTATGGCACAACTTCTTAAAGAAAAACATGGGAAAATGTTTTATATGCCTGACTGCCTGCATCCACACTGAGAACCAGATGCTCTTTATGGAGAAAAGGTGGCACTGAATTCCAAGTGGGTAATAATTCCAGAAATTGCAGTGTATCTGTCAACTTAGCTGAAATCTTACTTGCTAAACTGTATGTGACTATTCAAGGATGCCTGACCTGGTTCTAATGTGCCGACTCCCCCAGAACCCAGTCCCCTCTTCACCGTCCCTGACCCTCCTGAGAATACACTAGAACCAAATTATCTTGAAAGACTTTTGCCACATTCTCTGCCCAGACCTCCCAGACAGCAAGGACCAGAAGCCTATCTTTATTCCACACCTGTCTCAGGTATGGCCGCCAAGATAGTAGTTCATAAAAATGCTGGCGCAGCCAAATGGCTCTGATGCAATCTAGCTTATGCTCTCCTAAAGTCTCTGTCACATCATTCTCCAGTGAGACAGCATCCCTGTTCTTCTCCGGCCACTTAAATCTTATCCAGCTGCCAAACCCTGAGTCAAATCTCACTCCTCCTTAGAACTTTAGCATGGGGTAGCAGGTCAATTTTTAAAACCTTTGTTCTACCATTTACTATTTATGTGAACTTGGGCAAATCCTTTCCCACTGTGACTGTGAATTTCTTGCATCTGTAAAATGGAAAATACTTAGAATGTGTGTAAAGATTCCTGAAAACGGATGCAAAACACATGCTAAGAGTTCAATAAGTGATATTTAAAAATTATAATTCAAGGAAGAATTGATCTATCTTTTCAGAATTAACCTAGAATTTATTCTTAGCATCCCCTGTTTCATATTCTGATGGCTTAAAGATATGTCACAAATTTGTTAACCCTCCTTCTATCAAAACTTGAGTCCAATTCCCTTTCCTTTGAATATGGGTTGAGTAGGGACTGGTCTAAATGACTTGCTTCTTGTGAATAGAATGAGTAGATATAACACTATTTGATGTCCAAAGTCAGGTCATAAAAGCCTTCTTTCTGGCTCTCTCTCTGCCAGGATGCCTGCCCTTGGAATGCAGCCGCCATGCTGTGAGGAAGCTGATGCTTCTTGAGGAGCCTCACGTGGAAAGGAACTGAGGCTCCCATCTTCAGCCCCCTTGCTCTCCCAGGTGACAGTCAGTACCAACTGCCCAGCCATCCTGGAAGCATCTCACACCTGATACTGAGTGGAACAGAGACCAACCTTTCCTACCAATTCCTGCTCAAATTGTAAATTTGTGAGCAAAATAAATGATTCTTGTTGTTTAAAGCCACTAAATTTTGAGGTGGTTTGTTATACCACCATAGATAAAAGAAACAGTACTTATATTCAGTGCCCTATGCCGGAAGCCATCATCTTATACGCAGATGTGAAATCTCCTCGGAGAATTTAAACATTTGCATATAACAGCACTCAGAACTTAATAAGCGTTTTGTTGTTTTTAATTACTTTAATTGATTTGGACATTCTCCTATGACCAAGGGAGTTGGTTTTCACTTCTTTTGTTTGTTTGAATTGAATAGGTATTTATGGCTAGGAAAATTGGGCATTATAGCAAAAGTGTTATTTTGCAATTTTCTCCTTTGAGATTCTTACTTTGAAGTTGAGGTGATCAAAACAACTTTTAAGAAGCTGTTACTTAAGCTGAAAGTTACATTTTGCAAGATAAAAATTGCTTGTCACCCTGAAATATTTGGAAGAAAAAACTGTAGTATTGGAAGTTTAAATCGGTAGAGGTGACATTTTCCCATGACAAGAACAGTCTTTTTCATGTACCTGCTTTTGTTATTCTGATTATATGATTATATGACAGGTTGGTATGCAGAGTTCTTTAAATGAAGAACAAAATATAACCCTCTGAGTGGATTAGTTCTGAGATCTGAAACATGAATACAGTCCACTGAGTCTGGTAGTGTGGAGTCTCAGAAATCCCACAATCTTCAGGAAATTAAGGGATGGGAGGAAATGGGAGCTATTCAACTTTTATAAGTTTCTTTTTTAATTTTTAAAATTTTTTTAATTGAAATATAGTCAGTTTATAATGTGCCAATTTCTGGTGTACAGCATAATAGTTCAGTCATATACATATATTCATTTTCATATTCTTTTCCATTATAGGTTATTAAATTTCTTAATCATTTCCTTCACCTTAAGGGAAAAGGGAATAGGAGGTAATAATAGAAATTATATTTTTGTTTAAAATAGTAATGAAAATGTGAGGTAAGAAGTGTAAGCAGACTTTTGTAAATATAGAGTGACCCAGTGGTTTTCAAATGATAGTTGGTAAGAAGAATGGACCCTGGATAGGAATGCTGTTTATGCCGTGGGGAAAACTTACCACTCAACAGTAACAGCCTTAAAAACCTACAGACAGCTCTAGGAAGAGGAAGATGTACTAGTGGTCCTTCCTAAAAACCTGAGCCAAGTCTTTGAGACATCTCCTATGTGGTACAGCCAATTAAGGCCTATAAGATGGAGGTAGACATCTGATTAATTCAGGCAAGGGCAAAATTTAGATTTGAATTTCCCTGGTCACTACACTTGACTGTAGAGTTCGTTTTAGCTGGGTGAATCTGAGACAAGAGCATCATTATTTCTGTTAAAATGTGGAGCCATGTTGACATTAATTACATCTAGGCAAAGACAAAAAACATTTATGTACTGAAGGTCATCTATCAAAATCCGCTGATAGGTCTATCCTTTCAAGCCTGGATTCTGACGTTTGTGAGTGGGTCCTGAAATAATCTGTGAGTAAAGGTTAACGGGAGAGGCAGAGGGCAGAAAAATACATAAGTGACCAAAGTCTAATTCACAAAGCAATTTAAATGTAGATCAGGAAAGGTAGCATTTTGTCTAGTTTTGGAGATTTATGTTATAAATCAGGTGACCCAGGATCTAAGACAGACTTGACTGCAAACTTGTTTTAGCATGTAAGATATTTACCTGCCCTCTCTCTTTCTTTAGGTGTACAATGAAGATACCGTTAGACTAGGGGGGAGCTAAGCTTTTTCCTTGTGTGAAAAGAGTTCTTTTTTTTTTCAACTTTATTGAGACATATTAATATACAAAAAGTTGAACATATTTAATATATGCATCTTGGTGAGTTTGGACACATGCATACCTGTGGTAGCATCATCACAAGCAAGGTAATAAAGGCATCCACAACTTCCAAAAGATTGCTTGCGTCTCCTCTCTTTTTGTTGTTGTTCTTGTGGTAAGAACACTTGGCATGAAATCTGTCTTCTTAATAAGTTTTTAAGTGCACAGCATGATGTTATTAACTATATGCTCAGTACTTTACAGGTCTCTAGAACTTATGCATCTTGTATAATTAACATCATAGTCATTGAGCAATTCCCTGTTCCCTCTTCCCCGCCCCTTGGACAAAGACCATTCTATCCTCTGCTTCTATGAGTTTGACTGTTTTACATACTTCATATAAGTGGAATCATGTAGTATTTATTCTTCTGTGATTGACCAATTCATTTAGCATAATGTCTTCTAGGTCCAAAAGTGTTGTCACAGATGACAGGATTTCTTTCCTTTTTCCAGGCTGAGTAATAGTCCATCATACGCATATTTTTTATACTACATTTTTTTAATCCATTCATCTACTGATAGACATTGGGGACGTTTCCAAATCTTGACTATTATGAATAATGCTGCAGTCAATTTGAGAGTGTCGATATCTCTTCAAGACAAATAAATTTTTTTTGTTAATTTTATACAAGGAAGTAGAAAGGAAGCCTATATAGATTTAGAATAAATAATTATAAATTGGCTCTACATAACAACAATGAATATCCATCTGAAGTGTGACTATTCAGTACCCTACACAAAGCTGAGGTTAAAGACGGATACTACCAATCGGGAATTTACCATGCTTTTTAAAGTTAGACAATCATGTACTGAAGCTAGTTTTTGAAGAAAAAGAAACTAGTTCAACTTCTCAAATCCCAACTGTCAAACAAAACATTTATACTAACTTCAGAAATATACTCTGGCAACCATTTATGAAGACAACTCATTTGAGGCACAGTCAAGTCAATTGCAGAATAAATCCAGCAGATGAAATATGAGTGTTCTGCCTCACTCTGTCTTATGAAGTTGCCTTGTTACAGATTTTTTGAAAGCATTCTTGGAGTTTTCCAACCTTGAATTGATTTCCATGTTGATATTTAATCTGATTAAGTTTAAACCATCTGTCTATAAACATTCGGTAATTTTTTTCTCTAGCTTTAAAAAAAATCAGATGCACAAGAAATAAAATGTAATAAACCAACTTGTAGTAATTTCATTACATTGTGGTATTTTGGGATCACTTATTGCTTGTGGGAATTTAACCCATTTTAACAAAGTTATATACATATGGATATATATATCTAAATGATGTATATCACCCATACGCACACACACATACACACAATGTATAGAGTCATTTCTGATTCAGTGTAATAAAATGAACCCAGTTTGTTATTCTATTTCATAACAACTTTTATTGAAGCTTAACTCTTGGATACTTTAAAATTTTTCCCTCAAGTTTCTTCTTCAGGGACAATGCTTACATATTAGAATTCTAGTACCAGTGAAAACCAAACTCAATTTTAAGTTACATTTACATTTTCTTTTCTCAAACACAAATGCAATTTTATTTATTTTGTATAAAATATCACATAGATTAATCAGTATGGATATGAAAAGTTTTATAATGCACTGATATTTTAAAAAATAACTATGATACTGAATTTTTTTGCTATTTTAAAAGTCTATATTAAATATATCTTTTATATTTGTTCATAAGCACATTTTATTCAAAGTTGACATAACAGAAAAAATAAGGCAAAAAAGACTAAAAAATACACAAAGATATTTTGAGGTGTGTGTGTGTATATAAAT
Source organism: Camelus bactrianus (assembly GCF_048773025.1). Lineage (NCBI taxonomy): Eukaryota > Metazoa > Chordata > Mammalia > Artiodactyla > Camelidae > Camelus > Camelus bactrianus. The sequence goes on from NC_133543.1 coordinate 90,417,308, forward strand.
AATTATTTCTATACCTAATTGGTGGGATAAATACTGCAACTAAAAGCTAAATGTGGGATGTCAGAATTATTTTTTCCCTTTAAAATCTGGCTCATGCTGAGGTCATTTTAGTGGGTTATAAAATGCCTTCTGGGTGGAGATTGCTGGCTTCTTCTCGGCCTAGAAAAAGTTATAGTTTTAGAATTCTGTTTAAACTGGTAGGAGTCTTTGGTAATGGATAGGTTTAGTGTTTCCTAGGAAGAATGGAAGGAAAAAAAAATTCTTAAACATACTTTGCAAAATAACAACCTGCAGGCTAAGAAAAGTCATAAAATTGAAAACACTGCCATTCGACTGAGTAGAAATTACTTAACTTTTCCCTGAGAATGTCATTTGTATTTATTCTCATATTAGAAGGCAAAAATAACTACCACCCTCCACACCAATAATGCATCTTAAGTAATTCCCCTTTGTAAATGGTATTAACACCCACGCAGAATTCATACCTCTATTTGTGAACAAACATTGACAAGGATCATTACTCAGAAGCCATTTGAAATATGAAATGATAAGTAAAAATAACACCCTCAATTTGTGGATTTCAGTAATTTTATGTGACCTTTTCTTTCATATCCACTTTGCTGTATTTCTTTGCCAAACTACAGTTCCAAGTATTTTTTAAAAAAAGGAATTATTATTTCCAGTGTATTCGTGCAGTTTACTGATTTGATCTCATATGTTTTGTTTAGTTTAACTGATGCTTAAAAAAAAATTCCTTTCTCAAAAAACAAAAAGGGCAGAAGAATGGGAAGTTACTTGTAAGGACATGAAAAATATGACGAGGGGCTTTATTGTTTGATTGGGGTGTCTATAAATCTCCAGCCTCAACCCTTTGTGCTCTCCATACTTGGCAGTCATTTTATTTATCTGCTGACATTTCTCCCTAGGTCTACACTGGAGATCCCATGGTTGCTATAACCTCCCTGAAACCCGAGCTTACATCCCTGTTCCTTCATCTCAGCACACAGCCTTTCTTCCTGCTTGTCCAGACGGTACTCAGCAGCGAACTCTGTCTGTTTTCCTCCGTTGACATGCCTTGTGTGTCCACTTCCTTTTTAATCACCAGTCTCTCCAGAAGGTTTGTCTTCTTCCTGCTCCTTGTTAATCCCTGCACCTGTGTTCTCCAGCCCCTTTTCTTGCTGTTCGTATCTCGTTTCCGCTCTTTCTACTCATTCTGTGCAACCTCAGATCAACTTAGTTATCAAAATAAAACCTTTCGTCCTATTCTTCTACCTCTTCAATCTGTTAGCGTTTCTCTCGTTGCCCTTGCACTGCCTGGATATATGAAAGAGAAGCCTATCCCTTCTTTCTGCACCTCTTCAAACATCCATCTTCCTTTTAGCAGGTGAACTATGGTTTCAGTTCCTCTCTCTCTCTGCTGAAGATCGCCAAATGATTTGGAATCAGCAAAGACAGCCACTGTATTCCTCAAGCCTTGTTAACTTAGCCTTGCTTGGGCATCAAACACTGAGGAAGAGAAGCCAACTGTCTACCCAAATTCATCTCCCACTCCCAGAGCAGAGATTTAGTTCTAGGAGGAAGCCTCCTGACTTGTATTTATATTTGGCTGCGGCTAGTACTTGCCAATAAAATATAAGCAGACGGCATAAGGCACTTTCAGATCAAGGACTTTTCCTAGTCCCTCTGTCTCAGGCAACAACAGCAAAGCGTTATATGGTCTGGAGGCATAAGATGGAAGGAACTTTTATCCTTGAAGCATCAGCAACCATGACCACCCACCTTGGACTATTAGGTGAGCAATAAATAGACTTCTATTACATTAAGCCATTAAAAGACTTGAGTTTATATTTGACCCTGCATAGCCCAGCTTAACTGAAGCAGATGCCATAGACCGGGATCTCCTCTGTCAAACAGCTTCCTCCCTAGGATTTTATGGTGTGTACCTTCCTGGCTCTTTCTTACTCTCCAATGTCCCTTCCTATTTCCCTCTGATCATGTCTCTCCCAATTCCAGCTCCATACATAAACTGGTGAATTATGGCTTTACTTTCTATCAGTAGGCTCTTCTCTTCAGGGGTCTCGTTCATGTTCATCCGCCCACGGTTCCCCTGCCCACCACTATGAGCACGACTTCAAAATCCACATTGCTGGGCTCCATGATCACTTCTGCAGAGCCTTACCCTGTTAGTTCAGGTTATTATGGTTGCTTGGGCAAGCAATGAGAATCAACAAGATTTTTAGAAAGATAGGACAATCAAACTTGGGAAAGGTCAGAACAGGACGCTCCGTTTGGGGAATTGGTGGCCCTCGACGTCTGCTCTTCAAAAGTGGTTTATTCAATGGACTGTTAAGCTGAGCTGACAATCTTTTCATAGCAAGACTTTCCTGACAAAGAGGGCAGTGTGTTGATTGACATTCTGGTACAAGCCCTTCATCTCATTGCAAATGGGCCCTTTGAGGAGTAGGGGTCTAGAGTGTGGCCACTAACACAGAACGGCGACCAGCCACAACCCCAGGCCAAGAATCTGGTTGGCCTGCTTGAACAAATTGCTTTAAGTTAGGATAGGATCATGTGGTGAATTTGAGTGGAATTACAGTCCACGAAATGGGGTTCCTGCTACCTCCTACAGGTGAGATCACAGAGTGATCCTGAAACTTGGCCCTGACTCTCCAGCAGTGGCCTGGAACTGACGTAGTATCTGACTTAAGAACTGAGTACAAAATAAAATCTAACTAGCTCTATGCTTCTGGCTTAATGATTTGATGATAATACTAATAGTTAACATAACTGATTACTTATTTTAGGTGTAGGCAACCTATGAAATCCTTTTCCTATATCCCTTAGTCTATTTCTCACTGTTATGGGAGGAAAGTGTTATTTAATATACTTACTTTATAGATGGGATAAACTCTAAATAGTAATGTTAATTCTTTCTACTTTAGATAAATAATCAAATGATATCAAAGCTCAAGGATACTACATTAGAATTGTAGTCACCACAGCAATTTCATAAAACAGCTTTATCACAACTGAGGAAAACTATCAAATCAGATAAAAGAGAATTTATTCTTTCATTCAACAAAGTTTGCTGTCCATTTACTCTACGCCAGATGTTTGTCACTGCTACTGTGGGATGTAAAGTTTAGTAACTCTCCTAAAGAAACTTACAATTTGGTAGGAGATACTGACAAGTGAGTTCAAAGAGCTGGGGACCATGTTAAAGCCACAAGGAGTAATAAGAATTGTCTTAAGGATCTCCATGAAAGCAGAGACAGATACATTTAGGTTAAGCTCATGGAAGCAAGGAGAATTCCAAAAGGCCATGTCGAGCTGAGTTTTCCTTTTCTAAATGTTATAAGATAATAAAAGTAATATATAAAGAATATTTGTAAAACACAGGCAAGTCTAAAGAAAAACACATGAGTCAACTATAATCTCCTTATGCAGAGATAATTATTATAATTACTATAAACATTTGATATATTCTCATCCAATCACTGTTTATGATTATATACACATAATGTTTAGATAAAACTGAGATCATAAGTTATCTACTGTATTGGAGCCTTTTTTTCACTTAGTAGAATGTCACAAAGATTTTCCAACACCATTAAAATTCTTAGAAAACCTTATTTTAGTGGCTGTATAATATTTCATTATATGAGGTATATCAGTCAGGGTTGTTGGTTGCAAGCCATAGAAACTGGCTCCAGATGATTTAAGGAGAGAGACATTTATTGGGAGGATATTGGGTATCTCGTAAACTCAGTGAGATGGCTGGTGATGTAGACCCATAAAAAGTCATGAACAATAGAAGTAGAACTCGTCTGGTGAGGACATTACTGCTTCTGCCTCTTCATTCCAGAAAGCACAGTTTACAACCCAACAACGCGGCTACTATTGACCCAGAAACTGGAGGTTGCTTCCAGCGTTACCTTCTACTTCTGCCAGAAAGAATTTTCTACTGCCCATGCGTCTTTGTGTAACTAGTTCCCAACGCAAATTCCAGAGAGAATGAATCGGATTGGCTGAGCCCAAGTCAAAGGCTGACATCCTATCAGAAAAGGATGCTGAGTAAGCGAGTGTCTGGGGTTCATTTGTTTGCCTCCTAAATTCATGTTGGAGTCCTTCACAACATGACTGTATTTGGAGACAGAGTCTTTAAATAGGCAAACAAGTTAAAATGAGGTCATTAGAGCGAGCTCTAATCCAATAAGACTGGCATCCTTATAAGAAGAGAAAATCTAGACACCGCAGTTACAGAGGGAAGACCCTGTGAAGACATGGGAGAAGGCCATCTACAGCCATGGAGAGACATCCCAGAAGAAGCCAGCCCTGCTGACACCTTGATCTCGGACTTCTAGCTTCAAGAATAATGAGAAAATAAATTTCTGTTTTTTAAGGCACACAGTCCGTGGTTCTTTGTTATGGCAGCCCCAGCAAACTAAGGCCATCCAGTCTGTTAGGTATTCACTTTCTGTAAGAAGTGAGACAATCTGCCCCTTCCCTCCTCAACAAGACTTAGAAATTGGGAAATGCCCTAAACACAGGCTGACGATTCAAATGCTGGAAAACTTAAAAAAGGAAAACACACACACACACACACAAAATCAAAATCAAAACAAAACAAAACAACAAAAAAAGCACAGCACAAGTGTGCCATGATATACTTTACTGATGTCTTGCTAGCGTATGTTTAGACTATTTTTCCATTTTTAATAAATTCTAAGAAGGGGACGATTTTGATACAGAGTGTCTGAAGAAGGTTGCATCAACACATACGCTCATGATTTGTGTTTAAAAATTATCTATCACATACACTCTTATCAGCACAGGGTATTATCATTGATGGAACATAACTTAACACTATATGCATTTCTTTGGGATGGTGATACTGATCAGTGTGGCTACCCATCTATCACTGAGTATTCGTAGCCCTTTTGTATATTCACATCCTTTGCCCATTTTGACTTGTTTATCACTTTCACACTGATACGAAAAAGTTATTTGTGTCTTAAACTGTTATTTCATTGTTTCGCCTATCAATGTGAAGTATACAATCTTCTCATATAAAAAAATTATCTGTTTTAATAGTAGACTAGTGTGTCAGTAGTTTACTTTATGGTTTGCTCCTTTGCTTTTATATTAAAGAAGGACATTTCTCTATACTAAAATAATCTACACTTCCCTTCACTGTTTAAGTGCCACCAACAGAACATTCCTCCATCACAACTTTGGAAAGTAGTGGATGCATTCATTAACTCACTCCTCCTGAAGTCACTAGCAGAAACAGAATGGATTTGGGCTTGAAAAAGAGAGAAGCTACTTGTCTCCACCACATTTAGCAGTGGCAGCTTCTCTCCCCGTAGGAGTTCCTCTTTCAGCTGTTCCACATAAGAATTAAATCACACAAAACATCTGGCTTTAGTAAATACAGACAGATAATTTACTAACTAGAATTACTTTTGAAAATGGTTCTCACTCTGGACTGCAAATGAAAATCACCATGGGGAGATTTTAAAAATACCAATGCCAGGTCCCCACCTCCAAAGACAGGGTTTTAATTGTTCTTCTGTGGGATTCAGGCATCATTTTTTTTTTTAACTGCTGAACTGATTTACATATATAAATTGGCTGAAAAGTGCAAATCCCAGAAGACTACATAAAGCATAATCCCACTAATGATATTAAAACACAATGACAAACAATATGCTGTTAGACACACAAATATGGTGATCAAAGTAAATATAGAAAAGAAGGGAAAGTCCAACAGAACTGTCAGGATAGCGGTTACTTCATGGGGAGGGAGGGAGTCGACTCTTGGGTTGATGTAAGACATTGGGACGCTTTAGTTCTTGAGTGGGTTTGGGTGTCCATTATTATAGAAGCAAATTACATAAACAAGAGAGCTATGCAATGGGGCAATGAGGCCTCATTGGTTATGAACCAAGGATTATGGTTGATCTGGTTCTCTGGACCCACCTAAATTTGGAAATATATATATACATATATTCAGTACATTTCTCAATGACGTTTTTAGATCTTAGTGATAACTGAAGTGATACTAAAACTCCTGGCACTCTTATTGTGTATATGCTTTGGAATTAAGCAAGGCAGTCAGTTTAGGTGCATCTGTATTTGTTGACAGGAGAATGTATCTACCTATTGCTTGAGGCATCATTTAAGGTGCTTTTGATCGAAAGTAACAATACACAAAGTACACTGTCTCGAAAAACATGAGGGCTATGGAGTTCGCATGACTTGAAAATTTCAGAGGTAATTAAGGCTCAGGCTCTGTTGATCAGGATTTAGCCTCCAAGTCTCTGCAGTTCTTTCAGGAACATCTTTCTCCTTTTGTTTAAGTCGTGTCATGTAAGGCTAATGTGTTGGTTGCCTTGGTGTCTGTCCCCTGCCCACTTGTCTTTGACCCTTTACCCAGTTTCCCTGAATCCACCCCACCTCCATTCACTTAAACATGTACAAACAAGCAATACACTTCATGAAGACATCTCTGTTTCCTCCCACCATCACCCCTTCCTGTTGACCCAAGTACATTCAAATTAACCAATGAGTGTTCTTTCTATCTGCCAAAAGCTTTCCCGTGCTTGACTCCCCCATAAAGGCTGCTGTCCACAGGTCCATTTGGCTCTCTCTCTCTCTCTCTCCCTGCATTCAGCTGACAAACCCCACTTCAGGGTTTTGGGGGTCCTCTGTTTGGCCCTCTGGGTTTGCTGTGCATCCCTCTTCTAGAACCTATGAGTATAATAAATCTCTGTAACATTCATACACCACTCCAGGTTGATCTGATATCTGGTGTTTGCACCAAACTGATCATCAACAAGAAAAAAAATTAAGTAATATAATTACTCCTCACAAAACAGCTAGCCTTACGCTCAGGTATTCTTTTCTTGTATTTTTCAAGACTGACATCTCCATGCAATGCCATCCAATAGAAAGAGTTCCCAGACCATAAACTAAAGCTCCCAGCTGGAAACACCATATACAAACTCTGGGGTATAGGGCCATGCTATGGCATTCCCTGTGGCCGATGGAGGGAAATCATTCATTTGCTTAGATCCCTTGACTCAAGTATTAGATGAGAGGCAGCCCACTCATACAATCTGAGCAGCTGGGGTCGTATTGGGAAGGAGAAAAGGGGAAACATATGCCAAGAAAACAACCAAAGCATCCACTGCAATTAATTAGAAATTAATTGGAAATTAACTACTTTCTAAAAATCCCAAGTGAAAACATTAATAACAGAAGATTTTCATATGTGAGTACCATATAGTCTCCATTATTTAAGAATCTCTTTTTTAGAAATATCACATAACCCTGATTACTGGCTCTCTTTTTTATTTAATATTCTGAGAAAGTGAACTTGAATATTGGAACCAGCATTATAAGCCAACAAAGTAATAATTATGCAATTTGCTTTCACTAGCCAAATGCAATGGAATTCAGAAAGCCTCTCTCACTTAGCATGCTTTAATCATACTATTTTTTTAAACCATAAAACTAAGTACACAGTGTTTAAGGAGACAATTCATTAGCCTTACAGATGAGTTAGTAATAAAAATCCACTCTACAAAATGGAAAAGAAAATGAAGAATCTTACATACTTAGATTTCCAGATTCCAGTGTAATTTTCCTCATCACAAATTATTTCCTGTTACTTGATCCTCACAAATTAATGTTTGTTAACTGCTTTAAATATGGACAAATTATTGCTTTATGCTTAAATAATCACATTTACAAACGTCATCTACACGAAACACAGTGGTCCACCGCCAGGTAATTATGCAGCGATGTGACTGGGTGCCGTTATGTTGTAAGACTTTTGCTGTTCAAGGTTAATTCTTGTTGCTTTGACATTATAAAATGATATTGTCTCTTTTCAAAGAGCCTATTTTCATGAAAATACACAGGCATTGGTAATGGGAGTGAAATGTCATCAGACTCGAAAATCCCTGTGCAAACATTTTCAGTGTTATTATTCTGAATTGAAACACCATACTTCATAGTCAGTGTGGCAGGCAGAATTATAGCTTCCCAAAGATGTCCATGTCCTAATCCCTGGAACCTGTGAACACGTTAACTCACCTGGCAAAAGAGACGTTATCTCTGTGATTAAGGTAATGACCTTGAGATGGGGAGATTATCCTGGGTTATCTGAATAGGTCCAATATAATGCAGTGGGTCCTTAAAAGCAGAGAATCTTGCCTGGTTGCGATCAGAGAGTAACCTCTACAGAAGTAGAAGGATCACAGAGATGCAAAATCATTGGCTTTGAAGATGGAGGAGGGGGGTCCTTGAGCCAAGGAATGCGGGCAGCTTCCAGAAGCTGGAAAAGAAAGGAAACTGATTTTCCTCTAGAGCTTCCAGAAGGAATGCAGCCCTGCCAACACCTTGATTTTAGCCCAGTGAGATCCCTGTCAGACTTCTGGCCTCCAAACTGTAAGATAATAAATACAAGTTGTTTTAAGCTATTTGGTTTGTGTAAATCGGTTACTGAAGCAATAGAACGCTAATCTAGCCAGCCAATACCACGGTATCTGAAGTATAATCAAAATTTTACATCAAAATTACACATCAAAATTACTTCCCAGTGAAATTTTACACATTTATTTTGACATTTGTTTTTCATTTCTCCTCCAAATTCCTAATTCTTTAGATAGAAAAAAAGATAGGATTCCCTTTTATAAGATTTACGTTTGTTGAGTATTTATTTCTCAATGTAACAAGATTAGTCATCATTAAGTAACTTTGAAATGCTCTACCTTACAGGTCTTCCTGAGGTTGACAGGAGCACCTGACCTGAAGTGTACCTCCCTGAGGGTAAAAGAGACTTCTAAAAAGCATCCATCAGTGGGGAAAGATGAACCAGAGTCCTTACCTTCACCACTTGGTGATTTTCCCTCTCGTGGAAAGAACAGCCTTACAATCAGAACTAAATTACTCCACAGAATCTGCTCCAACCAGACAAGGTAAAGCGACCTTACACACAGGGCTTGTTAATTACCTGTGGTGTCAGCTGGGCTGAGGCTGGTGTGGACCACAGTACCTGGTGTGTGTGCCCCGTTGCTGTTGTCATTGTCACCTGTAGAAGGGCTGCACCCCAGCACCTCGGCTCCGATTGCATCACTGTTTCACCACCTCATCCACAAGGCTTGGCCACAATGACCTCCATGCCCTGTCTCATCCTAGTCACGCCATGTTTGCTATTTCCAGACCGTGTAGATTCCCTTCTAGAAAATGGACACAGAAGAGTGCAGGCGGTTTGCACACATCTGCATGATGTAAACCGTGTATGTATATAGCTGTTTCCAGGAGCCCATCCACTGTGGGTTCACATGCAATTCTACCGCCTACCAGACTGAAGGTGGCTTTGAATGGTTAGATTCTGTAAGAGCAACTGCTTCCCTGGTGCCCATAGTAACACAGTGATGTACGTCCAAATGGATACATAACATGCAGCAACTGGGAGAAGAACACACAAAGACCACAGACAAGCTCAGACAAGTCTTGGTCTGCAGAGAGAAAATACGTGTTACTAGTTCTCCATCAGCTCATCATGTGTATCAGGACTGAGCGACAGCTCTAAATCTGATCCTATTCTAGAAAATTGCAATTTACTTTACACAGGAAAAGAATAATATGGCTAGAATTTTTTCTGATTATATACACAATACAATACCCTTGTAAATAATTAGCACAACACATAAAATTAGAAGACACTAATTTTTAAAAAAACATCATGGAATTTCCTCTTTCTGAGACCACCAAGAAGAGTTTGCTGATCATGGACCTCTGTAAGCACCAACACATTTAATTTTATGTCAGTGAGTAAATATAGATATCAAGACTTCTGTTTTTGTTATGGAAGCCTTTCAATTTTTAAATCCAGTTTGTTTTTGTCATTTTGACTTCCTACTTCCTCTCTCTTTTTTTAAAAAGCAGTAAACTTTCTATTAGTTCCTCATGAGTATATGCTGGGAAGTTGGAAACCCAGAGATAGATGTGACCAACAGAGTTATCTGTGTCCTAATCCACTTGGAATTTTTTTTGTCGTACTGTCATGTTCTGCCCGCTTTGGTTCTGCATTTGAGGAAGAGGTGGAGAGATTGAATTCTGCCCCATTTGTAAGAAAGAATGTCATCCTAGTTCAGCTTTGGGCCAATGATGGAACTTCCACTGCTCAAAAACATAAAGCACATGAAACTTCAGTAACTAGTGTCCTGAGATACAGGAATGTATTAGTTTGCTGGAAATGCCGTAATAAAATCACACAAACTGGGTGGCTTAAACAACAGAAATTTATTCCTTACAGATCTGGAGGCTGGAAGTCCAAGTTCAGAGTGCTGGCAGGGTTGGTTTCTGATGAGATCATTCTTCTTGGCTTCCGGATAGCCACCTGCTCCCTGTGTCCTCACATGGCCTTTCCCCTGTGCGTGAAGCTCCTGGTTTCTCCCCTTGTTCTCACAAGGGCACCATTCCCATGGATTGGGGCCGACCTTTATGTCTTCGTTTAACCTTAATTACCTTCTTCAAGGCTCTGTGGCCAAATTCAGCCTCATGGGTTAAGGCTTCACCATATGAATTGGGAGTTGAGGAGGGAGACCATTCCATCCATTAGCCAGAAGCACAAGTTTTACTGTTCATGTCACATTCTGTAACATGTGGGTCATGCTATCATTGCAGTATGTCACAGTATATCGTTCAAAGAGATACAAAGTGGGGTTCCGTTATCCCAATTATCATGTGGAAGTGACATTTCTGGTTTTCAAAGGGAAATGGATAATTCCATACTGAAAGCTACATCAGTGGGAAAAAAAAAAAACACGTAATTCCAGATTGAACCATAAAGTATTAGAATAAATAAGTGTGCATGTGACAAATGAGAGGCTATGAAAGGTATTAAGCAAAATCAGAATTACAATTTTAAAAATCTCTCCTATATCCAAAGCCAAGTACTTCACTGTGATAACTACAATCGAAAATGGCTTAAAAGACTGGGCCTATGTTAATATATTGGCGTATTAAGAAAACCAACCGTCAGCAAACATTCACCCGGGAATTTTATCTTCAGTTCCTTCTGACATTTATCAAGTCCCCCTCTTCCCTCCTCTTTTTTATTAATGAATTAGGAACTTTCCACCTGCAAGGGAGCTTTGAAGTCACAGTTCTTTCTTCCTTCAGAGATTTTTCCCTAAATCCTCTTAGAGAATATGGCGCTCAGAGCTTTTGTTCTATATAATCACTCCCTGATGGGACGAGTGAGCTCAGGACCAAGCAACCTGGGGCTTAGAGCCCCTCCCAGCACAGTCAGACACCAGCAGGTGCTGCAGGGTTGGAGGGAGGAAGAACCCCCCCACCCCCCGCCTCTGAGAAGGAAGCCATTCTCACCAGCGGTAGCCTCATTTCAAAGCAGCTCATCTATGTGCACCAGGTGTGTATGTATGTGTGTGCGTGTTTGACACACACGAGAGTTATGTATGTTCCTCTTTCTATATCTTTCTTCTTCCTTTTTGAATTCAACTTCTTCATCTCTCTTTTCCCCCTTTGAATTCCACAGCGCTCTTATAGAAAAACAAATATCAACAAATTGTTCTTACTATTTTTGAGCTTCTCTAAATATTGAGTGGTCCTTTTTTTTTTTTTTTTTTTTTTTTTTTTACTATTTAAAATAAGAATTGATTTGGTATTTCCAAGCCATCTGAGCACTTTCCACAAAGGTCTTGTATGTTGTCCTTTTGTTTTATGGACTTTCAAGATCTCTAGACAATTTCAGACCCTTTGAGTTATGTTCTTCGCGAGGCGTTGGCTGCTGCCAAAAGAAAGAGTGAATCATTAAATATTGGCCCAAGAGGGCTGATTCTTACAGACAGGCCATTTCAAGGAGGATTTCTAATCTGATGTGATATTCGTGGTCTAGATTTGGGGATGATTTGTTCTGAGAATAAAGCAAAAGTTTTTGTGTCATTTTGAAATGCTGTGAAAGAATGACATAAAACACCTCATAATCCTAATTGGAAATGCCAAGGATTTGATTAAATTTCTAACTTCCAGTGCTGTTTTCTATGATTCAGAATGAATTGTGCTATCATTAATGTGGCAGTGAAGTGACTCATCTTAGAAATATCCTGGGACCATGATCTGTGGAACAGAAGTGAGCCACAGCCCAGGGGGCTGGCCGTCTGCCAGCAACTCTCCCGTCGGCTATTTGGAGTGGCAGTCTTTGCCCTGTGAAATGGAGACGCTTTCTTCAAAACAAGTTCTGTTCTGGCTGAACTTTCTATTTAGCTTTTCAGTAATTATTACACCTCTTATGGTAAGCTTTTGGCTTAATGTCATTTCAAGTCATCTCCGATGTTTTATATACTTGGAAAGACTCAACTCCTAAAGTGAGACTCTTAGATCATCACCAAGGTTTTTTGAGGTAAGGGCATATCATCCCACAGGACTGGCCAAATATTTATTGAGCACTGCTGAAAAGTGTTTTTCCTCCATTTATGCTGTATTAGAGATCCAAACGGGTTCTGCTTTGTTTGAGCATCATGTAGCCTAAATTACTGTACTAAAAATGCAGATAAATGATGAATGGACAGATCACAGAGGATTTTAGGGCAGTGAATGAAAATATTCTGTATGATACTACAACAAAGGATACATGTATAGGAAGGAGAAAAAGATTATTTTTTTCTCTTCTTTATACTGCTAGGTTCCTAACTGGGACCCTGCAAATTAAACTGACAAAATAAAATTTAACAGGAAAATAAAACAAAACAAAACAAACAGAAGCTTATGAATGCATGCATCATGCATACACACAGTGTAATAGAGAAGAACAAATCCTACTCCATATGAGATTTATTTCTTTAGCTCTAACCCTGCGCCTTGTCTCCTGGGCTCAGTCATGCTGGTCCTGCACCTTTTGTAAAAGAATGTTGCCTATAGCCTGAAATATACAGGAGAGCCCAGCTCAAGGTTCTGACCTTTAAAGGTATAATACTTTTCCATTCATTTAGAGATAAAAAGTTGCAGAACAGAGAATAACATTTGTCTTGTTGGAGGTTTGCAGGAATATCCTGACCTGATTTACATGGACAGCTGCAAGAACAAAGGACTCTGACACCAAGAAGTTTGCAATAATCAACCACACCCCTCTACCCTTTGTAGTATTAAAAGGAGTCTGAATTCTGACTTGGGGAAGATGGTTCTCTAGGACATTGGTCCCCATCTTCTCAGTCTGCATGCTTTCTGAATAAAGCCATTATTCCTTGCCGCAACACCTTGTCTACCAATTTATTGACCTGTCATGCAGCGAGTAGAATGAGTTTGCACTTGGTAACAACAGGAGAAGTCGGTCATAAGTAACTCAAAGGGATGCTCAGAACTTGGGGTTCACATAGCTTCCAAACAAAGAAGAATACATTTGTAGAGAAGTGACAAAACAAAGGAGAAGATTTTTAGGCTTCAAAGGACAGTAGATTGTAGGAAGGTAAATAAATGTGGAAATTAATGGAAGATAAAGGCTAGTTAGTAAGATGCGTTATGTAGATTCCTCTGATGTCATCTCTAGGCTGAGAAGAGTCTAGAATTATCTCTGGTGATTAAGACTCTCCTGGCCGTCCTGGCAGGGAGGGGGAGGGCAGAGAGTTGGTCCTGGGTCTGCTTTTTCTCAGTTGCCTTCAGCTTAAAATAATCCTTGTGCCAGAGTAGCATATTTGGGGGTGGCATACTCGAAATCCCTTCAGTGTTATTACACATTTGTCAAAATCCATAGACTGTACGACACCAAAAGTGAACCCCAATATGGATTTGGGTGATAAACATATGTTAATGTAGGTCCATCAGTAGCAACAAATGTACCTCTCTGGGGATGGAGGAGTCGTTGTTAGCAGGAAGGCTGCATGTGTGCGAGGCACAGGGAGTACAAGGGAATGTTAGCAGATAGACAGACCCCCTAAATTAGAGAGCCCACCAACGTGGGCCCCTTGCCTCTGGCTGTGAAAGCATTTGTGCAGCAGAGGCAGAGGGACAAAGTGAAGAGCCGCTCAGAAGGGGGAAAGGAAGGGAAGTGCTCCAGCAGGGAAAGGAAGCACTCCAGTGGGGAGCTGTTAGCCAAGATGGCTGGTAGAGGCAGGTCCGGATGGGGCTCGGGCCACGTGGACTTTTATGAGAGGCTTCTGCCATCTTGTCTCCTTCCGATGTGATGGAGACCATCAGTCCCTGTACCGGCTTTTCAGTCCTGGTATGGGCTTCTCTGCTGTTGTCATGGCAATCGTCAACTGTCCCGGAGATTGGAGGTGTGTCATTTAGCAGCTAATACATTACAATGAGTGTATAATGAGGCTCAAGGTCCACTGGAAGTCAAATTCTTCACTATCTGGGGATCCATTGGTCCTAACCAGTTCTTGTTTCTTCTCATCACAACTGCCTCCTGAGTCTTAGACAAGGGTAATTGGCTTCCATGTCAAGGGAGGGGCAGGGGTAAGAGCCTGGGGGCAACAGCCTTGGTAATCAAAAGGAAGATTGCTTTTCATCAGAATGCCTGCAATCTGGTGGACTCAGCATCCCACCAAAAGTACCATCTCTGAAGATTCTGCTCAGTCATGAAAGTTTTAAAGGGAAATGGGGGCGTAATCTCTGTTGATCATTGAGCTAGGTGGTCAGAGTCATTGCCATCCCCTAATACTTGCAGGTTTGTCCTAATCAACTGCTTGAGCCTGCTTTCCTATGACTTAGGTAGGCCTGGGAGACTTCAGCTTTTCTGTAAATAAGAGGCAGGGGTTGGCCGGGGGAGGGGGGGAGGGAGGAGGGGGGAGGGTGGCACAAGGTCCTGCGTGGTATCAGGAATCCTGTCCTTTCCGTCCAGTTATGCTGTGAACACAAGACTGCTCAAAAAAAAAAAAAAAAAAAGTCCATTAAAAAGCAGGTGTGGTGTAAGAAATATTTGTTCTTTGTTCCCAGTTCCTGACACAGCTCCTAAAATCCTTGGAATTTCCTGAGTGTTAGGAATGGTTTTTGTTATTCATAGCAAGGCCCCTTTTGATTACACCTGAGTGTATTCCAATAGGATAACTTAGGGCAGGAATCCAGATAGCCTCGGAACGGGGCTGGGAACCAGAAAGAGCAAATGATTCGAGAGTTGGAAGTTTCAGTCTCACCCACCCACCTCTGGGGAAGGGAGTGGGGCTAGAGATTGAATTATTAAAAACTATTGAACAATAAGATTCAGAGAACCTTCAGTTTGATGAACACACGGAGGTGCTGGGAGGGTGGCCCACCTGGAGAGGGCAGAGAAACTCCATGTCATACCCCACTCATGTCTTGCCCTGAGCATTTCTTCCATTTGGTTGTTTCTCAGTTGAATCTTTATAGCAAACCAGTAAATAAATGTCAGTAGTGTATTTTCCTGAGTTATTCATGCCATTCTAGCAAATTTTCAAGCCTGGGGAGGGGTGGTGGGAACCTCTAATTCATAGCCAGTTAGTCAGAAATACAGGTGGTCTGGGATCTGCGACTGGAATCAAGGCAAGAGCAGTCTCATGGGACAGAGACCTTCCATTTGTGGGGTCTGATGCTCACTCCAGGTAGATAGTGTCAGAATTGAATTGATTTGCAGGACACCCACTTGGTGATGCAGGATTTGAGAATCTCACAGCAGATAAGGCAACTGAGAAGTGCTTGGATAAAGTGAAATTCTACCTATGCATTAAATACAACATAAATCTCATTGTAGTAAGTTTTAGAGCATCAAAAACATAAAAATCTAAAAGGGTCCTCATGTTCTATGGACCTTCCCAAATCGAGATGAAGAGCAAACGACAAACAAATGTGGCAAAACTCATGGAGAATGGAATGAGACAAATACTCCGTCTTGATTGAGTCCAACCTAGCCCTTCTCAGATATTCACTTCCAGAGACTAAGATAGAAAGCTCAGACCTGTAACTGAAAGAACGCACAGGCCATGTTCTCAGCATCTTTCAGTGTTTCCTCCAGCGGTAGTTGGCTCATGATAATACCTTACATATGCACAGTCGTCTTCATTTACAAGCATTTTCATACCCATTATTTCATTTGATCTCAGGCTATTTACTACCAGTACTGCTCCTGCATTTTGAATGTCATCAATCAAATTCAGAACTCTGGGTGAAACTCAAAAAGAAATTCATCTCTCTTTCAGGTGTTACAAATGAACCAGCTGGGTGGTCCCATTCATTCCTCTGATTTTCTGCTGTGCCCTTGCAAAACTGAAATTGTAATTTAAGAGGCATATTGCACAGCCTCAGAACAGTGCCACAGAACACATTTCAAGCTCTATTTGCTCCTAGATTTTTAGCCTAAAGTGGAATGCAAATATCCCCTAGTATTCCCTCTATTTATGACTCAAAAAGTATGTTCAGAAAGGTCTCTGTAAATGACCAATGATGAAAGCCATTATTATCATAGATGGTGGAGGTAAAGAAGAAAGGAAATGTTCTTGATGACTCCAAAAACTTCAAAAGGGAGGAAAGAAAGGGAGGATCATTCTTAGATTACTGGGGAATAAAACAACATGCTTCGAAGACTAATTCAGTAAAAAGAAATCTGAATAAAACAAGACAAAAGAAAAATCTTCAAATAGAAAGGAGATTTTAACTAAATTTCTTTCCCTCACATTATAAGAACCACTAATAAAATCTCCACGTTTGAAATGAGGAAAACATTGATAGGAGACATTACCACACTGTGGATCTATCTCATCAGATACACAAGGCAAAGTGCTGTAAACTGAAACACAGACTTGGGTCCTGGGAAATTGTTACTCCTCTTCGAGTTAGCAAACAGAAAGCCAAAGATGCTCAGAGTTCCCAGCCAGTCTCTAGGATCACCTTACCAAATCCTTTGTTTTTTGGGATTCCCCAAAAACTTACGTGTCTTACAACAAACCAAACAGGGTGAACAAGCAAATTTCATACATTATTAATATAAATTTGTTCAGATCATTCAAAATATAGTACTAAAGGGAAGCCCAAAGCTCTAGTCTTAAGGGTGGCTTTACGTAACCAACAAAGTGGTCAAATCCATCAATATTCATGTGTATTGAGGCAAAGTCTGCATCTCAAAAGCCATGGAGAAGCTACAGAAGCTAAGAGAAAAGAATTAAAATATTAAGATGTAAGCCCCACTCCAAGACACTCTAGACTCACAGATCTGAGTAGTCATCCCACCTGAATGATGGTGGAAAAGTTATGTTCCTGGTTCATTTAGGGTTCAAATCCCAGCTCTGTCGTTCAGTCTCAAATACCTAATTGACAATTGAATTCCACTTAGGGAATGTAATGAGATAACATTTGTTTATAAAGTACTAACCAATACGAGAGTTTTAATACTAAGGGGGGGAAAATAGGGGTCTATCCACCCATGCACAGGAACAAGCCAACTCTCTTAGTTTGGGCTGCTGTAACAAAATACCATATTGTGTGGCTTATAAATAATTGAAATTTATTTTCTTACAGTTCTGGAGGCTTGGAAGTCCAAGATCAATATGTTAAAGATTTGATGTCTGGTGAGAGCCCACTTCCTGATTTGTGGATGGCTGTCTTCTTACTGTTTCCTCACATGAAAGAGGAGGAAAGAGAACTCTCTGAGGTCTCTGTTATGAGGGCACTAATTCCATTCATGAGGGATCCATGACCTTGTTACTGAACCCAACTTGGGTCCACCTACCAGCCATGCAGCAAACCAATCTACTCTCCCAGGTTGTGGTGAAGGAAAGTACAGTGTTTACTGCAGGAAGCCAAGTGAGGAGAACAGGCAGCTCACGCTCAAAAGAGTTGAACTCCCCAATGGCTTTCAGGGAAGGGTGTTTAAAGGCAACATTTGAGGTGAGGTTTGTGGGGTACACGATTTTCTTCTGCTTGGTTAGTGGTGAAGTGACCATTCTTTGGTTGGGAATCTTAACCATTAGTCTCTGTTTCCAGCCAGTCTTGGATCTACCTGCTTGTGGTCAGCATGGAGTCACCATTCTCCACCAGGGGAAGGTCTTAGTTTCTGCAGAACAACTCAAAGATACGCATCAGATTACTTTGTATATCCCTTGAGGAGGAACTAGCACTCATTTTTATTCCTGAACTATTGTTCAAGCTACCTTGTGTAACTGTTTTTCCTCTGTTTCTGAATTCCATCATTTCTCTAGTAACTGCCTGAATCTGCTCTTTAGAACTCAGGGACGACCTAGGAGAGTAAAGTATTTTTCTACACAAGTGATGGGGGACACTAAGGTCTTTTGCACCCAGGAGGGCCCCCACAGGGTTCTGTTCCGTTTCAATTCTCCCTTTTCTTTGATACTCCTCAGTCCTGAAGGGAATAGAGGCAGGAGAAGAAAGAGAATCAAGTTTTGGATAGAGAGATTAATCACAACTCAGCAGGGGAACTTGGTTTTAGGGGGAGACTTGGTTTCAACCTCTCGAAAGCCTCATCTTCTCTATCATCACCTTGAGAGTTAGGATTTTGACATATGAATTCCAGGGGACACAAGCATT
The DNA here is from genome assembly GCF_048773025.1 of Camelus bactrianus. Classification (NCBI taxonomy): domain Eukaryota; kingdom Metazoa; phylum Chordata; class Mammalia; order Artiodactyla; family Camelidae; genus Camelus; species Camelus bactrianus. The sequence goes on from NC_133543.1 coordinate 90,435,839, forward strand.
CAATTTATAACATCAACCATCTAAACAAAACATGGCCAAGAGGTGAGAGGTGACATGCAGAACAACAACTAGTGCAACATTTAATATCATATGAGAGGCTTTTCCAAGTTTCTTTTATGGGGTATTAATGGGTTCTCTACTCAAAGGTTTGGAAAATCCTAGATTGATAAAAATAGTTGTTTTATGTGCCAGGCACTCGGCTAAGCGTTTTACATATATTAACTCTTTTAATCCTCAGTATTGCTATCATTATTCTCATTTTATAGACAAGCAGAGCCAGAGAGGTTAAGTAGATTGCTCAAGGTCACCAGCAGAGTTTTTCAGGACTTTGTATTTTGAATTTCTTAGAAAGATTAGGTAAAGTATTTCCCAGTTTTGTTTTGTTTTTTTTTTTGACCTTGAAAACTTTTTTTTCCTCTAATGTGGCATCTCCTCGGATCAATGTATTAAAGGAAGTATCTGGGAAAATGTTGTGGAACAAACTAAAGAGAAAGATTAAAATTTTGTTTCCAATCCTACTTTGCTGTATATTAGCAGACACACTGATGACATGACTTATTTCATTTATTTTGAAAAAGCTTAAGTCCCAAGACATTACCTATATTGTCTAGCCTTTGTGCTCAGATGTTATACTGTCATTTCTAACAGACTTGGGGATACAGATGGTAAACAGACAGGACACTGCAGAATAGAAGCTGAATGCTGGCTTTCTAGCACATCTAGTAACAGTAGCATCGTGAAGACTGGGATCATTATTGAGCCATAACTTAGAGGAGAAAAAGAAATCTGACAAGTCTTGTTCATAACAAGATCAAAGAGATTATGACCAATTGTGAAAATATAGTCTTATTTTTCAATCTGCTAATTTGTCTTTTTGCTGCTTCCCAAAGAAGCAGCTTATGAAGGGCCCTTTCTTAGAGGAAGTTTAACAAGTGGTCAAGGATGCCCTCTTGGCTGCCTGGTTTAACCTCGATGAGCAAATAGGGTTTTTATCAATTTGCCAGTGACAAGGTGCAAAGAGGAGGGACCTTTTAAAAATGTATTTGGCGGAGGGTACAGCTCAGTGGTAGAGTGCTTGTTCAGCATGCACAAGGTCTTGGGTTCAATCCCCAGCACTGCCATTAAATAAATAAAATAAACTGAATTACCTCCTCCTGCAAAAAATACAATAAATTTTAAAAAATTATTTGGAATCTGAGTTTTTAGCATCACAATCACGGGTCACTGTGGGTTTCTTAAACACAAGGTGGAATAAAGCATAAGGAATTATATATCATCAATACTCAGCATTTGAACCCAGGAACTAATGCTTAAATTTGAACGCTCTTTATCCTATCGAATATAAGTATCTTTTTAAAAAAATCAATGATAAAATAACCAAATTTCTCGTTATCTTGACTTAAGCAGTTCTTTTCATGCCTGACATGTTCACAGCACACTTTTTAATAATGCTGCATTTCACAATAGTGTACTATAATTAACATAGTCCCTATTCTGTCCAAGAATTTAATAGAGGTCAGATTTGAGAAGGTTTATTTCCCCCAAAATATTCCAAATGCATTGGATATCTCCAACCAAGAATTATGGGGCCACAATAATAATTAATATTCATAAATCTTGGTACTGTGTACAAAATACAGATGCGAGGAGGATGATAATGTTGACGGCGGACAGACAAGAGGTCTGATGCTGCTCTCCTCTCAAAGCAATATGAGGGAAGGCTATTAGTAGGGAGAGAAGAGACAGGTGGATGCCCATCTGAGATTTATAACCAGAAATTTAAAGTAAAAATAGTCAGCAAGGGTGTGTATTTCTCTCTGGGAACATTGGATTCAGACAGAAGCATAAAGTATGTAAGAGTTTTTTTTTAACCAGAATCTGGGCTTTTCCATAAACACCAGAAGGAGAGAGAAAAAGGCAAGTTCGTTAGATATTTGCAAGGGAGTCTTGTTGTCAGAGACAATAGAATCTGATTTGGCTAAAAAACCAAATGAAGACAAACGATAAGATGTCTGGGAGTGAGACGGGGGTGGGTATAATGAACAGGATGTCTTCCAAGGTTGAGGATAAGGACAGGAGAGTCCACAGCTTAGCTTGACGGAGAACTAAACCTTTGACATGCATATAAATTATCTCAACTTCCCCCACCCCAAGGTCATGAGGGAGTTAGTCTCCCCATTTTACAGCTGAGGAAAATCTAGCTCAGAGAATGTCAATGTCATGTGCAAGATCACAGAGTAAAGAACGTTGGCAGCCAGGTCTGGAACCCAGAACTTTCAGCTCCAAACCCTGAACTCTCAACCCAAGAATGAAGATACTTCTCCAAGAAGCTATCTCATGGCATCTCTAATTTAGTTTGTTATTCTCAAAAAGAATGCCTGTTCTGGGAAGAGTCACATCAAGTGAAAGGAAAAGGAAAAAAAAGATGACATGCAATGCTGAGTGGTCGGGCAGCACAGGACTCAAACTGTGTTTCTTTGTGACTATTTTTCACCCAACATGGGAAAATAAAATTTAGGGACTCAAAGACTTGAAAAATGTTTTCACTGCATCATCAAAGGGATGCCTGTTCAATGGTGTATCCTACTGCGAATTAGCAGCGCAGCAGAACAAAGCTGCCCGTTAAAACTCACGATGATGACGAAGAGCAGCTCCCACCACGTGTCACTGGAGCTCTCAGTTTAGGGGCCTGAGTTTAAAATTACTTCTGTTCCAACAAATGAACATAAATACAAAACAGAAGCAGACTCATAGACATAGAATACAAACTTGTGGTTGCCAGGGGGGAGACAGGTGGGAAGGGACAGCCTGGAAGTTTGAAATTTGTAGATACTGACAGGTATATATAGAATAGATAAACAAGATTATACTGTATAGCACAGGGAAATATATACAAGATCTAGTGGTAGCTCACAGTGAAAAAGAATGTGACAGTGAATACATGTATGTTCATGTATTACTGAAAAATTCTGCTTTACACTGGAAATTGACACAACATTATAAACTGACTATAACTCAATAAAATAACATTTAAAAAATAGTAAAATTACTTCTGTTCCTTAAGGTTACCGGAGAGCCTTGAGAAGGCACATGACAGACATATGATCAGAAGCACATGTGTGATTCCTGCCCATCCGAAGAGATGATAACTCTATTACAGAAGCATTTTCACAGAAGGAAACAAGGTCTACTGAATGTCTCCCGGGAAGCAAGAGCATTTCAGGTAAACAATTCCAATGTAGATTGGGAGTCTTGCCCAACTAGACAGATCTTGGGAAATAAACATAACAACAGGGAGAACACACAAATAAACCAGCAAGCTTTACAACCCATTCAACACTTTTAGTTTATGGATGCAAAGGTTTATTTATTTATGCCATGCCTTATTTTTCCGAAGTCCGCAGGTACAAGAACTCTTACTGTAAAGTATAAAGACATATAGATAAGGATGCAAAACCAGAACTAGGGAAAATGTACAAATGAGTAGAAAGTAAAGACAAGTGAGAAGAAAAGAATGTGCAGATATAAGGTTAAGGAGGTCCCCCTAATTGTGACCATCGATCTACAAATGTGGGCTGAACTTCCTAGTAGTCACCAGGGAGCGGGGGTGGGGGGGTGGGAGGAAGTCAACGAGACAATCCCTTTAATAACCAGTGTTTATGATTTGAAATGGGGTTTTCACAACTCTGAACTCAGATGCCTTCCCCTCAGGGTTCTTTCTTTACCTTCTCCTAATGCAGGTGCAAAGCCCGACTCAGCCCACACACTGACCTCACTAGAGGGTTGGAACCATCAGTGAAAAGGAAACCTGGGAGAGCCTAGGGCCCTTGCTCAACAGCTGCTCTGCGGCTGTTCTGTCTGGCTGATACCACACTTACCTCTATTTTGGTTTTTGTTGTTATCAGTGGGGCTGGTGGTTAGCTGGTTCGTATATAACCTTTCCGAATCCCTGGATCTTCTGGTTTGGGGGTCGCCCTCCCGATCTGTACATGGCCCATATCATACACTGTTGCTCCGGTTAGAGCCGCACGTGTATCCACTGCCGCCTCCTTTGGTCTCGTGGTCTCCCGGTCTCTCCCTCTTGGACAGTTTAGCCCTGATGTTGATTCAGAGTCTTCTCTCCCAAGTTGAGTGGATTTCAAATATCCTCACAGATTGAATTTAAAAAATCAGTGGCAACTCTCCAAATTAAGGACTATCAAAGGGGTCTTTATGGACGACAAAAGCTATCAACGGAAGTGAAATAAGCTAAAAAGACTGAGGCGATGCCTATACCTTCCTTTCCTCCTAAATCAGAGGCCGTGCATGGTCCCTGTGTTATTAAATATATTGATCGCGTTTGTGTTTTCTCTAACGTGGCCCTAAAGCTTGGTGGCAGGTAGAAGACATTTTCAATCAAATCTGGCTCAGCGCCCAGCAGAAGGCTTAGTGTACGGGCATAATGAATACTGCTGATGATGGAAACTGAAGAGGGGTCGGAATAATTTGGAAATCCTTCAGAGGAAAACAACAAAGACGGCTATTAAACAGTTGAAAAGTGATCTACACTTCAGGAAAGGTTCGTAGAACAGGGCTATTTAGCTGGCAGAAGAGGCAGTTAAGTGCGGCATGATAATAAATCCGCATTTGTGTGCTATCTCTTATAAGGAAGGCCATAAACAGCTATTCTTCGACCTCGGCCAATTACAGAACAAGGGGAAAAGACCCTAAGCGGCAAATCAGAAATTTCAGCTGTAGGCAAGCAGACGTTTTCTTTGAAAATCAAAGTTTTAATAAGTAGATTTGGTTTTTGTGGGAGAGAAATGACAATCTCTCTTGCATTTTTTTTTTACAATAAGACAGCAGCCTCTTATCTCCCAAACATTTCTTTTTTAAAACAAAAATCTATTTTGCTCACCAACTGCAATGTTCTTTCACGTTTTCCCTATTTTACATATATATGCATTTCATTTAATATCAGGCACGTAGATAGAAAACAGGCACTTGGCAGATCTGATTTTGTGCCTGAAAACTGTTGTTCAGCCCAGTTCTAGCACGTCTCAAGAGTGAGAGCCTCCAGAAAAAACACCTTCTGTCTAGTCCTTTTCAGCAGTCTGCTTAAATCTCCCAGATTATCTGTTTTGAAGTCAGAGGTGTTAGCACCCAGAAACTGAACCTCCTATGAACCCATGTTATTTTTTTAAGGTTGGTATAGATGGATTTAGTTACTGATTTTTAATAGAGCAGGGACATATGTACCACAGAATGTAGACAATTTCTCCCCCTGCATAAATCACCCTTCCTCTCTTCCACAGACTAACACTTGGAACAGCTGGTACCTAAGGATGGCCATTTACTTTAGACTTTGTTCTCAAGTAGATAAGAATTGTCAAGCAGAGGAAATATACATATATTTGTGGGGGGGTGAGGGGGTGTGTGGGATGTGCCATATATGGAGACATCTCAGACACTAGACATAAAAGCACCAAGATTTAGGCTTTATTTCAGTATTTGAGACTATAAACAGGTCCATTTGGTTGGATTTCACTTTGCTCAATTAAAGCTGAATTTATGTGACTCCATCAAGCATTGGTATTGACATTTGGTGGCATTCAAGATGGTATTTACACTCAGTGCTCTGAACGTCAGCGCGACTCTTTGCATTAGGTCCAAGCCTCCAGCTCCCTGTTTGTGGAGGCTCACCTAACGTAGTATAGCCCCATAAAGATTCCTTTAAGAGGCTCTTTGCGCTAAAGCAACCTCACAGAAAGCTGTGCATGTGCAGCACAGAATGTATCAGCCATCTGTCCAGAAAAATGTGTCTGTGGGCTGCCCAGGGTGCTTGCTGAATTAGAGATTAGCACAAGTCTTCACCCTCACGTTGGAAAAAAAGCAATTCCCGCACCCCCTCCTCCATCAAATACATTAACCTGAAAGGGCTTCCTATTTTATTGTTTTCTCGTATATAATTTCATTTAATTTTCTCAGTAACCTACAGAGGTAAGTACCATTACCCTCATTTTATAAGGAAATTGAGGTTTAGGGAGATTGAGACTTGCCGCAGTTTGCGTGATCGGTAGATGGCAAAGTTTCTGAACTCCCAGACAAGGGAACAGCTATATTTACCTACACCCCTGACACACACACACACACACAAACACACACACACACGTGTATCAACAAACCATAAGGTTAGCAAATGTCCTTACCTTCTACCTCTTTGCTTGACTAGTTTAGAATTAAAAAAAAAAAACTTTTAATAAAAACGTCAGGGTGTGATTATGCAGTGCTTTGAAGTCTTAAGAAAAGCCCAGTAAATGGCAGCTATATTAGACTCAACCTCACAGACGTAAGAGGGGGTTTGCCCTGTAGCTTTCTTGGCCCAAGAAAGGAAAGCGGTGTTTTTCCCCTGCCTCCAAGCTTCACAATGACATTGTCACATTCTAAATGCTTATTAAATTAGATAGGCTCATCCTGTCCTTTATTTCAAACAGCTCAGGTGCCAGCCGGGGAAAGCTGGAACATTCCCTGCTCATCCTTTCTTTGGCTTAAGACACTGAGGGCTTCTGTCCTAGAATAAGAATATATTGTCTGACAATGATTAGACACTTATTAGCTATTAACATCTTAGCACAAGCTAAGTTAAAATGTGACTAGCCAAACATATGGCAAGACTTGAAGACTGCAAGCTCACACAGGTCATGGGCTAGCTGATAGCTGGAAAGGTCTAGAGCCAGGCAGGGCCGAGCTTTTTCAGCACCTGGTCTCAGGGTCAGGAGTCAAAATGGTTGCTAGACAAAATTGCATCAATAAAGATGAGGAATCGAGATGACTGTACTAAATTTACGTGATTCGAACACGCATCAAGGGCTAAAGACGAGAGCACTGAATCTAAATTTCTTTTGCCAATAATCTTGCTAAATATCCCAGTTTCATTATGTAATTTTAAAAGAATTAAACCTGAACTATAATTAGTTACATTCAGTCTTTTTCATTTGTGCAGTATTAATTAACCCAGTCTGCCAGCGTGATTCCTAGAAGGAATTCACAAAAGAACAGCAGAAAGAGATTATGCTTACACCCACCACGTCTACTAGTACAAGTGGGCTAAACAAAAATGCAAAAATCTCCTCAAATTAAAATTCCCAGGTGCCCTCAGTTTGGGAAGGATCTTGGACACCGGGATCCAGAATTGCATGATCCAATATGGCAGCCACTTGTCACATGGAGCTATTTAATGTAAATTAAAAGTAAATTAAATTAAATCAAAAATTAGCTCCTCGGTCTCACTCACCTTTCAAGTGCTCACTAGCCACAGGTAGCCAATGGCTCCCACGTCGGACAGCACAGATATAGATGACTTCCTTCATCACAGAAGTTCTATTGGACAGCATTGGATCTAGACAGTGGGATGTGTGGTACTTCTCTAAAGTTAGGCTCTAAGATTGCTGTTTCAGGAAGGAAAGGGTGACCCGAAGAGAGACAGAGAGGTCTAGTGTGGGACTGAATATATATTCAGCCATAAGAAAGAAGGAAATCCTGCCGTATGCAACAACGGGGATGAAACACGTGGGCATTATACTAAGTGAGGTAAGTCAGACAAAGACAAACAGTGTTATTATCTCACTGATATGTCCAATCTAAAAAAAAAAAAAAGACTCATAGAAACAAACAGGTTGGTGTTTGCCACAGGTAAGAGGAGTGGGGAATTGGATGAAGGTGATCAAAAGGTACAAACTTCCAGTTATAAATAAGTTCTGGAGATATAATAACAGCATGATGTCTATAGTTAACCATTCTGCATTGTACATTTGAAAGCTGCTAAGAGAATAGATCTTAAATGTTCTTATCACAAGAAAAAAATGTGTAGCTATGTGAAATGATGGATGCTAACTAAACTTGCAGTAATCATTTCCAATATATACATATATCACATCATTATGCTGTACACCTTAAGCTAATACAATGTTATGTGTCGATTACATCTTAATAAAACTTGGGGAAAGAAAGAATGCTGGCAGGGTGACTTCTCAAATTCACCAGGGGTAGGGACTGACACACGTACTTCAAATATACATTCTCACCAGGTTTCAAAGAGTCTTTAAGGACCCTGAATGTTCTAGAATGGGTCGAAGACAGATTGGGCAGGAATTTGAACTTGACCAGTAACAGATGACCTTGCCTGGGTTGGCAGGAAATGGAACTGCCCTCACATGAGAACATGCCCCCTCACTGTTCCAGCTTGTGTTTCTAAGAAAAAGCACCCTCTCTGATCATCTACATCCAGGAGGTTTCCAAGCCCTGAAATGTTTGATGATTCTCTCCTTTCCTTGAGACTCACAGCACTGCCTTTGTTCAGGTTTTCGTGATCTCTTTTGCAAAAGTCTAATTGGTTTCCTTACCTCCATTCTCTCCCTCTACAGGACCTTTCTCCCTGCCCACAGAATTTCTTCCTAAAGCATACACCTGATTAATTCTTTCTCCATAGCAAGCAATTGCCAACTCTAATGTCCTAAAGTTCCCAGATTCCTGGAGTCATTTTTCTTTTGATGTTCACCTTTAAAAACAAAACAAAAAAATGGAAACAGACAAACAAAAAAAGTAAGTCCTTCTTATATTTCACTGCCTAAAGTTTTGCAATTTTCTAAGTATTCCTGAGAATTTCTTAGGTGGGGATACATATCCAAACAGCCAACTGCCATCTTTTGCTCTAATCAATCCCTTCAGTGTCCTCTTTTGGTTCCCTCTGGACACCTGCTAAGTGTGTCTACAGGCTGGTGCTACCCCTGCCTCAAGCAACAATGAGGTCCTTCACTTTGTTAGGGAAGCACTTCTAATCCAGAGCTACAACAAGGCTTAATACTTCACTCTCTTTTCTGATGCTCTGAGGATCACGCAAGAAAGTTGCAGTGCGAGAAGCCTGAATTTTGAGCTCCATGTCCAACGTAGTCTCCTTAAGTCCACAGAATGTCCCTGATCCGCAGAGCCCTCTCCTGGTCCCCTCTGATGTGAGGTCCTGCTGTAGGGGCCTGATACACCTCAGATCCAAACCCCCACAAGCTTGATCTTCCCTGCCTAAGTCTTGAGAACCCAAGGACCTACCTCAACTCCAGAAGCAAAAACTCAGTAAGCATAACTTCCTATCCCCAGAAAACCCTGTATCCGTGTGTCCTGCAGAACTGTCTAACTCCTCTTTATCTGACCTCTTGGGACTGGATTCTAGGACTTGTTGTAATATAAATAAACCCCACCTCCATACAGTGGTTTTAAAATTTGAAAATACTTGTTTCCCCAAAAGATGAATTGTATTTCCATTCCTTGAACATCCAAATGCCTGCAGGAGCCTTATCACACGGTACTGTATCCATGGCTTACACGATAAACTCTGCGTCATACAGCAGAGGGGGAATTCAGTGAGACGAGGTACCAGAAAAAGAGCTGCAGTTTGGCCACTTATTGGTGTGTGCTCTTGATCAAGTCAGATAATCTGTACATTTCCCTTTTTTTCATCTACAAATGAGAACACGATATTTTATGTCCCACATGTTATCAGCTGTTATGCCACACTTGGAGGTCACAGTTACCCTTGTTATTTTCATTATTCAGTCCTTCAAGGCTAACCATTCTCCACTCCTTCACCCTTATCTTCCACAAGATAACAAACATCTGCCAAGATAACTCACTTACAAATTGCCCTGTACAAACATCAGTCTAGATAACTCATTTTTCCCCCAAACAGACATGACACTTTCTCACCATATAACTCTGACTCCAGAGTAGGGATCTGCAAACTAGAGCCCATGAGTCAACTCTTAACCAATGCCGATTTTTGTCTGGCCCCACAAGCTAACGGTGGTTTTAGGGTTTTTTTAAATTATTGAAGGAAAAAAAAAAATCTAATCATGAATAATATTATGGGAAATGGAAAGTTCTATGAAATCAAATTTCAGCACCCCTAAATAATGCATCATTGGAACACAGCCATGCTGGTTCCCTTTTGTCAGGTCTCTGGTTGCTTTTACGTCACAAGAGCAGAGTTGAGAAGTCGCTGCACAGAGCAGATAACCCACAGAGCCTACAATGCTTCCTCTCTGGCTCTTTCCAGAAAATATTTGCTGACTCTGCAATAAAAGTTTCCTTCTTAAAGTACCTTTCCTCATGTCCCCTTTGCCCACGACAATTTTATACTTATCAAGATACAGTTCTGATGCCAGCTTCATGGGGTCTTCCGTGTTACCCAAGCCTGGGCCGGGAACTCCCAGAGGCTTCAGAGCTCACAGAAGCACGTACCAGTTCCCCAATAAACATTCATGAAATGAATAAATTAGTATCTCATTTCCCCTAGACCATAACATTCTAAGGGGCATTGGCATAGTATATAGAGTTTGTATTAAACACATATACAGTGTTTAAACAGCACATTCTCCAATGAAAGCACTGACATCATATGTGCTAAATGAAATGTAACTACTAAAAACAGTAATAATAGTAACAGTCTACTGATGGTTTACAATGTGCCTGGCATGATGTCGAGCTCATTACACAAAACATCGAATTCATAGCATAACAGCCCTATGAGTAAGACGTGAGTGTGCCAGTTCCACAGATCGAGAAATCCAATAATGTGCCCAAGTTATACAGCGAGTAAATGGAGAGAGAGAAATTTGAATGTAGTTACATGACAGGTACAGTGAGCCAAGTTCACAAACGTCGTCAAGCCAGAAATCAGGAAGTTCGCGCTTCATTTCTAGACGAGGGTTCTCAAAGCTGGGTGCAGGAGCCCCTGCTGTCGCTGAGCTTTTAAGGGGGTCCACAAATAGCTAAACTAACCTTTTATTTACCTTTTCCACTCACATGCTCTCACAGGTGCACGGTGGGCTTTCCCCGAGGCTACCCGGCAGGGGACCTCACAACAGACTGAATGCAGAAGCAGATATGAGAGTGCAGCTGTCTGGATTCCCCCAAACATTAAAAAAAAAACTTTGCAAAAAATGTAAACACCAACATTCTTCTCGGTAATTTTTTTTGTTTTAGAAAATATAGTTTTTTTAAACTAAAATTATATTTTATATGTTAACAGAAAAAAAGTTTAATTTTTAAACACGTTAATAAATATTTTTTAATTTCTCACTTTGAATTTTGAATATGTTACATATGGTTCGATGTAACTCACATAAGCAAAAGATCTTTGAAGTTCTCAATAATTTTTAAGAAAGTAGTTTGACATAATGGTGTCAAATGGATTTGAGTTCTCCTGTGCAGGTAAAAGAGCGCCTTTGAAACCCTTTGAGGAAGGGTGGGACATGGTAAAAGCCCAGCCAAGATCAGTTGAGCCATATACTGAACTACAGTTAACCATAGACACCTGAGTCTGGTTGGAATGAGAACATTTAACCAGCCTGTAGGCTCACCAACAATAGTAAATGGTTAATTTTAAGCCACTGAGTTTTTAGGTGGATAATTATGCAGCAATAGCTAATCATATATAAGGTCACTCCGAGAAGTAAATGAAGTCTGAGACACAGTAACCATTCTATCCTTGGTGCTTAGTGGGCAAGTTTTGCCCCATCCCTGGTCTTTATCTTGTCTCCTTGTCAATCAAATACTGTCTGAGCAGATTTACTGCTGGGAAACCCCAGCCCAGCCTGGACACTCTCTTCCTGGTACTCACTCTCTGAGAATCTTTTCTCCAAAACCACAAGGGCAGCCACTAAAGATTGAATGTGAGACTGTCTGCTTCCTCTGTCACAGTTTAACTGGGTGAGATGTGTTCCGGGATCCCAAAGTGGAATCTTGCATCTGTGTTCCCTCTGCGGCAACAAGAAAATGTGGTACCTAAGCCCACTGTTGTGTCAGAACGTGCCTTTGATGCACCGTGGATTGACTGAGCTCTCGTGAACTGACAAAAAAAACAGGAATGCTACACTCACTTCTCATTTTGATCAGCCCACCACCACTGCTTCTCAGGAATACAAGGGAGTCATTTAGGGGACTGCCTGGAGTAACTCCCTAAGTCTCTGAAACCGAAAGCCGTAAAATCACGCCTAACAGGAAGCATTCAACATCCATTACATGAAAATGACTTCTAAAGAACACAGACTTGGATTGAAACAATTTCCTGAAGGATATATGTTGTATCACTTATTTTCTGAGCTCTCTCCCCAAACTGCTCCCCCTACTCTCAACATGAGCCCATCCAGCCAGACTCCCTTTAAAGATCTGCCTTAGCAGAGCAAGAGACATGCCGCTCCCCTGACATTCGTCTTGTAAAGAAGGACAGACTCATAATGGATTGTAATTGAAATGGGAAGGCTTAGTTTCACAGCTACTCAAATATTTGACTTAACAGTGTTCCAAGATGTATAATTCAGAACTGAATTGAGCCCACAGTTTGAAATTTTATTGCTTCTGTGAATCAAGCACTGCTGTTTTGTTTTGTTGTAACCAATGCAGCCGTGTGTTCTTATTTACTATTACTCAGGATGAAAATCACAGATTGGTGCCTACTAGTCATGCTGCATTTAGTCTACGAATGTGGAAAAAGCGAGCATCATTCATCACAGGGTTGGTTGTTTTTTTGTTTTTGCTTACGTGTTCCCCCTGTGGTATTCTGGATCATTTTTCCAAAAGTCTGTGCCAAAGTCAATATATTCCTTCTTAAAAATATCTTAGGTCTTCAAAGGCTGAGTTCTGCACATTTCTTAAGATTATTTTGCAGACAAGTTTTTCCCTTCCTAAGGAAAAACAGCAAGACAGATAAATAAGCAATCCTTCAGTCATTCAAATACTTGTTAGCACAGAGAAGAATCTGAACTACTGGTACATCCTGTTTGCAACTGTGTAGATAAACAACAGATAAATGTACAAACTTCTGTATTTGATAATTAGGTGTCAAAACAAACCATTTCAAGGGAGTAGATTTGTCTTAGCTTTGAGAACACTTTGTAGGGAGACTAAGAAGGGCCTTTCTCATATCGCACACACGGGGAGTTTTTTAAGTTGAAGTTATGGTCAATTTCTATTAAATTTCCATTTCGCTTGTACTTGGTGGCCTTTCCTACGCATCCATGACAAAGAGGTTCAGAGCTTTCCTAACAGTTTGTTTCAAGGGTTAGTCCAAAATCTAGAAGAATGTGCATCAGGAAAGGACTAGAGAGACTTAAATACCGTTTCTCTTTCCATCATTGTCACCTTACCTGGTAAATCTGTTCCTGACTTATGCCATCACGAACAAGGATCATTGAATGTATCCTTACAGGATGGCAGGAGGTGGCTGCCTTCCTCCCTGCTTCCATCATCACTCGTTCCAGTGAATTCCTGTGACTGAGGATGGTATAAAAGTACAACTAAAAGCAAGAAGATGTGGGTAGCATGTTTAACTTCAGTGGTCATTGGCGCCATACCTAGAATCAATGAAAGCAATACATTTTGACATAGGCAAAAGGTGCTTGTCAAAATGCAAAATTGGTTGTCTACCTGCCTTTATTTTTATTTATTTATTTTTTACCAAATAATGTGTCTGATTGTTATACTGCCTCTTATTCCACTCCTAACTCAACTCCAAGACAGTCATTTTCTACTTTATTAGCCCATTATTTGTACTTTAACGAGTAGTTATGACTTTTACTCATTTGCATCCCAGCAGAGAAAGGTACAACTCGCAACAGGTAAGTGTTGATGTCAAAGACATTTAGTGGTAAAAGGAAAAGGGGTCAAAAGTCCGACAGGTGGACGTGTTTTGTTTGGTCCCTGCAATATTTGTTCACATTATATGTTTAATTGAATCTGTGTTTCAGGCTTTTCTTGAAAAACCTGCAGATTTAGAAAAATAGCTTGGCAATAAATTCATTGAAGTGGAATACTGGCTACCCAGTTTGATGGGACATTGACTCCCTCGCTCACCACGGCCCTCACCATTTGCATGCTGTTGGCTTCACTTACTCCCTTTAACTGTTTCATTCTTGTAGGCACCTGAGTTGGGGACTCCTCGGCTGGAGTGTGCAGTGAGGCCTCAGCCGTGAGTTTACAGAAGGGATCTCTCAGGTAGCCTGGGACATAAACTGTCCTGTGAGAGGGAGCAGAGATGCTAAAAACACGCTCCACAGTCAATAGAATTTTGCCTGAGGGTAGCCCGCATTGCTACTATATAACAGGAAGTCCTCACCAGAAACTGACACAATATTGTAAACTGACTACACTTCAATTAAAAAAATTTTTTGCTTAATGAAACTTTCTTCCTCTGAAAATAGGTGAAAGGAAGTTTTCATTTTAGTTATAAATGGGAAGCTCAAAACATTAAGAGATTTGGGGGGAATGATGCTCTTTGAGTATTCAAATAGAAATTGTTGGCTAAAAATCCGGGAAGCAGTGTTCTCCAGTTTAGAAGTTGCAACTCTGAAATGAAAATAGCTCTGGCAAGGAAGGAAAATGAACTATTGAAGAAAAGTTCGTCACAAAGAAAGAAAAATATAATTTTACTCAAATAGATGATTATAGGTTTAAGGAAAGAGAAATGTCGACCTAGAAATATACAGTTTTTATTTAAGCTGTTCATGAAGCAATTTTACACATTTACCAGCATTAGGTAAAGCACCAAGCAGTGACTGGAACATCACTAAACCATCATCTTAGAGCCCTGAAATGTTATGTGAAGGATGAGCACACCTTCTAGGTAGCTGGAAGCGTGAAAATGCAGAATGACTCTGCATATGAGGACATTTCGACTGATAGGAAACAATTTACTCTTGGGTTTGGAAAGCGACCCAATTCCAAGGTCATTTTAGGTCTGTCCAGTGGCCTGGGAGTAATCTAAGGGGACTGGGTGAGTCTCCTTGGTTACACTTGGCCTCTTGCCTCTCCCCAGTCCCATCAAGACATTCTCTCAAGTTTTCCTTTCTAAGAACAGGTAATTCATGCAGTGGGCTTCACCCTCTCATTGTCAGTGCCGGGCCCCAAAGGCAGTGGATTGCAAATTGCATGACTTAAATCTCGGGACAGAAAGTGCTGGGGGAAAACTGAGATGGCAAGGTCTTAAGACAAAGGCAGCGTCTAGAAGGCAGCGGCTGTCAAATTACAGTCTGGGTCCCAGGGAACAATGTTGAAGGCTACGTCCTGAGGGTGACAGCTAAGCAGTAGATCAGAACCAGCTAGGCAAGCCGGCTTTATAATGCAAATGCTAACCTTGAACATCTTTTGAGTACTCACCTTATGCTGGACACTATTCGACCCTCTTTGCATGCACATATGAATTCATTTTTATATTAAAGAATAGTTGCTCCACAATATTACATGTTATAGGTGTACAATACAGTGATTCACAATTTTTAAAGCTGTACTTAGTTCAGCTATCATACAATATTGGTTATATTCTCCGTGTCATACAGTACATCCTTATAGCTTATTTTATGCCTAATAGTTTTTACCTCTTAATCCCCTACCCCTATATTGCCCATCACCTCTCCCCTCTCCCCACTGGTCACCACTAGCTTGCTCTCTGTGTCTGTGAGTCTGCTTCTTTTTTGTTATATTCACTGGTTTGTTGTATTTTTTAGATTCTGCTTATAAGTGATATCATACAGTATTTGTCTTTCTCTACTTATTTCATTCAGCATAATACCCTCCAAATGTTTCCACGTGGTTGCAAATGACAAAATTTCATTCTTTTTTATGGTGAGTAGTATTCCATTGTGTGCATGTGCGTGTGCGTGTGTGTGTGTATGTTACATCTTCTTTATCCATTCATCTGTTGACACTGTTGACGGACACAGTCTGCTTCCATATCTTGGCAATTAATTGTAAATAATGCTGCTGTGAACATTTGGGTGCATGTATCTTTTCTAAACAACCAATGGATCACTGAGGAAATCAAAGAAGAGATCAAAATATGCCTAAAGAAAACTGAAAACGAAAACAGACGATCCAAAACCTATGGGAAAAGTGGTTCTGAGAGAGAAGGGCGTAGCGACACAAGCTTACCTCAGGAAATAAGAAAAATCTCAGATAAACATACAGATTCACTTTAGGCCTCAACACCACTAGGCTCTGCTATTAGGAACACAGGGCCCAGTACATGGAACTAGGGATTGGATATCCGCCAACAGCAAGGCAAGCAGAAGACTCACCCTGATGAGACTGGAAAACTGAAGCAGTTCTTGACTTGTGTTACTGATTCCTGGACCGATCCTAGGAGACTGAAGGTCACAGAAAAACATATGGTTGGGAGAACCCGCAGCTTCTGAGTCTGACATTTATTTCCTTTATACATCATTTCGTATTTAGATGGCACCTTCCTGATATTATCTCCCTAATCTTTCCATTAGGGGTGTGAAAAAGGGAGGCTGAAAATGACTTGCTCAAAGTTATAAAAGGCAAAGCAGTCACAGAAAGGACTTTAACACTTTCCAACTAATCCTAGACCCTACGTGCACAGGATTTAGGATGTGCTATATTAGCACTTAAAAAAATGCCTTCCAAAAAGTAATTATGACTTGGCTCTCTGCCTTGGTTCTATCCCTGGCTTGTGCAACGGGACTGTGTGTGCCTCCCGTTCAGTGAAGATCGGTGTAGGCGGTAATGAACGATGTGGCAGTGGGTGGACAGGACGTGGGGGTGGGAGATGGGGCAGGGGGAGTGGGAGACAGCAGACAGAGCACAGATTCCCCAGGGAGGGACAGAGGCAGCAGGAAGAGTTAACATTAATGCCACAGGGCAGGGCAAAAGTAACATCAACGGAGACCCGGAAAGAAAATGCTAAAATAAGCGCCAATAGGAGAATAAAAAATAAAACAAATCTGGAAATACAATTACAACTATTCCCTGAGGTCTTATGACGGAAGGGTGTTTGACATGCGTTCTTTTTCATTTGCACTCAAATTCACAAGGCAAATGTTACCACGTCCATTTTCTGGATGTGGAAACTGAGGCTCCCAGCAGTTAAGTCAGTTCAGTTTATGCAGCTACAAAATGGCAAGATCTGGTCCTGAACCCAACCTGGCCTGTCTGTGTGGTGATCCACACGAGTCTGGGGAGAAGCTCTCATCACTCACTACCATCTATGGGCCCACTTTGCAACTAAGGCAGACATTCATTTTCAATGAAACTGGACCCTCATCAGCGCAGCCCTCTCTTCCCTCTTTGTAGAACTCGTCTGGCCCACTGGGACATTTCAGCAATCCTGATTTGTATATCTCAAGCTGCAATAATTTCTCAAATGACTGTGCTGTTTTCTGCTCTCTCTGGAGTCTTTCTTGTGCACAGGGAGTGTTGAAGATACAGCACAGTGCTGGAAAACTTACTCCTTGACAGTCTACACAAAGCTTTTGTCTAGAAAATACTTGATTGTGCAACAGAAATAAGTGTCTTTAATTAAAAATAGCCAGGGACTCCAAAATGGACGAGACTGTTGTTTCTACAACAAAACACTGCTGCCCACTGCCATACGTACCCACTTATTCCCCAGCACAGGAGGCATGTTTACTGATGGAGAGACAGAGGCCCTGTGGGAGCATGTGCCCATCTTAGTAACACCAGTAGAGACAGAACCACAGCACCGTCACTGCAAATTTTGCTGGTGTCCAAAATCTGTATTCACTTCCAGTCCCAAAATCCATTCATTGATTCCTTTCCAGGGACAAAGAGAGAAAATGAGAGAACGGCGTATAGTGTTTTACAAAGTAAGTGCACGTATATTATTTCACTTTATAGTCAGATTTCTTTTCGTCCTCATTGAGTAGATCTCAGAAAACAGAAGCCCAGAGAATTGGACACACACAATAGGAATGTGTCCACGTAACCTCAAATTGTATTTTCTGTACCAGTGGTACAGTTAAGGGCCTGGTTATTCTTTCCGAAAAGTGTTCTTAAAATTAAGACATGTAGGTAGAAGGATGAGGGAAACCCCATACCCAGGTCTTTCCTTGGGAGAGTGAAATGGAAAATCCACAGAAAAGACAGCAGCTAAATAAACAGCAAAGTCCGTCACTTAGAGATGATGCTGGAGTTCAACTCCCTCATTTTATCAGATTTTTTTTTCTTTTTTTTTTTTTTTTGCCTTTATTTCTCCTCGGCAAAACTGTAGAGAAACAATGCCAGGATTTTTGTGCTGGCCTCTGCATTCACACCGTTGTCTCCTCCCCACAGCGCACACACAGAAAACCCTGCTTTTATTCCATAAACCAGGTTTCACGCCTCAGAAGTATAGTCCCAGAAACCAGCAACAGGAGCTGGACCTGAGAGCTTGGTAAAAATGCAGCCTCTCAGGCCCTGCTCCCACCCAGACCTGCTGAGTTCAACAAGATGCCCATGAGCGTGCACAGAGCTGAGAAGCGCTCACCCAGGCTTCTCTTAATCTCTCGCTTTAAAGCTGGCGGACACTCCTCAGAGGAGACCAGTTCTGCCTCTTCTTTTTCCAGTCCTAGATACCAGCAGTGAAAATACTCTAAATTGGCTAACCAGAGGATTCTCCCCAATTATTTCCTGCTGAAGCTCAACTAAAAACCCTATGCCCCTAAGAGACCCTTAAAGAATTAAGACATTCTTGGCATGTCAGCAGGTCAATGGGGTGACTATTTTGGTCCATGATGTAGAACCTTGTCAGCCATCACCTGTTCTACTTAGGCCGTGGGCGTCACAGTCTGCATCCTCCTCTTACAGCACAAAGCGGAGAAGAGCATCCTGGATTATTGGTACCTGAGCTGGAGGACCAGCTCAGCCACTGCACAGCTCAGACACCATGGGTTGTGCCATCAACGGCTTCAATCCCAGTTTCCGTCTTTCAAAAGCAGGGATGTCAAATGACAATAGAATTTTTAAAGCATTTTCTACAGAACATTTGTTCTCACGGGCGAGCATACGTACGCATGCGCATATTGGCTGCATTTGCACGTACGCGTGCTAAATCTGCAGGAATTTTCTCTTTTAGAGACTCAAAATGCACTTGTCTATTCAAGGGTTCGAAAAATCTTGCAATAAAGAAATAAATTTAAGAGTTTAAGCATTAATTGTACCAAATACGCAACACTGATGAGAGATGATGAGGGTCGGGGAGTATATATGTGTGAGTGGGGAGGGCTATGTGGGAACTCTGCACTTCCTGTTCAATTCTGCTGTAAACCTGAAACTGCTCTAAAAAAATAAAGTCCATTTAAAAAATAAAATAAAATGAAGTCTCACAACCTGAAGAAAAAAAAAAAAAGTTTAAGCAACCTTTTCTTAAGCTGCCCGGAAACAGTCCCTATCTTCTGTCCTTCCTTTTTTTTTTTTTTTTTTTCCTGCTTATTCCTCAACGAACATTCTGTGTCTGCAGAACACACTCTGCGGGGCTAGGACACCTCAAAGAATTCTTCCAGCTCTTACGTTTTATCGTTTTACCCTTTCATCACAGAAGTATGCTGTTTTGTTTTAATTTTGTCACCTACTGGTTTCCAGAGCAATATTAGTACTTATAATCCTATTTGAATACAGTTTTGCATTAAAGCACAATGGACTGAGTACGAGATACCATTGCTTCCTGTGTTTACTTGCCAGACACGTGGACCGGGAGCAACTGATCGACTTGGAGCAAATAACTTGCATTATTCTTTGCGACCCAGATCAATGACAAAGTGAATTTGTATTTGAAAACTGCTTTCTACTCATTTTCAAGTCCAGATTCAAAGGGGTTATGCTGTCCTTGTTCAACTATAGCTGTTATTTTGAAATGAATGCACACCCAACTGCACCTTCAACTTGCAACAAATATTCTGTGTCAGTGCACACTCTGCCTCTGTGAGATGATACATTTTTCAAAATACTTAGGAAAAGGTTCTCTCCTCTCTGCATTCTCTGCTCCCCTGCCATTTGTTTTATAAATAAATATGTTTTTCCCAAAGCGATACATCTCTGTTCACTGGTCTGCACCATTTTCATTGTGGTATTTGGTCTTTAGGTCTAATTATGACTTTCATGACAATAGCAATGACACAGTAACAAATGATAAAACACTTGACACATGTTCTGTGCATCACTAGTGCTATCCTTACGTGGAACAAATTATTATTGAGTGTTCTTCCTGTGTTTTGTTTTTCTTTTTTTTTTTTTTTTTTTTTTTTTGGCAGGCACACACAAAACTGTTCAATAACTGTAGCAATCAACAATTAATCGAAGTGTAGTTTTTCACTCCAACAGGAAAGCTGGGTAATAAAACGTCCATGTAACTTTATGGGCACCGATAACATCTGAATTAGGCAGGACAAAATAATGATAAGGCTAATCAGATCACTTATTTCCAAGTTTAAACAAGTTTCCTGAGAGCATCGTAAGTCATATCCTCCTGAATCCAAAGAAGCAAGGAGGTAAATGAAGAGGGAAGGCAGATATAAGATTTATTTCTATGAAAAGAAATGCGTGATACTAGAGTAAAGGTTCCTATGCCGCCTGCATTTTCAAAAACCTATTATGTAGCGCGCTGGAAACCTTTGATTAAAGTCAGCTGTCCCTCCCTCCTACCTTGTGTCCTACGCAGACCTGGATGTGTGTTTATGACGTGTAAGGGGCAGCGTTTGAAGAAAGGCTGTTGTGTGATTGCCTGTTGAGCTCTTGCTTTGCACTGTGTGTGGCCGGATCAACCTTTCATCAAAAGAGCCCTAGTCACAAATCTCCGTGATTCCAATCATGAGGGTATTTTCCTTATTTTAAATACCAATGTAAACACAATTTGAAAGGGTTCTTTTAACCTTTTGCAAATGGTGTGAGGGTTGATGTGAGGTAGAGGTGGGCAATATTTATATAAAAAAAAGTATCAATTCCAATTTTTCACTTCTAAGCCTTTTATTATAAAACGCTGTTATCACCTATGGTAATTTTAATCCAATAACTCATGCAATTATCATTTTCTCTTGATCTAACATGTTTCCTTGTTCTTCATAAAAGTCTAGATTAGCCTTGCAGGACGTGTTTATGAAAAACGTCTGATTGCTACCCATAAGAATGTTTTGCTAAAAATTGATTGGAGTAATTCATTCCCCGACGATTTTTTTCCCCTTAGACCATGCAGGTCTCTAATTTACAACTCACCTCACTAGTGTTACCACTTGAGTTAAGTCATATGAGAGAATAGCTCCAGGTGCCAGAATCATTAACTAAGGATATTAAACCCGTAAATAAGATCTTCCTGGATGAGCTTTGCCAATGAAGAGCGTTTCGTATTGCCACCAATTAACGCTAAGAAAATTAAACATCATTTACAAACAAGATTAAAGACTTTTCTCCTTCCACAAGCAATTAAGAAAATCAGAAGGAAATGTTTTGATTCATGCTCATCATATATATGTAAATATATCACATACTGCCTCATATTTAGCAAATATGGAATACCAAAAACACAAATGAAAAATATTTTGGCATCCGTCCGGCCCTTGAGCTGGCTAGCGCAAAGTGTGATTTGAAAGCGTGTTAGTCCTGCTGTTAAACATTTACTGACATGAATAAATTAATTATAGATTACTTTCATAAGAATCACAGTGAACTTTTCCTCTTGTCACTCACAACAGAAGATGAGAAGAAAATGATTACTGAGTAGTTGGTCCAATGGAAGACATAAAATCAAGAAGATCCAGTTGAAGACATCTTCTTGGATCAGTAATAGAATGAGGAGACTGACTCACACAGCTGGGAGCAGGAAGAATGGAGCCTTGGACCTGCTGGCACCCACATGGAGAACAGAGGTCAGGAGCCCATGTTTTAGGACGCACCAGCACCAGGCTCGGAATGCTAGGCAGAAGTCTGGAGAAGAGCTCAGACAATAAGCACATTCTCCCCAGGGCCGTGTGAAGTTGCCTCTTACCTACAGAAAGAGGACAGAAGGGAGCAGAGACACCCAGTCCAGTAACCAGATCATCAATTTCCACAAAAGCCAGTGCGGCACGGGACCCCCCCAGTCCACCAAGACAGGATTTGTACTGACTTGAGAATGAATGAGACCAAGTGGAGACAACTATAAAAATGACTCGGCAGGAATAATTAGTCAGAGACAGAGAACAGTTCCCACTCAGGATGACCATACAAATGAAAATTCCAAAGCAAATGATGGAACTAACATTGAGAAAGACAATGGTGAGGCTTGGGGTCAGTACACCCATCTTCCCCTACAAGAAAGCTGTCAGTCCCCACCTATGTGAGCGTGCGTGCACATCCCTCTGAGGGCTAGCTTATTCATTTGAGGGTGTGTGTGAATGACTGTTATGTGATATGAGAAAATATGAAACTATGGTAGCAAACACACATGCCACACTGAATTGCAGTGATATTAAAGTTCATATTCCTAGAAGAGTCACCGAAGTATGATTCACTACATAGTTTCCCAGAATTTCAAGATGATTGCCTTCATATATAAGTACACAATAAATGCTTCTTGTGTGTCTAAGAAAAGATGTTCCATCATGGTAGCATTCATAATTTGGGTCCTAATGAGAGACAAGAAAACACTCCATGACGAGTTAGATGATGTAAGCTCAGTCTTGGCTTATACAGCTTGCGGGCTGAGTAAACCTGGGTAAGCCAGGTAGGCATCTTTGAATCTCATTTTTTTCATTCATAAAGTTTTCTGATCATGTTATCTGACTACCTCAAAGATGAGAACATAACAACAGAATGGATAAAAAGCACCTCTCCCCTGCCTCAAAGATTAAAAAAAAAAAAAAGGAAAAGATGACATAAATTCACATCAATGCTTGAAAACAAGGAAAACATCATTAGCTGTACCCGAGATATTGAAAAACTCCTGAGATGAGAAGCTGAGAGGCTCATATTCACAGATAAGCAGGAGCAGAGAAACCCCAAACTGACACACATACTCAAGAGAAAAGAGGTCTTCCAGAAATTCCAGGGATAACCCAGGCTCAGGAACACACAGATCCAGAGCAAGACAAAGGTATTGGGCAATTATCAGAAGAAGTAATTAAAGAACAGCACATAAAATAGTTGGACCGTCTTGCTCCTCTTCTGCCAACCACGAAGCAATGATGTTTTCTTTTCTCTCCATTTCAGCACTAGAGAAATATTTTCTTTTTAAAAAAGGAGGGGCGAGGGATTGCACAGCTGGGGAAGGAGACTAGGCTGAGTGTTGGTGCTAGACTGAGAGATGCTGAATGCCCTGAAACCACTGTAGACGCTGGCAGCTGCTTTAAACTAGGAGGATGGGAGCTAATTCCAGCATCCTCTGAGCACTGCTCTGTGAAGTGGGGGTCTTGATATAAAAGCCCCGCTGAGCAGGCCGTGGCTAGGTGACCCAGATAACTCCCTAGAAGGAAGAGAGTGTCCCATATCCAGAAAAGAATCTTGACCTACACCCTGCCCCTTCTCTTGTGTAACAGCTGAAGCCCCAATTGCTAATGCAGGGTACTAAAAATAAAACCTCCAGCCACTAACAGTGATCAAGTTGAATCCCATACAAAGATAAAAATTATAAGCCCGAATAATTAGAAATGGAAGGAAACTAACCACATGAGAGATAGACACAAAACTCAGTAAGGAGAAAGTCTGTCTCCTATGGGGAAAAGAAATTCAAAGAATAAATGGAGAGAAATCCAAGAGGCATCACATATATTAAATACGAAGTACTATTAAGTGCATTTGTTTTATATTGCTGAATAACCAATAACCACATAGTTAGGAGCTAAAAATGACATATACTTATTAGCTTACATTTTTAATGAGTCAGGAGTCCAGGTACAACTTAGCCTGACCTTCTGCTCAGAATCTCACAAAGCTGCATTCAGGGTGTCCACTGGGGTTAGCATTTTATCTGGAGCTTGGGATTTTTGACATCTTGACCCTTTTTTAAGGATTCATCTGATTGCATCAGTCCCACCCAGGAATATCTCCTTATGATTCACTTAAAATCAGTTGATTAGGGATCTTAATGACTTCCACAAAATCTCTTCATCTTTGCTATATAATGTAACATAATCGCAGGTTTCATAGCCCATCACCTTTGCAGTGTTCTGGTTAGAAGCAAGTTATAGGTCCGGTTCACACTCAAGGAGAGAGGATTATATAAGAGTGTGGGTCATTCCAGATTATAAAATTTTACCTACCACGTTAAGGAATATGGGAAATTATAGCTATAATCATCAAAATACAAAGTAAAAACTCAAAAAACTGAATCACTTAAGAGAAGAGACAGCAGAATACTGAATGCAGATTAGCATTGAAATATAATTTACATACAACAAAATGCATGGATTGGAACAAATACATCTATGGAACACACATCCCTACCAAAGCTTTCTAATGCCCCTTCTAGGTCAATCCTAGCCATTTCCCCAGCAAGCACTCTTCTGACTTCTATCACCATAGGTTTGTTTTGCCAGTTCTAGTTTTGGAAGTGGACAACCTTGCACAGTTTCCATTCTTACGGTATGCCACGAGTTTCGGTCTTTCAATATTAAATATAGCACCATCTGCAGGTTTTCTGTAAGTTCTTTATCAGAAATTCCTATTTTGTTGAGGGTTTTTTTAAATTTTAAATCATAAATGGGCAAATATTGCCAAATGTTTTTTCTGCCATCTATTGGGTTAATAGCACATTTTTTTCCTTTTATCTTGGTAATAAAGCAAATTGCATTAATTGCTTTTCAGATGTTAAGCCATTGAAATAAATCCCATTTGGTATTACTATCTATTCTTATTATATATTTTTACATTAATTTTTGTTCTAAGGGATACTAGGCTATAGACTTTAATTATAATATATTTGTCTGGCTTTGGTATAAGAGTTTTTTGCCCTAATATGATTAAATAAGATGACTTTCTTCCTCTATTTTATAAAAAAATGAAAAATAAAAGTTTATCTAAGATTTGTACTTTTCTTTACTTAACGGTTTCACTTCACCACGAAATGACAGGGATTTATTTGTGGGAAGGTTTTAAATTGTGAATTCAATTTCCTTAACAGATGTAGAGCCGATTCTGATTTTCTGTTTCTTCTTGTGTCAGTATTGTTAATTTGGGTCTTTGAAAGGATGTGTCCATTCCATCTGTACAGACCAGTTAAATTGCAAAACATTGTCCACAATATTCCCTTGTAATCTTTTAGTATCTTAAAGATAGTTACTCATGCCTCCTCTTCTGTTCCTAATAATGATCAGTCTGGCTAGGGATTTATCAATTTCATTGAGATGTTCAAAGATTCAGCTGTTGGTTTTGTTGATTTTTCTCTATTGTTTGTCCATTTTTTGCTTTATCGATCTCTAGTCCTACCTTCATTCTCTCATTTATTCTATTTACTTTAGGTTAATTTGCTTTGGAGTGGGAATTGATTTGCAAGCAAACAAACTGATAGAACAGTTCTATATTTTGGTAGTAGTGTGGATAAATAAGAATACACATTTGTCAAAACTCATCAAATTGTATACTTAAGACTTTCTCACTCCACTGTATGCAAATTACACTTCAAAGAAACTGAACAAATAGGAAATCTGGAGAGTTTGTATCTTGCAGTAACATGATTAACAGTTCTGAAGCTGCTTTCCATGTGTTCTAAACTTGAGCAAATGAGTATTTATATTAAGGGTAATGGGAGCCTAGTTTCTTACTTTTGGAGAAGGGAGTCACAAATATGGAAGATGGCAAAATCCTGTGATGTTGGTTTGGAACTGGAGCCACAACATTGGCTCTAAAATGTTTCCAAAGAAAGAATATAATGTGCATATGTGTGCCTGTGCATCTGTGTGTGTATCTATGGAGAGAGAGAGGATAAGAAAGCAAAATAAGCAAAATATAAACAATGGATAAGTAATACACCAATTTCTTTTTCCTTTTCTTGCATTTTTTCCTGAAATTTTGATACTATATAAAATTTTTTTTAAAATTACAAAACATAAACCCTCCTCTACAAATGAATGTGGACCTATTTATTTTACAACTGAAAGGTGCTCTCTTAGCTAGACAAAGGGTGATGAATGGCTCTGATCTGGAACCCAGGTAGATCTGGAGAGTTCCATGATAGAAAAAGGTAAAGAAGAGAAGCTTGGAGCACATTCTCTGGAAAGAAAATTGTTGAGATATATTTATTCTTGAGGAAAGCCTTCTTCTTAAGAACATTTGCTATGAGTTGGTGGGGGAACCCAAACAACAACAAAAAAACAACCAAAGCTGGGGGCAGTGGTGCTGGAAGTCCCCTTTGGAACAACTTCTATAACCCTTCCAGTAGTTTTCCATGCTCTGGACAAAAAATTGTCTGTAATTTTCAGTTCTGGAAAACAACTGTCCTTTTTCTAAGAACTATGAAATATGCTCATTCCCACCTTTTTCCTTTTCTAATTTTGGAATGAAGCAGGCTGTTATTAGGTTGTCTTTTTGCATTTATCAAATGAAAACCCCTGCCGAGGATTTTTGTGATAATTGAAATGAAAGAAAATTTGTGGGTTTTTTTTTTTTTCATTTTCTTTCTCTCTCTCTCTTTTTTTTTTTAAGTGTGTGCGTGTAAAGGCAAACATTTCAAATTGCCATGATACCATTTAATTCCTTTCAAGGTCTGACAATGTCTTAATAACAACACATTAAGGGAGCTGTTTAAAGTTCCTGGCTCAGTTTAACTTTATATCTAATGACTTACCTATCTACTTTATCCCAAATTCTATCATGCTGAAAAATACACGTTACTTTGGTTCTGACCTGGAGGAAACATGCTGACATAGCAGCAGAGAATGGGATTTTCACCCCTTGTCTGATATGCAGGGCTCTCCAGAAGACTCTTTGGCATGACTGTCCTCTCCGTAAGCTTGAACACAGCCTTAAAGCCAACCTACTTTTTTTTTTTTTAATTATATAGATTTCTACTGGGGAAACAGACTTCTTGTTTCTAAAATACATATTAAAAATATGAATGTGACTTCAGAGATTAGCCAATCTTGTTTCTAATAGGCCATGTTTGTGGTACTACCAGATGTTAGCATATTCTTAATTCAAATCATCAGGTTCAGTTACATCACCAGGAAGGGCTGTTGTGTTCTTCCTGTATTTGAGCTATTAATAAAATATGTTTTTAATTTTCAAAATTGCCTGGCTTTGGAATGGGCCATTACTCTGGGGAGCTGGAAATACAGGAAGGCAAGCAACATTTTTGGACCACTAAGGTTTTCTAAGACACACACCAAAATAAATTTTTATAACCATTTCCCCTTTGATACTCTCATTTGTGTTGTCTCTAACACTGACTTAAACACTGATGGTGGCGTTTTCATTAGAGCACGGATAACTGGTTAATGGACCTAACACCATTTTAAATCACTGCAAGACAAAGAGAATACATGTGCATGCCAGCACACTTGTGTGTGTGTGTCTGTGTGTGTGTGTGTTTATACACACTGTAAAGACAGTCAAATTCTTTTCTACAACCTGAAGTCTTTCTATTCATGACTTGAAACCAAGGGAATGCACCCTATGGGAAGCATTCCCCAAACCTGTGCAGGAATGCTTTGGCCATGAAGCAGTGGGGACATATGGAAATCATTTTCCTCAGACAACACATGGCTGAGATAAGTCACACCGAGACAAAGGTTTCCACAAGCTTCAAGAACCAGAGTCGTTCAGGGTGAAGGCATGGCCCTACCATTCTACTTCTTAAATGTCAGAGGTTTTATGGGCCAAAGGGAACGAGAAACTTATTTTTTTCAGTCTTAAAAGAGAGACAGTCTGACAGATTCTTACTTATTTAAATTATTTTAAGTGTACATATTGTTGCTATTATAGTTCTATTTGATTTTACTGTCTTTTAATAGATGTAAAGGTTGTAGTTCACATTAAGGAAACCAGAAGGCAATTTTACTGAAGGTAGAGGTAAGAGGCAGGACCAGGACATTAAAAAAAAAAAAAAAAAAAAAACCACTATGTGGGAAAAATCTAAGGCAGAGATGGCACATGGGTTCCCAGTGCCAATGTTAATCATTTGGTAGTGATTATATGAAGCATGGGTTGAGAAGGCACTTGAAGTGGTGTCCTGGCTTCCTGGGAACAAGAACCGTTATTGATTAATGATGTCTGTCTTGGGCACTGGGCTGGAGATTTGCAGCACTTCTCCTGGGCATGTACCAAATCTCCATGTGGCAAATTTTGTCCTCTCTTCTCAGGTATCCTTTAAGTATACACTCAAAAATATGCCTTATAAAGAAACAGTTAAAAGATGTTATAACAAAGAAACACGAATTTATGAAAGAATAAAAATAAGCATCACTCAAAGTGAGACATGGATTTTTGCTAAACAGCACGAGAGCTGTGCAGGAGCACTGCAGATTGACCCTGGGCCTTCTATTTACCGATTTAAAGGGTAAAGCTGAGGCACAGTTCACAGTGTCCCTAAGATAACAAAAGAACACTTTTTCAGGTGACTCACACATATTCTTGATATGAAAATTGGCCGAAGATTTTACCTTGTAGTCATAAAAATGAAAGAATGGCATAACTTCGAGAATACCCTTAACAGAAATGCCACAGTAAAGCTCACAAGCCTGTTTTGATAATAACTTGCTACCAAAATAGAACAAGAGCAGCAATTTTAAGGTGGTCAAAAGGTACAAACTCCCAGTTGAAAGGTAAGGGCTAGGAACACAATATACAATGTGATAACTGCAGTTGACACTGTGATGGTATATGTGAAGGGTGTTAAGAGGGTAGATCCTAAGAGTTCTCACTATAAGAAAAAAATATTTTTTTCTTTTTCTTTTTTGAATCTATATGAGAAGATGGATATTTACTAAACCGACTGTGGTAATAATTGCATGGTATCTGGAAGTCAAATCATTATGCTACATACCTTAAATGTACACACTGCTGTATGTCAATTATACTTCAGTAAAACAGGAAAAAAAAAAAAGAACAGCTATTTTGCAGGGTACCAACCAAATGTGATTTCTACTGATCTCATTAAGTTATATTTTTAATATCCAAGTCAAGAAATCTTTTCAGATCGATTTCCCCCCAGTATTTAGATAAATACTCAGTGGCTACAAGCCTAAGGCTTATACACACTAGGAAACGTGTAGACTGTATCTATTTTCCATTGCGAAGGTTGGATAAATCTGCATGGACTGGCAGACAATCTGATTGAAGTAAGGGTCAATCTCAGCATGACTATTGAAGATCTAACACAGGTAAATTGTCTGAACGGAAGATCAACCTGTCCCCGTGCCCAGGGCCGCAGCTGAGAGGCCAGCACCCCGACCTGCCTCCAGCAAGAGCTGAAACATTCAACCTCTACCTTCTTTGTACAACCCAGAAGTGCATAGTATATGAATTTGGCACACAGCTCCGATTTTTCTATTAATTTCTTTTTAGTCCAGTCCTAGATCCAATGAATCTTTCATTATAAAAACAATAGAACATAAAAATTTGTCACTACAAAAATGAATTACCTAGAAGCCCAGTCATTCAAGGAGTCATCTAATCAAGGAAGTTAACTAAAGCATGTGTGAATCCAGGTAGCTTCTCTTCTTAGTCTACAGCTTTTGAATTTGAGTTTAGGAATCCTAATAAGACAATTAGCTTAGCTGGTTAGAGCACGTGCTAATAATGCCAAAGTCAGGGAGTTGTCCCTTAGGAGTCAGCGAGCTTTGACAAACAAATAACCAAATGTCTTTTCCATAGCCACGACCTGCGCCTTTAACTACAATCATCCATCTCACAAAGGTTCATCCTTATTCCCAGCTGAGACTGGGCTGGAGCATGTGGATGGTTAAGAACCAACTTTAACCATCATAGGCAAGAAGAGTACAGATGATCCACTAATCTTTCTAAACTACTCTTAGAAAGAAGGAATTCCTATGACTTTTGCCTCTAAATCCAATTAGCTGTGCTATTCCCATGCCAAATAGAATTGATTTTTTTCCGTGTTGATTTCAACTCAGTTAAGCAGGGATAATGAAATCCAGAGGTAAGAGAGCAGAGACTACCTTTTATTCCGCATCTATTATGTCAGACATTTTTGAATACTTTATATGCATCATCTTATTTAATCATCACATCAACCCTTCTGGAGAACGTGTATATGCAAGTATATACTTGTAACTCCAAAACTAGGTTTTGTGTATTAGCATCAGACAGACCTGAGTCCCCAGTCTCCTAATTGCTAGTTGGGTAACTTACGTGAGTTCCTCAACTTCTCAAAACCCAACGTCCTTGTAAATAAATGGGGATATCAGTAGTACCCCTCTCACAGATGAAATGTTAAAATTAAATGGAATAATATATATAAAGGGTTTAGCATAGCCTCTGGGACATGGTAGTATTCAAGGGAAAAGGGAATAAGAGAGAGAGGAGAAAACTAAGTAAATCCATTACTTTAAGAGTATTTCTTTTTTTTTTTTTTTTTTTTTTTTTTTGGGTATTCTTGTACTCTGAGAGAATTTCAATAAAAAATGGTCATGTCAAAAACAGACATTGGTAAACTATCTTCCGTAAAGTGTCAGAGAGTAAAACTCTGGTTCTTTGGAGGCCATATGGTCTCTGGCAAATACTCAACTCTGCCACCGGAGTGAGAAAGTAACCACAGACAATGCATAAACAAATAGCCGTGGGAGCATGTCAAGAAAACTTCAGTTACCAAAAGAGGCAGCAGACCAGGTTTGTCCCACGGGTCATCGTTTGCCAAGCCCTGGTCTAAAAGATTTTTGTGCTATTTGGTTGTATATTAATAACCTATTACATTTAACTTTCCAAAGTGAGACTTTAAAACCCTGAAGAATTTCTAATTTTGCGTGATTGTTAACAATTTTCTATGGCCGTCTTTCAAAACTTCTTTGTTCAGCTAATAGAAAGATCAGCTAAACTTGGCCCTCACTGCAGTGGGGTTGGGAACGAACAAGGAAGTAGGGAACAATAGAAAAATTTAAAAGCTTTGACTCGGGAGAAGGCATCTCAGCATGCATCCCTTTCCTATTTCCCCAGATTTTAGGAATTAATAAATCAGCATGATGGACGCGTTGGATTTTTACATCAGGCACCTCAGAGTGCAAACAGGGTTCATCGCGTAGCCCTGGAAAAATCCAACACCTTTTTACAGGGTATGGAAATCTCTAGACCCTCCCTTGATGCCTGGATACTGAGAGGTCCAGTCTCTAACACCTGC
Organism: Camelus bactrianus; assembly: GCF_048773025.1. Taxonomy (NCBI): domain Eukaryota; kingdom Metazoa; phylum Chordata; class Mammalia; order Artiodactyla; family Camelidae; genus Camelus; species Camelus bactrianus. The sequence goes on from NC_133543.1 coordinate 90,466,917, forward strand.
TCTCTGCAAGAGAAGATTCTCAGTGCCATTGGCAAGATTATACATGGCTTTAAAGTGATGAGTTAGGGAATGAGACATAGAGAAAGGTAACGGAAAAAAAATTGCACAAAAATATTTTTATGTATTATCTTAACTATGGTTTATAACCACACCATCCTAATTGTGTGTAAAATTTATTTATACACAGTGATTATTTTTCTCATACCCTTTTCTTGGCCTTGATTAAAAGGAGTTCTCCCTAAAGATGAGATGGAGTCACTCGTTGAATAATACGTTTTGAAGTTGAGTACATCTCAATCCCATTTACCTTAGCAGGTGTGACCAGGGTTGCATTAACTAGGAAAAATGGGGGATACTTCACTAAAAGGGAGAAAATTAAGAAGTAAGATGACAACAAGGAAAACAGCTAGACTTTGTCAATGTTTTTGGAAAACATTAAAATAGAATAGTTTCCTTTCACTTCATTTGTTTCAGTCTGGTTGGACTCTTAGACCAAAAACGTTGTTACTCCTACCGGCTTGCTGACTGACTGCTCAGCGATCTTAATTTGGTTGTCATTTTCTGTTGCCATATAAATCTGGAATACTTACAGGATAGGAGAATTTTGAAGAATTATAGAAGCATTTTGGCTATTCCTTCACTTAGCCTGCTTACATAGAGCTACAAAGTTCACAAAAGGAAAGGTTTTGTCATTCCCCTCCCCTAAAATCACATTGCTGACATCTCCCCAAAACTCAGGTGCAGACTTTATTGTGAGCTATCAGCTCAGAATAGCACCATGTTTATATTAGTAGAATGTTAGTTCCCTGATACGGATGATGAGAACTAAGCGAGAAGGAGCCTAGCGCCTCTACACTGTCTCCTAACTACCTGGTAAAGGCCATCAGCTTTCCTGCCTCACCTCTAAGACTCTTCCCCATCATGTGGGTTTGAGAAAAGCTAGACCGCTTCCCCCTACTTGTGACAACTTAAATTTCTTAGCATCCCTAGAAAACATGAGTTTTAAAGACTACAAGGCAGTTGTGGAGACAGAATGGCTAAAAAATGAAAACAGGCATGACAGGAGTCATTTCTGGCAAGGCTATTCATTCACTGTATCTGAATGCACACATCCTCCCCAAACCCAGGAGCATATTAAGAACATTCCATTTGGCAGATCCCATAGTGACGTCTAAGAGGAGTCCAGCTGAAGCATTCCCAGCTCCAAACGGTCAGCACAAACTAATTGCACTAAAAACCTGGTGTGACACTTAAGAAATGTTTCCCATTTAAGATGCGTTATAAATATTTGTGCCATTTAAATGTTTTGGGAATTTCGCTCATAGATTGTTCGATTTAGAACAATTAAGCTTGTCTGGCATTGTTAATATAAAACAAAGGAGTGCACATGTTCAAAGGAGCTGGACTGCACGCCTCTTCACCTCCAGCTCAGTGGCAGAACTTTGACTTGGTCCATGGACTTTCACAGGAAGGTGTCTCCACCTCCACTTGGCTGGTAGGGACATGCTGGTATTGTTCCAAGTTTTCAGCAATGTGGGTGGCAACTAAAATAAACCTAAGACTTGAAAGAGATTTGATTGTGCCAAATGGAAATTAGAACCCAGGACAATAAGAATCATGACAATTATTATTGACACTCTACTTCTTTGAATCCATTATACCTAGTCACTTTAGCTAGGGTATTAATATATGTAAGCAGTATTGTTGAAAATCAGCACAATTTTGCAATGTGCCTAAACCACTAAGTTTCTATTGTTGTTATTATGAGCATACCAAAGCATGATGATTGACATTTATATTTGTTATCTTTTCAAAGCCACCTTATGTTTAATATCTTATTTTGTTTCTCCAAAACCTTGGCAACCTGGTAGGCTGAACATTAGTGTTTCGACTTAATCCATAAGGAAACTACTGCCCAACGTGGTTCATATCACCTCTGTTCAGTGAACTGGCTAGTAACAGGTTGCATATTTGAATCCTCAGATCCAAATTGAGTTTGGTATGTTCAGTAGAAACATTAGTGTATTCTTCTTAGCAGTGCCTCAAAGGGAGTGAGTCCCAATGTTTTACTGGCTATCTTTATCCTTCAAGTAATTTTTAATATTCAACTAACATTATCACTGCACAGGCAAAAACAATATATACAAACACATACGCCATTTCAAAGTTCAGTCCTCTACATGGGGAAAGGAATCTCTTCATATTTTGAATTTTGCCTTTTCACTTTAAACTCTGTGGCCACCATGAGTTCTATGGAGACACACAAACAAGGGAAACCAAACAGGAAACCCTCTATTTTTTTTATTATCAGCAGGAAATTTAGCTCGGGAAGTAAAATAAAACCTTGGCCATTCAGAATCCTTAGGGAACAAATCCCTCCAAAAAGCCAAGCTTTGGAAATCCCTGAGGGCAAACTCCCATAAGTCCTGAAACTAGGTTATTTAATGACTCTGAATTGAAACATTCTGAAAATGTACTAGGCATTCCCTACATGTTAATCTGAGTTGGTTATTTCTTAATTACTCAAAAACATTTTAACGCTAATCATTTACTTTAATACTACTTAAATGTCCTTAGATTCAACAGAGGAATGTAGAACCCTTTGGCAATTAATTAAATCACTCCAGTTTGTGTATGTGTGTATGTATGTGTGTGTGTGTGTTTTAACTGTGCTTGCTTTTGGAAGATTTTCTGTCACCTTCTTTGCAATCAACTCTCTTTCATTCTTTAATAAACTCTCTTCCCTTTTAATTTGCAAAATTGAGTGTAGATAACCAAGCCTGTTAAACTGTAATAAAGTAAGAGCCAATGAGCAGTAGGTGAAAACCTGAGGAGTGCTTCTGTTGGTATCTGAAAGATGGATTTACAATAAAATAAAATAAAATAAAAAAAGATGGCTTTATTGCATAGACTTTCTGATACATCAACAAAACAAAACAAAACAACACAAAACAGCAGTGAATGCACTTCTGTAGTCTGGATCCAATTCATGTTCTTAGCTGTGTAGACACAGTCTAAGAGAGAACGGTTCAAATTGAAAAATAATAGTACAATTGACATGCACCTGAATTCAATGATAACTTGGGTCCTTGAGGATATAGAAGGAAATAGGGCCCTATTCAAATTTCTCTTGAAGTCCAGATTATCATAACTTGCTACTTGGAAACTACCAAGTTAAATTTCATCAATTAATGCATTAGTTCAAGAAATAGCCACTAAAAGATAACCAACCACGTGTAGGCACCATCTTGCATTCAACGTATAGCAAATAGGGCCACACTGACATGCCTATTTCTTACCAAATTTTAATTATTTCACTGTTATGTATTTAATTATTCAATCATGTCAGTATTTATTAAGTGCTCTCTATTTCCAGGGATTCTGCTAGGTCTTGAGGAATTAATGGTGAGTCCAGACACACATGGTTCCAGCTCCGATGTAGCCCACGGATTCTTGGGGGAGTGAGATAATCAAATAATCAACAAATATGTAAAAACACACTGTGATCACGGCAACGTACAGGAAGACCCAGGCCCTGTGTTAACACACAACTGGGGACGTTGAGCTTGACTGGTATGTCACCAAAGCTTCTGCAAGGAAGTAACAGTCCAAGGTAACAGTGGATGAGTTAACTGGGTAAAGGAGGGGTGCTGGGCTAGTGGGATGGTCCCGCCCATGCGTAGGCTGGGGTGGGGGCCCCGAGGAGGCACCGCAGAAGGCCTTATGCTGATGTTCAGAGACTGAGCAAGAGAATGAAGCCATTCTTGAGAGGCTGGTCAGATACTGAAGGGCCTCAGAAACTTCGTAGGTCTTCTGAGAGAATTTGTTTTTTAGCCTAGAGAATCAAACCCAATGGAAGTAACAATTGGTCTTCAAAGAACAATGTCAGTGTGCAGTAGAGCAGTGTGGTTCCATAAAGAATTCTAAATGGATTTCACATTTTACACCAAATGTGGAAAAATAGCCAAACTTCTTTAAATGCCCTCCATCATCCCTTTAGCATTTAATAGATGTACTAGGGCACTTGGGGAAGAGATTGCAGTTGGTATATGGAAAACTAAACAAAATAGCAAATGAGCTGATGATAAGCTTCAGAAACAATAAAACATTGAATGAAAAAGGAAACATGATCATAGGATACTTCTTGGCTCAGCAGAGGCCACTTCATGTAAATGTGTATAATCAGATAAAAGAGAATGGAAGTGGAGGAGGTGTGTGTGGTAGAAGATAATCAAATCTTTGCATTTATCTTTATAAATAGCTTACGTATATTCAATAGCTCATATGTAATACTGATAAAAATCACTAACAGGAGATTATGTAAGAATATGGATTTAATTTCCAGAAGAAACCAAAAGAGCTCAAAATGATTATCTCAAAGAAATAAGACTATTAAATTTAGAAGGGAGAAGGGAACTACTGATTTTGTTCATAAACTTTATAGGGCAATGGACATTTCAAGGTATATGAATATGTAGCTTTCATGCACACTGAAATTAACTTAAAAACACATGTATATGCATGTGCTCAAGTTATTTGAATTTATCTGATCAAAATTTGTGAGGAAAAATGTGGCCTACCGTTCAGACAAAATTTAAAACAAGTTAATCTAAGTCAGCTTGGGAAGAATTGACTGATATTTTCAAAGGTTTTTTCCTTCTGTATCTCCTTTTTAATAAAGGTTTTGTCTTCCTAGAATAGTTCAGGAATTGCCAATAGTTCTCTTGTGGTCATTTTTTTTAAGGTGTGAGTTTAAATGGAAAATATTTGTCTTGAAATTCTGCCAAGAGATAGCAAGTATGGAAAAGAAGCACACGGAGCACTATTCTTCTGAAACAGACACACAATGGCAAGATGTGGTGGACTGAGTTCGGCTTCATGTGTCAGCTGAAAAAGGCACAAAACTACCAGCAACTTCTGAGCTTGGGAAACACATTTTCAGGACCTGAATGACATGACCTCCCTCATTCTTCTGAAATTATCACATCTCTAGCTTACAGAAGTTTAAAGATTAGAAAATTAAATGGGAAACAGCAGAGAAATGCTATTAATTATGCCTAATTAGTTTTTTTTTTTTTAAATCCAAGAATGCACAGGGTCATTTGAAAGGCTGTTTAAGATGCTAATTCAAGTGGATGACTCCTTTGGAGTAAAGGGCAGTGATCAAATCCTCCTGATGCTCTACGTTGAAACTTTTTGAGAGAAGCCGTTTTTGACAAAATGCACAATAAGCAGTAACTTTAAAAATCTATTTCTTTCCTAATCATTTAAAAAAGTGATTCTATCAACCAAGATAACCGGAAAATTTTGATAATAAAAAAATCAAGAAATTCCAAACATAAATTGTACTAAATGCCATCAGCATGAATTTCATTTTATTCCCTGTCTCTTTCTTTAAGTAGCATAAAATAAATCTCTGGAGTCTGGAAATTTCTGTCTCTGTAAGAGGAGAGCTGGAGCTGGCAGGGCAGCCACCTGGTAGAGCCAGAGGAAAGGGCCAGTCCAAGGACAGCAGGGCAGAGAGGGAGAAACTAGGACCCCAGGGACACTGTCTAAGTTGTGAATCCAGCAGAGCTGGAAGGCAGACTCTTCACTGCACACTTCAGTGACACGGACCAGTACACTTCTTCTTTGTTTCAACTAACTCAGATTAGGTTCTTTGTGGCTTACAACATGGTATTGCATGGGCTTTTTAAAATGATTTTTACCCTATCACATAAAATGATTATCCCTCAACTCTTTGTTACTTTTCCCCATTTAAAAGCTCCTAAATAAATTTCTAAACCACTCAACAAATACAGTAACCTAAATAACATTCAAGGTTCTCATCCACTTGGCTGATTCCATGTATAAACAAGGCATTTTCCTACTAGCTTCAAATTAAAACAGTAGAGCTGGAGGGACTCACCTAGCCCATGTGCTTCATTATCCAGATGGAAAGGCTAAGATTCATGGTGAAGTGACTTGTCTAAACCCCTGCTAATTATTTGCAAAGCTAGGGCTAGAATCCAGGTATTCTGATTTTTTTTTTTTTTTTTTGCTTATTAATCCATAACAAAGAGACCAAGAGACTTCTGGGTCCTCTTTCTATTGCCTTCAGATCAGAGCCTATGGCATAATCTTTTGAATCCCTTCAATGTTAAGAAATCTCTATCCTTTGAAGATGGATTTGATTTTTGGAAACAATCAAAAGTCATTTAGAGCCAAGTGCAGTAAACAAGGTGGGTAATCAAACCAAGTAACTCATGTTTTGGTCCAAAAAGGGTGTAACATTGAAGTAATAAGGCTGATTTTTTTTTCATGTAATTCATAAACCAGCTTTGATGTCATTAAATTAAAATTGAAATTCCTTTGACATTCATTTTGGAGTTATATTACTCACAATTTGACTCTGTCATGTTCCCTGGATTTTAAAGGAGGCCCTGCTAGTATTTCTATATAATTAAAGTAACAGTAATGATATGGAAATTTTTCTTGCTTCAGTAGATGGAACTCAGAGAGAAAATAAATAATGCAATTTAATTTAAGAATAATTTGTTGAGTGCTTATTGCATATCAAGCACTACTGCAGACTTTGATAAAAGGGAAAGAAATACATTTACTCTTAGCTCCCTATTTTAATAATGAGAAATTGAGGCTCACAGAGGTTAAGTGAACTTTGTAAAGTTCTTGATTCCCAGACCAGTGATCTTGGGAAAGAACCAACATGTATTAACATTCCACCCTTGATATAATTAAATGCAAAATAAAAGCAGTCGCTAGCCAAGCTAGAGAATGAATTGGCACCAAGAATTAACCACGCACACTTATGAGCATGGCCTAGAATATGTAAAGTCATAGTTCCTATTTCATTTCAGGGAATTAAATAGGAATGCTAAATATAGAAGCTGAAAGATCAGGAAAGTGATATCATTTCAAAATCATGACACACGATGGAAATCAGAAAATCTGCAAAAGAAATACAGCATCTTGGAAAGTTGAGTGGAAGGGAAGATCTGTTAGTAATAGCACAACACAGCACCGAAGGAAAAGATGGTTTAATCAGAGTACAAAAATACCTCTTCCTAGATGAAAGTGTATGTCAAAAAGTGGCAAAGGGTTTCTAAATAGCTCATCATTCTGAGCCCTTGTTTATGACTCCACATTCACTATGCAATTCAGACGTTCATTTGGTTTCACGGACAGGTTTCCACTATAAGTTTCTGATAACCCTTCCCATTTCATAAGCTCCCAGGATCCTGCCGGAGGTCTGCTTTCTGGTTTCCGAGGGAGAGGGCTTGCTGTGGATTGAGGAACTGCCATTCTGTCTCAGGTTCGTCAAACCTGAGGGGTGGGCATTCACGTTCAGTTGAAAAGGAGAACTGATGTCCAGACCCAGGGGCAGAAGTGAGCACTCCAAAGCAGATCATCCGTTACATTTTCCCCAGTTATTGTGGACAAAATTACCCTAAACCTATATTGTGATCTTAGAGTATACTGAAAGCATAGATCATTTCCCTTGGCTTTGGACATTTTGCCAGAAAAGTAGAAATGAGTACTCCAGTAAAGAGAAGAGAAAGGATGACTGTCAAGTGTATGGACCACAGGAAAGTGCAAGGTTACTCATATTAACAAACACACACATATGATGCGTCTGGGGACAACAGGTGTTTGATGGTCAGATGGCTGTGTCTTCTCCCCAGCTTTCCTCTTTCCTCCCTGTATATGTCAGAGAACTCACACATGTGCCATGACCTAAGAAATTTCATGGATTATTAAACTAAATGCTCCAGACTCGGAATGCCTACCCCCACAGGAGGAAGGGATGAGTTTGAATTTATGTAAAATTGGTATTTGGTTGTTATACACAAGTGTGGGTGTAGTGAGGCAAAGAGGTATTTAGCTATTTTCATGGAACCCCGGAGCATCTGTATACTGTGAAAAGTTCCCTAAAGGAATTCTGATGGCTCCTTTACCTAGGAGAGAATCCTAGAATATCAGGTTCTGACTTTGTGTAGAAACAATAAACTCCAATCAATAGGTAAGGTGGTATCTATCATGTAATATTCTATTTAAGTCAGCCAAGTTTGTTTTATAATATTAACCAATACTTATTGACTGAATTTGAGGTCACATCACTGTGAACCTCAGTTTCCTCATCTATCAAATGGTTGCAATACATATTACAGGATTTTGTAAGTATTAAATGAGAATGTATGCAGAAGAACTAAAATGGTACTGCTTAATAAATGGTGGGGAAAAATATTATCCTTAACTTCCCCAGTGATTAAAAAAAACTACATAGCATCAACAGGAATTTTTGTAGGTTAAGATAGCAGAGAGTGGGAATAAAACTGAGTTCCCAGGATAATAATATTCTTTACCCTCTTATACATTTAACTATTAGCATCCAACTATTCCATCAGACAGGTTTTATTGCTCTTGTGTGTCATGCTTGGAATAACAAAGCTTAAAATCTCTCAACGACTTCCTTTACTCTCGCATGGGAAGGGGGGTGTTGGAATGTTGGGTGGAGTTACATAAAGTCATCATCCACTGACTAAAAGAAAATCATCCTTGTATATAAAAACAACAACAAAATTAATGACATCTTGCAGGTACACGAGCATCTTTTGTTTCAAAGTTTTACCTCTAAGATACATACAGCACAGAAGTCTTCTCCCCCCCCCCCCCAACTGTAGAACTAAAGTCTGGAACACAGACTGAAATCCAAGAAGACCACCAGTTAAAATCATACAAAGGATTTGCTGATCATCTTACTCACTTCATATGAAGAAAACACCTCTCTAAGGAAAATGGTTAAAAGAATTTTGAAGACACATGTTCCGAACTCCATTGTCTTTTAAAATATAATCTGAGAAAACAAGATAATACAATTTTTATTTATCTTCAATGTAACTTCTTTAGTTTCTCTGCCACCATGAAGGATTTTTAGTGCCAATTTCTATCTCGTAGAAAGTGTACCCAAGAAAAGAAAGAGCAATAATTACAGGCTTCATTTTATGAGGATATGCCTTGATGCCAAATGGAACAAGAAGAGTACATAAATATAATTTTGTAGGATGGACCAGTCAGGGACTCATTGGGAAAAACTGAAATCAGTGTAAATGCTTAAAGCACAGGGAATTTAATATTGATCATTGGTAACACCGGTGATTAAAAAAAATTTTTTTGAAAGGCCAAAGAAGGGACCATGAAGTCATTGAGAGATAAGCAAGAATGGGGAAGCCAAAATCAGCTCTAGGGCAAAAGGTACAAAGAAAAGAAAGTTGTTTTTTTCACCAGAGCCCAGAATTAGGGGCTACCCAGGAGAGACAGTGACTACGGTGAGTTGTCCAGTAAAATCTGGGAGCCACAGAGAGGGGAATATCTGGTAAGAGATGAAAGCAGAGAGGAGATGCAGTCACCCCTAGATACGCAGTCTGGCCAGAGAGATTCAAGTCATCATACTCTTGCTTTATTCCTTTCTGCTACTCTTCAGTCTACAATCGGTGCTTCTCATTGGCCATACGCTCAGAAGCCAGAGGTCACTGAAGAATGGGAAGCGTTTCCTGCAACATACGGAGCAAAAGCAGAAGGAACAGATCAGACAGCAATCAGGTGAACTGAAGTTCACTTCTGAACATGGACACAAAAATCCTCAACAGGATAAGTGTAATTAATCTAGCAGTATATTTTAAAACATCATAATCAAGTAACTTGATTAAGGAGTGCTACAATTATTCAACATCATAAATTCAATTTAATAGAAAAATTAAGACAGTAAAAGTGAAAAATCATAAATGCAGAAAAATCATTTGATAAAGTTCCTAACAAACCAAGACTAGGAAGAATGTGCTTTACCTAATAAAAAAGCACCAACTAAATACCTACAATAAATATAGTTAATGGTCTAATTTTCAAAGGATTTCCAATAAATCAGAAACACTAAATGGATGCCTTCTACTTCCCATTATTTCAGCATTATATTGGAGAAGCTAATCACTTTTTTAAAAAATAAAGAAGTATATGATTAGAAAAGGAAGAGAAAAGGTGTTACTATCTTCAGATATCTTGATTACCTTTATAGTAAAACCTAAAGATTCCACAGATAAACTACCATAACTAGTAAGGAAGCTTAACATATTTACAGAATATAAGATAAATATCAAAATTGATTAACATTCTTGTACACTAGCAATAACTAATTAGAAAACAGAATTGTAGAAGGGGATATTTATATTAGCCAGGAAATACCTTGGAATATGTTAACAAAATTATAGAAAAATTTATATAGACAATTTAAAAAGTTCTCATAAAATGATGCTTTAATAAATACTTAGGTATACAATTTTCATGGAAGAAAAAACTCGACAAGGTGTCAATTCTCCACTAAACTCAATGTGATTTCAAAAAAATTCCAGTATAATCCTTGATGGAATTAATAAAAGGGCTCTAAAATTTACATGAAGATATAAATAAACAAGGAGACTGAAGGTAATTTGGAAGATGGCCAGAACTAGCCCTATAAAATACCAAAGCTTACTATGCATTAGTACTTAAGCCTGCATGGGATTGGTACAGTGACAGTCAAGTAGATCAGCGGGTCCTCAAATAAGAGCACACTGTCATAAATACGGAAGAAATGACAAAATTGGGAAAAAAGAATGGACTATTCAGTAAACGTTGCTGGTACAACTGGTTTCCCATATGGAAGGAAATATGATTATATTCCTCCTTCCCGCCATGCATGAAATTAAACTCCAGATGGATTTACAAACAAACAATGAAAAAGTAAAATTTAAGTTGTTAAGAGAAACTATAGGATGAGATCTTACATTTTCACAACATGAGCATAAGGGATTTTGCCAGCTCATTTCATCCAGGTCTGTGCTCAAATGTCATCTCCTTGGTCAAGTTTTCCACAAGGAATCTACCTGTAACATGGCCCTGTACCTTCCATATTATCTGATGTTATCGCACTGTATTTTGTGTAATTTAACAAACACTGATGTCGTCCTTATGTGCTAGGCATTTTATAGCATATAAAATATATGCTACATGCTGTATTATTATATATCATGTTTTACAATATATAATTTATATGTTTTATTTCATTTTATTGTATATAAATATATCATATTTATCAAATAAAATATATTTGTATTTACACATAGTATAGTATATATTTTATTATATACTCTTTTTATAATAATATATATTACCTATGTATTTTTACTATTTTATTTTATTATTATGTAATATATATGTATATAGTATAGTATAATATATTTTATGTATAGTATATTATCATGTAATTAAATTATACATTTAATCCTTCAAAACAACCCTATCCAGTAGACATGATTATCATCCCCAAGATTGAGTGAGGACACTGAGGCACACAGAAGTTAAAATAATTGCCTTTGGCTAGTAAGTAGCAGAGCCAGGATGTAAACCCAGGCAGTTTGGCTCCAAAGACTATGTCTTTGACTCTGTTGCTATAGTTCCCCTCATACTGCTTGATTTTCTTTGTAGAAGTTTTCATTACCTAACATTATTTATTATTTAATCAAGTTGTGTGTTTATTTTCCTTTTTCCCTACCACTTCTTTAACTAGCATATTCTCCAGTGTCTAGAAGAGTGCCTGGAACGTAAACAGGTGTTCAAAAATATATCTGAATGCACAATATAAAGAGAGAGACAGAGAGCGATTTCTTAAAGAAATCATCAAAACTAGAACTCATAAAATAAAAGGTGATAAACTTGACTCCATCAAAATATAAATCTTTTTTATTAGAAACTATACTGTGAATAATGTTTGAAAGCTATGCAACAGAACAAGAGAAGATATTTGCAATGCAAATGATTATAAATCAGAAATTATATGAAACATTCCTACAAATCAATAAGACAAACATCTAACATAAAAATGAAAAAAAAATATGAACAGGTAATTCACAAGAGAGAGAAAACAAATAGTCAATAAACATAAAAAGTAGCTCAACCCCACAAGTAATTAGGGAATTGCGAATGAAAACAGCAATCAGACAACATTCCCCACATTTGAATCCTAAGAATTAAAATGATTGAGAATATCAAACATTGATTAAGTTGCGGAAAAACGGGAAGTTGCAAAACTGCTGACAGAAGTGTAGTTGCTACCAAAATATTGTAAAGAATAACTTAGCAAAATCTAGTGAAGTCAGAGATGGACTCACCTAAGACCCCAAATTTCCAATTATTGGAAAAGACCCTCCAATACAAATGCATAAAGACACTTCTGTAATTCGGATTTACTCTACATTATCTGTGCAGCTGAAAATCAAAAACAACAACTGAAGTTCCATCACTAGATGAAAGGAAAGAAAGAAAGAAAGAAAGAAAGAAAGAAAGAAAGAAAGAAAGAAAGAAAGAAAGAAAGAAAGAAAGAAAGAAAGAAAGAAAGAAAGGAAGGAAGGAAGGAAGGAAGGAAGGAAGGAAGGAAGGAAGGAAGGAAGGAAGGAAGGAAGGAAGGAAGGAAGGAAGGAAGAGCATGGCCAGTCGGCAGAACACTACACAGCAGTTAAAACGAGTATGTGAGCCTATGGAGTCTTCCCTAAATCACACCGATAAACTCTGGACAAAACACAAAAACCACTACCTGACGGCTCTGGCGATTTGACTAAAGCCAGGAGACTCTGGAAGGGAGTCAGAACTTGAGGAAAGTCACTAGCTTAGAATGAGTTCCCTGTCTCCTGGGGGCTCTGTCCTGAAGAGGTCATAGGTGGCAGCAGCAGTGGCCTGAGTGGCCAAAATTCTGGTTGGGGCAAGCAGTGGAAAAATACACAAAAATGCTCCTAGTTATTTTAGATATTAAATATATATTATATACATAGTAATACATGTTATATATGTATTGATTTATGGTTTATGGATAAATCCTCAATCAACAAATATTTGGGCACCTACTGTGTTGTGGTTACCAGAGATCTATACCAAAATCGAAGTCTCAGATCTCTCCATCCAGAAGTTTCTGTGCTAGAACATGGGACATTTACACAGGAAACTTAACGATACTGGTCACCTCTGGAGAGGGAGGGAGGGAGGAAAAGAGAGGGATATGGCTGGGGAAAAGGGACATGAGGGACTTGAATTTTATGAAAATATTTCTTTTTTCTCCCCAGCTTTATAATAATCATTCTTAATCTGAAGTATTTGGAGAAGAGTTAATATGTGTGCATTTTGAGTGGTGAATAGATGGGAGTCTGTTGTATTTGGTCTTTTGCAGTGTTCTTTATTTATGTTTAACGTATAATCAAACGTGATAGAAATGCATTAAATCGAAGGACCTGAGAAATTAAATGAGACATCTGGATTGACTGAAGGGTAAATAAAACTAAATACACACCTCCCTTAAAGCTTCAGTATTTCTTTGACTTTTACAGAGATAGAGGAGGAATGGCCGCATAATTTGAGAACCATGAGGGAAAATGTGTCTTTTATTATTTGAAAAGGGCATAAATGTCTCAGGAAAATTCGAAAGAAGAGAAATCAAAATATTAAGAGGATAATTCTATACTGGCATTTAGGGAATTCTTATTTTCTTTCTTATTAATCTCCTGATAAATATTTTCTAAATTTCAGATTTTCTAAATTAATCTGCTTAGAAGTATTTTCTAATTTTCTAAATGAACATCTATTATTTAAAAGAAGATGTTTTTAAAATACCACTAATAATATTGGTTTAAGGACATTGTGATTATCTGTTACCTGAAGAGTCATGCTATCATCGTATATTGTGTATAAGCGATCACGCACATCTCCTTACACATAAAACCATAAAAGCGAGTACCAAATGATGCAAAATAGATGGATAACTTCTCTAGATCTGAACATCTGTACAAATGTGAAGCGTTTTTTTTTATATATATGTATTGTATAATCATATATATGCCTATTTTTTGCACCTAAATTTTTCACATACTTAAATAACTGGCCAGAGAGTCTTTGGTTCAAAGGGTCTTCAAGTCTTCACTATTTGCACATTTCCAAATGGGCATCATTGAACACAAATCTTTTTGTTTGGTTTTGTTGTATTATTTAGTTTAGGTCCCTTAAGGAGACTCACTAGGTCAAAAGATATGACAATTTCTTCTTTTTTTCTTTCTTCCTCCCTCCTTCCCCCTCCCTCTCTCTTTCTTTCTTCCTTTCTTCCTTTTTTCCATCGATCCATCTCTCTGTGGCTCTATCAATTTTCCTGATCCTGTTGCTAAATTTTCTCCTACGAATAGGGTATGCAAGTGCCCATTGCATAAGACCTTGGATAAGTGAGCATGTTTTAAATTTTTTTTAATCTGATAGAGAAAAAGGTCTCTTCTTTTCTGAAATGATTGGAGTTACGGTTATCACATAGTCACGTGGAAGCCCAAGCCAATTATGCCCCTGCATTTCTATGGCTCAGAGCCAAACACCCTGCATGCTCCTGTATCACGTTATCCAGGTCCCCGGTGTCTTACGTTGCCTGAACTTGCCTGTCACTCTGCAATATTCGGGGCAGCTTGGACCAGGTGGCCAGCACCCTCTCCTAGTTGGTCCTCCCACTGTCTTCCTGAGTCATTGCTCAGTGTCAGGTACGGGGTCTTCTAAACCATGAAATCCAGGTTATCCTTTTTACCCTATCCATGGCTAAAACTCTAGTGGCTTTACTGTTAAATTCCTTCTTTCTCTGAGCAAGACATACTATAAACTCTTTGTTCATAACCTGCCTTTCTTATTTCTGGCCCCTTTCACCACTGGGACATGCAGATATGTCTTTTTCTACATGAAATTCATTTAGATGCAGGAATCTTCTCCTGGAACTGGGGAAAGCTACTGACCAGCGTGAGAAAGGGGTCTTTAGAGCAAAGCCTAAAGAATTGGAATTGGATTTTCAGGATTTAGTACTTCTTATTGATATGCAATTAACATAAAATTAACGGTTTATTAGAATTACGTCTTCCAAATTCCTCACAATTTTTAAAAAACTGTTCTAGTCATAGATTCGAACTGATACAAGGCAGTAGTTCTTAACGATCCTACTGCCTCTAGAGAACAATTCAGACATTCAAAGGGATACTTTGGGGTTGTCGTAATGAGGGTGGATACAACTGGTATTTCTTGAGGCAGATACCAAGGTTACTAGACACATAATAAAGAACCAGGCAGTCCCAAATAAGTAATAATCAATTTGCAATTACTCGGACCCATATCCTCACTCACTTTGATACATAGCACGGGATTATTCCATGTTCCAAATACACGTGGAATTTTCCAGGAATGAAATTTATTGGGTTGAAGAAAGATTGGACTTCATTTTATTCAGAACATCAGTAAGTTATTGATCATTCCAGAAAACCCCAACATTCATGTTAACACCCAAAGAAACCACCTGCAAGTTCTCTTAGACCTGCGTACGTATACCACCATCCATCCACCCTCCTGTCTTCTGTCGTGGTTGTGCTCTGGCAAGTACATATTAAAATATGCATGTAGTTTTTGTTATAAAATATTTATTTTATATTTCTTCATTATATTGCAGTTAGTTTTATAATAATTTTCTGAATTATGGATATGGAGGGCAGTTTAAAGAATCCATTTTAATCAGGATAGTAACAGAGGCGTTACAAAATATTTGTTATAACAGAGCCCCCTTGGGTGGAATAAGGTTGAAAACCACTTGTCTAGAGGATGGTCCTCGATTGTCTGAGCAGCTCCTCAGATGAATGAGGAGGCAAGTGAGGAGACCTGGCTCTTCAACCAGTAAAATAACCCACATTTTTGTTCAGCCTTTGAAAAGCAAACCAACTATTTGCCCCAAATCATAAAACCATCCCCAGAAAATGAATGTTAATAGCATCTTCTCTCTCTCTCTTCTTGGGAAGCTGAAGCATGGCAGAATCACATCCCTTGAAAGTCCTTGACTCCTTGGAACTCATCTCTCCCTGGCCCTTTACAGCTTATCTTCTCAGCTCAATTCTAAGCCATTACAATGGGAAATGTGCCTTATGCTCCCTTGCAGTTTTCAAAAGGTCTGCCAAATAGTGGTCCTTCATAAATATTTGCTGATAAAGAAATTGTACTTCTAATATTTCACCAATCAACTCTTCCCTTACAAACAGATTTCCCCAAATGTACCTAACAGTATTTGTGATATCTGGGACTCTTAGGAGCACGAGACAGCTTCTGAGAAGGCAGCTGCCTCTCTGGATGCTGGGGGAAGAGCAAGAGAAGAGGGTGATTGCTGGAGGTGACCCAGAGACAGAGCATGATCACATGGGGTCTCTAGGATCTAAAGCAGCCTTCTCTCAATGGGATGTCTACAGCCTGCCAGTATGTTCCAATTTGTCTGAAACAGTCCTGGGTTTTGTTTCCTGTCTCAACATAATTATTATTTTCCAAGACTCTCACTCTCAAAAATGTCCTTCTCCACAGATGGGATCCAGGCATTGTCCTGCGGGAGTGAGGCTGGCAGGTGAGGGCTGCGATGCTTGGAGAGTGAATGAACGTCTAAGGAAATTCCTCCTTGTGGCTGCCATGCGCCATGATTGTGCCTTCTGCTGAGAGGCTTGGGGATGGCTCAAGAAAAGTCCAAAATTGCATTTTCAAATATTGGGAAGGGATTCTTTAAAATATTTTTGTTTTGTTTTAATTTTTGAAAAACACTGCGTGAGTCAAATTGGGTCTGGGGCTACTGGTTTAAAAGCTCTTCTCTAAAAGGGACAACCTAGATCCTTCCAGCCCTGAAGATGCCTCCCTTTGAGTGATGTTATTTTACTAGGCAAAAAATAGAAGGGGCTGGGGGGAGGAAGGACGAGGAGAGGGTCTCATCTTGGCTTTATCACTGATTACCTGTGTGACCTTGGGAAAACCTTCACAAGCTTATCTTATCTCAACTATAAAATAAGAAACAGGAGTTTGGTGCCACGAAGATGTCCTCTGAGCTCTAAGATTCTGTATTTCTCTAATTCTGACCTTACCCATTGCTTTATTCCCCCCCCCCCATTTACTATCCATCTTGAGTATCCTAAAAGGGGCCCAGTTATTCAGATTTTCCATTTCTTAAAAACAAAATTCATTCCTCTCTCTCTGTCCAGATGTCTGACTTCAAATAGATGTACCATTAAAGCCACTGAATAGGACGGGAAAACCACCTCAATGCGGAATACATAGTCGTATTAATTTTTGACCCAAGCATTGAATACCTTTCCTTTTATGTATTATTACTATTATTAAAAATTATGCATAGGTGACAATTTCAAGAAAGCATATCAAATTAGTTGCTGATTTTGTGTTGGGAAACACTTATGGTTATTCTTTTCTTCTTTGCTCTTCCAGTGTTTGAATTTTTTCTAATGTGACTCTGTTGTTTCAATCGTAAAAAACACAAAAATAATCTTACATATAAGTGAATAGAGACAGAACCAGAAAGGATACACAGCAAACCATGAGTGATGGTCACCTTTGTTGCGGGAAACGAGGATGGGGGAGGGAAGGATGCATATGATCCTTTCGTTTTCTATATATGTTTGTATTATTTAAAATTTTTATAGAGGACATTTATTCATGCATTATTTATGTACTTAACATGAATTAATTAAATTTTAAGATGACTTATTTACTTTGTATTTAGAGAGACTGAGTCTCCCTTGACTGTCGAAAGCTTTGTCAATTTCATGCGGAACAGAACCCTCATGTGTCTGCCCCCATCTCCGCATTTTATTAAAGTCAGGCTGGAGCGGGTGTGCAACTTGTCCAAAGCAGCAAAGAATGTTGGAGGCCAGGTTTGGGCTGCAATTCAGTCCTGCCTGAGCCGCGTCTGCAGCATCTCTATTTGGTTTTTTAAATTGTCTTTCTGAAATCAACATGCATTTGCATTTAAAAAATCATTGATTTTTTTTTTTTTATCCTGATGTCATAAATATTCTTCTTCAGATGGAAGTTTGGGGGCGGAGGGAAACATGGATTTCCTAACGTCTGTTTTGAGCACATACCTGAGTAAACAGATTTTTATTTTCTCCTTTTTGTGGGGAGGTGGGCAAGAGACACCAGTTGGATTACGCTTTGCACATATGTCATAATTCATCATAAGAGTATAAATCTCTGTGTAGAGCAAGAGCATTTTTTTAAACCAGTCTCTTTCTTGCACAAATCCCCCTAAAAATCATCTCTTCTTTCTTCTTTTAAAAGTTACCCAACCTTCTTGCTTAATCTCCATTCTTCTTACCTTTGGTGGGAACCAAAGATACACCTTACTTGGGGTACTTTTTCCTTTAAGAATCTCCACTGCCCCTTTAGTTTGGGGGCATTTGGACATTATCAAGACCAAGTCATAACTGGTGTCAACCGAAATAAATGCACAACCTACAAGCTGAGAGTTATGTTTCATTCGATGGACAATTCTGAGGACTCAGCCCAGGATGACAGCCTCTCAGATCGCGCTGAGGGACTGCTCCGAAGAGACAGGGGAGGAGCTAGAATATAAAGGAGTTTCACAACAAAGACCAGGTAGTTGGAACATTAAAAGATTACTTGTTATCTAAAGAAAACCAGGCATCTCAAGTTAAAGAATTTAACACTTTTCTATGTATGGGGGAAGCAAACATACGGGCTCATTGAATTCATTCCTTTGACAAGCACCTAGCTCTCTAGGGCCAGTATCCTGTCCTTTCTTACTCTGAGTCCCCTCAGGGTGCACCATTGTGAGTGGCCGCAGAGGCCGGGCTGCAGGCTTGCCTTCACTGGAGGCTGGCGGTGGCGGCAGCAGCTGGTGACTTGATGGCTTCAGCATTCTTTGTTTACTGATACGGTTGGCAGTATTTTTCGTTCACACTGGAAAGATTTGAAGAGTAGCAGACATTTGTACTTTTACCTTTATAAAAGAATTGAGTTTGCATTTCATCAACTTCCATCCCAAACATTGGGATTTTTATATCTTCACTTTGGGGGTACTTGTTTCTCTTTTGTCTGCAAATGCAGTTTGGGCTTTGGTTCTTGCCCGGGTGAAATGAACTAATATTACATAGATATGCATAGGTATACACACATATATTCATACCTGTTCATAGGAAGTTTACCATGTGTCTCAGTCATTTCCCTTGAAATCATCCCCCATCCTTGCCCTTCATGCAATCAGCCTCGCTAACTCAGTCCCACCTGTGCCTCCGGGAGACGGCTGACCCACATGCTCGACAGGTGAAGGGCTCTCCTGCCAATTTCTTGTGGCTACTTCTCTCCTTCCTCTCTTTGTTCCTTTGTTGTTTCCTCATTCCTCCGTCTGCAGCTGCCACTTCAAAATCATCCCCACCCTTTTTTTTTTTTCTCATGTCCTTTCCTGGGCTGCATCATTATCTGGTACTGGTGGATTCTCTACCTGCTCCGTTTAAACTTGTTTCAGGTCTGGGGCAGGTGAGGGTGCCTCCACCTCCTCATCCCCTGGTTTCTGTCTCCTGCCCCAGGGCAAATGCTTCTCTTCTTTGAAAAGGTTGCATCATCCCCTCTCCCCACAATGGCTGCCTTTGTGTTCAGAATCCCAGCACCTGAAACATCAGAGCAGGCTGCATGCCACACTAATTTGGCCTGTGTGGATTACAGGATTAGAAGGATCCTGCAGCAGTGCCCTGTGACCTCCCCAGTCAAGGTTCTGTTCTGAAGCATAACATTCTGTGGGATCAGAATAGCTCTTCTCAGGAACAGAACATCAGAGGAATCCACATCCTTTCTTTCTGGTGCTCTACGATTGCTGATTCCCATCTGAACCCTCAGGGGGGACCACATAGCTACCCCTTAAGTGCATACACAGAAGCAAAGATAATTAAGAGTTTCCACTCTGTAATTTCAGTGTAGGCTGGAGTTGGCTCATATCAGAGCCAGCTGGTAAATTTTCAGAAATTTTATGAGCCGGTTGACATCAGGTTGGTAGCTTGAAATTGGTCATGGGGGCAGTATTCATACCACTCAAACCGGCAAACGTCACTGATCAGCCTCCCCACCCCCCACCCTTGAGGTCCAATTACTAAACAGTCACCAGCATGCCAAGGGCAGGGCTCTGACAAACCTTTTTAAAAGAATGAAATTTTGCCACTTGCAGCAACGTGGATGGACTTGGAGGGCACTGTGCTAAGTGAACTAAGTCAGAGAGAGAAAGACAAAAACGGCATATTACTTATTTGTGGAATCTAAAAAATACAACAAACTAGTGAATAAAACAAAAAAGAGGCAGGCTCACAGATATAAAGAACAAGTGGGGAGAGGGGAGGGGCGAGGGGCAATATAGGGGTAGGAGAAAAAACGGGGCTACTATGGGATTATATGAAACCGTATGTGAAGCTTTTAAACATTGCAAAGCACTATGGAATTTAAGGAACCGTTCATTCAATAAAAAATAAGTGAAAAAAAATTATGTGAAATGTATAATTCAGCTTTATGAAAATTCTTTGAATCCTATCTCTAAAATCTGAGAGGCCCTTAAAAGGGCCTCCTATTTGAAAGGGTTTTTCTTGGCTTCTCTTTCTTCTTATGTCTCGTCTCTTTTGTTCTGAGCTTTCACAGCAACAAGTACCCCACCAAAAATAAATGTACTAGTAACAGACGTGAGATGTCTCCTCTTTTGTTTCCAGAGTTTATTTCCTGCTGTGCTTTTCTGTCCCAGATTTGCCACGGCAGCCAGTGTTTGAGGTTAACTGAGCTACCATATTGTAGCAGGGAAAATGATTCCGTTGCCTGTTACCCGTTTATGAACCTAATTCTGCAGCTTCTGCCTTGTCAATCGGCCCTTCCAACCCCAGTTGCCTCTTTTCTCCCCTGGCCATTTTTAGAAATTTCCCCAGAAGCCTCTTCATGGCAATCTCATCACTGATGGAAAGTATCTTGGGGGCTTGGGGTGAATGAGAAAGAAATAAGATGCCGTGACCGCGAGTGATGATGTCCCAAAGAACCTTACTCCGTGGCACAATCAGGACTAGAACCCAGGTCTCTCTGAACCTCGTATTCTCACTAGCAAACGTGCGTGCTTATTTTGATGCTACAGTACTAGTAATTCCTTCTGTTTTCACTTTCTGGAATTTAGGCCAGATGTTGATTACAACTTCACTCAAAAATGTCAAGCAGAGAAAGAAAAAATGACTTAAAATGTATTGGTTCACATCTGGGATTCAGGTTATCAAGTAACATCACCAAGAATCTTACTCTTTATCCCCGGAATGTGTTTTCTTTCCTCCATCCTATCCTTCTCAAGCAGGCTCTCCCCCAAGTGACGGAAACCTTGGAGCACCCCACTCACATCCTACCAGTTAAGGAAGCCCAACTAAAAGAGAGAAATGTCTCTGGAAGGTTCTGCATGGTCTAGCACAGGCCAACTGCTTCATTCCTGGAGCTGCGGGTTGGGGTCAACTCCATCCATGCTGCCAAGGAAAATTAGGGTGCTGGTATTAAATACTAGCAATAAAATGAGGATAGACAAACACAACAGATGTCCAAGAGAGCCCTGATGGAGAATAAAGGCAAGTTACGCCTGCCATTAACACAGCTGCACTTGTGCACAGAGATGGTGCCAATATGAGGAATTCCACCTTCCAGCTTCCTAGCGTGTCAGAAGCCGGAAGAGACATCTCTGAGGTGAGCCAGTTAGCATGGTGAGAGCATGAACTTTGTTGGCAGATGGAAAACTGATACTCCTCCAGTTCTCAGTGGCAGAGAAATCAACAAACAGTCGCTTTCTTAACTCTTGACGGTTTTGTTGAAAAACATTTTCTTCCTGGCATTTTTTCCTCTTTAAATATCTCACTCTCTCATTTTTCACAATAAAGTAATTTTGGTGGAAGTAGACGAAACACCAGATAGGAGCTCTCGACTGACAGGATGATGAAATAGATGGTGGCCTCGGTCTACCCTAGTCCTAATTTCCATGAGTTTTAAGAGCACAGGCTGCTGACACAAAATGAGACAAGCAGGAAAACTGTGTGGAGCACAGATGTGAAACGTGTCCAGATACCTGACAGGCTACCCACCCCCCTCAACCTGCCCCCAGAGGGTATATTTTCTATAATCCAATGTTTCGTTTGGTCTCTTTTCCCAGTAATGGGCTGCCTTTCTCCTGCGTAATCTGAGCATCAAATGCGTACCATGGCTCACCCTGAAGCACAGTGTTTTCAAATAAGAAAATAATTTTTAAAGTTTTAAAGAAAATATATTGTTCAATAATAGAATAATCTTAAATAATAGGATACCAAAATGTGGTGTGTGTGTGTGTGTGTGTGTGTGTGTGTGTGTATGGAAAGGTGATCACTAACTCTCACTGCACAGAGCCATAGTTCTCCAGAAGTGATCCAGAATATTCTGAGCCAGGAATTCTGGAGGTGGGGCCCAGCACTGTGTTTCTACCAGCCCTCTAGGTGATACAAGCCAAGATCACAGAATCATTGGGTTTTATCCTTTAATTCCCCTAAGCCTCAGTTTCATCATCTGTAACATGTACCTAGCACCTACCTTGCTTTCATGGGGATTAAATTTGACCAAAATTGTTAGTGTTATTATTAATATTAATCATAAACTAATGGACCTGGAGATCATCATTCTAAGTGCAGTAAGCCAGAAAGAGAAAGAATAACACCATATGATATCACTTACATGTGGAATCTAAAAAAAAAGGACACAAATGAACTTATTTACAAAACAGATACAGATTCACAGACATAGAAGACAAATTTATGGTTACCAGGGCGAAGGGGATAAGAAGGGATTAAACTGGGAGTTTGAGATTTACAGATACTAACCATTATATGTAAAATAGATAAATAACAAGCTTCTACTGTATAGCACAGGGAACTATATTCAATATCTTGTAGTAACCTATAATGAAAAAGAACATGAAAACAAACATATGTATGTATATGTATGATTGAAACTTTATGCTGTACACCAGAAATTATCACAACATTGTAAACTGACTATGCTTCAGTTAAAAAATAATTAAATAAATAAAAAGAATACATATGAAAGTTCCTAAAATGGCATAGATTTTGGTATAAATTGAAATATCTTATCATGACGGTATAAGATAAAATATCCTTTTTGCATTAAAGAGGCAGGCACAGGGGATCAACATTGAGTGACAACATAAAGTCATCAAGTTCTTTATGAAATATGGCAATAAAGTGATTAGCCCAGTGTCTAACCCCGTTGGCAACTGCCTGATAAATAGTACCTATTACTACTACTATTAAATTAATTTATCAGATTTACATTTTAACAGAATTAGATAAAATCTTATATTTCAATTCCAGAATCCTTTTTTCCAGAACAAGATAAAGCTTGACTTAAGTATGCTGCTCAGAGGAAGCCTTATGAACACAAATATTTCATGAACCCCTTTTCTCAAGTAGACATAATCACATTTCCATTCAATCTTAGGATTCTTTGAATCTATGAATGAGTTTCCAATTACCTGTTATCTCCCATTAGAATCCTATAAAATCGATGAAAATCTTTTTGTAATGATCAACTTCCATTTCATCCCAAAATCTAATGAAGAAACTTCTTTCATCCTAAATTCTAGCTAAATTTCTTTTGAGCTTTAGAGCCCTGGATAATAGAGATGTGAGAAGGCAAGGTCCAGAATGAGGATGAGACACACATTAGGTTTCAGTTAACTACCTGGAAACGTACCTTGCAGAGATGCAGCATCCTTCCGATGCCAGCTGCTCTCGAGGGAATCCCTCTCGCTTTCCCCTCAGGGAAAAAACAGAAGCTTTACTTGCTCGCTGATTTGTAGACTCCTGAAAAACTGCAGTGAGAACTCAACAGAATTTTAGCTCAAGTGACCTCAGCTCGAGGAGCAGTGAATTGGGATTTATTTGTTATTTTCTATTGCTTTCTATTTATTTGTTATTTTCTATTGCTTTCATTTATTTGTTATTTTCTATTGCTTTCAGACAACACTGTTTATTTGAAGCGCAAAAGATCTAAGCCACAGAAGCAGTGATGAGAGAATGCAGAGCAACAATCCTCAATTCCAGTGTGATTGTGGTTCAGCTGGTTTGGGGACCTAATAATCTGCTTTTACCAAATATTCCCCACCCCTCACTCCTCCTCTCTCCAGCAGCTCTAATTCAAGCCCCCAAATATTTTGAGAAACACTGGCAAAGAGAAAAAGATAATAGGGTTTCGAGTCAGAAAATATGGATTCAGGGGTAGGAGGAGGTGGAATGGGTGAAGGTGGTCAAAAGGTACAAACTCCCAGTTACAAAATAAATCAACCCCTGGGAATGTAATGCCCAGCACGGAGGCTATAGCTAGTAACACTGTAGTGCATATTTGAAAGTTGCTAAGAGAGTAAATCTTGAAAGCTCTCACTGCGAGAAAAAAAAATGTAATTTTGTGTGATGATGGATGTTTTGACTTATTGTGGTGATCATTCTGCAATATACGCATATTGAATCATGCTGTTCTACATCAGAAGCTAATATAATGTTACATGTTAATCATCTCTCAATCAAAGAAAAAGAAAAAGAAAGATTCATACACATACACTCATCTTCTTTCCATGATTTTTTCCCAAATTCACTTTTAGTCTCTCACTGTTTGGACTACTGTCTTGCACTGTTGTTTATTGGTTAGCATGTGTGTTTATGTATCTGTGAGCACAAGTGGGGCTTCTCTGTATAACCAGCTTACAAACTTTTGGGAAGCAGGGACTGTTTGCTGCTTTGGCAGAAATATCCAACAGTTTCCATTACAGCGCTGTGTACATCAAAGGTGCTCGATAAATCTGTACCTGATTCACTCATTTGTTGAAGTAAATAATGCCAAATTGCTAGAGAACTGGGCAACTCTCCTCTCCCTTCCATACTCATAAAATAAAAGCAATTGAGTCAGACAACCCTGCCTTCGTTGAACCATGATCTCAAGTGAATTTCAAAAAACCTACTGTACTTTTTATTTTTGAGAACATTATATTCATAATAGTGAAGAATTAATAATACCTTGGGTTTCATAGAGTGCTTGACAGTTTTCAACTGTCTTTCACAAAATATTTCCTACATTTACTATCTGTAGGATCGGTGATCTAAGAATTTGATGAAATCATAATAATAGCATTTATTTAATAAATAATAATAACATAATTTTAAAAATTTAGAATATCCTTGAAATGACACAAGCATCCCACAGAAACATGTAAACACATCCTGGCATATTCTGAATAAACCAAGCAAAATGAATTATATTTTTTAAACTGCACTTGTATCTTTTTGAGGGGGGTTATAATTAAAAAGTGAACAAATATCGCAGATTATCTATGGCAGCACTACTCTGATTCTCCACAAACTGGGCTGTGTATACATCCCAGGACAGTTATGCTGGATCCCTAACAAAGAAATCTCCATCCCTGTTCAGACCTCTAAGATTGTTCTGCCTGCCTGGTCAGAAGTTGATATATATAAACAGTCTTTCTGTACTTGAACTTGAAAGAAAAATCAGTCATCTGTACATGATCTGTGTTAGAGCAAAATGCAATTTTTCCCTCTGACAATGTGTTTATGGTTGTTAAGTTATCTTGATTGCCAAGAGAAATCTGTTTTGTGTGGCAGCCTTTTCTGACTTAAAATGTCAGATGCCTCAGCCCCCCACTTCCCCACCCCCGCTTCCCCACCCCACTATCGAGCCATCATTTCAACTAATTCACAAATTGACTTGACTCTCAGCTGAGTTAAAAAAAAATAATTTCCTGAAAATTTAAAGCCTGGCACAATACTGCACTAAAAGTCCATTTATCTTGTCTATTTTTATAAAGCTTCACTGCAGCATTTGGCAAAACGCCCACTTCCAGTAACAAAGGTCCCCGAGGACACTTGGCGAGAGAGACTTTTCTCCCAAGACCCTGAAAGTGATCCTGAACTTCCTAACGCATGAGTTAAAAGCTTGACTAGGATTTGTAATGTTATCTTCTGTATTATTTCTTTTAAAAGTCAGAAGCAAGTGAGAATACTGTGGAGGTGAGGTGGCAACAAAGGTGGCATGTCTTGGAACTCCTCCCTTCATTGACTAACTAGGGGGCTCACTCGAAACTCTCTGTTATTGTGAAACGTAATGGCTACAGATCATCTAGATGGGGTGGCGCAATGATTCACTCTTGTTTAATCAACTACAACCTGTGTTAAGCTCTACCCTCATCTCAATATAAACCAGCCTAATCTTTCCACTTTCCTGCAGGAAACCGCCATGGCCCTTGTTTATTCGTCTGCTCTGGTCTTGAGTAAATCCTTCCCTTTTCTTCCCTCCTCCCCTCGCCAGTCACTGGGGGTAAGGTTTCCAGCATTTCCAATCCAAGACTGATGGGGCTTTCCTGTTGATGTCAAGTTGAAGCATTCCGTTGAGAAAGCAACCTCAAGACTTGACGTCTCCTGTGTTCCTGAGCTAACCAAGCGGTTACACCAAGCTTACCCCTCTTCCATTCTAGAAAAGAGAAATAGTCTGTGAAAAATTGTTTGCTTGGAATGTTTTTCTGAGGAACTGAACACTTATGTCAAAGGAAATACAGACGTGCTTCACCCAGTTTGATAGGAGGTTTTCCCTTTTTTGACCACAGTTCCACTTACCAGACCCTCCTTTTAGCATGGGGTATGCTAATGGAAAGCCACTTTGTCAGTTCTGTGACATTCCGATCAATAGTCATTTTGCCTCAATGATTTACCCCATAAACCTAAATGCCATCTCATCAGTGAATTCCTGGCGTTAAAACTATTGATACCAAATTCCAATGTGATTATAGCATTAGGTTGGGTTTTTTTTTCTTTATTGCATTTGGAGTATTGAAAGAGGTTTTTTTTTTTTTTTCCTTTATTAAATTAAGTGGTTTAGAAGAGTTTGAAACTTTCTGAGGCATGACCAAAGACACAATTCCATCTGTTTTGTTTTTCTTATTCATGACATAGATGATTTTATTTTAAACAGTGCATGCATTTCACTTTAATTCTTCATGTCTGTCAGAGCACATCATCTGTGATGTGTGGATAGTTAACCGTAGTGCTTTGCAGGAAGATTTAGGCAGAAAGTGAAAACAGCTTGCAGAAGAAATCAGCTAAAAGCGGAAGTTGAATGCTTATGGTGCGGTAGTTGGTCCATCCCGTGCTAAGCAAAAATTTTAAGTGCAACCTGCTGGTACCTGAAACCTGAAAGTCGTTCTCATCCATTTAGTGAATGTTGGCCCCCTTTCTCATAGGCAAGTGTCGAATGTCCCAGTGACCGCATCCTGTGTCTCGCTTGGCTGTTTTGTGGCTGGGATGGAGGCCAGGGACAGAGCAGCTGTGGAAACCGAGCTCTCCTCTGGGCAAGCTCTTTGGTCTCCCTTCATTAGTATTTAGCTGTGCCAGTGCAAAAGCATCCACCTCTGAACACCTTGGTCTGCCCAATTCACCGCGTTTCTCAAACTGAAGTGCTCACAAACCTTCCTCGCCCCATCTACACGGAGAGCAAGTCAAGTACTGAGGTCCACAGGGTCAGTGGGCTGTTTCTTCCTTTACTCGATGGTAAGGAATTTGGAATATAAACTTTGTACAAAAAATACCGTGGGGTAATATGTTAAATCCCCCAGTTTTCAATACCAGAGGCTTTCAGGAAACCTCTCAGTAGTTGTAGACACTGTGGAAGGACAACACCTTCAGAGCACACATTGACTCTCTCTTTACTCAGCTACAATAGAAGGTTTCAGGGAGTTCTCTGAGTGCCCTAAATCCCCTTTCAGATCAGCACCTGTCATTATATTTTCAGACATTTAACTCCCAAGTACTAACAGGAAAAAGACTGAAATCACTGAGATACTGAAGAGCTGAATTGCATATGAAGTTATTTTGGTTGTAACCCCCAGAAGTTTCTAGCCCTTAAATTTCTTCCATGAATTCCTTAAACCTCCACCCCCATAAGAAGTGATCTTGTGGAACAGTTTCAAATCATTATGGGTTCAACTTCACATTAGATGTATCTGCAGGTTATAATATTTACTCAATAGCCATCTTATGGAACACAAATTACACGTCCTAGAAATAGTCTGGGGTCAGTTTCACGATGCCATGCCTGGTAAGATGCATTAGCTTCAAACATTTGAAAAAAAATATAATTACGGAATTAGAGGGTTTTTTTTTTTTTTTGTTTTATTGAATTAGAAATATTGAGAGGGTTTTTTCTTTATTAAATTAAGTACCTTACAAGAGTTTGAAACTCTTCTAAAACATAACCAAAGACACAATTCCATCTGTTTTGTTCATGTGAGAAATATCTGTAGGTTAGAATATTTACTCAGTACTCGTAAAACAAAAATCACACATTCTGGAAATAATTCGGAATCAATTTTATCATGTTGTAGGCTAAGATTCACAAAGCTCAAATATTTTGACAAAACTTCCCAGTTGCGCATTGCATCAGAACTAAATACCGCAGTCTACACTTCTAAGATCATTCCTGTCTATTCTCTTTCAATATAACCATTCTTTTTCCATTTCTCCTTCCAAAGAGAGATGTTCACGGGAGTCAAAAACTCAGCTGCGTTTAGTGGCCGGACAGGACACACAAATGAATAACGCTGCTGGGTAAGATACTAGGTGCTAAGCTAGTTATGTTTTGATCAACTATAATATCTCCCTATTTACATAAAATTTCTGAAAGCCTTATCAAACACACACAATTGCCAAATTCACCCTGTCGGCCTCCAGATTAAAACTTCCACTTGGAATGCCTTTATCTTTCTTCTTGAGGTGGCTTCCTCTTCTTTTAATGCCCGGTTCCAAATCCACTGCCTCCACGAGTAGCTCCCAATCACTTGCCCCTGTGCTAGCGGAGCACCCACGCTGGGCTCCCATTCATGGCTGTGCAAATAGCAACTGGCAGGAGTGTCAGCTTACCTAACAGGAGACTCGGCTGGTTGGGATGAGCCATGGGAGGTGCTGTATGATTCGGCTTACCTGTTTTATCCACCTTGACACCTGAATCATGATTGCCATGTGGAGTTCTTGGGGTTCAAGTACATTCTAGAACAATCCTTGCAGATGTTCTTCAACGCAGGTCATAAAAGCCGTAATAGGCATCGCTGAAAATGAGCACCCACACTATGGATGTGAATTGCAATCAGTTTAGTAAATAGTTACCTGAAGCGTAGTCACTATATCTCTCAAAGAAATTACAAGTGGGAAGCAGCTATCTACTTCAGATAGCTACTTCTTATTTATCTTTGCTACAGAAATGCTGGGGCCCTTAGTGGGTATGGTTAAAAGAAATGATGTACCCTTAGCCCTACTAACATTCTCTTCTTTTTTGTGACCCTTGGACGGGTGTTTTTCTGTCCCATACCATCTGCCTTGGGATTCCTGAATTAAAGATTTTAAAACAAAATGCAGATAATTCTTTGTCACTTTGCTAATCAAGTATTGAAAGTTCACATCTTGAGGGCAATATTTAACTGCAGGTACCCTGGCAAGGTAGACAGAAGCCTACAAACCAAGCAGACACAACATCACAAGCACAAGGCTTGGTGAGCAGAACCCTGGCTGACCTCAGCTGGCCTAGAGTCCTTGTGCAGTACACAACTGCCCAACCGTACTTGTCCACCCTGCACCTTGGATTTTACTCAAACTGTTTCATATTTGCTTATGAACTTCATATATGTTTCTCTTAAGTGTATTTTCTCTTTTTTCTGTATTTATAATATTGAGTACATATCAAAACACTATACCTTGAGGAAACTTATAATTTAATGAGGAAAATCAACTTGCTCACTAACAATAGACAGGACTTGTGTTTGGACAAAGGATGAGAGGGGCTGAAGTCAATTTCAAGATGCTGAAATAAGCCAGTGCACCATGCTGCGTTGCACTTTTAATTCCTGGCCAGCAATGTGGTTGATGATAGGGTGCCTCATCTTGAGTGTCTGTTCATTCCCAGAATTAACCTGGAAGCTCCTTAGGGGCAGAGACAAAGGCTCCTTCCTCTTTAGTTGCCTTCTCCGGGATCCAACAGAACCGTAGGCATATATCTGGTATGGAGGATTCATCAGCATAGCCGTCCTTCCCCACATCGAAAAATATTCATGGAGAGTGTGTATCTACCTTGAATTCTGTGTCTTATGTTTCTATGACACCTTTCATTCAAAAGAAAATAGTATAAAAATCTAGAAAGTTAACCATAAAATAGAAAGAAGCAATAGTAAACAACCTTATGGTTATTGGGGAAAGAAGGTGGGAAGGGATAAATTTGGGAGTTTGAGATTTGCAAATGTTAGCCACTATATATAAAAATAGATTTTAAAAAAGGGGTTCTTCTGAATAGCACAGGGAACTACATGAAATATCTTGCAATAACCTTTAATGAAAAAGAATATGAAAACAAATATATGTATGTATATGCATGAACTGGAGCACTGTGCTGTATACCAGAAATTGACACATTGTAACTGACTGTAAAAGCTTTTTAAAATAGGAAAAAGTAAAATGTCCCCCTCTCAAGGGAAAGTAAGTTTCATTATTTCACAATCTGAAATCTTAATAAATATATGGGAATTATCATGCATCTCATCTATCCTAATTTTTTTTTTATGTTCCCTTCCTTTCAGTTTGAATCATCAACATATTCCTGTGTCTTAGAATACCCTAAACAGTATTACATCCCATTAATAAGATGGAAGCCTTTTGACAGCACAGTATTTTCATCTGTTCCCAACACAGGTAGGTCATGGACACCACTGTTGCATCAAAGTCTTTTAAAGTAATAAATTAATTGAATCCCTGCTTTGTGGTGAATGAAGAAAAGCAGAAGCCTCACTGCCATGGCCGCGCCTTTCAAGTGAATACTTAAATTCCCTGGGCACAGAAAGGAATTCCCTATAAACTAGACAAATGATCTATCTCTGTGTGATACATCTATTTTTATTATACCTGCAGGTAGGCATTGATGTTCCTGTTCTTTTTACCCTACAGCAGAGACATTGATGAACAGGATGAAGTTATAGCTCTCAAAATGAGGTGATTCCTTACCTGAATGACTGTCAATACACGCCAAGTCCAGGAAAAGAGCAGAAGGAAACATAGAGGGAAGTGGTGCAGACATATTCCAGAAAGCTCTTTTGAAAGCCCTGATTCCTTTGTTTCACTCCCAGAAATCTTCTTCCCTAAACTCTATGTACTTTGGTTGAATGCACTAGAAGAATTGCTAATTTTATTTTTCTACCTTAAAAGAAAAGTTAAAACTATTCTGGATTTTGGACTTACGTTATAGCTGAAGTCTGTATTGTAATTTTGATAGGGTTTGGACAGTACAATTTTTTTTTAATTGGAGAAATAATCCCATAAAATAGTAAACATTTTGATCAAACAAACAAACAAACAAAAAACAGCATGGCACTGACAAGAATATGTCTAGTTTGACTAGGCTGATATCCTTGTAGGAGTTCTGGTCAACTAAAGGAAGCTAGAGATAAAATCAATCTTAAGTTTTAGCAGGGAGGGTCTTTGATTCTGCCCCACACAACCCACACATCAATTAACTGGAAAAACAAGGTCTGAACTGTTCAGTTATGAGGTAAATGGAAAACCAGCTGGAAAGTCAGACCTAGAGAGAGGTTATCAATGGATCAGTGTCAGCCTAGGGACACACAACAAATGGTGCCACAGTTCCTCTAGGGTCAGCTCTGAACCTGTGGTCATGTAACATTTCTATCAGTCACCTAAGGATTCAGCAGAAAGAAGGTTCTTATTAAGCTCTGAGGGGTAAAGGAAATTCCAGATTCTCGGAGAAGAGGCAATGAAATCCAAAGCGACTGAGTAAATTGCCAGAACAGCCAACTACAACTAGAACAAGCTTGAATGCAGATAACCCTGGAGGACTGAAGACCAAATGTGGCCTAATGAAAACAGGGGGAAAAGCTAGGTGTGTGTAAGTCCAGCAGTAAAAGAATTATTTAGAATTTCTATTGCAGATTCCTCTTCTTTGGTTACAGTCAAAGCTTTTCCCCTCTCCTCCTTCCTGAAAGTTTTTATTGCTGAATCCAGTGAACTTCTATCTCTAAAATCTCTGGGAAGAAGAGGCTAAAGTGTGATGAGACCTGTATCAAGTGGCTTGTTTATTTTCTAAACTTATGGTGTTGTTGGGAGTCTCAGCTCACAGAATGAGGACTAATCTCACTCCAAAAGCTTGGCCCTCACATGTACAATATTTGTGCAACATTTATTTGCTGGGCTTGACTCTTGTACACACACACTCACACCTCCTTAACTTAGCACAAAGTCCTCTGCCAATAACCTCTCCCCGAGGAGGCTGTGACAAGTTGTCCCTCCCCCTAACTACTCTCCTAATCTCCTACTCTCCTACTCTCCTACTCTCCTAGCCCCTAACTACAGGGAAGAAAATGAACCAGGAAAAAAAAATAGACCTGGAACAATTTTTAAAAATCAAGTAAAACATAAAAAATGCAAAAATTAAAAGCCATGATGGGGTGGGGATATAGCTCAATGATAGAGCACATGCTTGACACGCACAAGGTCCCTGGTTCAATTCCCAGTGCCTCCAATTGACAGAAAAAGAAAAGTTACAACAAATAAATAAATAAATAAAACTTACTTGCTTAAAGATTGTACTATCTTAAAAAAGAAAGAAAGAAAGAAATATTTTATTTAAAAAAAAAAGTAGAAGCCATGAGATCAGATTTTTCCTCTTATATAGAACTGTTTGGGAAACCTGAAAAAAATTTATCTCGGAGCCTTAAAACTGATGAGTTAAAGTACAAAAAAGCCAAAGATTCTGAAGTTAATCAACACAGAATAAAGCCTAGAGGAAGATTTAAGCTCAAAGGATGAGAAAATCGCTTACAAAGAAGTATTATAATTGTCTGTTCTTTAAGTCCACTAAGAATGTGGCGGTGGGAGGGAGAGGGGACCTTGACTATAAAAATGAAAGAATAAAGTTAGGTATAAATAAGATCTTCCAAAATGTGTATCTATACATATTCTAGGTGACACAAGACACTCATCTTAGGCACAACATTTAAATTTGGGGCACCAAAATCTCAGTCATCAAGATAAACAGTATTTGAATGCAATATCTTTAAAAATCAAGATGAATGCCAAAAATCCATGATAAATTAAATCCTATAATTTTAAATAAAGAAAGGATCAGCCTTCCTGACTTTTCCCTTCTGTCTCAATCTCCAATATGGCTAGGCAACAATACAGCCAACCCAGCTGCTTAAGTTACTGCACACAGAAGTCTGAAAAATCCATCTTTGGAAAACTCCCAAGACAATATGATTTTCATCCAAATATTTAGATGTTGTGAGGTATTCTTCTAAAAATTGCAGATTTGTGAAAGCAAAGGTACATTAGACTTTGAGTTAGTTTCCTTTATTTTTTTCCAGGAAATTTGGCTTAATGCCTTGTCTGTTGATCAAAATATTCCAAATGCAAGGATGACAAATCATGGATCAGCATATGTTCTCCTAATTTTCTGCTGAACCCAGAAAGAAAAAGAAAATGAGAAAATGCTATCTGTATTCCAAAATCACCCTTTATAATCAAGTCCTTTTTTTTATTTTCTTTTTTTTTTTTTTTTTTTTGTATTTAACATTAAATCCCCAAACTTCTGTTTGGATTATTTAATCTTATAAATGTCTACTCCTTCACATTATTGCCAGGAAGGACAGATAATTTTTTTTTTTACAGTTTCCTGTTCCATTATTTTTTTCCTGTAACACTATAAATGAGTATTTCCCTGAAATCACTCTTACCAAAAGTAGTAAGTGAAATAAGATCTCAGATGAATATGAACATTGGGTCTTCAATAAAATGTGATACCATGCTGTATCTGTTTCTTAGACCTCTGATAATTCATAAAACATCAAATGATCTGCCTTAGATGTGAAATCTCAAGTGATTCCAGCATGTAAACTTGCTTAACTGCCACAAATGGATGGATTTTAACGAAGTTGTTCACAAGTGCTAATAAATTTCTGTTTTAGCCCTCCTCTCTCTTTTTCTCTCTCCCTCTCTCTCTCCCAATTTAGATATTAACCTTCACATTAAACATGTTTTCTCATGATGAGACTCATCTACGCTTGCTTGCTCCAAACATTCCTAACCAGTGGAATAATTAGATTTCATGTTGCTTTCCTTCCTTTTTTTTGGATTATTAAGTAATCCCAGGTGCCAATAAAAACACAGATCTATTGATGACACAAATATGAGAATCGTGAGATACAGTTCAATGTGCTTGAAAGTCAAGACTTTTTCAAATATTCTTCACGGAATTTTTGCGAATCTAAAAGATATGCAATTGGAGGCGGCCAGGGAAGTATTGAATACACCACTGGGAGGAAACTGCTAAAGCACAGTTTTCCATTATACAAATGTACTTATACATCCATGTACACATTTACACTAGAATGTTTTGGCACAAATTAATATGCGTGCTTGTACCTATATGCTGCGGAAAGAGGGAAGCCTGGGAAGGGTACATTAATTACGAAGACATTTTGCTTACTCACGGTGTCCAATCAAATCATTCAAGCATAGGGATTTTATTTATTTGAGTTTTGCAGGGTGAATGTGCTAAATCATCAGGACTGATCAGGAAAACCACTTAGATTCTCAGGATAATATACAACCATCATTTCTCATGGATGCATGAAATAAAATCTAAACCCAAGTCTGAATGTGTTATCTTTTCCAGAATTCTAATTTAGACAGTTCAAGACATATTGATTCAAATAAGTAGTCGGCTGAAGGGATGACCAGACAAAGTCTGTAATTCTCATTCTTATCCTACCATCTGAGTTTCAAGTTCAAAAGAATTGAATTGAAATCCTTCCTTCCTCCTGTGGTCTAGAAAATTACCTTCCGCAGTCTCAGAAGAACTCCCAGATGACAATAAAGTACGTATTTCTTTTCTTAGTAACAGAAAATCCAAAGGCTTTATGAAACAAGGGTTTTGGGGGATGGGTTTGAAACGTCACAAGTACAGAGTGAAAGCAGGGGAGGCTAACAAGATCATAATTAGTGGGTGATGTGATTTGTCTGCCACAGAACTTAAGGCTTTTTTGGATTGCATTAATGATGGTCTAGTTTCTAGACAAAGGAGGTGACGGCCCTTATCTATACTGCTACTCTTCAATCACTCCTGATAAATTTGCTTCATTCAGCCCACAGTGATTAACTGAAGAGAGTCTGAAGGAAGCAGTCAGCAACCACATCATAAAAGATTGGGTGTTAAGACTAGAAAAGAGATATGATGGTTTGTTTTAAATTCTTAAAAGACTATCACGAGAAAGAATAGATCGGTTCTTTGTGACTTCAAAAGTGATAAACTGAATTCTATCACTAAATTTACCTCCAAGGCTCTTTCTATTGCTAGGATTTTTTTTTTTTTTTATCTTTTTGTGGGGAGGAGGCAATTAGACTGATTTATTTATTCTTAGAGGAGATACTGGGGATTAAACCCAGGACTTCATGCATGCTAAGTATGTACTATACCACTTGAGCTATGCCCTCCCCTCCTCTATTTCTGGGATTCTGGCATTATTTCCAGGATGCTGTGACTTCTATGATTATGTCCTTTGCCTTCAAGCCAGGTGATAATTAAGTCTCTCCAGGTATATGAGAATCCTTTAAAAGGTCTCCGTAGAACGACATTTACTTATATACATTGATCACCTATTTATTTAAAAGTCTACATTCTTTGCTGAGGTGGAAAAAAGCTATACACTACTCTTTAGGGAAAATGAAATACACTGACATTCAATATTTAACTTTAGGTAAGAGGTACTTTAAAAGAAGCGCTCATAAATAGAAAGAAGTTAGGATTTTTTTAGAAAATGTAAGAAAAAGATAGGAGAAATAATTTTAAGGAAGCCTGTTTCAATAGCCTTAAGAAACTAGACTCTCCAAAGAGAAAATTATGAGGAGGTCAAGAAAGAGATCTTTGTGGAAATTATATTTGCTGTACAAATGTAATCCTTTTGTACACACAGTCACACATCCCGTTGGAGGTTTAGAAGACCCTGACTGGCTGAACAAAAGAGGCTAAAAAAAACAAGTAGAAATCCTGAAAGATTCTGAGAAATTCTGGGGTTTTTTTTCAATGTCATTATTAAAAAGAAAATATACCTTTAAAATATAGAAATGGAGATCTTAAGAGATAGTAGAAGTTGAATTAATACAAAGGAAAGCCTATCTCTTAGGTAAGAATGAAAGTCTTTAATAAATGACATTGACACTCCCAAAGAACAATAAAATTCAATAAAATGGCTGTGAAATTTGCACAGTAAAACACATGGTTTGCACCTTGAATGGAGTTGTACATGAATTGTTGAACCGAGGCACCAAGTTATAAATAAAATGCTACCTTCAAAAACAGTGGTTCTCACCTTGGATGGAACTCAAGGTTATTTCAAGGCATGGTTATTCATGGTTATTCTTTTTAAGATTGTATGTAGAATAACTGGATAAATAACATTTCATTTAAATACATGATTATGCATTATATGCATATGCTATATATATCATATAAAGATATGTATATTGTTATATAGATATTTACACATACTGTAAATGTATGTATATAACCATATGTGTATATATCATATATATGTAACTCTTTATATCATACAGAAATATATATAATTTTTTAAAAATTTATACAGATGCTATTGTAATTATATAGCATAAATTCATTGAAAAGCATTACTAAATTCAAAGTAGCTTTCTGTCATGCTATTTTATAATTCCACCAACAATAAAATATGAGTAATACACACTGGAAAGTCTTAAAAATATTTTTAGAAAAAAGCTCTTGTACTTAGAAAAATTAGGAACCACACTCTATAGTTTCCTCTCCTTCCTGTAAATGACATTTCAAAGCCCTTAAAGACATACTAGAAGCAAAATTCTTAGTACATAGTAAGTTCCCAGTAAATGTTAGTTAGAATTTCTTATTATTTAATTTAATACACTTTTCCCTCTTGCTGCTGTTCCCTGACTTCTCAGGCTTTAGATAATGGCACATGGAGTAAAAGTCATTTCACTGTTTGAGGAGACAGATTCAAACCCAATCTTATCTCTTAACTGATTTAAAAAAATTTTTTTTTTGCCAATAGCAAGTAGACCATGCCTGAGATGGAACTCATAAAAGCCGATCTATGTAGACATTATAGACCCCGCTTAGTTCCTTGGCTGAATATATATGGAAATCCTTTATGTAACAAATTATGATGGGAGAGGGCTTGAATTCTTGTTTTATAGCCTCATTTATCCAAGTCTTAAATCAAATGAATGATATCTGTTTACTGAGGATTTATAATTAGGGTTCATTCTGAGTTGAGGTCACCCACAAAAAACTAGCAAGCAAGCGATGTTTTCCTGAAGTGACCATAAGACCTTCTTACATAATGTTTTCTTTCCACCAGTTTTAATCCTTGAGGTATGTGTATGTGAGTGTGTAATATGTGTATATATTTTTTCTAAAAATATAATATTTTTATTACTTAACTAGAGATTTTTCAGATCAAATAGGAAAACTCAGTTTTTCTTGCCACAAATGTTTAATGTCTTAAGCATTCTCATGTACATAGAATTAGATGAGCTATTTGGCTCAAACACACTGAGTTGTATGCCGTGCTCCAGTCATCACTGTTGATAAAAATCCTTTTCTCCTATATAAAACAGCTGTGCATCTGGTTGAAAAATATATCATAGATAACCAATATATTTTATTTTAAAAATTACACATAAGGCCTTTCTCCGAATGTTTAATGTCCATTAAAATTCCCTACCTATATTGTATTACACGTAGAGAATGACTTTGGAAAAGTAAATCCTTTTGAAACTAATATGTGTAACAAAATCATATGGTTCACTGAAAGGTCATGGAGTCCAATTCATTTTATGTTGACTGAACATACATTGACAAAGCAGATGACTTTGAAAAAAATGGATGTGTGGTGTATTTTAAAATAATTGCTAGTGTAGCAGCCTGTACCACATGTTTATTACATGGATGTGGATATATAATTGGATAAATTTTATCCCCCGAAGAAAATGTTCATATAGTAAACATAACATAAAATACAGGTGACAATTTTGCCCCACAATACAAAGATTATCTATAAAGACATTATATTTTAATTGATACATTTAAAAAGTGGATCTCAGACTTTTACTTTTAAATATAATCTGTTGATGTAGAAGTTTTCCATTGTTTGCTCAGATATTTTAAAGGCATTAGACCAAATTCAGTTCTTACTTCACCCAAACCACAGATGGAAAAATATATCACATATCCATCCTCAGTGGGCCACATTACCTCTTTAGAAGCCTATCACATCAGTAGATTTGAGAAGTAAAATGTATTAGGCAATGTCCACATTTAAAATAATGTCCAAAACTTTGGCATCACAAGACATGACTCTGAATCAAAGCTCCACCTCTTCTTAAGTTTATGTGATGGTAAAAAGAATTTCTTCTTAGAATCAACAGACATATTTTTGAAACCCAACAACTAGAATGTTTCTGAAGACTTGTTTCTTCAAAGTTTAAATGTGGAAAGTAATATCGGTATTATAAATAATGAAAAACAAATGAGACATATATGAAAACACCTGTCAAAGTATTTTTAAAGCGTCCACCACTTGATAATTGCCTTCCTGTCCATTAACTGGTAGAATGATCATGGGAAACACATTTAACTTCAGTAAGTCTCAATTTTGTTATCTGAAAAATAACGCAATTGGACTCTGTGGTATCTAATAGTCTATGATTCTTATGGGAGATAAAATTCTCCAAACACAAAGAATACAAATATGCACAAAATTTCTGTACAGACAATTGAATGACTATGTTATTTTTTTAACGCCAGAAGATGGTGACCTTCTAATCTCTGTTCATCTGGAATCCTATTTATCTTCACCCTTTTAAGATTAATTTACAATCAAGACCAGATGGCTCAAGGCCACCCATTTTCATATCCAGAGCTGATTATCTAATTATCAAAATCTTCAATAAAAATATCTTGATTGGATTTGCAAATGCTTGCAAAAAGTATGATTATGCACATGAAATATAAAGAACATGTGAAAATGATGTATGACTTTAAGATACACTTACAAAAAGCATTTATATTTAAATATCATCTAGTATAAAAAGATGCAGTTGAAATAATGACAATGTATTAAATTTGTGATAGCTTTGTCGCTTAATCTCTTTGACTTTGGTCAAGTGAGCTGACCTTGTTCAAGTGAGCTGACCTCTTGAAGTGTTCATTTCCTCATCTCTAAAATGAAGATTTTGGATTAAATGAGGTCCAAGGTCTTATCCAGTTCCAAATGTTACATTGTCTATAAATATGAATATGCAGATCTTAAAAATCATTCTCAAATGTGGAGAAAACTATTCTGTAATGTTCAGTTGAGAGTCTTCATGGACTATCCAGTTGTGTCAAGTCCCAGAAGATATAATATCTGCTTTCAGTGGAATTCAACTTTGTAGTTACATTCAGACCATGTGTGCTAGTCTGGAGATCAGCCAAGGTAAACTGTTACTACCTGAAGCCTAGTCTACCCTTTTTGGATTTGGTAATAAGACACAAACACTTTCCCTTTGTTCTGTCTCTTCTTCTTCTTCCGCACTTCAAGAATATATGGCTCAGTTTGCAATTAGGAGCAGTAGTTGCACTGGAAAACACTATTCTAACTAAAGAAGAGAAAGAATATGAACATTAATGTGGCTGCTATGTGCCAGGCAAGGTTTAGAAAGTATAGTGCTTATGACGACATATTGTTATTACAAACTCATTATTAAACATTATTAATCACTGCAACAACTCTATAGGGAAATGATTACTGAGCTCCCATTATCACAGAAGAGGAAATGATGATTGGAAGTTCATAACTTGCAGAAGGTCACACA
This sequence comes from Camelus bactrianus, assembly GCF_048773025.1. Taxonomy (NCBI): domain Eukaryota; kingdom Metazoa; phylum Chordata; class Mammalia; order Artiodactyla; family Camelidae; genus Camelus; species Camelus bactrianus. Next base: position 90,506,843 of record NC_133543.1, read on the forward strand.
GCTAGTAAGCATTAGAAAAAGAACGTGAATCCCATCTGTCCAGGACCAGGCACACCACCGTTCTGTCTCAGAAATAAAGCTACGGCAAAAGTCATAAATTAAATTAGTGCCACAAAAATAAGAGTCATGGTCATCTCATTTAATTACTTAGAATTAAATGAAATGCTGTCAATTTCAAGTCAAATTAAAAAGAGTACAGAATATTTGCTAAGCACTCTTTCCTAAATTACAATATATGCATAAAATGAATCATTATATATCCTCCAGAGATTATGTTTTCTAAGACTATTTAATGATATGCTCTGGTATCAAAAACAAAACATTAAAAAACTGTATGCACTAATATATCTATCATGCATAGAAAAACATTGGGAAAATGCACCAAAAAGATACAAATTAATCAATGAACAAATATCAAATGCCTGTTTTGTTCCATGCACTGTGCTGGGTACAGAAAATATAGTGTAAACAAGACAGACATTGCTTCTGACCACATGGTACCTACAGTGTAGTTTGAGATGTCTGGGTAATGGTATTATAAATAATTTTCATTTGTTGGTTTTTCTTTCTTTGCCTTTTTCTCATTTTCTGAATAATCTATAGTAGAAATATATCTTTCATAATCAGGAAATACTATAAAATAAAGTTTTATCTTTCACAGTTGTGTACAGAGCACACATTGGTTTCTTTCTACTTTCTCTGGGTTATGCTACAGTTAGCAAAAGCTATATACATTTTTTTCATAAATTATTTTAGGGACTACACTATAATGTTATATAGATTTGTATTTATTTCATTGTGGTGAACAAAAATTATAGAAAACATAAAAATACTCGACATTAAAATATTTTTAAATGAATGTTTCTAAAAATTTCACATTTTCGTATTTGCTATAAATTATTGCAAAATAAACTTAATATCCACTAACTCCTCAACCTCTTGATTTACTCCCAATCTTAGCCTTAGACCTTTCTAATTTTCATCACCTTCATGCTTTTACTTGGGAGAAATTAAATTTACAGAGCTAGTCATTCTCAAACAGAGCACCAACTTTTTCTCAAAATATTTAATTATTCATTCAATCCATAAATTTTTGGGTGTTCTACAGCTTCTTATGTTCTCTTTATACTTCTCTTTCATTCGTAGCATAAAGCACATTAAAGATTTTTTAATGTATTGGACTCTTCTTATAGATCATAGGCTTCCTAAGATCAGAGTCAATTTATTTTTTAAAATATAATTGTTTCTAGAGAAACATGCTTTATTTTGCTTCTAAGAAGTTCAATTTCAAAGCCACATATGGACCGTATTTTATTTTTGAGTTAGCAGTTTTGCAATGATACCTCTCAGTACAAGAACTAGCTTAGATTCCAATGCTAAAATGCAATGACATTGGAATTTTTCCTCTAGTTACTGTAAATGCACATGGGTATGCAAATTTCTAATATGTACTTTATCATAAAGGTAAATATTTAAATGAATTAGTAAATAACTACCTTAGTTAAGTGACCTTTTTATTTAGGATTTATATGCTGCTTGCTTTAACCATTAAATGTATTTCAAATTCATTTTTATAAATTACTTATTTTTTATTATTTTTTAAATAAATGCAAGTGCATATTTTAAAAAGTCAAGTAGTACTACATGGATTATAATGAAAAATAGCAGTCTTCAGCTCAGCTCTTGAATCTTTTTCAACAGAGGCAACAAATTCAGCTCTCCTAGCTGTTTTTCTTCCTTGTATTACTTTTCTATTTCTTAATGCATTTTTACTGCCATTCCTTGAGCTGTTAATTTAAAAAGTTATCCATTGACTTCTCATGCTACAAAATGCAGATTTAACACTCAGCCTATCCATGACTCTATTTCTTCTTTTCATCTTCCTCATATTTTACATCATAATATTTTTGTTAAATGAAAATTGTATTATTCTTTATATCACTATGTGACTATTGATCACTGCTGAGCCAGACAGTATAATAGAGCTGTATTTCCTGTTTAGTGGCACGGTTTGTTCTGTTGGGAACTAGTAATTGTGTCATTTATAAAAAAAAATACTGGTCAGTTTTGTTTATGTACCTATCACTAATTTTTCCCAAACTCTTAAATTTTAAAACCTCTCTTAATATTATTTCTCATGTGATCAAACCCATCCAGTAGTATTATAAAGTCTTTTTGTTTTGCTTTGTTTTCTGGAGCTTTCCTTTCTGGAATTCTCTGACATCCTTCCCCAGTTGTAAATGATTACTCTCAAGGTTTGGTGCAAAACTACTCTTCTGGCATTTCATTTACCATCTCTTCTGTGTTTAATCCTATTTCCACATCTCATTTTGTTCTTCTTTCTTAATAATATATGACATATATATATGTGTTTGTGTATATGTATGTGTGTGTGTATATACATATATATATAAATGTTAAAATGTATTCTTCAGTCCCTTTCTAAAAATGTTTTTAAATATTGGAGAAAATACTTTCCATGTATTTGTTTTTAAGGCCTTGAATATCTGATATATCTTACTCTACTCACTCACTATATTGGCATTTTGGCTGGGTGTAGAATTATAAACTGAATATCACTTAAAACATGAAGGCAATGTTCTACTTCTAGCTTCTAGTGCTGTGATTATGAAGAGTCAAGGCTCTTCTCATCCTCAGTCTTCTGTATATAATCATCCTTACCCACCCCTCTACCTAGAAGTTTTATGATTCTTATCATCAGTGTCCTGAAAGAATACAGTGATGTATTTTACTTCCAATCTTTTTCATTCACTGTGCTGTATGCCCAGTGAGTCCTTTCAATTCAGAGACTTGTAACCTTCCATTCTTGAGAATTGTCTTGTATTATTTTTAAAATAATTTTTAAGTAACTTCTCCCTCCCCACTCCCATTTAATTTTTTTCCTCTAAAATTACCCTTGTTTAGATATTGGACACCCAAATGAAAATTCTAATTTTCTTTTTTCTTTTCTTTTCTTTCTTTCACTTAAAATATCTTCCTCTACCTTCTTTGGGATTTATTTTTCTCTTCCAAGTATCATACCAACTTCTTTGTTTAATTGCCTGCAAATATTATTTTTTAATTTCTAAGAGTTCTTCCTTGTTTATGTGCTCACTTATGGTAGCATCTTTTACTTGTTTTATTGATGCAGTATCTTCTCTTCACTCTCTGAGAATGGTCAGTGCAGTTGGGGTTGCTTGTCACTGGAAGTTTCCTTTTGATTCTTGCTGACTTGCTGATCCTTGTTGACTCTGATACTTCTGTGGTCCTTTTGTCTGTTCTGATCTCGGCCTTTTGTGTTGGAGGTTTCTCTTAAGTGGTTGTTAAGGCACCGAAAAACTGAGTACAAACTCTGAGAACAGGAAGGGTTTTCAGGTATAAAGGGGCCTGGCTGTTTCATTATGAGATCCCTGAATAAGCATCTACTTATTTTTTCCTCAAGAGCTCTTGGAGCTTCTTCAGAAACATAAGTCTGGTTTCTTGAGATTGAGCAGCAAAAGGAAGTTATAGTTCTCACTATTTGGCGTGCTTTTCAAAACATTGTGCTATGAGAATCTCTGTAAAGCAAAATGATTCTGTTTGTGGTCAAGTAAGTGTAGAAGATATAGAATTCTAGATCCCTCCTCTTCTATACACTGGTCTATGAAAGGCTACTTACTGTCACTTAATTTAGTGTATTCAAAAGTTATTTGACTCAAGTACATTTTATCCTTTCTTCTCCCTCCCCCAGCTTTTTCTTATTAGAGAGGAAGGAAAGAGAGAGATAGGAGATTATATACCTTGCTGATTTTAAACCAGATTTATCTAAAATATGATCATTTCAAAATATAATCAACACAAAAATTATGAACAAGATAGTAAGCTCTTTTTTTGTACTAAGAATATGTTATACTTCTATCATTTCTTAATGTGGACTAGCCACATTCCAAGTTCTCAATAGCTGCATATAGCCAGTGGTTACCATATTAGAAAGCAAATATCTAAATCAAAGATTTTGACCTACTAGCTTAATATTCTCTTCAAGGTGATATTTGTTCATTGGGGAGAATTAGTCTTGCTTTGCTTTATAGCTAAAAAATTTTAAGTAATGGACTTAACACGACCAATTCCAGATTTCTAAATTTCTAGATATTCTTGAAAAAAGTATTTGGCAATACTGGCATGCACTCCCATTGGGTAGCCCATGATCAATCTGGCTGTTCCTGGCCTGTTGGTCCCACTCATTTACAGACCATTTCACTCATTGATATTATTTGCCTGGCCTGATTCGAGTGATTTGAGTTTACAGCTGGCCTGGAATGATTTGAATTTTTTGTTCCTAATCTAGGCCTACTCCTTTTTCTTACAGATGCAAAAACTGAGACCCAGAGAAGTGGTCATTTGTCATTAAAACTACAGATGGTGACAGAGCTAGCACTAAAACCCGGGTACATGATAACACTTTCTCAGGACACCATACTATCTGGGGGGCTCAAACTTAAGTCTTTTCTACTATAATAAATCTATTTCCCCTTTATTCCTCCATGAGCATCGAGAACAACTGCCTCAGCCTTTCCTCTAAAAACAACTCACATACTCATAGATGCTCAGAACCTGGCTAATCTTATCTCCTCTTTCTGATAAAACCAACGTTACTTTTAGAACAGATGAAAGAAGGGAATTGTTTCTGAACTTTTAAAATTTCTGTGGCTCTTTGCTGGCCCTGGTATGATTCATTTAGAATTAAATCTTTTTTATAAAAAGTAAGTGTTTATCATGTAGCAGAGACTCTTTAATAGCAGAATAACTAAAACAGAACATGGAGAAATTACTCTGCTTGTCATTCTCCTAAACTAATATCAGATTGGCATTAAAAATGTTAATAATTTTATATATGAATCTGGACCCCAAAGAGAACATATTATAATCTCATTGATATAAAATTTCAAGAACATGCAGAACTAACTGATGTCAATGAAAGTTAGAACAGTGACTACAGTCTAGAGAGGGAGAGGTTCATTAATCTGGAAAGGGCATAAGGAACCTTCTGGATTATTGGATGTGATAGATATTTGATGTGAATGGTGATTACACAGGTGTATAGACGCAAAAATTTACCACTTGAGATTACTCCAGTGTCACATTTTATTGTACGTATGTTACACCTCCATTTAAAAGAAGAAGAAAACAATTGCTTCTCTTATTGATTCTTTGGTTTGTTCACTTGTTTTAATACCCAACTGAGATGTCTAGAGCTTTAACCTATCAGAGTGGAGTCAGGTAAGTGAAGTAATAAGCAATGGAGCTAAGAGAGTCCAAAGACCTGGTTAAATTGAAGAGAAGCATGAAGACGGACTCAGGGTTGCCTGCACAGTAATGTCAGTTACTCCGCTAAAGAAGTAATGCACCACAATCAGACTTTGTATCGGCTTAAACATGCAATCATCCAGTTTGGGAGATTTTAAAATCAGAGTTTTGCATCTGTTTGTGCCCCAGGACATGCTGACAGTGACTGATGCCAGGAAGCCTAATGTGTGACGAATATAGGCAAATTGCATTTTTTTCCAGTTCATTTATTTTGTTTAAATTGTGTTAAGTACTTAAATAATTAGCTTAAACATGCGCAGAGCCAAACAAAAGTAAAAAACATCACGAAGGAAAGGAGAAAATATGTTTGCCTTTACTGTTAAGCCAGCAGTGTACTGCATGGAATTTAGCATAATTGACCGTCGTAATTGCTTGTTCTGGAAGGAAGGAGAACCATGCTCTCCTTCCTCTGCCACCACAAATACCAAGCAGTCGCTGGAATGTCTCTTGTGGTGTATTTGTGGCTTTATATCGTGTCACTTCTACTAGAATCATAATCATTAATTGCTTAAAAGTTCATTCAGTTTAAAATACTTTCCACCAAAATCCACTCTCAAATAAATTCTTGGAATAAAATGGGAAATAGTCAGGGATTCTTCAAGTGTGGCATTGAAAAAGCAAACTTTAAATGTTTCATATCTTGTTATAAATTGTGCCTATTTCAAATGCAACTTACACACGGGAATTGTTCTTCACTTAGGAACACAAAATTACTTATCCCTCAATCCCATACCATTTTGTTCATGTTGGTGCACAGTCCTTCAAATGATTTTTTAAAAAAAGATGTCAAAACAGAAAGGCCTCACAGCCTTTGGCAGCTAATCCAGAAGCTTCCTTAAAACAAACCTGTGGGGGATAGATTCCAGTAGGAAATTGCTTTCAAGCAATAATTTTCTTTCTGATGGTGTTTCAACAATGCAGAGGTGGCCAATTTTTCAAGTTATATGGAGATCAAAAAAAGGGAAACCTTTTTAGATAAATTTCACTCTTTACATCCAAGTCTTTAAATATTAAAAAAAATGATTTCTTTATTCCCATGGGAAGCATAAATTGTTACCCTGTGATATAGGAAAAGGAATAATAGAAAAGCTCATTCCCCATCCCCCTGGCAATGGATCTCCTAGTATTGAGAAACTGTTTATATAAATGGAATATTTGCTTTTCAAGCTTTATTTACAGATTTTGCCAGATGAGCATTATACCCCGTGAACTATAATTATGGATTTCCAGCTGTTACCAGAAATCTTGGTATGCACAGCCTTGGAAGCCTGAAGCATGTTTAAGACTCAACTCCTGGTAAGCCTAAAATAATATCAGCTATTAACAACTGGTAAACCCACTGAGAAATGGCTGTTGGTTCACGAAGACCATAGAATTACAGGGTGAATGTGCTCTTAATAAGTCGTCCCGTTTTTTCCTCCACTTCAGGCTTGAGTCAATTCTACTTAAATGACTCTAAATAGAGAGACATTCTGTAGTTTAAAGACCAACCGCTACAGTAATTCAACAGCCCTGTCTAGGAATGTATTAGGATGTTTCACCACCCTTCTTTTCAGAATATTTTTCCTTATTTGTAATCAAAAGCCCTCTAACTGCCATTGAAAGTTGAGCTCAGTCTGTGATTTTTCTTCTTTGTAAGGAAATGGAACAGTTTCAGGTCTTGTTTTTCATGGTCTGGAACACCAACCTCTAAGATAGAGAAAGCGTTAGAGGGTCAGGAAGCTCAGCCCGGGTTGCCCACCCGCCTTTGCCACCACTGCCACCCTCCGTACCCCACAACACACACACGCAGTCGCTTCCCTCGTCAGTCTTTCCCTGGGTGTGCCTACATGACTTTCTACCCCAAATACAATTGAATGATAGCGTTTTGATTCCTAGGTTAGGGGGAAAAAAGACTAATAAGAGTCGAACTAAAATTGTAAAATCATCTGGGCAGTTGACAACACTGTCTCTTTGATGTTCTATCCCAGGGACCATCCGTTGGTGAAGTGTCAGGGTCAGGGACCAAATCAGGGAGGAGCCCAGATTTAAGGACAGAGGCCCAGGGAGCCCTGAGACAGAGCCAAGTCCTCCGAGCTGGCCGGAAAGCAGAAGGAGACCACGGCCAAGGTGAACGTAACCCTGTGCCTAAGAGTGACATGCTGGAGCTGCTTAATTACTGCCTCTTGCTTCAGAACAGGATTGGTGTTCAGACCAAAGGGACCAAGTTTGTCGGTACAAATGCCGTCACTACCACACAAACAGGGAGGGGAGGGCCAGTCTAGAAAAAACAGGCCAGAACTGACATACTGTCTCTATTTACTATGTAACAGAAACATGAAATATCCAATGAGATTGTTGTATAAACTATGGCAACTCAATGGCGTATCATGTAGTCATTCAGCTGTGTGACTATAACTAACTAGCAGCATGAACACATTTTATGATATTAAATATGTTCTTTCTCTAGGGCTTCCATAACGAATAACAGAGACGTGGGGGTTTGAACTGTATAAATTTATTTTCTGAAGTTCTGGAGGCTAGAGGTCTGAGATCGAGGTGTTGACAGATTTGGTTTCTCCTGAGCTCGCTTCTCCTTGGTTGTGGATGGTCACCCTCTGGCCGTGTCCTCACATGGTCTTCTCTGTACACATGCCCTTTGTGTTTCTTTGTGTGTAAAAATATTCTTTTCTTGTAAGGATATCAGTCAGATTGGATTAAGACCACCTTCACAACCTCGTTTTAAATTAATTTCTTCTTTAAAAGGCCTATTTCTAAATACAGTCATATTCTGAGGTACTGTCGGTTAGGGCCTCAGCATATGAATGTTGGGAGGACATAACTCAACCCATAGCATAAGCAAAAGCAAACAGAAAGGAGAAAATGAAAAATCAGTTAAAATGGTGTGAAAGCACGCATCCACCAGCTATAAGACTTTTTGTATATTACCTCTTTCAAATGTCACAAGAACACCAGCCACTATTTCAAAAGAAGAAAACAAAGACTCAATTTATCTTCTCCTCTTCGAAGAGTTGCCAGAGGACCCACAGTGAATAGATATAGAAACTGGAACTTAAAGCCAGGCATGTATAATATGAAAATTCATATTCTTTCTATGGTGCTAGATTGGCTGTCATGCTGATGGGCTTGTGATAAGTTAAAACAGAGTTAGCTGTTTTTCTTCTAAAATGATTGTTGTTATAGGATTATTTTACAATGAGTAAAAGAGGAAGAAGTAAACAGACACAGCTGAAAATTTAAAATATGCCAAGACACTTTTCTAGGTGTCAGGGGGGTCATGGTGGATGGATAAAAAGGATAAGACACAATCCTATTTCTTAAGGAGAAGGGAAATTTATGTGTGCAAATGCATTTACAGCTGCAGTTAAGAAAGCTAAGGTGACCACATAAAGGTTCTGAGAACAGAGAAGTTAATTTGCTGATTTATATTACGCTTATAACTAAATTTTTGTGAAGTCACTCAAAATTTCTACGTCTTATGTATCAGTATGCATTCACTGATTTAATTGTATTTCTTTTGAATCTACCACATTTCAGATGTGGGTATATGGCCATGAAAAAAATTAAATATGGTTGCTCCTGGCTTCCAACTGAAGAGTGTTTTCCAATGTATAGTCCTGAGATTATAATGCTTAGCAATGACCCAGAATGCTTGTTTACAAACACAGATTTCTGGAATTTATTCCAGACCCACTGAATCAGATTTTCTGAAGGTTGGGCTTGGAATCTCTATTTTTAAGAGCTCACCATCTAAGATGTGTGATCCACTGGCCACCAGGGAGATTCAATAAATGGGATGGGCCCTGTAGTAGTTTACCAAATACCCCCAAATTCTGCAACCTAAAAAAACAAACATTTATTATCTCATAGTTCCTACAGGTCAAGTATCTGGGCACAGTTTACCTTGGCACCTCTGCCTCAAAGTTACTCACAAAACTGCAGGGCTACAGTCCCATCCAAAGGTTTGGCAGAAAGGCAGTCAGCTCCGAAGCATACTCACACATTTGTTGGGGATTCAGTGCCTCATGAGTTGTGGGACCAAGGGCCTCGGTTCCTTCCCAGCTGTTGGGCTGGAAGCCCCTTAATTTCTTGACATAGAAAGGGCAATTCATGACTTGGCAACTGTGAGCAAGCCAGAGAAGACAAGCAAGACAGAAACCAGAGTCTGCGTGTAACCTAATAGTAGAAATGTCATCCCACCCATCACCAGGTCCCGCCCACATTCAAGGGGAGAAACTCCACAAGGGCAAGAAACCAGAATGTGAGGATGACTGAGAGCCATCTTAGAGGATGCCACCTCAAGTCCCTTACCTCCTTCAACTTTGGAGGCTCAGCAAAGAGCACGTAAACTCAGACCCGAAGGATGTGTAGCTGGACAAACTGGGAAGAAAAGGAGAGGCAAAGGATGAGTCCAGAGGATGAAAAATGCACTATAAAAGCCCAGACTTCAGTGCATTCAGGGAAATCTGTTTGTCACTTACAGATCCTGGACATGTCCAGAAGCATATTGTTTGTGTTTATTACTGAGGACTCGAGGGAAAAAAAAAAAATCTCATCTCTTCAAAATCAAAGTCTAAGGGGTTTTTTTAAAAAATAAATATGACTCCAAATCTACCAAAATCTTTCATGAAACCAAAACCTGCTCAGTTTCTGTTATTAATAAAAACTAAAACTCAAACCTGAAAATATTTTTTAAAATGTATTAGTAGAATTGAACTGGGTAGTTTTCTTTTCGTCTTTGTTGGGACAGAAGCTTTTCACTCACAGTGAGTCCTGCCCTCTTTGCCCCATGTCAGCCTTGATTCTCTGTTGTGCAAGCATGGCCCAGGGGTAGGCCACAAATTTAAAAAAAAAAAAAAAAAAAATTACTGGATATTCAGATTCTCTGTTGCTGACTTCTTTACAGAAGTGTAAAGAGTTCTTGCTTTTCTTTTACCCTAGTCTAAGTGGCAGGGTGGATTGGAATAAATTCATTGGGATTTTTCAGTCTGTATCATATAACCCCAAAATCAAAGGAGGCGTGGAGGGGGTAGGGGACGGTGGTGTCCTGAGAAAGTCTCTGACCTCAGCATCTGGGAGTCTGGGTTTTTCTGGTCTTGGTTCAGCCACTAACTTGATGAGTAAGCATGGGTAATTCAATTAAGTTTGCAAGGCCTGTTTTCCAACCCAGTAAATAAAGTGTTTGAGAGAGACCAGTAGTTATCAAAGTGTGGTCCCTGGACCAGTTGCATTAACATCAGCTGGTGACTTATTAGAAATGCAAATTTGGGATCCTACTCTAGACCTATTGGGTCAGAAAATGGGAGGTGGGGGAGGTGGGGGGGTTCACTATTTTTACAAATGATCCAGTTCATTCTAACACAGGCACACATTTGAGAACTGCTGAGCAAGACCATCCCAGGTCTTTTTCAGCCTGAAATGTACAGGATTCAATAACTTCTAAGGGGTAGCCAAAAAAGGGTATTGTTTTCCAATAAAATGAAATTATAGTTCTTTTGGGGGTTACCCAAATAAAGCAGAAGCTATCACATATTCACTGGGAGAGACAGCACGGTGCAGAGTATTATTATTATTTAAACCCCTGTAGTGTGTAGACAAGTACAACTAGTGCTGGGTAGATTCAACACTTGGATCCAAGGTCATAAAACCGATGGCTGGAAAAGCCAGAACCAATACCCAAGAATCCTGACTCCTGGTTTAAAGTGCTTTCCTCTCTACAGACTATTACTACCCTTGTTCCAATATGTTTGGATTTGGTTACGACATTCTGTCCACATACGTTCCCTAGAAGCAGAAGCCAACCATTATCTATAAATATTTTGACTCAATTTTACCTCTAATATCAATGGGATTTTTTTCAAAGGACAGATCAATATAGAACACAAAGAGGAGTATCTCCAGAAACAGAGATATATGTGGGTTCCAATGAATTAGGATTTTTTTGACTCCTAAGCGTGGTAATTCCATTTTGGCTGGGTACCCATAACTAAACTTTCCTAAAGTTTTCATTCAAATTTTCATCTATAAAATTGCTGGTGTCATTAAAATAAGGGGAAACAGGCATCAAGTGTTCAGTAATTAGTATCAGATCTTTGATGGTACTTGAAAAACATCTTCCTCTCGAAAGCTGTCATAGGTAGTAATGGCTCATGGTCTAATTTGCTTCTAAATTTTATCAATGAGTATTAATAGTATTATTAGATAAGTGTAATAAACAGAACTCTATTTTGCAAGGCTGAGGAAATCCCAGGCCAAAATAGATTTTCTAACCTCTTCCATAAATTGAAAAGGATATTAATTAGATGCTCATGGCTACTTGTGCTCATTTGAAACCCCATAACCTTTGTTATAAAGGCTCAAGCTGTTAACCTCAGTGCCCTGCCAAATTCCGGCTTTAGTAATTCAATTCTCTCTACCTAAATCTCCTTATAATTTAAAGTAAGTAAATGATTCTCCATTTCCTCTTCTAAATTAATTTTATAGCTTTATAGTTTGTTCCATCACCTCTTTCTCTCTCCCCCCCTCTCTCTTTCTCTCAAGAGTTAATGATTGCTACTCTATACCTCCTCTTAACTCTATAGATTCATTTCTATACCATTTCTTAATCTGAAATTAGAAAAAAATCATAAATAGAAATTCACAGAGCCTAATATGGCCCTAGCTGTATGAAATCTTGAAACATCATTTGTAGGAGAGAAATACTTGACAATGCCATTGATTTATCTTAAAATTTTTCTTTAAAATTCACTTTCAGTGACTCATCTTTAATTTCTTCTGTTTTAAAATGTGGTTTTCTTCTCATCTGAGTCTTCTTCTCTCTCTCTTCCTGGATCGTGGCTTAGACATCTCTTTAGGAACCTGTTGGAGGATGTTATGAGAAGACATTGCTGGTCTTGGAGTTACCATGCCACCAAGAGAGAGGAGCCTCTGCATTATTCTCTGCAAGAAAAGACAGAGGCAGCGAGGATTACAAAGCAGGTCACTTGGTTCTCATCTTGGCTCCTAGTTCTGGTAGTGATGGGTGCAGGCCCTGGCCTAAATCATTCATGTTCCCTGCCTTTGATTTCTTCATCTTTAAAGAGGAAATAATTGCTCTAATTCTTTTGAGCTCTGACATTTCATTAATTTCATCCATTTGACCCAGAAGCAATCTGGTTCAGAAGTTTGTTCAGGAAGCTTCAAGGGCTTCTTTGAAGACAGCGGAACTTAGAAAACAGTGTAACTGCCAATTCTAAGGCCTCCATCTCCGTCTTAAACATCACAACTTCCATCGCACCTCTACCTCCATCTTTATTTCATATATGGAGATTCCAGGTAAGATTCACTTGGAGTGGGGTGGTGAGAGTTCTAATGCTAGCAATTCTTTTTAAAAACCTCATGCTATGGAATAGAATAAAGCTGAGTAGAACAGAATAGTATACTGTAACGTAGTATAGGAGTCATTCACATCATGATCTTCCTTTAGAGTCAAGGTCCTCATTATCTTTACTACACTACAAAAAGTTTTAAATTGTCATATATTCAAGATCAGGGGTTGGCAAACTTTTTCTGTAAAGAGCCAGATACTAAGCATTTTCAGCACCACAGTCTACAGCCTTGGTTTTTGTCAAAGCTAGTCTGCTGTGGTTTCATGAAAGCAGCCATTGATAATAACCTAGATCAAGCATGGCGGGAGGGATGTGACCTGTGGTCTGTAGTTTACTGACTTCTAACCGTGATGAAAGAATTCACCTTTTAAGATGTTGAGATATGGCTGCTTAGTAGGAAAAATTATTTTAAGATGTAATGAAGATTTTAGAATTTTTTAAAAATGGCTATAGAAATGATTGACTTATATTATTTTTTCCTTAAAAGTGAATAAGTAAAATTTAAAAAAATGTATATTTTATCCTCTATGCTCATTCTTACTTCCATTTCCCACAACACACTTTAAAAAAAAAAACAACTCTGGGATGGATTAAAATAATGTTGATTGTTTTATATATATATATATATATATATATATATATATATTTAACTTTATGGTTGTTTCACTTTTCAGTAATAACCTGCCATTGAATAGCTCACATTAATGTATCAAAAGACAAACTCTACAAGTATTTGCTACCACAGAATTATGGGTCATAAATAGTTTCATTATGTTTAACATATCCCTTGACGATCCTTTATTTTCTGTATTTTCTTTAGTATCTAGGAAAATCTATGGCCTCCCATGGGATAAAATGCATTTTTAACTGCTGAGAAGACACAAAGACAACATTTGTATTTGCCACAGAATATATTATTTTTTGTCAATTCATTTTTTAGCAACTAGGTCAAGTTTTTTCAACATATGTATTTTGCAATCTGTTTTGATGATTATGTGGGGTTGTGACTTCTACCTGGGTTGGTATCCAAAAGACCTGTCTAAATGATACAACTTCTTGATAGAATATCTGTGCCCTTAAAAAAATACACTATAGTGTACATGGCAGACATTCAATAAATATACATTAATTTAACAGAAGATAGATTTCCCAAGAGCATTATAAAATTAATCCTGAGCAGGTCACAGCCAAAGCAAAGTCCTGATAACTTCATATTGCAATCAAGTGTCTTAGCAAGTTTTTATTATTCAACTAAAGATTTAAATATATAAGAAAGAAGAGACTAAAGCTATCAATAAAGCAAACAATCGTATAAGATTTTCCTATTTCAATGTAATTGTGATAATAAAAAAAATGAAAAATGGAACAGTGGTCTTTACAGTGTTTAGTCTTCCTAAGTTGGTTGGCTGATCCAGTGGCCACAAATTGGGTGAAAATGGGAAACATAATTAAAACTATTTAAATCTCTCTGACCACTTGTCAGCTGGAGGAAAACCATAAGGTTAGGCTATCAAAACAGTAGCCATTCCATGACCCCAGTCCAGTGACTCTCTGGAGTTTAAGGAAGCTTTCGAGTGGCATGGGGGTGTTAATCCACGAAGGCAACTAATTTCACTTCTCAGCTTGAACCTGAAATGAGGATTTTGTGAGTAGAACAGAAACTACAAATCCATCTCACACATGAAGAGGCTACTTACTTGGAAGCCAGAGGAGAGTTCATGTTTCCTACCCCTCCCTTGGACTCCATGTGCTTACAAGACAGAGGCCACCAGCTCCAACAGTGCCTGTCCCTGGCGGCCACTTCTCCCATCAGGAGTGAGCTCTCTTCTCCCTCCCCTGGAATCTGGGCTGGCCTCGTGACTCACTCTGGCCACGAGAATGAGGAGCAGGTGACACAGGGCCAGCTGAGCCTTCAGGAGGCCTGGTGGCTTCTGCTTCTACCCTCCGTGAGCTCTGAGCCCCTCTGTAAAGGGGCTCAGTTACCCTGCCAGAGACATCACCTAGAGGAGGGGAGGTCTCGGCCTTCCAGCGGCCCCCAGCAGAGCCCCAAGCACTCTGGGTAGGCTGTCTTGGACTTTCCAGCCCCAGGTATGCCCCCAGCTGAATGCAGCCAAGAGCATAACCTCAGCTATTGCTACGAGTTGCAGCAGAGAGGCCCAACTGAACCCAGGTAACAGAGAATTGTGGGGAATACCGAAAAATAAATCAGTAAGTTGTGGCATGGTCTGTTACACTGTAATAGGGAACAGAAAAACCACCACTCTTTCAATTTTGGAGCTTACAGTTTGGTGTCTGTCTCTGTATTATTCCTAAAACCAATCTGCTGTCTTACCCCAAATACATTTTGTTGAAGCTTCGTTTATTTTTCTACCTCATGACTGAATTTCTTAATTCATACTCGCGTTCTTGCATGTGCAGACACACACACACACACACACACCAAACACACACACACAACACACACACAACACACACACACACACCAAACACACACACACCAAACACACACACACCAAACACACACACACAACACACACACAACACACACACAACACACACACACACAACACACACACACACAACACACACACACAGTGCTTAGAATCAGCCAGAATCCATATGTACTCTCCAATGCTGTTTTTCTTCTCTCATTTGCTCTCTTCGAGGTATCAGTTTAGTGTCAATGTTAACTTCTCTTTTGATTATTTTAATATTGTTTATAGTGTACGCCAGTGAATTCTGCTATTGCTCCAACAAATCTTTACCCCTAAGCAATTAGCAGTAACATGAATTCCCCAGGAAAAAAAAAAAAAAAAAGAGCTGCTATGTTTGTGTGTGTGTGTGTGTGTGTGTGTGTGCACAGTCAGTGTAAATGTGTGTGGTTTTTAACCTTCCATCTACTATAATTAAACTTGTTCATGCTTGTTGTAATCTTGTGATTTGAAAGGCTTAAAATAAAATTCAGCTGGCTCAATCCCCAGAATGTCTAAACTTTTCCCAGCTCCAAGAAGAATGAATTTTACACCCTCTGTACACATCTGTCCCCCATACCCAGGCAGTTAACTCCCCCACCCTCACCCTGCCATTAATCCCTTAGGTTTCTTCTTGCCAAAGATATTCTGCTGTTTGATAGAACACTAATCTCCAAGAATCTCAAAGTATCAGCTTACCTGTGAACGCCCAGAAACTGTCTCCATCCTTAGCCTCATCCCCTTTTATGTTTTCTTCGTCTTTGAACAAATGCCTTGCTTTCTGTCTGAGAATGAAGCTTACCTTCTGTTGTGGTTAGGATGGATACTGACCTGAAGGCACACTGTTCCCTCATCACTAAAAGAAGCAAGATCAACATTCACAATCACTCAGTGACAAATGTCAGTCAGTAGAAGAGCAGGTCACCCATGGGCAGGAAACTCCATTAAGCTCAGCAAGGAATCCTTTGTCAAATTAACCTGGACGGTTTTTGCCAAACGAAAATAAGTCTTGGAGGAAAAAATAAGAAAATAAAGAAAATAAAAGGCAGAAGTGAGCAGGTGAAATGTAACAGGGGAAAAGTTCTCATTCAGTATTAATCTCCTGTCATGGTTCTACACATCTGTAACAGGAGAGAAGGGAGAATACAAAGAGAAAGTGCAAGAATATGAAAACAAATATAGGTATGTGTATGTATGATTGAAACATTATGCTGTACATGAGAAATTGACACATTGTAACTGACATATTGCAACTGACTGTATACCTCAATAAAAAATAATTTTTAAAAAAAGAGAAAATGCAAATGGACTTAGGAGTCCAATTCAGGGTAGTTTATTACCAGGAGAGAGGCTGAGCTGTGAAAATGAAAAACTCAGCCCCTCAGCGAATGAAGGAGCTAAAGCTGCAGGGCTCCTTCAGTGGGAGAAGGCAGTGGATTTAGTGGGATCCCACGATGCACAGCTGGTGGATCTGCTCCTGCTGTACATAGCACAAGCCCAGTCTTCAGTTATAACGAGTGGCAAGGTTCTCATGCTTCAACCTAAATGACAATTGTGCAGAGCCTTGTCTTTTGCCAGAAGGACGTTTCTGACATTCCCTAATCTTAGTACAACTTCAGGCCCTGGTGATGTGAGGATTAAGGGTGACGTGAGAATGGTCGGCTTCTCCCTCCTCCCAGTCACAGCAATGCCTGTACCATCCTTCCCACCTCTGTGCCGCCCAGCCCTGCTGCAAGCCCTGGGGTTTACTCCAATCGAGACCAAGATTATATTTGAAACATTTACTAAGGCATCTCAGAAAACGCCAGGATCTAGCAACAATGTGCAACAGCTTTGCCATGTTTGCTAGACTATTGGTGATCAGTCCACCCCATGGCTCCTTCCAGTCTCTGTAGGACTGATGAGGAGGCAGGAAAAAGGAAGGGCAACTTACCTGGAAATTCATCATCCGTTCATGCTAGTGCTATATACACTGGTGAAGTGACTTTGCAGAAACACAGCCTTGCCTGAGGTCCCAGGATGCCACCAACTTTGTAGGTGGGAACAGTCTGCCTGTTATGGGGCATGTGCTGACAGGAAAACTCTGCTTTCTAATGCTTTACGTCGAATGAGAAAAACCCGGAAAGAAGGAAAAGACAGAGATGCACAAAAAAGGAGGTGTGGGCGGGGACAGACTGTTTTTGAAATGGAAATTATACCGAGTTTAAGATGCATTCAAGATTGCTCTTTCCCCTTCTTAGCTCCAAGTGATTGTGGCGAGACCACACCCAGACTACTGCGTTGCCTGCGTCTTGGGTACCTGAGTACCCCCAAACTTGGACTGAGTTCAAAGGAGATGATTAAAGGAATGAGGGGATTGGAAGTGATTGACTGACGAGAAAAGATGAAAGGAGTCAAATCAAGGAAACTGAGTAAGCAATAGCCGAGGGGCAAAATGATAAAAGGCTCCAAACACCTAGAGGGGCACGCACCAAATAAACGGTATAAATTAACAGAGGAAAGTTTTGGCTAAGAATTAGAAAAATCTCCTGAGAGAAAGCGTTCAATTAGCCAGCTGATCACGAGGGAATGAAAGTGGAGGCTGGACCAGGAGGGACTTTTTACAAGCAGGCGGAATCTGTTTCCAGAAAGCATCTGGTAATGAATGCTTCGACGCTTGGACGGCTTCATGACCTGGACAACCTCTCAGAACAAAAATCTGATCATCAAGACTAGTTAAGTTACAAATAATGTTAATTTTATTAATGTGCACCCTCTTCACCGAGGTAACTGGTTCTTATGGAGGCAGGGCTGTGAAAACCTTCAGAAATCATAGACTCAAAAAAAAAAAAAAAAAAAAGCCAGGTTTAATGTCTAACAATTTACCACAAATTACAAGATGGAAATTAAAGGCATTGCATCTTAGTGAACCTAATGAGGTGAGCAACAACTGCAAAGACTTCTAATGAAAAGTGAAAATAATTGAAAAAAGGCATTTCTTGTAAAGGCGGGCTCCAGTAATGAGAACCAAGGCTGCTTTGAAGCTTTCATGCAATTCATCCTGATGACCTAAAAGGATCCCTTTTGCTTGAGGAAGTCATTTTTTCACTTGTCCTCCTAAAATTCCTGGTGTGACCTTGCTGATAAAAATGGGCTAGCTTTCCAAAGAAATTCTCCCCTATTTAGAATCTTACAACAAAGGTTATAGAAATCTGACTTACAATTTGCATAATCATTAGCCAAATAACTGGCAACGTTAATTCCTTCTCTTAATTTAAGTGTTGGATCAAATGGCTCTTTAAGGTGATTTTTTTCCCCTTTATTTTTAGGAAAGGTTGAGTTCTTAAAGAGTTAACGTGGAAACCAGTGAACTAAAATAATCTAACGACTTTGGAGTGCAAGATCCTATGTTTACCTGTACGCCTATAGCCTCTTCTTCCCATATATGGGTAGATTACAGACAAACTGGAACTTTTTTGATAGACTGTTTGTTAGTTTTTGTCCTACTTGAGCCCCAATTCTCTGATAAACTGAACAAGTCTCCTTGTGATAAGCTTTGCCCTTTGCCCCCATTTAACTGTGCACACCCCAATTTGCTCAGCGGTAAATTTTATAAGGGTCCTCTACCAGAATTAATAATCCTGAACCAGTTTTAATTTGAATTTGCCAAGTCCTGTGCTGCAATAAACACCCCCAAGACTTCTCCCAGAAGCATTTAATAATTGGTTTCATCGTGCTGGCAGACACAGGTATGGTTAATTTGGAGACTGGCCATTCCCTCCTGTGGCCAACCCCTTCCTCCCCAATAACTGGTAAACCGACCACCAAACAAACGTCTGGACGGAAATACATTCTTCTGTTGCATGTGCGAATGTTATTATTATTATTTCTTTTTATTCTCCAGTCATCACCTTTGATGTTCTCCTGCCCTTCTCTTTCTTTATTTTTCCCCAAAGAAACTCGTAAACCCCACAGAGCTGAGCACACTTAGCTGAAGCATCTGCCGGAGAGCCGTGTCTATTTCTGCTCTCACCAGCAATTTCAGCTTCCTGCTTGCTGTGTGTGGGTCCATTTTATATCAATAGTGGCTCCATGCAGAGAACGAGATCTCAAAGTGAGGACAAGCATAAGAAACCATCCCCTAAATCGCTGTCATATAACATTGAAGTGGAAGAAAGCCTAAAGATCAGGAAAGAGTCCACAGGATCTGAGAGCCCAGTGGGATCAGATATATTGGAGAAAGTTTTCCAAGATCAAGTTCCCAAAGCGGCGATCACTCATCCCTCAGCGAGAAAGAGAAAGCCCATGTGTGCTCACCAGGGCCCGCTAAAGGGTCTAGAGTTACACAGAAACATCTCCTTGTACTTTTTTTTGTGCTTCTCCAGGGAGTATATTTTTATACAGTCCCCTCTTCTTATTACATAAAAATTCAGTATCTTATCAATGTATGACTTGCCATCTGTGCTTTGCCTAGAAGTAGTAGGAATAAACTAAGGTTTTGGGGGGGTTTTTTTCCCTTTTGAATCTCAAAGTTATATGCCAAATACCCTCACTTGTTTTTATTACCTTTAATTAGCTTAATAATCTTCACATTTCCTTGTTGAATAACTGCTAACTTAATTATGTTGCCATAATGCACTTTTAAATTACTGCTTTAAAAAATTCAGTGCTGATTTTCAGTTTCCGCTCACTGTATTAATTATCTATAAATATGTGTGAGATTTCCTTCAGCAGATTTTCACAATCTCTTTCTTATCCCTAAAGAGACACCTTAAAGTGCTACAACAATTCAAAGTTCAACATCCCTGTAATTTACTCAGCCTTATAATTGATATTTATAAGCTCAGCAAACCTGGAAGGGAAGAGAAATATTAGCCAGCCCAACTCAGGTTCGGAGACCTCTAATTTGGATGTAAGTGTCGAGATCTTGTTTGCCGAGACACACTGGCCCGCCCTCCTTTGTGCTCAGATATGTGCCTCTTGAGGCACACTTTCTCCTTTTGAGCCAGAGATGACTTCCGCCTCCCTCTCCCGCTCCCCACAGCTCAATCATTCCTATAACGAGCTTGAGTTGAAAAGAAAAGTGGACAAACCAGTTTGTGTACCATGTGCAGTTGTTGGTCTCTCTTTCGAGCATGAATAGGGTAGAGTGGAAAGAGAAGTGCCTCAGTTCCAGCCCTGCCCCTTACCTGCTCTGCAACAGGAACACGCTGCTTCCTGTCTCAGCGCCTCTACCCTCTCCTCCATAGAGTGGAGGTGACATCTGCCCAAGATAAAGCCCAGCCCTGCTGTAAGGAGCTGAGGCAACATAGACCCAGTGCTTTGAAAGCAGAAAATGCTGCACGATGCGTTGCAATGATGAATGCTACTCATCTCTGAGGGTCCACTGCGAGCGCCTAACCAGTGGTTCTCAAAGTTTGCACCCCAGTTGAGCAGCACCAGCATCACATGCCCACGGAATGTGAACTCTGGGGCAGGCCCAGGACTCTGCGTTTTCACGAGTCCTCCAGCTCACTCTGACGCACACTAGTTAGAGAACCAGCAACCAGCTTGTATCTGTGATCCAATTAAGTGGTTAGGGGTTTGATTTCTCCATTAAGGGTGATAAAAGGGTCCCAAGCCATAATAAAGGTAAAAGAGAGAAAACGGCAAATCTATTTTCCTTCACCTTCCATGGACAGTAGTGTTGGGTAGTAATTAAAAATTTTCATCGTGCAATCAGACTGCTTTGGGTCAAATCTTGACTCAACTATTTGGGTGGTTTGGGGGCAAGTTACCTAAACTCTGTGTGGCCAACCCACAGTCTTGTACCTGACCCAACTGTTTCCCTGTGTAAGTAAAATGAGAATAAAGAAAAGACTGTCCACTGGTTTCGGTGTATGTATATGATTCTTCCATGCAGAAACAGGCAAATCGCAAAGGCAAATTCACACAATAATCCCCAATAGTGTCTCCAGTATACAGGTACCCCAAACACCACCTCCCTTTCACTTGTTATTCTAATACTACAGCTTTATGAATTCTCCTTGTGTCTCTCTGTGGATGTGAAACTGTTATCCATCCCACCTTCAAGGAACAGAAGGCAGAGTTGAAGAGAAAAAGAAAATCAGCCTAGCTGATTATTTTTATGAACACGTACAGTCAGTTTC
Source organism: Camelus bactrianus (assembly GCF_048773025.1). Lineage (NCBI taxonomy): Eukaryota > Metazoa > Chordata > Mammalia > Artiodactyla > Camelidae > Camelus > Camelus bactrianus. Next base: position 90,528,155 of record NC_133543.1, read on the forward strand.
AAACTGACAGCATAGTGTTCCTACAGAGAAAAGAATCTTCAAGAATTCACCATTTCATGGCATGCAGGTAGTCATTAATTTCATAAAAACATACAATGTATATTCATTAATCTATTTGTGAGGTGCTCAGAATTTTCCAGGTGCAATGCTCATTACTGGCATTAAATGCGCTGCAGTTGCCAGAAGCAGACAGTGAACAAGACAAATAAATCCGTGTGCATGGAAAAAAGCCTTGGGAAATCTCTGAGACACTACAATTAAGGTGGGAGAGACAGCAGCTTTTCTGAAGGAGAAGAATAAGAGGAATCAAGGGCTTTCAATATGGCTTCATGAAGGATTATGCAAAGATCTAAGGGCAAAAGAGAAGCCCTGCGGGGAAAAAGGAAAATACAGGTTGGAACCAAAGAGACTAGAGAGAGGACAAGTACCGAAAAAGAATGTCAGGAGCTCCGTCCATGGCATCCTATCCCAGCCCAAAGAGGGAGCCGTGGTAGGGAGATTGCTCCTTAACTAACACAGCCAGCTCTCAACTTACTAACAAGCTCTGTCCCTAAGTTCACTTGTCAGTCAGCGGGTTGAAACTCAGAAAACATTTTCCCATGGAAATGTTATTCATGGTGGTTTGGCTTTCTGGACAGCCCACAATAGGGTATTTAACCCCAAATGAAACTGAATATAAAAATTAATCCTTAAAAATATGAATTCGAGTGTATCTAACCAGCATTTTTAATACTGTGCCTTTGGAAAAACAGAGTTCAAGAGTGGGATGCGTCGAATGAGCCCTGCACTTCGGCCAATGGCTTAGCCTCTGTCCCCTCTGCCTAGAATGTTCTTCCGCAGTTGACCTCACGACTACACAAATAGCACATTCTCAGGGAGGCCATTGTTGACCCATTTTGTTTCAAATTTCAACACTCTCCCCCCAGTGCTCCCTAATTCTCTTTCCTGTTTTATTTTTCTCAATAGCACACCGTCCAACATGCTGTGTATATTGACAACTTACTTATTGATTGCCTCCCCTGGGAGAGTGTAAACTTGATGAGGGTAGGGATTCCTGTCTATTTGCTCAGTAACATATCACCAGTGCCTTGAGCAGCATCTTATACACAGTAGAAAACCAATATATATATAATGAACTTGATTATTTGTTTATCTACTTATTAACTGTAGGTTGGAGAACTGAATCTGAAACAGGGGCCGGGTAGATTCTCCTGCATCCATGGTAATGCACAAGGGAAATTAAGCCTCTGAATCTTTCCCCTAAATACTCTGAACCAGAGAGAAAACTGTGTGCTTTGGGGAGGCTGGGTTGGGAGAAGGGCAAGAGGTGAGAAAGAGAGAATTTTGGAACTCCCTCTGTGCATGAAAGATCCTGGTCTAGGAGAAAAAAAACCCTTTGGTTCCTCTCTTCTCTCTGGTACTCACTAGTGTGTGACCTTGGACAAGACATTGATGCTACAGAATCATCGTTTCTCACTGTTTAACAGAGAGATGATGTACCCTGCTGGTCTGTTGCTGAAAATCAACTGGGTAATAAATATAAACAAGGTCTGAAGTGATAAAGTGCATTCCCCAAATAAAACAATCATGGTGACCAAAGGGTAATTTATACAAATAAATGGTGAGATTCAGTTTCCGTTGATCCTCTGTAGGCTGCTGGGCTGTATTTTTCTGAATACAGCAACCTATAACTCTTAGCTCAATGATCTACATATGAAAAGTAAGGAGGAAGGCTGAGAAAAATGTGTATGCAATTGACATTCTTGATAAAAGGGAAAAAAGAATTAGGTAAATAATTGATGACAATATGATACAAAAGAAAAATGTTTGTTGAGATGCAAAATTATATTTTAGCTCATATATAACTTTCTCAGAGAAGACTTCCCAGACATAGCCCTACACGCTGTTACCCCTCTATCCATCAAAAATTTAATCTCTCTTTGCTCATAATACCTATGTTCTTCTTTAATAGCCTCTACCACAAGGAATTGTTTCATGGGGAAGACATGTAATTTATTTGTTTACTTATGTGCTCTCCCCTCCTTCCCTGTCCTGAAAGTTCCATGACCACAGGACCATTTTTATCTTGTTAACTGAAGAATATCCAGAATCTAGCACAGTATCAGCCACATGGCAAGCACTCAATAAATATGGGATGTGATCAAATTAATGAGTAGGCAAATGAATGCATGAATGAACAATGAATGAATGAAGACATGAGTGCACATACGCGTACAGACATACAGGCTTGAAGGTCAGGGCTCTACCGGGAGAACCGGATCCACCCGGCAATTCTTTCCATGCATGAGCTAATAATAAAACATGATGGTGTTTGCATTCTGTTTTAGCAAAAGAGGGCTTTCCTGGTAAAAGAGTCAACTGGTGTCTGATGAGAAGAGCTGAAACCATCTTCAGGTCCCTGAGCTTGTCCCACTTTTCATTCAAGCTTGTCGTTGGCACGGGCACAGGCAAGTCTTGCTTGACAGGCTAAACCTGTCAGGCAAAGCTCTGTTTAATTACAGCCAGAGAACCTGGCGCGCCATTCGCAATTCTGTCTTCTGACAGCTTTGTCCAACAAAGCCCAGATATGTGTGCCTTCTATTCCGGCTGATCAGTCTGGGTTGGGATGGCCAAAGGCCTCAGGGAGGATTGGAAACATTAGAGTGAAGGCCATCCATGGACCTCTCTCCCTCCAGTGGCCTGAATGCCCCCCAGGCACTGATAGCTAATAGAACAGTCAGGCACTGATGAAAATAAGGCCCAAGGAAAGGACACAAAGAGCAGATTCCATCTTTCTCTGCAATGTTGCTTATTGGAAAGGGCTCTGGCTTAGGAATCAGAAATCCAATTGATTCAGCACTGATTTACTTCCTGTGTTATTTACAATTTTCTCTTTCCTCGTTGCAAAATGTGCATAAAAATACTCACTCCTTGATGCTGTAAAGCTTAGAAGTGTATGTAAGTAGAACTAGGCATAGAGTAAGACTTGAAAAATCTAGTTATTCTTATTTCCTGGATTAAATGGCTTTCTTATAAATCTTGCCATATAAATGCTTTGCACAGGGTTATGTCTATTCCTCTGGCTCCATGGCTGTCCATCTTGGCTACCCAAGGGGGATAAGTGGGGAAGCTTTAAAAAGGACTTGTGCCTGGGTACTCCACCCAAAGATTCTGAAGAAATTGGGGTCGACTGCAGCCTGGAATTCTGGATTTTTAAAACCTCCCCAGGTGATTCTACCAGGCAGGCAAGGTCAAGGGCCTCCATTCTGACTCGAGACCTCCCCATCCAAAACTGACACTAAAAAACACAAAACTCTCTCTCCAGCCCACAAAGCACTAACATCAGGAATCCTTTCTAACAGGAAAGCAAGCTCTCGTGGTCTCCAGTGAGTTCAAGTGGAAATCCTCTCGGAGGGAGTGACTAACTTACGTTATTATTAGGATTAAGGGTCTCTCTGGAGCAAATTTTGAGAGGAGAAAATACAATAGGACAGCAGGAGGGACAGGGGATGCACACTGAACCTACTTCCCAATTTCCCACCATCTCTTTTTCCTCCGAAGCTATTAGCAAACTCAGAACTTAACTTTGTATTTGACTGTCATGCAGAACTGTCCTCAGCCAGAATCTTTCCATAGTTTTCTTTTGGTCTCTTTTTTAACTTTTTAATGACTGTCTCTTTTCTTACGGCAATAGTCCTTGGGTTTATTCGACCTGTTCCTTTATTCTAAGACCTGCACGATTTGGAGGGGAGAGAGTTGGAAATAAACAAATGAACAAAATATTTCACAATTTTGCTGAGGCCTTGCCCTGTGTGACTTCACAAAAATACAAATATCTTATTGATCACCAGTAGAGCTACAGAGTGGCTCTCAGATATTAGTAATAAATAGCAATAGTAATGTCAGTAATTTGAAGAAAAAAAAAAAGTAAAAGTAATCATTTTTAAGCACTTACCCTGTGCCAGACACTATTTGGAGTAATTTCAATCTATTAACCTATTCAGTTCTCACAACAACCTTACGAGCTAGATCATTTACATTCTACAGATAAGGAAATTCAGATTTTAAATAATTTCCCAAATTCCTATAGCTAGACAGTAAGAGAATTGAGTGGGGTTGCCAGAAAAAAAAAATAGACAACACCTAGTTAAGTTAGAATTTCAGGTAAACAACTCATTTTTTTTTTTCATTTTTCAGTTTTGTTAGGTAAGATTGATACAACTTGACTGCACATATACAATATATGCAAATACATATATACAATAGATTGCACATATTTTTTAAATGTGTCTATATGTACTGTTCATTGTTTCTAAGAACAGTTTAGAGCTTTAACTTTTTAAACCTACATAGTTATCAAAAGAATAAAGCCAACCACAAAAGAAGAATCAATAGAATGTAGTAATCCAATCATAAAGGACAGTCAAATGTGCTTACACATATTCAAAAAATCAATCATCTGTTATAAATAAGAAGTAGTTCATTTGTGTCCTTTTTTTTTTTTTTTTGATTCCACATATAAACAATTTCATGGAATTTTTCTTTCTCTTTCTGGCTACTTCACTTAGAATGATGATCTCCAGGTTCACCCATTTGCTGCAAATGACATTACTTTATTCTTTTTTATAGCTGAGTAGTATTCCAGTGTGTGTGTGTGTGTGTGTGTGTGTGTGTGTGTGTGTGTGTGTGTGTGTACATATACACCATACCTTCTTTATCCAGTCATCTGTCAATAGGCATTTAGATTGCTTCCATGCCTTAGCTGTTGTAAATAGTGTTGCTATGAACATTGACTCATTTTTTAGTGTCATTATATCTCAAATGTTACATAGGACCAGAATTTTGGAACATAAGTCTGTCTCATGTAATATAGGGGACATGGTTATACTAAAAAATTAGTCAGAGTTTATCCAAAATTCTAATTCAACTGGGTGCCCCATACTCTGATTTGCTGTTTGCTATTTGCTTTAGTTAGGAGCCAAAGCCAAACCACCTCACTCCAGACCATGTGCTCTCAGCATTATGCTCTGCTGTCTCTCCCTTCAAGAATGATGCCAGTTCCATCATTCTGGAGATTTGGGGACAGGAGTCAGAGCAGAAGCTTTGGCAGTACAAACCATGGCCATGCTTGCTGGCAGCCCCTGTCTCATCCTCTCTGCAGTGGGACCCTTTGGTCTATCCAGAGGCCCAGCTCTGCTCTCAATTCCTAACTTAAAGCAATGACGTCGGCCCTGCTGGTACCAACAATCTAGGCTTCAGCATGTCACCTTGCAGTCCACTCAGCCATAGTGTCCTAGATAGATCTGAGACATGGCCTCTCATGTTCCCTTTCATCATCAGTCCCCTGTGGCCACAGCATCTCTATTAATAGCTGGACTTTAGCCTAGACTTCCATTCTGAGTGGCCATTTAGGGAAAATGATTCAGTGCACGTGTCCCTTCCAAGGCTGAGGGAGCCTTACTTATTAGGCATCTTCTCTTTTCATCTTGAATTTTAGTCTGTCATTAATTGCCTCTGAAACCTCTGCCCGCAAGATACCAGACCCAGCCTGCTGGACAGAACCTTCTCTGTGTAAGCCTCCTCTCACTGTTCCCGTGCCAGCTCCGCGCCTATGCCAGGGAGGGGCCCGAGCTATAGGTCTTAGTCCTTCCCACCTGCCCCGTCCAGCTGCAAGCAGCCAGCCAGTCAGTCCTGGCTGGATCCCAAGATAGGACAACATGAGCAGTCTCTTCTCCCTGGCACCTTCCTAACACCATGCTTTATCCTCTTTGCATGATTTCCATTCACTATTCTGCAGACTTGGATCTCTGTCTGAAAGTTTAGAGTGACAAGAGGCCTGCACAAAAGCTTTGTTTATCTCCAAAGGAAAAGAACTAAATGGTACCCAATAAACCCTGAAGCAAATATTAGGAGAGAAAAAACTAGCCAAATTTAAGAACTCCAGGAAACTTGGGTCGATTTTTTTTTTAATAACAAATCATGCCAGACAACCTAATTAGCATTTTGATGGTGTTACGGCATGACTAGTTAATGTAGCAGTTGGTGGTAATATCCTGGATCTTTCTTTTAATGAATCATTTGATAGCGTCTCATGAAATTTTTACTCACTGTTATCACTGTGTAGTTTGTTGCAATTTGTTCAATGCCTCTTAATAAACATACAGACAAACAAGTTTCCTGCCCAAGGGAGCTTACAATCAAGAAAAGTCAAGCAGAGAAGGGGTTCCCACAGGAAGAAAAATAAAACTTCTTACGACCGACACAGCCTGCTCTAAATTACCAAGTGCACTGGCCGTATCATCAGTCATCTCCACAAACACTTATTAAATGCTAATCCGCACATGGTGATATGTAAGGATCTAGCTCCAGGGAGTGACACAGACATGGTCCATGCCCCGCAGGAACTGACAATCCAGAGAGCTGCAGTTATAAATCGGAGGGAAAAGATCGCGTCTCACCTCTGTCCTCCACTCTTGCCTGGTAGCTCCCTGAATTCCTGGTTTTGCCTGTGAAACAGTTACTATGTTTGCTAGGCTTCTTTTCCTCTCTGTGCTTGGGAACACGGGAGTTAATCTCTTTGGCTTCTGAATCCTTTTTCCCCTAAAATAAATTAGATTTATGTTTTGATTGTTTGTCAAATCTCAAGTCCTTCCCTATGGAACTATGCCTTCATTTAGATTCTAACTTAATTTTTAACACATGTTGGAATATACTCCACTCATCTTTCAAGAGCAGATTTCAAAGGAAACTTTAAAGTATCCCCTTGCCGATGGCGCACTAAGCCTTAATGTAATTTACCTGTGCTTCTGTGTACACATGTGTATAAACACCTCCATCCATAAGCGCATATTATGTGTAAGATGAATATGTTAAAGACCAACCAGGAATTTACTGGGTACTCCCGAAGTTTTCAGTACTGTGCTGGCGTATTCATCTTCCCATTTGATTTCACAAACCTTATAAAAAGGGTAGGATTATTGTCTACATTTCATCGATGAGAAAATGAAACCACAGAGATCAGACACGCTGAAGGCCTAGAACTGGGACTTGAAGCAATTGTCTGACTCCAGACCTCGGCTCACAACGACCCCTAAACTGCTGTGATTGAAAGGTTTTTTTTAACGTCTGTATTTGCAAAAATCCACCCAGGGGATTTTGAGGCTCAACCAGTTTGAGACGCAAGGAGTCACAGAATGCTGTCGCCCCACCGGTAGCTTCTGGACGGACACTGGTTGAGTCGCTTCAGTGGGACGGCTGGCTGCAGCCATCCCTTCCATGCCCAAAGCCTCCTCAGCCGGGGTTCTGCCTTCACCGCCCTCTCCTGGGACTCTCGCATTCCAGCTGGCAACTTTCACCTTGAGAACACAGCCCCTCCCCTCCCCGTGCATCCCTCTCACTATCCAAAGAATTCTCAAACACAACACAATTTACTTTTCGGTGCTAGTGAAGATTTATGAGCATACGAGGTGTCTACCGGAAGACAATCACAGCCCACTTGAAAATGCCTTTGCAGAAAACTGGAATCTGGTAAGAAAGCAGAGCAAAATTCTCAGAGGGAGCCAGCCTCACATTCTGCTTTTCCAATGTTCAAATCACCCCAATTTGGGAACACAATATTTTTTTTAACTTGCAAAGGTCGACTTCTGTGCTGCAATATACAATACTCTTAAATATTTTTCCAGGAACGCCGCATTGGACCTTATGCACATTGGATGAGGCAGAACGGGTCCAGTCTCTTCCAGCCATCTCGCCCACACAAGAGGCTTTCCGGCACTGCCAGCCCACAGCTCTAAGTGAAGGAATTAGAAGCAGATAAGTCATCATCCTTTTCACTATGTGACACCACAACCCTTGCCACAAGTTAATTAGACCAAGATTGTCACCTGACCCTAAGTAGCCATTTATACCCTGGCTAGTGATCCATGAGTCAGCTGCACGTGAGAATTCCACCCAACAGGGTGCGTCACGCTGAATAACCATAAATAAACCTAATCAGCTCTCTTTTTTTTCTCCCTCTCTCTTTCTCCTTCCCTCCCTCCCACTCTCAGAGAATTTGAATGTGGGAAACAGTAGGAAACAGAAGTATAAAATGCACAACAGAGCCAAGAGGTAGAAGTCAGGAAGACAGAGCAGAGCTGAGTCCATTTGCTGGTAGGAGCAAGAACCATCAAACTGTCACCAAGACGGCTGACCTTGGGAGTGGAAGCCTCATATCCAGGGACCAGAGGACCAGAAATACAGTGTGCCCATGTACCATCTTCCTGTCAGGACCAGTTTCCTGTGCAAGCTCATTTACTCTGCGCAAGGAAGGGACTGACACATGGTTCAATGCTGTTGCTGCCATCTTGAAATTCTTCATAGATTTTGACCATAGAGCCCCAGGCTTGCATTTACCACTAAGCTGGGCAAATTATCCAACTGGTCCTGCTTCCTACAATCTTTTAAGGCATGGCCTTTGGCAGATGAAGTTGTTTTTCTGCCCGTCCCAATGAAAGATCCGAGCTTTATGAGTCCTGAAGCTTATATGACCATGGAAGTCCTCATTAAGAAAAAGGATACTAAATTATGACTATAAAAGTAGGTTTTACCCAACATTAATCTGCTGGCTTCTCAGAAAAATGTCCAAAAACCAATGGCTACCAGGAGGTTGATAGAGTAAGCTCTGAGGTGGGAGGGTCATTAAGACATTCTTGCTCTGGACAAATTCTTTCCAGCTACACTGGCAGAATCTTTCCCTACACCAGTTCCCCTCTTTGTTTTTGTTGTTGTTGTTGTTGTTGTTTTGTTTTGTTTTACTTTTTATTCTGGTTTGTTTTCAACCCTTCTATAAATCATTCTTTACACTGCACCTAAAAAATGCACCTCTTGGTTGTACAAAATTCTGGCAATTTCTGTTCTCTAGTTTTTACTAAGTGAAAACATCCTTCTTTTTCCTAGTCCCTTTTAATTGTCCAGATTCTAATGCATTTTGTTTGCTTTTACATTTAACAGCATAAGCTATTGTCTTTTGATACATACACACAACATACTAGTGATATTCTCTACTCCAGAACATTTGAGAAGGGCAATTTACCCATTTCCCAAACTCCATCACATCTTTACATTCTTAGAACTTGGTTTAGATGTAGTTTTTCTCTAAGATTGTAGGTCTGGACTAGGAGAAGATAGCAAACCTGTTTCAATTTCATCTAGATCATAGTTTGATGAATTCACGTATGTGAAAATATTTAGTACAATATACTGCTCAAAGTGGGAATTTAATAAATGTTATACTTTTCTGTTCCTTTGACTCAAAGACAAAAATTACTGAAAGACTGACATTTTAAATGTCAACTGATACTTCTTTTCTTGAAAAAAATGTGACCCAGATTTCACCTGTAAGACTGAGTGATTAAGTCCAAAAATGCTCATTGTCTCATTTTAATTTTTTCTGTAAGTTATTCTAAAGTGTAATTCTTAATTCTAAAATGTGCAGAGTAGCCTTAAATTAAGTTAATTGCTGGAATCAGTCGAAATATTTCACTATCTCTTCCCACTGTATTATGGCATGCTAGTTTTAAAGCAGTTAATAGTTCTGGAAAATAATGTATTAGCAGTCAAAAATATGAATCAATGATATTACTTTACTACTATTTCAAAGGAACCAGAATGGTTGAATTAATAACATCCTATTATTTTATTATTGCAGAAGAATTTATAGCTATGCTGACACCACACCAGGACTAATTCTCCCTTTTATTGGACTTTATTAGACAATGTGTGGCAGGGTCTTCTCCAGTGCCCCTGGGGAATCCCAGAATGACCCAGGCAAGGTCACTTTCTTAGCCCTCAGCAGTAGTCCATTATTCTTTTGTCTCTCCAGGTTCACACAAAGTTCATACATAAAAATATCTACCTAAACCAGAGGTCAGCCAATCAACAAGGCAGCATTTGAACACTTAAACTTAAATCCAACGTGTGTTTGATGAGAAGTATATTATGGGCTTTCTGTTAGCAGCTAACTTTGTCAGGGTGCTCTACTTTTAGATGTATGCTTTTGGACATTGACCAAGGCTGCTTTTCCTGGCTATCCTGAGCTGGAATTTGCTAACCTATATGCCAACGGTATGTGGGAAGATGACTTCAATGGATTAGAAATTGGAGAAGCAATTACATTCAATGCTCCTTACTCAGCAAAGGAGTTTAAGGAAGTTTGGGGTCTCCATAGATTGAAAAGCTCACCCCAGTTGCCTTATACTGTGAAGTAAAGTGTAGATTTGATCTGCTGTTGCCATCTCCTTGTGGGCGTGATACCTCCTTATGGTCCAGAAGCAGATGACCTCAGTCACCTATTCATTTAAATGATATTTACTGAGCACCTAATATACACTAAACATAGTTCTAAATATCAGGGATACTACATGGAATAAGGCATTATTCTCCTGGAGACCATATTTCAGTCCCCCTTCATGAACCACTGATACAATTTACAGGGCATTGACCTTGCCTTAGCCAGAGGTAGAGGGAGAAAAGTTTCAATCTTGTAATTTCCCAGGTACCTGTTCTTAACTTTAGAGGAGGACTTTAATTCTTAAAAATTGTTTATAGAACCTTCATATTCCAATATGTTCAAAGCTTTTTTAAAATTTTTATTTTCCTGGAATATAGCAATGGCCACTGTAAAACCATCATATTACTTGAAGCATTTCATCAAGTTTTATTCATGAAAGAGAATGAAATCATGCAAGTGTCATTTGGCTGTAACAAAATCTGAGATTCAAAAGAAGAGATGCAAGAATTATTGTGCTCAGCTCTACTAACATAGATTCTTTCTTTCTACTCTTTCTTTCTCTTCTTGGTTGATAACTCTTGGGAAAACAAGTACACTTGTGTTTTCCCAAGAAACAAGCCAAGCAAACATAGAATAACGCGTTGAAACTAGAAGAGATCTTGTGAATCATCAATACAAAACCTTAAATTTACAGAGGAGAAAAATGGTCTTTGCTTACACTGCCTTCCTCTCCTCCTTCCCCTAGCTAAATCCTTATCATCAGGCAGTACTCTCCCCGGCATCACCTCCTCCAACTCCAAGGCTAACCCCAGGGCCTTTTTTGTGTTCCTATTGGTGCTATATGTATCTCCATCAAAGCATAGATAATATTGAACTGAAATGATTTGTTCATAAATCTCTTTTTCCTAGTGACACGAGTGACATGAGTTTTTCAGTGGCAGAAACCACATCTCTTTCTTCATCTCTGTATCTCAGGCTACAGCAGGGACTGATTCATGACAGGTCCCTACAGAGCCTGTGAACTGATGGGAACTTCTCACGTTTAGACGGTGAATTAGCAGCCAACCCAGGACTAAGGCACAGATCTCCTAACTCATGGTCTTGGGCTCTTTCTGCAATACCACATGAAGGAGTGTGTGGGAGGAGAAAGTCTTCTAAATTGAAAAGGTAAGCCTTTGAAGTTTTCTTCAGGCCAAGTTAATGAAAATGAATGGTCACCTTGCCCCAGAGCGTGTGCCACCCACGTGATCCCATGACTAGTCTTCAGCTGTTTAGGATGAGAAGCCTTGACACCAATGGAATAGAAAGGAAATAGAAACCAGTATTTGTTGAGGACCTGCTGTATGCCAGGGAATTATCACATATCATGTCATTTAAAGCCCAGTTTCTGTGGGAGTCTATGTTCTGATTTGGTTAGCTTTCACCTTTCCTGGTGAAATAGTTGTAAAGGGGGAAAAATAGAATTATACCCAAAGGGTTTGGGAAACCCAAGGTCTCCTGGTAGCCCACAGAAGTGATAATAGCCTGATACCTGCTAGAGGATTAGGTGAGAGATGATGGAGCTGGGAATAGATGGAGATGAGAAGCCCATCAAATGTTAAACATGGCAGTGAGATACAGCCTCTTGAACTTCACCTGGCTTACAGGGTCTTAAATAAATAACAGGGAGTCTAGAAGTGATTGGAAATAGTGCTAATTCAGACAGCCTGCATCTTTGTGATTCTACTGGCTTTTCCTTCTTGTTCATCTTTTTACAATTTCGACGTGGCTGCCCTAGAACCAGGGCTCTCTGCTAGTTCAAGACAGAAAATGTGAAGGGAAAGTGCCAGCCACTTTGGTGCCTTTTATCAAAAACTACAAATTCTAGGACCACCTTTTCATTAGGTTCTTGCAGCTCATTGGTCAGAACAATGTCACATGATCTTCCCTGGCTGCGTGGGAACTGGAAAAGATGACTACTTCACAGAGGAAGATGGAGAGTGAAAAGGACATTAGGAACAGCTGTTGGGTTGGCTGACAAACAGTGTCTGACACAGGATCCTAGAAGCAAATAGACCCGGGAGATATTTTAAAAGACTAAGTTTCTGATGGGGAGCATTTCCTTTTTTCTGTGTCCTCAGCACTCAGCAAGAGGTTAACACTAAATGACATATTAGTGACTGGATGAATGAATACAGCCTGGGACTAGGGGAAGTACAACATAGATGCTTGAGGAAAAAAAAGGGGGAGGGTGGTGCTTACAGTAGGAATAAAACCAGGGGGAGGGCTGGCACTATTAATGGGAGGTACTTGAAATTGATAAGAGTGAAAAGCTCCTCAATCAAATTCCATTATGACACAGTTTTCCAATGCCACCAATTTCCTATGCCATCAGAAACCATCTCTGGCCTACACCAACAGCAACAAGAAAGAAGACAAACGTTAACATCCCCAAACACATGCTCTGTTCTTAGATGCCCCTCTCAGTGAAATTTGAATTGTTCTCATGGGATGAACTGTTGAACCAATTAGCAGTTTCTAGAAAGTGTGAAGATGCTTTTTTTTAATATCATTGTTCCTCCTCTTTACAGCCCTCATGTACCCAGTGACATGAGTATGCATTTTTTTTTCACTCTTGTTTCTTTTTATTCTATGTAGAAATGTGGTTAATTGGGCCTTTGTCATTTGAGGAGAGTGAACAGATGGAAGAAAGAAAAGTATTAACTAAATTTTCCCACCTCATTGATTGAGCCCATCACAGAGAAGATTAGAAAACTCAAGACTCCTTATCCTGCTTCAGTATATGATTCTGGGAGCCACCAAGCAATTTCAGGAATTCCTAAAACAAAGCTATTTCATTATCAATGGAGTAAGCATGAACCACATCTCCAGCTTGAGAAACAAAGACAATGAATCCTTTGGTTTTTTGCCCACAGATTTACTTGTTCAACACTTCCTTCCCCACCACCCATAATTCTATTACCTCTTTATGGGTCTCCACTCACTATTCAAATAACCAAGAACCAGAAGATGACTTACTCGGTCCAATACTGAGTCCTATCTCTAAATACTTCTTGGACAGGGGACTGGGATGTCCCATAAATCTTCAGAGATTCTCAACGTTTTCTTTTTAAGGAAACTTGTTTTATTTGTGCTTTGCAACTTGATGTCTTCTATTATATTCTCTTTTGGTCAAAAACTATGCTGATCCTACCCCACTAAAATGGTTTTACTGTACCACGCATTGCACATGGGGGAGATGGGGTGCAATTTTCAACCGTTGCTGTCACACGGTGTTGCTACTGAAAACAAACACAACTCCTTCCCAGCTGGTACAGTGACACCATCTACCACTTTCCAGATGTGTGCAGACCATAGTGTTGCTCCACCCTGGACTCCCACAGTTAGAGCTCTTTGAGCACAGTCTCTTGGAAATACAAACACTGTGCTGGGGGTGAAGGGGCACAGGGGTTGGTGGGCACCGCAGTAAGAGTCCAGCCTTACTCACGCACTGGGCAAAATACCAGAAGTTCCCCCACAATATCACAGATGCTGGGTGAGATCTAAATTGCATTCCAGACTTGCCCTTCCCCCATGGTCAGTACCCCCTCAGGGGGCCCGCAAGAGCCCTTTCGTGATGACTGTCAAGCCAGAATGATATTGAAACTTCAATGAATTCCAATGTTCCTTATGTTCACATAACTTAAAAAAAGGATCATTCAAAAACCACAAAATGACCATTGGCCCCATTTGTGGTCTCTACCTGGACAGAAAAAGAGGCAGGTATGTTTTACATTGCAACCTCACCAGATTAAAATACGGAGAGCAATGATATTTCACCTAACCAGACCCCCTGCTTTCCTACGAAGGTCTAAGAGGGGAAGGACCATGACTGCATTCAATAAGATTCTGTTTAACAAGATAATTTTTCAAGCATCTTCAATAATTCACTCTGGTCATCTCTTCGTTTTCTGCATCACTCCATCTCCCCATCTCAGACAGAGTTCATCAAATCTTTCCCACCTAACTTCAAGTTTATTGTAAAACTATTGAGGTACCTTTCAGATGTCACAAGGCTGGAAGAATGATCCTGATACAAATAGACTTTGATTGTTGATGTGACCTTATAGCTGCCTCCAAGGAAACTCTTCCACTGCAAAATTGAAACAGGAATGGAAGAGGCCTTGCTTCTAAGAACATACTTTGTTTAAAGTGGGAAACCACCCCTCCTAGCAGTGAAACTCTAAGGATTTCATCATTATAAACTTTTTTTTACTGGAATCAAAACTGCCTTCCCTACTCACCCCTGAAGCCACTTCAATAAAGGCTCTTCCTTGTGGGCACTCAGAGGAAGTCATTTGTTTGATGTATATATTTAATTTCATAGCCATTTTTGTGCCTCATCTGCAAATCTCACTTTCTGTATTTGTCTTGAGATCCTCTAATTGCCTGCTAATGTAAACCTATTCCTTCCAAGCAAAAAGAACCTGTGGACCAAAGGAGGTACTTTCAAAAAACAGGGGTAAATAGCAAATAAAAGTCAAGGTCAAGGGCAAGGTTTAATATCATCTTACTGCCTTTAAACCTGAACTTTATAGTCAAGGCAAAATATTGGACTGATTTTCCTTCCTCCTTGATGACTTCATTACTGGATTGGATATATAACATCTTTGCTTTGAAAGAATGAGTGCTTTAGAACAAATTTTCCCTAAATCATTTTTCGAGATTTCCTGTTACTTCATCTAAAGCTGCTTTCCATTAATAATTCCTCAGTACAAAGCATCTAGACACACAGACACCATAATTAGGGGGATTTCAATTACCTATGTGAGGAGGCAGGTAATTGACAATCTAATTAGTCTCATTTCAATTACCATTTTTCTCTTCATTAGAGCAGTTAGTTAGAGAATGGCGAAGGTTTGTAAAACATTCTAAGACCACAGCATTTTCAAGCTAGATTTGCTAAAGATTAAGGCTGGACCTTTCGAAAATCAAGAGAGCATAAGCAATAGGAAGGCTGTGTTCAAGACAGTTGCTGTGTTTAAAAACCAGACAAGCATATTGGAAGTTCATCAAGCAAGAATGTGATTCAAAGCCCTGGGGTAGAAGCTGGCAAGTGGTTCAGACTGGACTCATTCATTGACCAAAGGACAGGTTATTTGAAACTTGCATTATTTAGTGAATTAATAATCATTCTCATTTATGGAGTGTTTGCTGTGGCTCAAACACCACAGAAGCACCTACCATGCAGTATTCTCCCATGTTCCTGTAACCGTTGACACTCTGAGGTTAATATTATCATCCCCATTTTACTGATAGGGAAACTGAATGGCAGAGGTTAAACAATTTCCTGCATCCAGAAAAATAATACTCTGAACTTGGATCCCTTGCTCTGAATTTTTCCATTCATTTCCTGACCCATGGAGGAGAACTTGGCTTTGCATTTCAACGGACCTGGGGCCAAATCCCAACTCCTCCATCTACCAACTGCCTCCCCCAAAACACTGAGTTTCCTCTCACCCTCCTCAATTAAAAAGTTGCCTTTTTCCTTCTACCGAATTTAGGAAAGTGGGTGTATACGTGTGTGTATGTATAAAAATATCCATCTGTACATATAGAAGTTAAAAGCACCGAAAGGACAAAGAAGTATTTCCTATGGACTTTGGCGTGATAATGATGTGTCTGTGCAGGTTTGTTGATTGTCACAAATGTATCACTCTGGTGCTGGATGTGGACAGTGGGAGAGATTGCTCACGTGTGGGCACAGGGACTATATGGGAACTCTGAACTTTCGACTCAGTTTTGCTGGGAACTCTGAAAAAATAAAAGCTACTTTTAAAAAACAAAAACTTTAAGGTCGTTGATGATAACAGAGCCTCTTCAAGGAAATTCCAAGATTAATCCTAGCCTTTACCATCTCTTCTTTCAATCCTGCTCCTCTGTTGGTTGCATCTTGCAAGCATCCAGTGTTCTGTGTCCCCTCTCCCATCCTGCAAGCTAGTCAGCCTCTCTGCATTTCCCAGCTCCTCTTCCCCTTCCTATCAAGACTTTCTTGAATCTTCCAAGACAGTTTAGAGAAAAGTTGACACAAAGGTACTAGATCTTAACTCGATGTATAAAGCTGTCAGGAACATATTAATTTATTTCTGGTAAATATTAGTGGCTTAATCCAAAGCTCATCAGGACCCTTCACCAGAGGTTATAAGAAGATAGTCTTAAAAAAAAAAAGTCACCAAGACTCCAGGCCAGGGCTTTGCAATAAAAATATAATGCAAGCCACAAAAGGAAACCATGTACATAAATCTAAATGTTTCAATAGCCACATTAAAAAAGAAAGAAAAGATAAAATTAATTTTACATTTATTTAATCCAGTATATCTGAAATATTGTCACTTCAACATGTGACCTATAAAGAATATTATTATTGAGATATTTTACATTATTTTTCTTTGAACCAAGTCTGAAATTTGGTGTGTATTTTACAACTTCAGCATATCTCAATTTGTTTTGTTTCTTTACACATTTGGTTATTTATTTATTTGTTTATTTTTACTGAAATATAGTCAGTTTACAGTGTTGCGTTGATTTCTGGTGTGCAGCATAGTGATTGAGTTATACAAATATATATTCCTTTTCATTATAGGCCATTGCAAGGTATTGAATATAGTTTCCTGTGCTGTACAGTACAACCTTGCTGTTTGTCTATTTTACATACAGTAGGTAGCATCCGCAAATCTCGAACTCCCAATTTATCCCTCCCCCGACTCTCGCCCTGGTAACACCAAGTTTGTTTTCTAACACATCGCAGTTTGAACCAGCCACATTTCAAGTGCTCGGCAGCCAGCTGAGGCTGGAGACTATGTGTTGAACAGCAGTCTTCATGTCTCATGACGTTTTGTGCATCCCCCAGTCAGCCAGAGCCCCAGGTGGTTTCTCTATCCACCCCAAAGACAGGCTGAATTCCTCTGACAGAGGATGGAATTCCAGCTCAGACTCAGGTGAAACAGGCTTAAAAAGCGAAGCTGACCATCTGGGCCAGGCTCTGTTGCCTTTGCAGTGCTCTGACATGCTATGTTTCACTTGATCCTCACAGAAACCCCACATTTTATAAGTCCCATTTTACAATTTAAGGTTCTACTGATTATTGGTGGATTCAAGTACCATGTTCTAGCTGTATGATTTTGGACAAATTACTTAACCTCTCTGAGACTCGATCTTTCATGCCTGTATAATACAGATAATAATGCCCGGCATGCAGGCTGATTGTGAAGGTTAGAGGTAATGCATGTAAAGTACGCAGAATAAATGCTCCGAAAGGGTAGCAAATATTTGAACTGTGCAGACTGCAAGTCACGCGTTCCTTGCCCTAGATCACGCTGTCTTCAAAAGCAGGTAGGTCTGGAAGCCCTCAGTGAGAAGGCAGGAGAAGCCCGCCATCTGGCAGAGCGATTTCTAGTCCAGGTGATGCTGCCTTTGATGCTGTAAACATTGTTTTCTCAAAGTCCTCAGTTCGCAACCTTTCTACCTACTTCCTGACCTAGCTTTTTGGATTCTCTGGTCTGGATGGCTTTACCATGAAATACAGTCATTTGGGGAGACTCTCATTTTGATATTAAACTTGACAGATCTGGATGGCTCCACTTTGTAAGTGCTCAGTTATCTTCTATTGGATGAACCACGGGACACCTGGACTTTGACCAAAAACCTAGAGTTCTGAATTTCTTGACACTGTATCTGTCTAACTCCACTCAACTGCCTCCAGGAATCAGAGCTCTCTAGGGCATTAATCAGCGCAGAATAAGGAGTTACCAGGATAACATTGTCCAGGTGGCAAAAATGTTCCGTGCACTTGAAATATTGGTCCCGTTCATATTACTTCATGCAGGCGTCTGCTTATTTTTTTTATAATTCTTATTTTTTATTAAAGTGTAGTCAATTTACAATGCTAATTTCAGGTGTACAGCAAAGTGATTTGGTCATACATATGCATACATATATTTTTTCAGATCCTTTTCCCTTACAGCTCATTATAAGAAATTGAATATAGTTCTCTGCGCTACACAGTAGATCCTTGTTGTTTATCTATTTCATACATAGTAATGTGTATCTGTTAATCCCAAACTCCTAATCTTTCCCTCCCCACCGTTTCCTCCTGGTAACCACAGTTTGTTTTCTATGTCCAGCACCTGCTTATTTTAACTATATGCGTTTTGTTCAACCCCAGAATTGACTCCTTTGGACTTCACCAGAAATAAAAATTTCACCCTGTGTGTTTATTTTTGCATGGAGTTCATCTACGTCCATCCCTGAATTTTTGACAATCTTCTCACTACTCCCTTCAGCAGAAACAGAAGCCAGGGTAATGCAGATGTGGGACCTTTTTATTGATAATTCAAAAATACCATCCCGTTTATCAGAACAGACTCATCATGGGTGACAGTGGAATATACATTACCAGGAGGAGCTGAGAATAGCTTTTCAATAATGAGACAGCTGTTAGAAGAGGAGGTAGGGGCATAAATAAAGTCAAAGTTCAAAGTAGGCAAGATTAGGGTTAGGAGCCCACACTACATACAGAAAATCAGAAATCCAGGAACTCAGAAATGAAGGTTAAGTAATAGTGATTGTGCAGCTTTGGGGACGAACTTCAATCCGTAGGAGCCCACACTACATACAGAAAATCAGAAATCCAGGAACTCAGAAATGAAGGTTAAGTAATAGTGATTGTGCAGCTTTGGGGACGAACTTCAATCCGTTTTGTCTTTTTCTTATGCTACTGCCGTTTTTTTTTTTAGATGATCTGAATTCTTCTCACTTGATTTTACCTGTAACGACCATACCTGTTTTTCACCAGGTTGTCCTTTGAATAACGGCATATCCCAGAAACTGTTCATCTGACCTGCCACCCCTGTGGGACCGTTGTTTCCATTAACGTGTTTTCGTGGCCCTGATGATTCTTGATAATAATCCCAGGATTCAGATAACTGCAAATCTCTGATCGCCTTCTTGGCTGAGAGGGAAATAGGCTACCTGCTGTCTCCATGGGGAGGCTTGAAGTTGGCTGAGATCAAGCTGCGATCTTGGCTACAGAAGATTTCCAGAGCTTTCAAAGGATCAGCATGGGCCTTCAACGAGTGACCAGGGCTCAAGCTAAGACCAGCTACTGCTGAGCTAGGAGAGTTCCCTTCTCAAGTACAGTCCTGGAACTCCCAGCTAATGAACGTGAGATTTTCAGTGTGCTTTTTAGAATATGCTGTGTATGATTTTAAAAATGTGATTGCGCTGGGGACTTTCTTCCCTTCAGAAATACATCAAAAGGGGAAGAACAAAAAAAGCAAATACATCCCTACCAACAAAAAGACAATGTTCAGTTAACCTTGTTCCTTCAAATGCCCACGGCTTCTTTGGTTCACCAACTGTCATAAATTTGCTCCCTCCGAGCACAAAAGCCTCCTTTGAGGTTCAAAGGTTGAGTTTTATGTGCCCCCGGGGAGGCAGGGTTGCTCTCCTCTGCAGTGGAGGGCTCTGGAGTACCGTTGTTGGCCTCTTTTGAGGCAGGCTTGGTTTTCTAATGAATGACTTGTGAAATGAGTGCCGAGGCTCCCTGGGAGACAAATGGTGCTGCCTTGTCTTCCCCAACGTCCGCTGCATCTATCTATTGCACATCAAAGCAAAACCAACACCTAAGCAAATCAATCCATCCCTAGAACTTCTGTAAAACATTAACTCCCCCCAAACCAAGGGAAAGAACAGGACGGTGATGTGGCTCACACTTCAGGTAAAGAAAAACAGTGCTCAGTTGGCATCCTATTAAAATTATTTTCAGGTGGTGAATTCTTTCTATTGTTTGTTGTAACTAGACCATTAGCTAAGATCAACTTTTGGCTCAGTTAAGGATTTAACATTTCAAAGGCACTCTAGTAGTGGACTGTGATCAGAGAAACTAAGTGAAAGTATATAGTTTTCTAGGTAGAATTCTGTACCATCGGGAATCCTACTATCAGGGGATTCGTGTTCTCCAGTATTTTTTCTAAATTAAATTATAACAAGTTTATAGGACAATAGAGCTAATGATGGAGAAAATCAAATTGAGAATATAAACAGAAGAAAATCTATGGTGTTTCTTGAAGTTCAAGTTCACTTTGCAAAGCTTTCTGTTACTAAAAACCATGACCACTGAGGGGAAGAAACAGGCAAACCACGAAGAAAAGATAAGGGCCACTCACTTGCCATTCCCATTGGGGACTGGAAGATGTTTGAAAATTAAGATACCGGGATGCTTTAATCTGGGCTGCACTATCTTATTTCAGGACATCATTAATGTCTAGATCCCCTGAGCTCAACACTTAGACTGTGTTTAATATCTCCCAATCAAATGCATTTTGGCCATAGTCGTAGCTGCCAACTATGAAATAGATTAGATTGTTCTGTTTTGATAGCTGACATAAGAGGAATGAAACACAAACAATCAATAGTTATTTTGGTCATTTCCTCAGCCATGTGACTCCTCAATTGTTCAGCAATTGCTGATTATCACAGCTGAGAGAAGACCGAAATCCCCAAAGAATGGTCACTTCCAGGCTATCATGTAGGGCAGGTTCAATTTTTCTGTGCCTGCTTCTGTAAAATATGAGACAGACAACACTATTTTCCATCTCTGGGAGCATATTAAGGGTGACCTTTCATCAGGTTTTCTAACAATATTTTTAGAGCCGGTCCAGGGCTGTATCTAGTTTCCTCTTCACTAGATAGAAAATTCTATTAGTAGGACAAAGATGATTACATTTCCTTCACTTTCCCTAAATGTTTGAGTGATAAGCATCTGCGTTATCAATTATTTTTCTGGTTTCCATGCTTCGAGTCTCTCGCTTCATGGTCCCTTTGTAAACTCTGGGTATGGCCAGCTCGTCTGCTAGATTATAGGTATTCAGGGAACAAGAACCATTTCTCGCGTGACTCCTATTGATCAGAGAGCCTGACACAGCACCTTGAACTCAGAAGGCAGTCCCGTTTTTGTCGGATGATTGGATGGATTTAAAACATGAGCTGATTTTCACCTGAGAATTCCAACTAATTTAAAAAGTAAGAAAGATGGTGTTTGGCTAATTGAGTGGCTGTAGGATTATCTGGGATGAATAGCTTTGCCCAAATGAAATGACACCAGAGACCTCTCATTTCCCATCAGAATAGAGAACAAGACGTTAAGATACTCCAAACTACCACACTAAAATAGTGGCTTATTATATTCATATATATTAGGATAACTTGGGGACTCAGCCTCTGTGATCGGCTCTCTCAACTAGGCTCTTTGAAAGGTCTTTTAATCAGGGATAAGAATTATTCTTAGAAGACTGTTTGACTCCTCAATTTAAACAATGTAAAACTATTCAGGGGACTACAGTGGTAAGAAACCTCCATGATTATATTGTGCGCAATCATACAAGGTACCCTACAAGGCTGTCAGTGAGGAGAATACCAAGTCCCAGAAACTTACAGCTGCCTGTGTTGATCAGGGGTTTACTGGTTCCATTTTCTTATAAACTTCCATGTATGATTCTGCCCTGTCATATCTGCATCTAATACACACAGTTATAAGCATTTGGGGATCTTGACATACTAATATATATAGCATTTACCTATCAAGCTCGAACTTTAACATACCAAGGGTTCTGATAATTCCTGCAATTAAAAAAACTATTTTCCTTGGTAACTCAGTCCTCAAGTGTAGTCAACTTAGAAAGGTTTTGTTTATTTTTCTTGCATTTTTTAAAAAAACAGCAGTTATGAAGTGTCATCCTAGAAACATTTTGTGCAAAGCCTACTCTCTACCAAGCCCTCTGCTCGTGACATGGGATTGCATAAGATAGACAAGGTTTCAACAAGGTCTTACCTCCCAGCAGGGAGAGCTGGACAATAAGAACCGAAGGAACTCATCTTAAGGAGGCGCTCAGTGCTACCCAGGGTGAATGAGAAGAAACGAAGAGAGGATGGATCAGTGAGGACAAATGTCTACCTTAGAAAAGGACTCTCTCAGGAAGCCACCTGCCGTGGAACAGACTTTGGGACAGGCTGCCTTACAACCAACCTAAGGAAATGTTCCAGATGCATCTTTTAAAATAATGTATAACCATGGCTGCAAAGCCCTGTGATTCTCTGGAGGATAGAGAACATGTATGTGAAGGGCATGCCAGGAGTCCAATAATGTTAGTACGGCTGTGTTTTACATTAAAGGGGAGTGTTCAAAATTGAGTTTTCTGAAGTCTGAATGCCCCTTTACCTGAAGGCCCTATGTGAAATGGCTTTCCTCCTTCCTCCGCCTGCGCAAATTCCTCCAAGCTTAGATGAGTTCCAATTCCCTTATGATTTTTAAATTTTCCATAGTATTTATAACCTGTGTGGCATCATTTAAGGCTTAGATAGTCTTACACCAGAGCTGTTCTATGTGTCACCCTTGCTTTCAAAACCAGTTTATAAAGCCTGCTGCATCTCCTAGCAGGGTCAGCAAAGTATTCAATGAAGGACCAGATAGTAAACATTTAGGTTTAGTGGGCCACATATGACCTCTGCTGCACATTTTTTTCCTTTTTTTAAACAGCCCTTTAGAGTTGTATATATACATATATACATATATACACATATATACATACATACACATTTTTTAGCTCACAGCCCATTCAAAAAGCGATGTGTGGACTGGATTTAGCACTTGACCATAGTTTATTGATCACTGACTGTCTTATTCTAGAACAATCTTTGTGATAGTTTTCTAATACTAAAGCTTACTTAGGCAAAGATTCAGAATTCAGACACACTCACACAAAATTACACGCAAACACACACACCTGCAATGGAAGAACTCAATGTGAAGAAACAGAGGGCACAGTGGATCTCAGCCCTGGCTACACATCAGAATCATCTGAGAAGTTCTTTAAAAACACCCATGCTCAGGCCCCATTACAAACTAATTGAATCCGAGTGTCTGGACGGAAGCACAGGCATCCGTGTTTTTCAAAGTTCACCACTTACTCTGTTTTCCCTCAAGAACCAGTGTTTCAGAGCTGTGGTTCTCAAGTATTGACCTGCCTCAGTCACCTGGGGCTTCATAGAACTCTGATGTCCCAGCCCCAGAGTTTCTGATTTGGTATGTTGGTGGGTGGAGAGTCCTAGAGTTTGTTCTTTCTAATGATTTCCCAGGTGATGCTGATGCTGCTGGTCTGAGAATTACATTTTGAGAAACATCGTCATAGAGAATTGGAAAGTGGCCCCGGTGAGAGCTCTCCTCTGAGTGGGATTTTTTTGGTTTGCTTTGTTGTTTAATCAGTTGGTTGGTATTTTTCTTGTTTTGTTTTTCCTCAACTTAGCAGTCTCTAGGGCTCAAGTAAAAGAAAGGTAAGGGAGCAACCTGAAGGCAGGGACCATGTGAAGGCACAGAACAAATTCTTCACAAATATTTGTTTAATTTAGGACAAGGAAAGAGCCAATAGGAAAAGAGGAGGGGATGGCTTTGTTCTCTCAATGGAGAAAGAAGAAATCCTAAGAGCAATAACACTTCAAAAGTGCTTTGAACATATCTCCCAATAACATGCAGAAAGCCCACAATAGCAGTTGAAAGAAAACCTAGAAAGCCAACAATAGCAGTTGATTTAGCTGATTATATGCCCCGGGCCCAGTATTCTGGGGAGCCCAACCGAAAGAGGAAATATAGCAAACTTCAAGGAAGTCAATGCCATGAAAACTGGCAAAAACGCATTCTCTGTTGAAATGTTCAGTCTTACACGCACATGCAGACTTTATTTAATAAATGAAGAAGCCCAGAAATGGTAAGTTTCAGATATTTCTCTCATCATTGCCTGTAAGAGAACCTGATAAAACTGTGCTACTCAGTGTGGACCCTGGACCAGCTGCATTGCTCTCGCCTAGGAGCTGGTTAAAAACAAGGCTTGGTTATGGCTTCAGTGGGCCTTAGGTACTTTTGTCTTCATGGGCCTCTTCTTCCATAAAGAAAATTGGAAAGCACATTTTTATGATTATGCTAATATAAATACATATATTAATATTATATATTAAAACATTTTCTTCAACCTAAAAGTTCAATTTTTTTCTCCAGAGTTTCAAAGAAACTGAAACACTGTCATCAGCTGCTAAAAATGCATCTAGTGAATGAGTCACCCCTGGTGAGAAACACAGACTCCTAGGCTCTAATCCAGAGTTACCGAATCAGAATCCACATTGTAACAAAATCCCCACGTGACCCAATAGCACATTAAAGTTTGAGAAGCATTGTGTGTAAAGTTCACTATAGGTTAACAAATAAATGAAGGAAGAGTAAATTTGATTTTTCCATATTTTCTGAATCCTAAAAATAGCTACCCTGTTCTTTGTGCTACCTCATTCAGCTGTGTGTCTCCAGAACTCCCATCGGCCTTGGGGCTGTGTTGTCTAAAATTACGTACAGCTCTATATCAGGGTGGACAAAAAAGATGTGAAAGAAATTATATCAAGGTTCTTATTCTTTGAAATCACTGAGCGGCTGCGGAAGTATAAGATTCTAACAGCCTCTCAATATTTCTGACTGCCTAGAATAGTTCACAGAAACCACTTGGAACCCTGACATTATTTTCTGGTATTACTGGTGATGATGGGCATTATGACATGATAACACTGGTGATTATAGACTTGAGTATGAGCTGAGGCACCCATTCCTCACTGGCTATAGAATGGACTAGGATTATATAATAGAACTAAGCATTTTTCACTCTATTTTTCCAATAACATTCATGAACACAATGAAAAAAATGGTACACTGCTGTTGAAATACAGCTTCATACCCAAGAGAAAAAAACAGCAACTCAATAGTATGGAATTTATCACCAGTGTTTGAGACAGCTCTTCTAAAGTTTCTCTCAATGATTCTCAAATCCTTTTCATGGTGAAATTACATAAAAATTTAAACATTAAAAAATAAAAAGAGATTAACTCAAAATGAGTCATAGACCTAAATGTAAAACATAAAACTATAAGATTTGTAGAAGGTAGAAGGCAGGTGAATCTAGGTGACTCTGAATTGGATGATGGATTTTTAGATACAACACCAAAAGCAAGTGCCATGAAAGAAAAAGTTGGTAAGTTAGACTTCATTAAAATTTAAAACTTCTGCTCTGTGAAAGACAATGTTAAAAGAATGAAAAGACAAGCCACGGACAGAGAAAAAATATTTGAAAACACATGTCTGATAAATGACTGCTATCTGAAGTCTACAAATAACTCTTAAAACTCAACAGTGAGAAAACAAACAACCTAATTTTGAAAAGAGCAAAATGTCTGAACAGATACCTCACTGGAGAAGGTATATAGATGGCAAATAAGCATATGAAAAAAATGTTTTAACATCATACGTCATTAGGGAATTACAAATTAGAACAACAGTGAGATACCACAACAACGCTATTAGAATGACAAAGCCAAAATACTGGCAACACCAAACATTGACTAAGATGTAGAGCAACTGGAACTCTCATTCCTTGCTGGTGGGAACGCAAAATGGTACAGCCACTCATGGAAGAGAATTTGGAAGGCTCTTTCAAAGCTAGCCATAGTCTTACCATATGATCCTGTAATAGCCCTCCTAGGTATTTATTCAAATGAGCTGAAAACTCATGTTCACATAAAACCTTACACATGAATATTCACAGCAGCATTATTCGTTACCACCAAAACTGGAAACCATCAAGATGCCCTTCAATAGGTAAATGGGTAAACAGTAGGACATCTATACAATGGAATATTATTCAGTGTTAAAAAGAAATGAGCAATCAAGGCCTACAAATGGCACGGAGGAACCTTGAACGCATATTGCTAAGTGCAAGGAGCCAACCTGAAAAGGCTATATACTAAATGATTCCAAATATTTGACCTTCCGGAAAAGATTTTGCTGCTCAGTAAAAGATCGGTGGTTGCCAGAGGTTTTAGGGGAAGTCAGGAGAAAGTGACCTGTGGAAAACAAGGCATTTTCAGAGCAGTGCAACTATTTTAAATGATACTGTAGTGGTGGGTGCACTGGCATCCATCACAACAAATGGCATGACAGATTTGCCAAAATTCTTAGAGCTCTCCAACACAAAGGGTGAGCCCTAACATACACGATGGGCCTCAGTTGGTATACAGCAACATTGGTTCCTCAGTTTATAGCAAATGTACCCCACTGACGCTAGCAATACAGGAAACTGTTCATAATACAGAGATACTAATAACAGAGGAAACTGTGTGCAGGAGGAAAGAGAGTATATGGGGACTCTCTGTACTTTCTGCCCGATTTTCTATAAACCTAATACAGCTCTAAAATAGTGTCTATTCATTTAAAAAGTGAAATAAAATAACAGCACTGCTCTACAGTGAGACAGGGAAACAGAAGGCTGAGAATTTTCCCCCATAATTTCTCACAGAAGTCCTCTCTCTCTGCAGACTGCTGAACTCATCAAATTTTTCATGGCACAATAAAGGGAAAATTACCTTAGGTGAATCTCAGACTTCAATCTTGACAGACTCTGGACCTGGACCACAGCCATGTACACAACTGTTGTGCAAGAAACCTGGATGACTAAGAGAGTATCAAAGCCACCACCTAGTAGGAAAAATATCCACCATTTTTCATTATTTTATTTCATCTTCACAATGTTCTGTGTCTTGGGTTGTAATATAATCCTCTTAAAGAAAAAAAAAAAAAAAAAGACCTTCAGAAGGAGACTGATTTCCTCAAAGTTAAATAGCAAATTATCATGAGAGTCAAGTTTCAAACTCTGACCTATTACATCCCAATACTTGTGCTCTTTCCATTGTGCAAGCTTTTTTCTCAGTTCTGCGGGAATTCTCTTCAGTTGTAACCCGTGATTTTGTGGATGTGATGTTTCAGATTGGTACAATGTACTCAAAACATTTTTCCAGCAAAAATATTTACATGTCTTCTTCAAAAATTAACCTTCTCATGACTGGCTTGTTTGTTGGTAATACATCTGAATGCCAACTTGATGACTTCCAAACATGCCCTTGAGCCAATCAAACGTAAACTGCATCTTGTTATTTTAGGGCATGAGAGACAACAGGCCACAGCTATCATGGAAACAAGAAAAGGTCAAGATGAAAACAAGTCAGTTGTCTGTTGGGGATCCAAAATGGTAGGATATTTTTAAAGAAAGAAGTGGGTAAAGAAATCAAGCAGTAATGTCCAGAAGAGACAAGCAAAACACAAAACAAAACAAAAACAACAACCACAACAACAATAAAAAAAAAAAAAAAGAATCAAGAGGTCCACCCACAGCATAAGATGAACAATCTAGAAATAAACAGTGATAGAGCGGATGAAGGCAAAGCTCCAACCAGCAGGAAGATGCACTGAGCTACTGTGAGCTGAGCTTCTGAGCTAGGCCACCTCATCCCTGGGACTTCCACACAGTTCCTGAGAAGAGTTGTTTTAGAGGCTGAAACCCATGGGACTCAGTGGGCTGCAGTGAGCACATGGAGAGGAGGGCGGTCCTTTGATATTCCTTTTTTCCCTAATCATAAGAACAATGATACTTGTAAGATTTAACTGTGTGCCAAGCACTATGCCCAATTATAATACATTGTCTCACATAGGGATCAAAGAAACCCAGTGAAAAAGACAGCATTATCTCCATTTTACAGATGAGAAAACTATCTCCAAAAGCTTAAACAACTTTGAGGGGAGGGTGTAGTTTCAGTGGTAGAGTGCATGCTTTGTATGCATGACGCTCTGGGTTCGATCCCCAGTACCTCCATTGAAGTAAATAAACTGAATTACCTCCCCCGAAAACAAAAATCCAAACAAACAAACAAACAAAAAAACCCAAAACCAAAATAAATATTATTTTTTTAAAAGCTTAAACAACTTTCTAATAATAAGTATGAACAAAGACTCAGATGCAAGTCCTATTGAGTCCAAAATCGATGATCCCAGCCACTGTAACATGCTGCCTTACTGCTAAATATTGGGTGGTGATAAAAATACTACTCTCTTAAATTTTTTAAAGATCTATTTCATTCATTTTGGCAATATTATTTTTCTTTCTTTTTTCTGGGGTGGGGTGGGGGAAGGTAATTACGTTTATTTATTTATCCTTGGAGGAGGTACTGAGGATTGAACCCAGGAACTCATGCATGCCAAGCAGGTACATTACCACTCGAGCTATACCCTCCTGCAACACTTTGATAGTATTAATGGCCACAGTTCAAATGGGGTGGCCCCTTGTGGAAATGAAGCTTCAAGCTGGTGGAAAGCGTGGCAGGGTTGCAAGGCTGTTCCGGGTTGGTCAAGTCTTTATGTGACGCAGTAGAGACCCTGCTGGTGAGGCCAACCACTCTGGCAGCATCAAGAACCCCAACATGTTCCCCTTTTGTGCCCCCAGCACCAAGTACTGGAGCTGCCTGGAACTTAGCAAGTGTTTAACAGATGCTTGATAAAGGGATGATAAAGCTATATTATTAGCATTGTAGATGAGAGAATGAACTCAAAGTCAAATATACTGGTATTCAAATCCTGGGTCCACCTACTGCTTATTCAGCGTGCGACCTTGGTCAAGCGTTACAATCTCACTGTATGACCTTGGTCAAATAATACAATCTCACGGAGCCTCAGTTACTTTGTCCATAACATGGGCCATCATACTATCTACCCCACATTATTAGAATGATCAAAATGATACTAGATATTTAAAGCATTAAGTACAGTGTTTGCTATATAGAAAGTAACCAAGAGTAACTCCTGCTTCCTCGGCTTCTCCTCATCACCTGTTGTTTGAAAGATTTTAAAAAAGCAAACTTGTCCATTTAATAACCCAGAGATTACAGCAGTTTTAACATTAAAATATATCTTCCTATTTTTGATATTAATATACCTATCGTATTTAAGGTATTCATTTTGGAATATCTTGGATGATTTTCTCAGTGAACGTTAAACGACTTGAGTAGCAAAAGTAATCTCCTTTGCAAATTAGAATCCCTGTCTTACAAATCTGGTATCTGTTCATCCTTTGAATTCCGTCAATCCTCAGTTCTTCAGGTTGTGGCCATTTTATGAAAATCTCAGCAAAACCAGGCTCCGATTTGTCAGTTGCACTTCATAGATACAAAGGTGCACAGATAAAATCTATTAGGCCGGCAGGGCACCCATTAATGCTCCAGTGGCAGTAATTAAATCCGGATGGGAAAATAGCTACAAATATTTCCCCAAAACTGAACCAGATGTTTTGGCAACTGGATGAAGGCACAAACCTGAAACACTCCACATGCCACGGAGAAAGGCTCTTCAGAAGCGGCCCTTCTGTGAGCCGTGGGCTGAACACTGTCTTAGCCTGCAGGCAACATTAGGTAAGAGCAAAAAGACGCACCCTGCATCCCCGCCCTGTGCGTAGCTGCAGTCCATCCGAGCACACAGACAGACAATGGGCGGAACCGTCCCTTTATTCAAAGCCCCTGTAATAATGAAGCCAAATGACGAACGCATTTATATTTCCACGTGTGCGGCCCCCATCAATTCACAGTAGTGCTCTGACTTCGTCATGCCTCATAGATCATCTTTCTGGGTAGCTTACACAGGATACAATTTCCTAATTAATAGGCAGTAAAAATATTAATTATCACCATATTCATTTAGTGTTCAATTAACAAATGAAAACTTAAAATGCATTTCCACGGCTGGCCAAAAATGACCCTAGGGACCCCTAAATAGTCGATAGCATTTTAATTTTTATTTCTATCTTTAGATGGTTGCTTTTTTTTTTTTTCTAGCTTGCTTCCCTTAAGACACCCTGTCTGGCCTATTTCCCCTTTCAGCACACCATTTAAATATCTTGACAAAAATATTTTCCAGGGAGACAGAGCTCACTCCTGTCCTGGCATGTATATCTACCATGAAGCTATCATGATATCCTGTCCTGAAATGAGATGAGAAAATTTATTTGATCCGTGGATACTTAATAACGGTGGCGTTGGTTTCCATCAGCAAGGCCAGCAGCAGAGGGTAAGAGGAGACCACAATCAGCCGGACTTTAATTCAGCGCAGGGTGCCACCTCCAACATCGGGAAGGCAGAAATCAGCAGCCCACTAGCCACTGCATCCGCACGGCGC
The DNA here is from genome assembly GCF_048773025.1 of Camelus bactrianus. NCBI lineage: Eukaryota > Metazoa > Chordata > Mammalia > Artiodactyla > Camelidae > Camelus > Camelus bactrianus. The sequence continues at coordinate 90,558,544 of NC_133543.1, forward strand.
GGCGGAGCACGGCAGAGTGACACCGGCTACCATCTCCTGAGGCTGGTGAACTTCGTTCTGTCAAGACAATTGCTGCCCTGATACCTATCTTATTAGTGTTAATTTCTCTCCAGTGTTAAGGAGGTTAACGACACTGTTATTTTCTCTGCTACTAAGCTTTACTGCCTGTCTGCAGGATCCTACAAGTAACCTCAGCAGAGGAAGGAATCACAGAGAAAACCTGCTTGAACCATAAATAAGCTTTAAAAAGAACGTGTCCTTCAGAGAGAGGAAATAAAGCAATATAATGTTAATTGTGGAGATTATGGAGGAAACATTTTTCATCTATCCAAACAGACAGCATAATGGTCACACGTTCCTTAAAACACAGTATCACACAAAATCCTACTTTAAGGACTAAAGTGATACTTTCAAGCCATTCCCATTGGTTCAAACTGAAATTCACTAAGAGTTAGAGATACTTCCTAATTAGCCTTCCTAATTTTTTTTGCTTTATTTCTGTGTCAAACACTCCTTCATAGACCTGAGCCTCCCACAGTGGAGAGGCACAGGTAGGAAACACATTAGCTTAACTCTCTTGGTACCAACAAACATATATTCTAAATCCAAGAATGTCCTCAAGTGATCAGCTGTGTGATCCTTCTGTCTCCCCCTCCACCGTCCCCACACCCTTACCCCAGCTCATGATTTGTATTGTGATTTGTTGATCTGATCAAAGCTAATTTGTTAAAATATATGTGTATAAGGGTCCATAGAATTATAAACACAATTTACAAAGTTAATTTAAAAGTATCATCTAAATAACTAGAGAGACAGGTTGGAGTCCTCAGTAGCTCTATAATTTGATGACTCTCATTGAAAACACTGTTCTTGAAATTCATTGGGAGATAATCAGTTCATTATTATATAGTTAGACTTTCTTACTCCTTGTCAAATCCTGACCCTTTAGCATGATTTTTAAAGTCCACCCACAGAGAGAAAAAAAATTGCTATTTATGAATTTTTACCAACCAACAAATCCCCTAGTACCATATAGCAAGTGATTCCTGGTGTAAACTGCAGTGAAAAGTGAATAAAAAAGTTAACTCACCTCTCAGGATTTTAATATTCTCTCACTTGAGAAACAATGTTGAGCTGGTTGAAGCGAGTGTTAAAATGTTTTCATGGAGTCTTATGACTTACACCGATGGAGCATAAATGTAGACCTTCACCCACCTGAGGTCCAAGCCGTTGCTGAGGTCAGATTCATCTCTTTCAGATATCTGTCCTTTTAGAAAAAAAACAAATCACTTTTTTTCTTGCATGTCTTCACCCCCTCTTGCATTGTATTACCTGTGCTTCTCTGTCAAAGGTCCTTCCAATGGACCTTAAACCTGCAATTCAATCACCCTGTGAGTGTTAACAGTGTATAGAAGTTAGTGGGAAACAACAAAGATGAACTGAAATGTAGATGAAGTCAGCTGGGTTTATTCATTAGCTATGTGATTTACTCTTTTTCACCGCCCTTGCAGAAAACAATTTAAACTTTCATATGCTTTATCAAAACTAGAAAGCCTTTTGTGTCACAGACTTCTGGGATGATTCTTAAATTATCAAAATTATAAATATTAGCTCTATGAATCCCAGTAGCCACACACAGACACACATATGTATATATAATTTTTCCCCTGATCTTTTGACAAATGACTCCTTGAGTCATCTATATTTTTTATTATCCATTCCATATGGACAATGGTTCCCATTGCATATGGAAATTAACAGAAGTTGTAATGGAAGAGGAAAAGATTTGGCCAACATTAATTCAGTATCTACCAGGTACTTTTTTTTCTTTTTTTTTAACATTTTTTTTTCAGTTATAGTCATTTACAATGTTGTGTCAAATTCCAGTGTAGAGCACAATTTTTCAGTTATACATGAACATACATGTATTCGTTGTCACATTTTTTTTCATGGTGAGCTACCACAAGATCTTGTATATATTTCCCTGTGCTATACAGTATAACACTCATAGACATAGAATACAGATTTGTGATTGCCAAGGGGGAGGGGGATGGGAAGGGATAGACTGGGAGTTCAAAATTTGTAGATTCTACCAGGTACTTTAGACTCGTGGCTGGTATTACAATGAGAAGAATATATACACTCATCCTCAGTGAACACACAGGTACTAAAACTCAGAGAAGCTGAGTACTTGTAAGGATTGAACAGCAACTAATAGGGATGGAAATGACTTCAAAGTCTGTGCTCTTCATGCTGTATCTCTCTGCCTCTAGGTCTGGGCACCTTGTGTTTTTGTGCCCCACCCTGGGAGGCAACCAACATCTCCAGGCGAAACATTAGTCTAGACACAAATATTTCATCCATTATGACATTGGTCGTGAACTCTGAGCCCCTAAAGGAATCTGTTTGGGTTGTGAGTCACTGTGTTTGGAAAGCTATCCACATGTCCCTAGTGAAAAATTAGAGATACAAAGATTAACTTAATCATCCCCATTAGAACTATGTTTTGTATGGTATATTTTTCCTATTGTCAGCTCCAGTATGGTGGACTATGCTGTCTCCAAGCAAGATCATGCTCTCAGCACTCAAAGTCCCGGGCAAGGGGATCAGACTGGCTGAGCTTAAGTCATCTTCACTTCCTTCCATCTGGCCTCCATGGGATGGGGGGGAAATTGAACAGATTTTTCAGTCGTGACCCAGCCTCCCACCCAGAGTCATGTAGCAGAGACTCACCAAAACCAGAAAGGCAGTTCTTCTGCTAAGCAGGCAAAAAAAAAAAAGGACAAATATCCACCACAAGTAGCCTTTAAAGACTCTCCAAAATGGTTCTATTCACCATAAATAATATTCATTTCTATTTTTTATTTGATTGAGTGACAACATGGAGAAATGAACAGAGCTTTCTTTAATTCCTCAGTCTCTAAGTTTGTTTTTTCAGTACTTTTTATCAGATATTTGTTTTTCACCAGTATTACCAATGGCCAGTGTGATATGAGAAAGAATTTCTTAGAGTTCAATTTATACCTCTTTTCCTTATTGCAACTTGAAAACATGAAGAAATAGTGCTCCTGGAAAAATTAAAACCCAAGAGGGAGTTGTGACCTGATGGAGCTAAAGCCAAGAGTCCTGCTTTCGTATCCATGTTCTACCACCTACTCTGAACTCACATCACTGCTCTGAGTCCATCCCCCTCATTTGTGAATTAGGGCTGGTAATGCCCTAGTGGGATGTCTCTCAGGGTGAAACTTGGTAGTAACCAGCAGACAGTAAGCACTCAATGTTTATTTAAGCTACATGTTTATCTTTTGTAGGATTGGTTATAAGCTATTAATCATCACAATTGCCTCCCATAACTACTTTAAGCTCTTCAGAGCAACTCAAGATCCTAAGTATTATAGACTGGTATTTCAGGATAGGGTTGCCTTGGCTGGGTTCTAGAACTTCAAACACAACTGTAAATCAAATTCATCTCAAACCTTTAGATTATTGAGGTCCTCTCAAAATGAACTTATCTTGCCCTGGGAACCTTCATCAATTGATAAACCATCCTAGTCAGGATTCCTAGTGTGTGTGAAGCATTTGGATGGGCTATGGGTGTAGAAGGCAGGCACACAGACGTGTAAAGCACACATCCTGTCCTCCTGGGAGCTAATGATTTCGTTGAGGAGCAATGGGCAGAGGCAGAGATGAATACACCCAAAGCAACAGTAAGTTAGTGACACATCTGAGTACACTAACCAAAAGGCTATTTGAGCTCAAAGATTCAATGATCATTAGAGTGGCTAGGGCAGGAAAGAGGGAGGTTAGAGTTCGTGGAAAATGTTTGTTCTTGAGAAGAAAGTTACAGGAAGAGTAAAATTTGAATAGGAGAAGAGAAAGAAAGAGAAGTTTAGCCAAGTAATACAGGATAAGCTAAAGCAGGATGGAATATGATTGTTTTAGTCTGTGCTGGGGAAAACTTTTTTTTAACACCCGGAGCTTTCAGTGAGCCAGAGAAATCCGTGGCTTTCCCCATTTCCCCCCTCGACAGTGAATTTCCCATCTTCTTCTTTTACACCTGAAAATTAGAATTGATGTGTCATCTGGTCCCATAACATTCTTGGTAACTTCTCTGATTTTGAATTAACATATTGATTATAACCATCAAACTGTTTTGAATCCTATTATGACACTTTATAAAAATTCTCTTTTCCAGTTTCATGAAGGTATGTCTCAAATTGCCCAGTTTTTTTTTATAAAAAATTATTTCCCCCTAAATGGTTCTAGCATCCCTGGAGACTTGCCATGCTTACCTCCCCCAGGACTTTCCTGAGTCTCTGAGCTCCCTCATCCACACAGAGCAGAAAGAGAGTATTCCGCAGGGACGCTTAACATTTACAATATGGAAGGCAGCTCAGGGGCTTTAATTTAGATACCAGGAGGGTTCTTAACAAACAACACTTTGTGAGCCTCGGTTTGAGATGTTATTTTTATGATGCCAGCTATGGTAATTGTGCTGTCCCTGGAGTATTAGAAGTAGGTGTTTAATCACAGTGATTCAGCCCATCATTGTTAGCCTCGGTGTTTATTGTCCTGACCTCATCAGATGACGGCTGATTGTTTTTCTCGGGAGAATCATCAATGTTTTTCCTTCTCTTGGTATGTTTTATTTTCCTCGCTTGGAATGTCTTCTTATTTTCTGTCCCATGGAACTTAAAGTCTACCTTTATCCTAAGTCCGGGAGATAGTCCCATTGAATGGGCTTGGGACGTCTGGCTATACTTACATGCTGCGTGTTAATTCCCAATCTCTCAACATCTCAGTCTTCAGGTTCTGAATTTACTTTCACACTATTTACATCTTTTTACCTTTAAAAAAAAAATTGGTTTTGTGGAGTAATTTTGCCAGAACCGCTCCTTGGGTTAATGAAATTACACAACTTTTATTCTAATGGATTTAATCAAGACTCTCTGGGCCTTTGTTACAACAGCAAAGATACACTTAAAAGATGTCACAGACTTACTCTCACAGTCACAGAGCAAAAGTATACACTACAGTTGTTGGAGATGCTCTTAGATGAGGCTAGAACTCCATCAAGGTTTACTGTGTTGGTACTGGTGATAGAGGCTCTGAGACTCAGACAGGTGGCCTTGTTCAGACTCTCATTTAATAAACCCTAAGGAACCTGGAGTAAAAAAATCTGTATTCACAATTCAATTTGCCAATGGCCACCGATATACACAGAACAGTGACTGAGTGAAATAAGAGCAAAACTGAGGTCAGAGAAAGATGGTAAACAAAGACCAGAAGAAAATGGGTCGCTTTTACTTTAAATACCTCTCCACATTTCATTGGTTCACAAAAAAGGAAACTAATTCTGCTGTAAAATCTGAGTGACAGTCCGTCAATATTGGAAGAATTGGGAAGGAGGCTAATTTTAGCAGCTGACGGCACTTTCTAGAGCCTTTGCCCTCTGTATACATGGCATCCTCTGATCACTTTGAAACATCTGCTGAAGTTTAGGTCACATAAATTCAATGTTTCACTATTCAGAAAGTCTCTGAGAATCTTCTTTTTTTAATCGTTCTGTCTGCAAAGGCTGACTCAAAGGACTCCAGAAAAATCCGCTGCTTTATTTTGACAGTTTTTCATTGTTTTTATTATAAAGAGCAAGGTCTTGTTTAGAGGATGTTTCCAGGACAAATCTGCCATCCTTTTTTTATATTCTACTACTACAAAACCATATTTCTAAGAAAACATATCCATATGCATATTCATTAAAAATTCCACTAGTACAGAAGTATCTAACCAGTATGGATTTTCTATTATTCAATATTATTATTAATGTGCTTCACAGTTCCCTGCACTGCTGAGGCCTCTGCCCTTTGGCTAACATCACTATATTAAGATGTCAGATGTATCTGCATGTGACCTTGAACAGCCCATGAAGCTTCCTGAATCTCAGTTTCTGCATCTGTGAGATGGACATAAATAGTACCAGCTGCCTTGATGCTACGTAGCAGGATGTGGCCACCAAGTAAGAGAGATCCTGGAGAACTATGCCAGCCTGTCTTATGCCTAGGGATAGTGACTAGATCACCTTGGAGCAGACCTTTTTTATTCAAGGAAGAGTCTCCTAAATGTTTGTAGTTATGGAAATATAAGGTGAATAGATTCCTATTGTCTAGGACAAGAGGTGTAACAAAATCTGGCATGACTCAGGCAAGATTGCCTTTTCTTGAGACCTCTGATATAAAAAATTGGTCATTGTGGAAAAGCAAATCAATTTGCATAAGGAGTCTAGGGTCTTTGGGAAATGACACTGCAGGACCCACGATCCCTATTCACAGTGATGTGATGTAAAACAGACTTACTGGGAAGGGACCAGGGTAGCACTCAAGAGTCAGGGTCAGGGACGAGAAGATGTCAGTCTGGTACAGTGGTGGGCTTTGGGGCACAAGAGCTGAGCCATGAAGTATGAGCTAAGGACTCCAAACTTGTACCCAAAGTGGGTCATTACTGTGCCCTGGGGAAGGACAGAGAGAGCAAGGGCTTCCCAGCAGCAGTCGGCAAGCCTGCCCTTCAGATGTCCATGACTGGTCTTTAAAAGAAACACTCTGGGGTTCCAAGAAACAACAGATCCGATTCTCATTTTCTCTTCCTCTCCTCTTCTTTTTCCTTTTCCTCCTCCTTCTCTACCTCCTACTCTCTGACACTATAAAAAGTATGAAATTCCTTCCAACTAAATAGGCCCCAGTGCTTTTGGACAATTCTGAAGTGGTAGACGTCATAAAGAAAGCACTAGATTTCATGTGAATAATTCAGGTAAGCAAAGAAGCAAATGATTTAAAAAACATGTAGAGATGACTATATTTATACCTTGAGTCAGTAAAGAAGACCATCCTGTTTATAATAGTGAAAGAGTTCTAAAAATAGCAAATTCTGTATAAAGCATGAGGTTTTTTCCCCAGCTTTTGCCTGAGATCTTTTCCTGAGTCCCCGTGTGTTCCCAAATCATCCCAGATCATCTAAAGGGCTCTCAGAGATCAACCAAGATTTAAAATAAAAACGAATCTTCCAGGAAGTACTTAGCACTCTCCTAAACTCTTAAATAAGATGGTGTTAAGGGCATGTTTGAGACAACTTTAGACTAAGGAAGACGGTAAACTAATCAACTCCGAATTTCCACAGCAAAAGCTAAAACAAGCCTTTGTAATAGTCTCTCAGTTCCCATGGAAATGGTGAAAAAAAAAAAATAGTAGGGGACAAGTAAATTACCACTGATGCCTGGGTCCTGCACCTGACCTCTGATGTGAAGTGGCTGCCAGCTCCTGTGTGTCCAGGGAAGAGACTCAACTTTGGGGTCTGGGGATTTCCGTTCTTAGCCAAGTTTTTGGCCTTGAGCTAGGTCCCCAGCTTCCTCCCCAAAACTGTACCACAGGGACCACCTTCCTTAGCCAAGGTCCTCTGGCCACACTTAAAATGAGGCGTATTCCTTAAGCCTTCGGTATCCAGCCCAGCCCAGAACCATTTCTCTCTAGACAGCAATGTAACTTGTGTCTCTTTCCTATTTTGTGTTTTCCTTGTTCCCTTTCCTTACAAAACAGCATAACAATCCAACTCCCCTCCCCTAATATTTTCCACACCCATGATGCTCTGTTTCACCTACTCCCCAGTTCCAATTTCTAAAATCAATTTCCAGTACCTACAAGGTGTTCTGAAATTGTCTCCTTGGTCTTCTCAGCATAGCCTATGGTAGTGCCTGCATCATGTACTCCATAGATATTTTTGTTTGAATGAACTGTTTTTCATAATGAACCCAGTATATAAGATGTTGAATTGTTTAAGCCATTTAAGAATATTCAGGCTTGCTGTGCTATCAGTCATCTTCAGACACATTTACTGCCTTCACCCTTCTTTCATTTTCACTGCACCTCCTATTTCTGTATTATTATCAATAATAATGACTGCAAGATGTTGTGTGTTGATTTATTTATATGCCACCTGGTTATTTGTTCCACTAAAACTTAAGATGCCTTATAAAAATAGCTGAAATGTAGCAATATGACATACATTTAAAATAAGTTTTTTAGAAAGTCATAAAAACAAGAGTACAGAAGTAAAATGGGTTTTGAAATGAAGTGAATGCAAAGCTTCCTACTATAAGGACCTATCCAGCTGCTCCGGGTGGCTCATTAACTTGACTTGCAAGTTCCTAGCTACCAGCCCCAGAGGTAAACCTAATCGCTTTAACAACTCATAGTGTTTTAAGAGAAAAACAAAGAAGTAACTCAGAAGAAACAATTATTTGTGATGTTAAGATCAGACAGGAATGTCTCCCATGGGGGCCATTGAAGAGTCCAGTGTCATGCAGTGAACCACATCCCCACAGCAGCTTGAAGGGAGCACATAGAAGTTTAATTGGACTATTTGAATAGCATTCCCCACTGAAAGCCCACGGCATCTTTCCCAAGGACTGTGGAGTATAAACTTCTTGACGGGCCCCCTGTATAAATGATGTGGTGCAGACACACAGATCTCTGGTGATCTGACTTAACTCAGAAGTAAATATAAAGACCTAGAAGAACAGACACAGTGCATCACTCCCAAGAAATTTCCCTTAGAGGTTGCCTTTCTCCGCTGAGGTTTGATTTACAATTGGGTACCAACCGCTACCAAACGAGAAACCAGTCACTTGTCAGGCATCGTGTAGTTATACAGGATCCTCAGATCAACTCACGTGGTGGGTATTATTATTCATTTTATGCTAATGAGGGAGCTGAGGCTCCGAGAAGCTAAGTAACTGGCCTAAGGCCACCATAGCTGGAAAGTAAGGTGCCAGGAATTTGAAATTCAAGGCTTGATTCTAAACTCATACTCACTTTTTTTTTAATATGAAAAGTCTCAAACATCCAGAAAGACAGAGACTAATGTAATAAATGCTGTACACCCACCATCGAGACTTGACAGATGTTGACATTTTCCCTGCTCTAGTCAGGTACACCAGTAGCCTCCCCTTAGTGCCTCTTTGGTGTCTAAGAGATGGAGTAGACTAGACAAATGGATGATGGCCCTTTTTCCAACTACACCAGCAGAGAAATTTCCTGGCTGCCTTCTCTTATAAATCTCTAACTGTCTAAAATAGCTTGGGTTGCATTATTTAAAACACATTATTATTATTTTTCGCTTGGCTCACATGTAGGCACAGTTGGGGATGAAAACCTTAATACCGCCCCTGGAGAAGAAAAGGCTCAGTTCTTGGTTCTTCTGCCAACTTCTGATGAATGAAGCAGGTAAATGCCTGCTTCCCCATCTCCACCCTCCAAAGAACCCCTTGCGATTCAAAACAATGTGTGATCAGCCATTTTTTTTCCCCTTTGACTTGGCTGATCATGAATAGATGTGATGGGAAAATATCTCTTTCAAAGGAACCATTTTCTAGGGAAGTGAATCTTTTTATCTAAATTCGGTGGTCAAAATTTTAGTTTAAAACATTCAAGTGGCTTCAAGATCTCATGATCATGAGTTAAGTGTTGATCTGAAACACAATTTTCATCTTCTTCCATATCTTATTTAGTGTAGACATTCTGGGCAGCCACCAAAAAGTGAAAGAATTTTTCAATACCAAAGATGGCCTGAAGTTCAGAAATAAGAATGAAAAAGTCTTTAGTTGATTGAGCCCTTAAGTTATTCTTTAATACTATGCTGAGAGGCTAAAGACTCTTCCAGAGGACAAAGACTTTTCTAGGGAAGAGCAGTAGCAGACACTGACAAAAATATACATATACATAAAATCTCTTCAAACTAGAGACATGAATCTGGATAAGGTGATGTATTTATTTGCTTCTATATTTAAATTTTTAAACAGGTCTGGCTTTATTCTCATAACTTTCATATGGACAATTACATCTAAATCACCATGAATTTAAAAACTGGTGGACACAATTAACGTTTGAGCTCTAGTAGTTCCGAGTTCCAAACTTCCCACTTATGGCATCCTGAAACTAACAAGAAGTATCAAAAACCATCTCCACAGAAGTCAATTTGCCGATCAAGTTCTGTACCAACTTCTCTCAACAAATATATGAAGTCCTTTTTATTTTCTTCTGCCAAATTTTAAAGATTGGCACTCAGGTCAAATTTTTAAAAGATTTTTTTTTAAAGCTCTCCCACAATTTGCTTGCATGCCCTTAAATAATTTTCTTTTAGACCCATTTTTCTTCCCCTTTAGGCAGAAAATGCTTCAACTTTGCACCTAGAAATGATATACAGTGGCAGCCAGGGAGAGCACGCCTGTGTCTACTGAACCAGAGACATAATTATATGGATCATTTGGACAAAAAAAAAAAAAAAAAATCCACCTCTTTTGTGTTTCCTGAAAATGTCAATTTGGAATCATAAATATTTGCAATTAGAAAGTCTTGAGTTGTCTTAATGATTGATTTTCCTTCATTTTTTAGAATTGCACACTGAGGCCAAAGAGTTTAAGTGGTTTGTCCCAAATTACACGACATGCCCGTGCAGTCAGCACTTAAAACAAGCCCCTTGACTCTCCTCATCACTTCATAAGGCCTGCATGGGGTGTCTGAATTTTGCAGACAATACTTCTGTTTTCCCCTTCTCCTCCCACCTTCTTCCTCCTCCTCTTCCCTCACCCTCTTCTTAAATTTTCTACTTTACCCTGGGTATGGGAGACAAAGATTCAGCTCTGGTTTGACTCATATTGAAATGATTTTTTGTAGCTGTTCATAAAGCATGAATCTTCTATCTGTTTTAAGATTCAGGTTTATTCCTCCAGTTCTCACAGAAGCAGCCACTGCCCTCCACTCTTTCTTTGACCCAGTAAAAAAGATAGTAAAACCAGGCCAAATATTTTTAATACTATCCCTCTCCAAAAGTAGACACACACACACACACACACACACACACACACTTACACATGGGCAACAAATCCAGTCACTGGAAGGCAATACAATAAAAGAGACAAAGAGAGTCTTTTGACAAGGCTGGTAAAAGTCTTATTTCATCACCAAGTTCACACTCCTGAACTCTGGTTGATCCTGCTCTAAAATCCTCCTGTTACCATTTCACAGTGCCCCTGCTCCAACTGGACATTGGATCTGGAGCACGACTCTGTCCATTAAGGACACTATTTCTGTAATCAAATACTAAGACAATATTAGCTCAGAGCGTACACAGGGTATCACTTTCTTGCTCTTCCTAAGTATTCATAGCTAAATGATTTATGGGCACCAAATGGATATAATGTCCCAGCATATATAACAGGACTAAGATTTAATGTGTTTCTTTTTCACTTTGTTTGAATAAAATCCCCCAAAATACTTTTAGCAAATGACCATTAATTATGTGCATTGTCAAATGCTCCTGGGTTCTAATAAGCAGGCTTTGGAATTTACAGTCCCCAGCTCTCTGTTGGAGCCCATAAATCCAATGTGGGTGACAGTACTCAATAAAGTGGCCCCATCACCGGAACAGAAGCCTCAAATGGTTCACATTTGGATACACCATGGATTTTTTCCCAATGCTCCTAACCCAAGCAGAAAATACCCTTTTCAGGATGTTATTTCAAAGTACCTCCCAGATTATCTAAAGTTGTTTTTTTTTTTTAATAGGACTCTATGACCCACTAGGGCTAAATCTGGCCTTAAGCCTGTGGATTTTATCAACTGCATCTTTTGGATGGATGGACTACCTGGGACAGAGATGAAAACCACAGTGGTTTCTAGGGGAATATTTATCAGCAAATATATTTTCCAAAAAAATAAAGATTTTTAAAGGAAAAAAATGTTTAAATAGAGTTGTGACTTCATAGTTATTTTACTTAATCTTCAATGTCTTTGCAAATCCATTATGCACTTGGGATGTCAGAGGGGTCTACAAATTACCACGTTGTTTGAAGTTTGCTGCTTTCTGAAGTGGCTTTGGTCATTTATTTTCATAGAAATGTTATTTCTTCAACTTACAAGGTATGTAATAGGAAGGTCTTTTGAGACAGCTGTCTGAAAAGAAAGTGATTATCCACGTTTCTAAAGAAAGATGACTTGTTCTTTAGATGAAGTCCTCCAAGGGGCATTTAGCATTTTAAGAATATGAAAAGACCAAACTTCAGTTTTTGAAATCTGTAAGAGGTGTCCATGCAAAAAGAGAGAGATGCAGAGAAAATAAATGGAAAGATAAGCTGTTTTGATCTGAGGTAAGGGAGAAAAAAAATGCAGTGTACTTAGTCTCGAATTCTTTTTCATCTGAAGATCTCAAATACTTTAGATTTAAAAGTGATACAAGAAGGTATTACTGTCTCCTTAGTTGAATAGCAGACTGAGAATTAAAGAAATATTTGAGCCTTCAGTTTAAGCTAGAATTAATGACTGAGTGTAGCAAACTAGATACTAGGGGAAGTGATGAATCATATCAAGACTTTTTTGTTGTTGTTCTGGAAAAAATCTGTCCTCTAAAGGTTTAAAGTATCTAAGAACAAGAAAATTCACACACTCCCCCTGCTTTTTAAATGCTGGGAAACTGTGGAACAAAATATCACAGGTGAACATCGCCACTAGAGAGAGCATCTAGAAGACATACTTCTAGTCGACCTCCAACCCAAACTAACATACAACGTGACACCATAGCAAAAGAGGGAAAGTCGTGCAGTGCAGCAAAAGAGAAAGAAAAAAAGGAAATACCAGCTGTCCAAAACGTTTAAAGAAACAAATGGAATAAAGAGTAAGAAACGAATGTAAGACCCCTAGAGCCAAACATAACAATTTGCATCTGGGGAAGCAGCACCAGTGGGGAGCAGAACACAGAGTTCTTGAGTCTCTGGTCAGGGCTTTCTCCCGTATGCAAGGCTAAACCCTTGTCCAGCTACAGTATACTGCAAACCACAAATTATCTTGGCCCATAGGTCAGGACTGCCAACCTTTGGCTAGAACCCAGCCTTCCGGCTTCTCTTTCCTGAACAACAGACCTTTCCTGGTTTCACTCAGGCATTGTTTTCTACATTGGTATCAACTTCATCCTCAAAGGAGAGACTCCTGTCCCTGAAACGGAGGGAGCTTATCTAACCAGCAAGGTACAGTTTACACATATTTGCTTCAAAGACACGGCAAACCTTCCCAGGCTGACAAAGAAGGGCTCCCCTCTTCAAGAAAGCAGTCTGCTCTGGTTTCCAGAACAAGACAAACGTCCTTCTCACAGCAGGCAGGGCTCCATTGCCATCACCTTCCCTCATCTTCAGGTCATTTGTCATTACCTGCCACTCCCTTTCTTTTTTCTAACTAGAGCTCAAAATAAGGAATGTCCTCATTCTTTGAAATTGCGTCTATTGTTCGGCCTTCTCTGTGCCCATTCAGGGCAGATTTGGGATTCTCTATATAACCTGCTTTTAAAGTCTGTAGCTGCATCGTTGTCTCGGCATCTTGCTTGGTTTTAGAGGGACTGTGTTAAAGTTATTTGGTGCAGTAAGTCTTGAGGCTCAGCCACCATTGTTTTCTAAAAAGCATTTTGTTCCTGAGCCCTTTGATGGTAGAAGTTATTTATTTGGGTTTGAGGTTGTACTTTTAGAATGGGAAGAGGGGTTATGGGGGTCAGATGTCCCCATTAAGGAAGGAATTGCAACATTAAAAAAGAACACCACGGTAGGATTTATTATTTTCTGAGTGATTCACCCTTCCGGAAGGAAATATTTGCCTCTCCTGAGCAGAGAGAAATTGCTTCACAATGTGCACAATTGAAACTAAGGTAGAGAAACAAGATTAAGACTGGACATCTCTGGATTTAGATATCGAGAGTAGATTTTTTTTTCTTTTGATTCTACATTAATGATCAAAAGCTGTACAGGGTCATGAGATGGGGCAGGGACGGGGTAGATAACTTCTCCAGGAGAACAGAGGATAATCCCGTTGTGAAGGTGAAAAAGGTACTTTAAATTCAAGGTTTCAGCTTTCTTACCTACGAAGCAGAAAAACCCTTCTGGTGTAAAGAGTTCAAATAGTGGTATCTGCCTGCAAAGCTTGAAAATGTTCATTTGTCTAGAAGGATAAGATCAGAACAATAATTCAACCCCTCTTACGTGTCCCTCTAAAGCAGGGACTCGCTAACAAAAGCCCCTCAATATTTTGGCAAGTAGTCACATCTGACAATTTCATTAACCCATGAGCTTTTCATTTGGAAATGGATGCAGATGTTGCAGGAGAATCTGTATTGGACCTGAAAGAATCTGGGTCCTTTTGGCAAAGCACTATTTTGTAGACCAACATCAGACCCTTTAGCCCCATCTACATGAAAGGGCTCAGATTTTGTTTCTATGTGATTTAAGCCCATTGAAAAGGCAGACTGCTTTTGCAATGTGTGTGCTCCATCCTGATGGGTCTGGAGATCATTGTTCTGCTGGCTCTTACAGACCACCCATAAAAAGAAAAGAAATGACCGTCCCTAGAGTTGAATGCAGAGTGTAAACTTTTACTACTTAATTAGATACCGTGTCCAAAAACTGGCTCTTCCCCACTGGATCGAACGAAAAGAAACAGAGATGAATCAGAAAGACCCAAGAAAGTGAGCTATTATATCGCCCTTCTCATCTTTGGAACAGATTATGTTTACAATGACTCTAACCAATAAAATATCCAACACTTGAAAAACTCCCTAGAAAAGCAGATTGTGTAATTGTTATTGTTAATTCGATCTAGTTCTTACAAACCCTCAACGAAAAGAAAATTGTGTCCATTTGGAGTTACTAGGTACTAACAACCCACCCTCTTGTACTCTGGTTTCCAGGGGATTCCAGGAAGCAAAGGAAGTACTTCTATTGCTCACACACCATCTTCCCTAACCTTTAGAGCGATGTGATCCTGCAGCTCAAGACATATGGGGAGAGAAGCTGCTACTGGGTTCACCTAATCCCATGGCCTGTCTTACTCCCCTGCTACTTTTGATGGATTCAAATCAGACCCCCGTTTAGAAGCTGTGTGGCTTTGGGCAAATCATGTAATCAATCATTTAGTTTCCTCCTCTGGAAATGGCTATAATAGTGTATACTCAATGGGTTATTTTAGGAAGCAAATGAGATTATCTAATTAAAGTTCTTACCGTGGTAAGTGTTCAGAAATTGCCACGTGCGTGCTTTGAACCACTATCACTTATTCTTTCTTCATGCCTCACTGTATCTCCCACTTCCGGTACTCAGACGTTCAGACTCTTGACCGCAAAACAGTGATTTCCTATGAACCCATTTCAGAACAAGTGATGCAGTCCCAGAATTAGGCCATGGGAACCTTGACATGACCCTGCACCCAAGAACCTGGGGTCAAATTTTTTCATCCTGCACACCTCCCCTAAAGCTCAGAACAACTCTATGACATGAACACACACACCCACAGTAGGTACCCACACTGACTTTCAGGGAGTTGTGCTTTAAATTAGATCACAGATTGCTCAGAAGACTTTTGAGCTTGTAGATCACTTTGAAAAACTCAAAGAAAAGCTCATGAGAATCAACTCTACAAAGACAGGCACAATTGTCATGGCTGCAACCAGACCCGTTTGAAACACTAAGGGTTTTGAATGTGAACTGAATTAATTTTCTCTCTGATTCTATAATGCTATAAAGGCACAAGGTCTGTTACTATCTTCTGCACTATATTATCAGAGCCATATATCTTAAAAATAATAAAATAAAACTCCCCATTACCAATAGCAATAATTTAGGACCCATCCAGTGTTCCCTGTAGATAATGCATCTGGTTTAAAAATCACCTTTAAGAAATAGCTAGTGGCTGCTGAAATCCTGTCAGACGACTCTAATTTTCTTTTATGACAGTGTCAGACTTGCTATATTGCAGGAAAGTGATCTACATAATATAGATGCTTGATGCCTGCACAAATTACGCGATCAGCAAATTTAGCGTGAAAAAATAATCTCTCGAGTGGGTGCAGAAACAGCAGAAGGGAATTAGAGTGTAGCTACCCCCAAGAGAAGCTAAGAAGAGAGGATTTACAGTGTCCTAGGGCTGGAGCAGCCTCTGTTTCAGTGTGGGGGAGTGGAAGTTCATACATCAGCATGTACTGGAGGGTCATTAAATATTCAAATATCTGGACCCCAGTCCTTGACCTGTGGAATCAAATCTCCCAGAGTGATTTGTATGCATTCTCAAAATTGGGCTTTATTCCCTAATGAGGAAAGTCCAAGAAATAGGGAACTTTTGGCACATGCTGAGGTTAAACTGGAATGTATTTTATTTATCGGTAAGGGGAGAAAGACCTGAGAGACCCCGAGGCTCTTCCAGAACCCAGGTGCCGCTGCCTCCTCCTCCTCCTCCTCCTCCTCCTCTCCTCTCTTCAGCTACTCCTCCTCTGAGGCTTACCAGAGTGAGAGTGAGGACCAGGATTTTCAGGTATAGTTTCAAGGCAGTGTAAAGTAATGGGAAAAGCTCTCAGCTTGGAGACATGGAATGACTATGGAGGTTCCATTCTTTTGTGTGGCCTTGAATACGTTACTGAATCTTCTGAGCTTCAGCTGTCTCCCTGGCGATGCAGAAATAATCATATTGGTTCTTTATATGGGTTGATGTTCAGTTCACATCCAAAACCCTTAGTATTTCAAGCATGTCTCGTTGCAGACTTGATCACCATGCCTGTGTTCGAGTTGATTCTCATGAGCTTTCTGCTGAGTTTCTCAAAGTGATCTACAGGTTTAAAAGCCTTCTGGGCAAACTGCAGTCTAGTCTAAAGTGAAGTTCTCCACAAGTCCGTGTGGAGATCTAATGAGAGAGTGTGTATTTGTGTTTGTGTATGTGTGTTAATACGTTACAAAGGAATCAATAAATAAGCATCGAAGTGTAATCATGAAAACGCCTGGGAAAGTTTCCTGAGATTATTTCCTACTAGAAATATAGACAGGTTGCCTATATAATATAGCACATAATGACATATATATGTGGTATATATGTATATAGTAATACATGGGTAAACGTTTAAGTAGCTCTTTGAGGGGAAAGGCACTAGATGTAATGTTTGCCAATTTCCATGGTGTAAATATTACCACAAAGGCTGATGTGGCTACCAGATGTGACTGAACACACATAATCTGCTTTTCTGAGCTGGCAGGCTCTAGCATACTCCTGCCATACTTCTCTCAATTTTTCTTAGTCAACGAGAAGGATTTAACTAGCTGACCTCAAAGGTGTTTGAACATTTAACATTATGCTTCTCTATTTACATGCACACTATAATTAATTGATACAGCCTGAGCAGGATAGTTGGTGGTCCACAGTGCCCTTAATCCTAGTGAAAGTAAAAAGTTTCTCAAAGCAGAGATTTAAAGGCCACCACACAAATTTAGCACTTTGAAATCCACTGCTTCTCCCAGGGTTTCTCATCCCTTATACTTGCAGAAATGGATTTTCAACTGGTCCGTTTATCATTGCCATCACTTCTTCTCGTAGGATCTGCCTATGTTTATGTAAGATTTTTTTTTTCCTTCAGAATGATTTCCTCTGTTTCAGATGTCAAAATCAGAAATTTTATTCCATGCCCCACCAAAAAGAAAAGGAGGACAAAAGTTAATTGTATCTGAACTGAAGTGTAACTGTGGCCCTATTAAAGAGGTGTAGTTATAGGCTATTGATCGCAGCGCACAGGAAAGGGTTGCCATGTAAAGTCAAGAGGTTAATGTAATTACAAGAACGGGCAGCGGGATCAGCTGTAGGCAGAAGTGGCGAATAACTAAAAGCTGCTTTAGAGACACATAATGTTGTCAAAGCATAAATAATTCATCCTAGCATTCGAGAAGAAATGACTCCTCTGTTCCAGCATATTATTCAGCCATTAAAATCTTGCCTTCTAAAGACTTTTGATGTAGTCATATTTTCAGTTCTATGTCATTCCGGGGCATGCCATCTTCATTAAGCCTCCCATTGTGTGGTTTTCAAAGTGTTAGAGAGGATGTGGAATAGATCCACAATTTGTTTAATAACCACGGTACGGTTCAGATAAGAAGGAAGAGGCTGGGAGGATTTACGCTGCATCCAGTAGCTAAGCAGGGATGAAGGTTAAGCAGTGTAGGGTGGAATTCTTAATTCCTGAGCTGGGCCAAGTTCCATTCATGCTCATTCCTGGCTGGCACCAAATTCTTGCTGGTCCAATGCCTGGAACATTTCTCTAGTGTCGAAGAAGTAGAAGAGACATGAGAAAGAGTGATGGATCCCACACCCTTCTTGTAAGAATTCACGTGTCAATGTCTCACTAACTCTGAGGAAACACACAATTGATTTGGAATTGAACTGGCTTTTTTTGCACTTTGTTATTTTTTTCCTTTCAAACTGCATGTTTAGAAACAGAGGTTTGGCCATCTATGGCCATTTGATACCAGCAGACCTCTCCGACTCAATCGCCAACTACCATCTCTCTCTGTAGTGATTACAGCTGTTACTTCTACCTGTGTGCCCAGCATGTGAAAGGTGGTATGTAAAACAACTAACAGAAGAGTGAATACAAACCTGAAATCATAAAACCGAAAGTGACCTTAAAGGGACAAATGTAGTTTCACCCCCAAATCTGTTTTCAACCCTTCTCTGCTCTGGCTTGGGCCCCAGGAGTGTGAGGCCTGGATCCTTGACCCTCTGACTTCCCTTTGAGAATCAGCTGATAAGTGGGACCATTTCTTCCCTGCATGCTCCCTCCCCGCTGGGGTTCAGGTCCCTAGGTGACAGTGGCCACTACAGCTTCTTTTCAATGACCCTTTCTTCACATCTCTGGTCCCTTTCAAGTTTGATAGCACTTTTGTCCTCCCCTGCATCCGTAGAGCTGACCACCACTGCCAGTCTCGGAGTATTTCAGCGTTATCAGTTGGTTCTCTCTATTCCTTTATTGGAAGCCTTCAAAAACCCCAGCTCAATGTGCTGTATGTTTTCTTCCAGGATCCTGACTGATACATATCTCTAGGCAAGGAGCAAAAGGCCCTCTCCTTCTTAGTATATTTTCCTAGAAGAAATTCCTTCTCTTTACTTCTTAAGGCATCATAACAATTGCTAACACCATGATGAAAAAAGCTTAAAGGAAGTCAGGTCAAAACAAGACACTGAAACGCTCAGAGTCAGACACTGAGAGCATGGTGGTGTCTGTTTGATATTCTCGGTCAGACCACCAAACAACTGGTTATCCTCTAACCACTCCTGACATCAGATCAGCCCCTTCCCCAGCCATGGGAGAACCGGACCTTGCCTCTGTTTAAATGCCAAGAGACATAATCTCCCCACTAGGGGGAAAAGCTGCACATCCCACCTCTGGGTTAGTGAGACCCAACCCATTGTATATTTCAACTCATTATGTATGTTGAATATTGTTTATTTCAATCATTTAATGATTTTTTTTCTGCTTTCAAACTAAAACTATGTTCCTCTGAATGGTTCTTGACTTAGATTGGCAATGAAATAATATAATCTTTATTATAAGGAAGGAATATAAAATATTTATTCAAAATGTCTGAGACATTCCCATCCATCGGGCTTACCAGCTCAGGTGCCCTGGGCAGGACAGGCTACAGCAGTGATGCTGGGGTTCATGTCAAATTCGCCTAACTACTCTCTCCAGCACTAGCCTTGGCACCTAGAAGTCATCCCTGATCTCATTTTTTTTCTCACCTCCATGCCAATTCCATAAGCTTATTATATCATTTTCATTGCAAAAATACATCCTAAATCTCTCTGTATTTCTGTCATCCTTAATACCTGGTGCAAACCACTCTCATCTCTCACATGGATTAATATTCATGTAATAACCTCACTGCTTCCATTCTTGTCTCCCAACACACACTCCCCTT
Organism: Camelus bactrianus; assembly: GCF_048773025.1. NCBI lineage: Eukaryota > Metazoa > Chordata > Mammalia > Artiodactyla > Camelidae > Camelus > Camelus bactrianus. Next base: position 90,578,354 of record NC_133543.1, read on the forward strand.
TGTACACAGAGCAGCTAGTGTGACATTTGAAAAATGTAGATCAGATTACATCATCCCTCCCCATTACACCCTCCCATGGCTCCCCTGACCTACAAGGCTCCTATGTAAACTTGCAGGTTCTTTTCCCTGTGCCCACAACTCATGACACTCTACCCTTGCCAGCCTTCCTTCTAAGCCTCAAACAAAGTTCTTTCCCTACTTGTCGCCTTGTCTTTCTGCCCAGAACAACCAGCCCCCAATCTTTCCTCGGTTGTATGTGTCTTATCATTTAAATCTCAACTCAAATGGCACCCCTCAGAGGGACCTTTGTGACCACACTCTCTGAAGCCCTGCCCTCAAGTTGTGTTCCATCACATCTTGCTCTGTGATTTTCCTCTTAGTGTTTATCACTGTCTGAAACACATCATTGGTTTATGTGTACGGTCTTCACATTTGGAATGTGAGCTCCATCAGCTCAGGAATCGTGTCTGTATTGTTGATTCCTTTCTCATCAGTCCTTCAAATGACACCAACACATCACATCACAGGGACTCAGAAAGCATTTGTTGAATTTGATTCACCTGTCCGCTGCCATGGAGCAGAGAGAGGCAAAAGGGCGTGGCCTCACGGTTCTTGTTTTTCTCCAAATATTATCACTTAGCTCTTCACTTTGTACTCACATCATTTTCCCACCCTCCTAGGAAACATCAACTCAAACTTAATTGCCTTTGCTCAGTGATAGAAAATGCTGGAACTTGTACAACATAAAATTGTTCTCCTTTTCAATGAAGGTCTCACAAGTGCTTTTTAAATTTTGATCCTTATGTATAAACCTAACCTACTAGTCAAGTAAAGAGCATGGAATCTAAAAACACAGAAATGGGACAAAAGGAAAGAGAGGTGAGGAGAAACAAACAAACAAACAAAAAGACAAAATTATGGTTTGGGAAATGGTAGATTCAACAAAATAAGAGTTTTTTTTTACTGCAGGGTTTTCAGCGCCTTGAACTTGTTCAAGGGTCTTGAACAAGGATATTGTACAAAGCAATTTCTTTCATTCTTTCTTTCTGTCTTTTTTAAACCACAGAGGTGACCTTCCTCCTCACAACACCTACCACCAACCCCTGCAAGCATTTTAGGGAAAGCAGTGTTTCTCAAACACCACTTGATCGAAAACCTGGAGAATGCTGCCCCTGGGTTGATGATAAGAGGGTTCACCCTGTGGAAATAGATCAAGGATCCCTAAATCAATTCTTAAACTCTAATTAAGCACCTGCTGTTTGTCAATTGCTACATGGGATACAGAGACTAAAACCTACCTCCACTATTCCCCATTTCCAAGACACTAAAAAAAATTAAACTTACACACATAAAAAGATAAATAACTGTATAAGACTCTCATTTGTAAGCATGGAAAAGAGCAGACTGCTGTGGACTGTGAGTCCTACGGGAACCTGGAAAGCTCCTCACAACTTGGGCCATCAGGGGAGGGCTCTCCAGGAGGGGAGTTGGGTGCCTTTCCTGGAAAGATGAGCAGGAAGAGATCAGTTTACAAGAAGAGCCAGGCATTTAGTAGAGAGACTAGTGTGATCAAAGGAATGGAAAAACACGGGGGATCTGGGGGACACTGAAGAGACGAGTCTGGAGATGTAAGTTCTGAAATAGAGGAGGATCATGCAGGGTGGTGGGGACCTGATTCAAAAGGGACTCAAATACCAAATGCAGGCCTCTGTGTCCTGTCCTACAAGCAATGGCTAGTTGTCCAAGTTGTAAGGCAAGTGTGTGACAAGATTAGGACACCCCTGTCACCTTCAGATTCATACAGACTGAAGGGGCCAGTTCCTCACTAGCCCCCATTTCAAGGCACAGAACTTTCATTTCTGAGCAGAGTATTCACTCTGTTTCAGAAGGAATTCAGGGAGAGGGGTCGAGAGGGAGTTTCTGTCTTCTCTCTTCTTCTGGAAAATAAATAATCCTTCTGGTGGCAGGAAGGGTTCAGTGGACTATTTTTAGCCTCCTGCCAGTGGACCCTGGTGATGGAAGACATAGATGTGTTCTAATAAAAGATGCAGAGGTCCTGCTTGGCCAGCTCTGCACACTTTTTGAGTAAACATTCTAAAAATAATACAATAAACTTATAGGACCAGGAGAGACAAGCTGTATTGCAACATGATTTAAAGTGTTTCCTCATTCATTTTGAAGGTTTCTTTGAATTTCAGCCAAGAAAAAGCCACCATCAGGTCTAAAGGAAGGAGCCTCAAAAGAAGTTTGGAGAGACCTTCTTCCGGGGTATCTTTACATGAACTGGATTGCAACACGCAGAACCCTTTCCTTGCCTGTATGGAGCTGCCCCTTAGTGAAAAACAGGGCAGGGTGGCCAGGAGCAGTGGTTCACAGACCCTCCTCACGCCAAGGCCATGCCTGACCCCTAGAGGTATTCCGGTGGGCGATTCGAAATTGAGGGATGGGGATGGAAATGGAGCAGAGAGAGAAAGGTGTAGAGCAAATGGTCCTACGCTATCCACTCCCCAGCCTCAACTTTCCTCATCCTGCCCCATCGCAGTCGGCCGTACTTGCCCCCTGTTCACTGACACTGTAAGACCATCAAACAAGTAATCACGCCCCAGGGAGCTCCCTGCCCCATAAAGGCCTTCCCAGGACAGGGAGTCAGGGGAAAGGACCATCTAGGGTTCTACGAACTGATAGAAAGTACATTTTGGTCTCTGCCTCTGGTTCCTGACACAGGGCTCCTAAAACCCTTGTGATTTGCAGGGTGATAGCAGTGTCTTTTGTTCCAATGAGGTGACTCTGAATCTGCTCCTGGATGACTCCTGGATGAGGGTTGGTCACTGGAAAGAAACCAAGATCAGAAGCTTGGAATTTTCAGCCACACCCCTCATTCTCTTGAGACGGGAGAAGAACTGAAAATAAAGTTAATGATCCATGATGCCTACTTGATGAAGCCTCCATAAAAAATTTCAATAATACAGAGTTTAGGAGCTTCCTGGCTGGTGTACACATGCATGCACCGGGAGGCTGATGCACTCCAACTTCACCGGGACAGAACCTCCTGCACCTGGAACTCTCCCAGACCTCACCCTGTGTATCTTTTCATCTGGCTGTTCATCTGTATCCTTAATCATATCCTTTAATAAACTGGTAAGTATTCTCCTGAGTTCTGTGAGTCTCTCTAGTAAATCCATCAAACCTGAGCAGGGGGTCATGGGAAACTGATATGTAGTCAAGTTGAACAGCAGTTGTGGGTAACCTAGGGGCCTATGACATGTGATTAGTGTCTGAAGTGGGGAGCAATCTCATGGGACTGAGCCCCTAGCCTGTGGGATCTGATGCTATCTCCAGGTAGATAGTGTCAGAAGTGAATTAAGTTGGAAGACCCCCAGCTAACATGTGGGGGAAAACCTCCACACATCTGGTGACCAGAAGAGGCAGAACTGAAGGGTTCTGCCCAATTAAAAGTTGAACAGAAGACCTAAATAGACATTTCTCCAAAGAAAACATCCAGATGGGCAACAGGCATATGAAGAGATGCTCAGCATCCCTAATTATCAGAGAAATGCAAATCAAAACTACAATGAGGTATCACCTCACACTTATCAGAATGGCCATCACTCAAAAGTCCACAAATGATAAATGCTGGAGAGGGGGTGGAGAAAAGGGGACCCTCTTACACTGCTGGTAGGAATGCAGTTTGGTGCAGCCATTATGGAAAGCAGTATGGGGACTTCTTAAAAAACTGAAAATAGACTTACCATATGATCTAGCAATCCCACTCCTGGGCATATATCCAGAGAAAACTTTAATTTGAAAAGATACATGCACCCCAATATCCATAGCAGCACTACTTACAGTAGCCAAGACATGGAAGCAACCTAAATGTCCACTGACACATAAATGGACAAAGAAGATGTGGTGTGTGTGTGTGTGTGTATACATTATATATATACATAATGGAATATTACTTAGCTATAAAAAAGAATGAAGTAATGACATTTGCAGCAACATGGACGGACTTAGAGATTATCATACTAAGTGACGTAAGTCCAATAGAGAAAGACAAACATCATATGGTATCACTTATATGTGGAATCTGAAAAATGATACAAATTAACCTATTTACCAAACAGAAACAGAGTCACAAACAGAAGACAAACTTACGGCTACCAAAAGGGGAAAGGGGGAAAAGGGATAAATGAGGGGTTTGGGATTAGCAGATAGCAGATTACACTACAATATATAAAACAGATAAACAACAAAGTCCTACCATATAGCACAGGGAGCTATTTTCAATATCTTATAATAACTTATAATGGAAAAGAACACAAAAAACAATATATATATGTATAACTGAATCACTATGCTATACGCCAAAAACTAAAATGACATTGTAAATCAGCTATACTTCTATAAATCAATCAATCAATTTTTTAAAAAAAAAAGGAGAAGGTTCTGCGTGAGCAATAAAGGAGACACACAGGAAAGAAAGACACAGGAGGGAAGAATTGAGCTTTTCCTGATACAGATACCAAAGCCTCACTCTTAGGGCTAGGTCCCTTGGTTACTAGTTCAAATATATTTGCAAGTTACTGTAGACATCAATTTTTTTTTCCCTATGAATATCTCTAAATACTGCTTCCAGATAAAACACTATGCATCCATATTGGGAAGATTTCTCCTTTTCAAATAATATTTTTACCATGAAGGTCTGAACTCCCTGTATACTTTAGTTAGCGTAAAACTTTAGGAGATCCATCTACTGATATGTCGTCAGAAAAAAAAAAACAAAGGACTGGCATTGCTAGAACAATAAAATATCAGACCTTCTGAAATTATTTTCCAGGCTCCTCTGCTGACCTCCTCTTAAAACTCCAGGTCCTCTGAGTGTGAGTTAAAAACAACTGCTGCCTTAGCCTCCAACCGCTCCTTCTTACAGGCCACCAGCCTCCCAACCCGGAGAGGACAGCCCCTGGAAAGGGCCTGTGCTCAGCATTGTGAATAAATGCAGTCAGATGGAAAATAAGCAAAAATGAAATCCACCCAGAGAACAGACCATGGACTGAATATTCAGTTGTCACTCCCCCCTCCTTTTGAAATGCAACTGCCATCAGCTCTCCTCTTTTCAAGGAAAAGCCTGAAAGTCAAGCACTTTGCTTTTTGGGGGGTTTGCTTACTCTAAATAATGCAATCAATCCAGCCTTGCCCTGGAAAAGAGCATGGGGTGGCAATATCCAATCCCATCACAGGTCCAGCCAACTCTATCAAGCCAGAACCTGACGCTTCCCCGTGAAAGCTCATTTATGGAAAAATACAATCAAGCTGGTCTCCGAGGGGCTGCCCCCTGGGGAACTTTTATGTCACTGCTTGAGGAGAAAGAAATTCACCTTGAGCTGCAATAAACTGACATTCTCTCCGTGGTGTTCTGTGCCTGATTGAATGCAACAGAAAATAAATCCACGCTGCCCAGCATCCATCCGCTGATGGTTATGTCGGAGCAAGAAGGCAGGCACAATGATGTTCTATCGTTATGACACATGGCATTCATCTTCCTAAGATGATGAATCAAGAGACATCCTATTCACTCTGTGAGAAACAAGAATCTACAAGCCAGGGAAGAAAACCAGTGGTTCATTATCATTTCAAAACTGCATGCTGAGCAGGGGGCTGAGCAGACGTAGATGAGCTGTTCAGGGAAGACCTCACTGAGGAGGCAGCACCCATCTGTTATGTCCTGAATGACAAGGAGGAGGCAGCCCTCTGAGAGCGGGGCAAGGGCATTCCAGGGAAAAGGGAGGCGTGGCTGCAAAGCTCCTGACCCAGGTAAGAACTTGGCACATTTGAGGACCCCAAGGGAAGGTGGAAAAGGAAGGAAGAAGAGAAAGAGGTCAAAAGGCTACCTTGAGTAAGACTCTAGCAGTGGGTAGTGTCCACACCACGAAGGGGCTTGGTAACCATTTATTCAATAAACATTGTGTGCCTACTGTGTACTCTTCTAGGTTTGAATTTAATGGAAGATTCATGAAAAGCCATTGGAGAGTTTAAATGGAAGAGTGGGGAAAAGCCATTGCAGAGTTTCAAGCTTAGAAGAAGCATGATCTAATGACATTTAAAAAGTATCATTCTGATTGCCCAGTGGACAATCTGTGGGGAAGGGGAGAAGGAGCTGAAGGGAGCAATTAGGAAGCTCCTGCTGTAATTCAGGAAAGAGAAGGTGGTGGCTTGGTCTAAGGCCATCTTGACGGAGCTGGAAAGAAGTGGCTGAACTGACAACATGTGTGAAGATGGGCTGATAGGAGTTGGTGATACTGAGTGAGGAGAGAAAGAAGAATGGTGTCAAGAATAATTCTACACTGAGACTTGGACCCCTGGATGAATAAAGACCGGGAGACAGCCAGGCTTGAGAAGAAAATTAAAACTGTTGTTTGGCTATGTAAATTTTCAGGTATTTGTCAGGTAATGAAGTGGATAGCTCAAGTAGGCAAATAGGTGTGTGATGTGAAGCACAGAGACAAGACATACATAATTAGGAATAGCTGGAATACATATGATATTTAAAGGCAAAGGTAGATGCAATCTGACGGAAAAATCTGTAGAAAGAGAAAAGGGCAAATTGTGTTAAAAACGTGAATTTCTTCATTCTCTCAATGATCCTAAGAATTATTTAAAAAATAATGTTTGCTTTTTGGCAAAAAGAAGGCATCTCATTATCAACAACTTAATTTTTTAATACCTGCCTGTGTAAGGTCTTCTCCCATATTTCGGTTAGCAGAGACGTATTTTTTCAACATTATTATTTTTTAATTGAAGTATAGTCAGTTAGCATAGACATTTTCAATTCATGAATACACTTTTTATATTGAGGATACATTCTTTTACTACTTAAGTTGCAAATCCCAGTTTGTCATTCATCTTTTAAAATTTTTTATAAGATTGAGTTTGTTTCCACCGTTTTTTCAGTAGCATAATTTTTTTTTTTTGATTGAGAAATTTAGACTCTTTTTTCATTGGTTCTATCTTTGGTATAATGTTTAGAAAGTCCTTGTCCACTACCAAGATTTTAGAACAAAAATATAGAAACACAGAAGTTAATTACAGCATTGCTTATAATAATATATTTTTTAAGAAACTAGAAATAGCCTAAGAATATATCAAAAACTGACTTGTTAAATATGTGACTTTATGTATTAAGATACTTTTCAGACACTAAAGATAATATGTGCTTCTATTACTGCTTATTTACTCTGCTGTATATTTAGTGGGAAAAAAAGACTATAAAATATCATTGGAGGATGATTCCTTTTTTTGGAAAATTTTCTGTATTAACCGCCATATTTCTATCTATTGCTGTTTCTACAATTTAAAAAAAATATTTTATTTATGTATCTTTTACCTCTCAGTTAATTCTTGAGCTTGTATATTACCTTTATGTTACCTATTCAAAAATTAGTCACTTAATTAATTAAATGGTATTCACATTAATAAGAGATCATTTATGATTTTAAAACTGTATGCTGCTAATAAAGATGGCTAGCATTTATTTAGCACACAATACATGCATACATCAGTTTAAAAGGATAGAGAACTAGCAACAAATATTTCAGTGAACGCGGAATGAAGTTATCACTGCCTTTCACCTAATTGGCAAGTCAGAAATTTGGCTGTTGACCGTCTTTCCAGCTCTGTTCCTGGAGGCCTTGAGGCTGGGAGCTCTCCTTTTATGGCCAGGAGCAAACATTTCAAATAATCTGATATTGACCTTGACAGCCTCCCACCCGCCTTTTTGCTCCAATCCACACACCTCCAGAAACCCAGAACCAGCAAAGCTACCCCAAGCCTCAGATTCTCTTATCTACAGAGACCTGTTTTACCCTGCCTCTAGCCAGGGTTCTTGCCAACAAATCCCCTCCCTGCCCTGCAGTGGTCTTATTTCTTTAGCACAGCAGGTTTTATCTAGGAATTATACAGAAGGCAATCTGATTCAATTAATTTATTCTGAAGTATTAATAGCTGACAGTCTTTTGATCTTTCAGGAGTTATTTGCATTGAAAATAAAATTAAGATGTAAAAGGGGAGGGAACCCTGTAACAAAAATGACTCTCACTGGTAGAATGTTAAATAGTATGGCCAATTAGGGTGAAAAAAATCTAGGCAGATGTCTGTGGACTGTCCTGCTAAGGAACTAGCTGGAGGGGAGGGCAGGAATGTGAGTGTGTGGGTAGAATTGGGGGGCTGGGGAGGGGGAAGGGTGGGAAGATTCACTTTCTTTATGATGCTCTTGATTTTCACAATGTCTTCCTTGTCTTCCCACACTCTGAAACCTGTAGATCCTCCAAAATTTCCACATTTGGTCTTGTCTTATTTTGTCTTGTTTTTTTTGTTTTATCTTTTTTTTTAACTTTTTCTCCCCACTCTGTTGGCCACGAGATCTCTGGAAACGGAGAGGGACCCACAAGGGGAGTGGGATCTTTGTACCTGGTTGTGCTCCCCACGGGGAAGGTCAAGGTCAAGGTCAAGGAGATGTACAGTGCAAGGAAGCCCCAGACCGGTTCACCCATTCGCACTCCACACCCAACCTCACATTTCCTGTCTCCAAAGAGTCTCCCCAGATCCTAAGTTGGCCAGGCCTTGAGAAAACTGAGAAACCACACTGTCTTGGTCCAAAGAAATGGAGACACAGGCCTGACATTTTTTTCTTCCATTACCATTCAAGTATTTTAATGAACACCAGATTTTAACATTGGTTCCTAGGGGAGAATATTTGAGTTTTCTGTGGCTTCTTTTATTTTTAATATTGAAAAATCTTTTCCCTCAATGAGGCATAACCGTAATTGCATTTGTAAGAAGTAGTCTGTATTCGGTTAGTGGAACTGTTTTATAAATGTGGTGACAAAAATTAACTTCATGTTCCTTCTGTAAAGTGATTTTCTCTTCTTTTTTTTCTTTAATTTATCAAGACCTGAAGGTTTTTAAGCCAACCTGGATGCTGTAATGTGTGAATACCAATGCATCATAACTTATAAGAAGCCATCTAAGCAGGTAGATATAAAGAAAAACTTTTATGTGCAACAGAAAGGGCATTCAAATTGCTCTATCTAACCACAAAGAAGAGCAAATCATCCCCAAATTATAAAGTGGTTTAAAGACAGGGAAATGAGAACTAAATTTGAAGCTGACATCTTGACAGTCTCATGACCTAGTTTCAGGCACAAAGCTATACAAGAGTGACAAATGAGGAAAAAGAAGGAGAGGCGGATGGAAGGAACCAGGAAAAAAAAAAAAAGAAAAGAAAAAAGGTGATGCGTTGGAGGGAGAAGAAAAGGCATCAAAAAACAATTAAGAGTAATACAGGATATTTTCCATCAACTATACTTCCATTAAAAAAGGGAGGAAATACTATAACCAAATATAGCTGAGCGCCTGGCTTAAAGCTGTGCTTTGGTAGGTGATCAAAACATGGAATAAATACTACACACTTTAACATTTATAATATTTATTATTGTATTTATGAATATAAATTTACACTTTTCAATACACTGTGACCAATTTCTCTGTCCACCGAAACAACAATCCAGTGAAAAACTGCAGAAGGGGAGAGAAGTCTTATGCTACTTTTATCAACTTCTTACGTGGTTAACACCAGGCACCCCAAATATGGGAACATTTTTTTTCAACCTCTGTGTTCATGTCTGAGTAGCCATCACACCGTGGAAGATGAATTTCTCAGGATCCTGATCTGGAGTTTATGGTTGGTGGATCTTCTTAAATCTGTGCCTTTCTTTTGACAAGTAGATGATTTCCAAGCTTCCCTTTCCACTCTCAGTGTTTCTGGGTTTAAAACATCAAGGCCCCAAAAATAACCAGAGGAAAGAGAAAGACTCTGGCATTGCCTGGGGTTTGTCACAGTCTGTATTTCAGCTCTCAGACCAACCCCAGGTCCCCACCACTTTTAAGTACATAGCGGTTTATCAGAAAAGTACTAGCTTCAGTTTCACTTACTTTCACAGGCACTCTTCCTGTGTGTCAGTGAGCCTCTTACAAAGTAGCTATATGGCATTGCCCAGTTGGATGAAATTTGAAGAATATTCTTTTAGGTGGGTAGTTTTAAAACATTTAGGTGTTCATTGATACATAGCTGTATTGGGCTTCAATTTAAGATATTCTTTTTGGTGGGAGTATTGCTAGAAGATGGTCAAATGTAGGTCAGGACTGATCCCCTGGGGACATAGATTTCTAGCAAATGAAAGGATTGATTAAAAATAATCAGGTGCATGTTATAGAATTAATTATATACAGTTTTCTAGCCTATGTACGTATGTATAGAGAACTGCTAATAATATATAGATACATTTAGAGTGTACTTTTGCTGTTCACTGCTGTACTTTCCCACTAACAGGTTGCTAGGTCCCACTCTGGGTTGTTAGGGAACGTGATAGGATTCAGTATTTTTAGAATGCTCAGATGATTCTATTACAGATGATTTGTGGACCACATTTTGAAGTAGCCCTCAACTTTCATAAGGGCAGCAACAAGATGATAGGAGGTAAGTCTTACCTCAACAGGGCAAGTTCACAGCATCATCCAGGCTTGGGCTACAGGGAATTGGCGCTGGGTATGACAGCTTGGTGGGGGCAGCGATGCTCAGGATTGATGTACGGACTTTATAAACAAACCTGGGAAACCTTAAATATGTTAGAGGAATGGGAGACTTATGCAGACTGTGCCTCCTGACGTCAATCAGGTGAGGTTTTGCAGCCAATGAAAACTGAGTGTTAAAGTCAACACAACACATTCATAATCCCAAACAGAGAAGGGTGGGCAAACTGGTTCCATTTGTATCATTTTTTTTTTCCCCTGCTGGCTATTACACAAATCCATTCAACAAAGGAACTCCTGAAGACTTAATTCCTCTGAGTGACAATTTTGAATGCTCAAAATTCCTTTCGTTAAAAGTCTCCAATTTATGCCTCCAAGATGGAAGTGTTGGGGTTTTTTGTCTTGTTTTGTTTTGTTTTGTTTTAAGATATGCTAGGATTTAGAGTGAAAAAAAAATATATTTATCTTTCAGGTTAAGTGTTACCTAGCACACTCTCATTACTGAAATGCCCTTTGTTCTGGTTCTGTGCCTCCCATCGCTTTAGCAAGGCTAGGCAGAGCAGGGCGCTCCGAGGCTTCAGTTCTGTGAACACTACATGTGGCTTTCACTGCGGAAACCCAGCCATAGCCTTTCCACATTCAGGCTTGATAAGCAGCAATTTAATGGATTAGTCCAATGCTTAATTTCAAATTCTATTTAATATCCTCCCAAGGTGTTTTCAAAATGAATGAGCTGAGATTTCATTTACATATAACTTGAGCTTTTTAAATGCTTAAGAACAAAATTTGTCATAACAGAAATGAAGCACTGGTTAAGATAAACGTTCTGTCTGGGGCTCAACACACTGTTTCTATAAAGAGCCAGTCAGTAAATATTTGGAGTTTTGCGTGTCATACAGTCTCTCTCACAACTAGTCACCTCTACCATTGTACCGTGAAATGAACAATGATAATATATAAACAAATGGGTGTGGCTGTGTTCCATTAAAACTTTATTTACAAAAACAGGCAGCCAGCCTACAGGTCACAGTTTGTTGACTCCTATTCTTACAGGCTGCCACAGATATCTTTGTTTGACTTTGTTGTATTGTGTTTATAGCAATAGTAGCTGTCTTTAGACATGCGTAAAGAAGAGATAATAGATTTCAGAAGACAGAAGTATAGCCATTAGAACTGTGAAATGCCTGGCTCCCTACAAAAGCATCAGATGGTTAAACAAGAAGTTATTTTAGTAAACAAATACTCTCCCAAGTTAAGAAAAAAAAAATCACAAAGGAAAAAGAAAAAAACATATACTGAGGTAAATCCTTGGTATAAAGAATTTAAAATAAGGATCTGGTAAATTTGTAGCCTAATGATAAAGCCACATCCATGCACATAGTGAAAAGGATGACGCTGTGCAAAAACGATAAAAGAACTGCCTTTTTATGTGGGTTGATGGATGTTTGAAACGCATCACTACATAATGGCACATGTAGCCATGTACGCAACAAAGCTGTGCCTCTTGATTGCTGATTAAGCTCATAAATTCTTGGGAATGATAGGCTTAAACAGAAAAAGCCAAAGAGAGAAGCCAGAAAAAAAAAAAAAAAAAGAAGGAAAGAAAGCAAATGGAACCTGCCTGACTTTGCTCTGGTCTCTATCCATGGCAACCACTCTCCAAGCCATGAAAGGTAGGAAGAGAAACTTGTCTGTTGAAGAAGCCAATGGTTTTTCACTAGCAAATGTCATGTCCAAAGACAATATGTTGATTTAAACTTTCAACTTTCTCCAGGAGATGTTTTTAAATAGGACTACATTTTAGTCAAGCCTCTTTTTCAAGCAACAAATATGCTGGAGGGGTGGGGGGGAAATGAGGCTGCTCTGTAGTTCTTTCATAATATAAACATAAATTCCTTGTGCAGTTCTCCACTTTGTAGATCAGAAAACTAGTTTTTTTCCAACTTGGAAAATAAAATAATGAATTCTTAACAGCTTCTTTGGTAGGGATTCAGTACTTTCTCTGACTTCTTTGTGCAGCAAGAAAGAAATCCCTCTGGCACTGGTTTCTTTTGTAAAGATTGCTCTTAACTTTTAAAGGAAGAATGTTACATATTCTCTTCTGTCTTAACCTCTGTTTAAACATTGAACTTACAATTAATATTCAGTAAAACTGACTTTCTGGATGTGCAGCTCTATGAATTTTTAATATACTTGTAGATTCACATAAACACCACAATAATCAGGATACAGAGCAGCTCTTACACGCCCGAAAATTCCCTCATGCTGTTTCTTTATGATCGCTCCCTCCTCCACCTCTGCTCCCTGGCAACCTCTGATCTGTTCTCTGTCACTATAGTTTTATCCTTTCGAGACTTTCATATAAAAAGAATCATGCAGTATGTAATCTGCTGTCTTCTTTCACTCAGCATAATGGCTTTGAGATCCAGCCAAGCTGTTCCATGTGTCCGGAGTTCATTCCCTTTTATTGCTGAGTAGTTCTCCATCATATTGATGTATCATGGACTGTTTATTCACCCATTGAAAGATATTTGGATTTTTTCCAGTACTTGGTGATAATGAATAGAATTACTGTGAACATTCATGTACAGGTTTTTACATGAGCATGAGTTTTAATTTCACTTGGGTAAATACCTAAGAACTGGATGCTGAATCATATGAGAAGTCCACCTTTAACTGCAAAAATGTTTCCAAAGTGGCTGTACCACTTTGCATCCCCAGCAGTAATGTATGCGAGTTCCAGTTGCTCCACAACCTCACCAGCATGTAGTATTGTCGGTGTTTTCTCTTGATCATTTTAATTTTATATAGCAGTATCTCATCATCTTTCCTTCAAAAAACAGTTTAATTTTCTCTTTCTGGGCTTCCATGTTATATTCTCACTAAAAACCGTGTCTTCTAACTCCCCATTCTGTTCTAAGTGCTGCAGAATCCATGCCCTAGGTTTACCCTTATTCCATCAACATTTTTGTTTTTTCCTCTTCATTCTTGGTGGTTACAAGCTAATTGTAGAGACATTCCTATTTTAGAAAGAATGAACTCATTTGGTTGGGTTGTGCTAGTGAGTAAATTGTTAATAGAGAGTGAATCACCCACTTTGGACCAACACCCCTATTTGCCATGTTGGATCAGCCATGTTGATTCAGGTGTGTGTGTGGTGCTTCTTAAGAGCAGAATCGGATTGTTCTAGCAAGGTAACGCACCTACAAATTAAATTAAGGCTTGACCTCTAGAGGAGATTCTTAACAAATGCAGTGTCTCTCCATGCATGTTGACAGTCTGTATAATAATAGGGTTATGCAAGTAGCTAAACACCAGAAGGACAAGCTTGCCTCTGCATATCTAGCTTTTGGGTGATGAGCCTGTGGGCTAATTAACAATGGTAATGATGAGGGTGTAGTTGGAGATTTCAGTGCAAGGATTCATTCTGAAAATTGCCGAGGTAGAGAGGAAAAGAGTGATGAGAGGGATGGTGGGACGCAACCAGCCAGGAAATGACTAAACTTGGTCTAGACTCAGTTCCTTGGTTATCCACTCTTTTAAAGTGGGTAGCCTTGGGGTAACCTACAAGCAGACAGAGTGCTGGGGAAGAGAGGAGCTTTGCAGAAGTGTGGAGGTGAGAATGGGGAAACTGATGTTGTGAGAATGTGTCTGGGATGTTGTCAGGAAGGTGTCTGCCTTTTATTCATTGGAGGTTTTCAAGAGTGTAAGTAATATATAATTTTAATGAATAGTTTTAAAGAGGGGTAACATGAAACCTTAGGATGACTTGGAGAAGGTAAGAGAGAAAGAAGAGAAGATTTGCGGGAGGCTCCTGAAATAATCTTGGCCTGAAGTCATGATGTGGACTCTGCTTTGTCTCTCATGTACCTTCAACCTCAGACTTCCTTCCAGTCCCTTCTTCACATTCACATCAGTCCTACCTCAGCTGGCACCTTGATTCTCCTCTCTTGGGTTTCTACTGGTTCCATCCAGACTACATTATCCTCCCCTGGAGAATGTTTGGAACAATTGTCTTGTGTAGATGGCATACATATGAATAACATTTAGATGGTGAAGGGCAGAGGCTTAAAAAGTTTTTATAAAGAATATTTTCAGTGTACACTTTTTGTTTCATACTTATTTCCCATGACAAGAGAGGTTCAAGTTCAGCGTGATATGTGTCAGCAGAGCTCCAAAACCACTCTTCACTGAGTATATTCCAACAAGCCTCCCCCAGAAAAACCTTACAATAGACTAAGAAACTTTCTCAGGGCTACTTTTTCTTGATGGATTTGAACAGAGGGCGCTGCAGAACCGAGACATTCCCAGGGTCAGGACCCCAAGAACTGCATAACTGAAGTCTGTGTACACGGCTGGGCTCAAAATGCATTTATCACAAGCCTTGGAGATTGTAGATACTTAAAGCGTACTTACCAAGTTGAATTGGATCTCACCATTTTATTTGGTGTAATAGTCTTTCTTGCTCCATTTTCTTCCTCACTAGAAGAGCAAGTGAAAATGAGCAGTCAGAGGGAAAAGGCTTTGGAAAGAGAAAACCACTAACCTACGAGATGTAGAAATGTAAAACGGCTGTAAAACTCTTGGCTTGCAAAGACACAAATTTTCACAGAGCCTTATGATGAAGCACTGCGTGGTGTGTGTATAAAACTCTCTGGGTGGTAAGTCTGATGATGGACAAGCAAGCTTACCTTTATTTAGAGTTCAGAGAGAAATTTCCCAGCAGGAAGTCTTCTGATTGGCTGCCATTGTCAATTTCTCATTCACTCTTATTTTCTACCTCTATGTAGAAACATGGACATACTAGAAATATTAGGCAATGCAGAAGGGTTCAAATCCTTGGATCACCTTATCTTCACTAGGCCCTACTTAATCGCATGAATTGGCCAACAAATTACTAGATAAAACTACCAGAAAGTCAGATAATATTAATACTACTTTCTCAGTATTACTTGAGAGTGCCAGCCTTCACCCATTCAATTATTTCATCAATTCATGACTCAATCATTCCACATTTTCTGAATGAATGCGCCTATCTACCTGATTAACAACTAAGAAACCCTAAATATGTATTAGAATCTGAGAAGAAATGTGTTAGCCTGATCTTTTAAAAAATATCTGAATGTAAAATTAATCTCATTATTTTGGAGGTAGGTTGGCAGGTTTCACTGCTTTTTCTTTTTAATAAAATAATCTGAGGGAACAAGATACTACAGCAAGGAATACATTATGCATGTATAGGCAGTTTCTCTCTCTATCTGGACTGGATATCACATGCCATGTTTCCATACAAGATAACCTAACCAGTACCAGATTGACCTGACCAACTCACATTGGTAACAATATCTAGTTTTCTTACTTACTAGGGAGTATGTTTTTAATTGACTGCATTTTTAAAGGCTTCCACAGGATCAGTTCTATCGTTTTCAGTGTTATGGCTACAAAAAATTTTTTTTAAAAGTTCCTGTTCAGAAAAATCACAGCATTTCTCATTACGTTTCTATTGTTAGAATCTGAGTTTGAAATTTCAGAAGAGTTGCAAAGAACTGTACCAACCCTGCGCATTTTCCCCCTTTCCGTATCCCATTTGTCTCATAGAATCATACATCTGCATATAATCCATCAAAAAGATTATCGAATGCAACCCTGGGAAAAGTCAGGGTAAGTGTAGTTTCACAAATATTTACAGGCTTTGTCTGAGGATTTGTGGAGAGACATTTACCATTGTCATTTGTGCCAAGTCTTGGTTATACATGATAACTGAAATCTAAAAGAAGAATTAAAGAAACGTGGGTTCTAATTGAGCCTGCTACTCACCTTGCACATGATCTTGGGCAGAAGACATCTTGAATCGCAACTGCTATTTCTATAAATGTTGAGGTGAGAGAGAGAGACAACTTGTCCAGGTAATCTTCAATGCTCCTTCCACCAGCAATAGTCTAAGACTCCAAAGATAAATTTCCTTTTGTCATCACCAATCACCCTGTAATCATCTGCATGTTTAACAAACAAGTCAAGATGGCTATACGCAGTTTCATGGTGCCATTTTCTTCACTTGTGCTCCAGCTCGTGGTGTCCCTGGATAATTTCTAAGCATAGTTTGTCAACCATAGAGGGCTCCCCAAACAAAATCCCCCAGTTTGCTCTTTGAGGTTGTTGAGTTCATCCTTTTACTTCCCTGCTGCCTCTATTTTCACAATCTTTAAAATAGCCAGGTGGCCCAGTCTACATCACGTAGGGTTAATTAGTCACTGTTTATTTATAAGCTTCCGTCCTCTCTGCTTCTAACATCTGCTTCTTGTATTCAGTGTTTAGCATCCATCACTGCTCATGGTTGCCTCTGATGAGGTAGACTGGTCGCTGGAACGAGGTTTCAGCCAAATTTTAAGTCAGTTTTCTCTACATTGGCAAGTTGAACAAATTTTTTTTTTGAATAATGACCAAATTTGGTTAGGGAGAATTTATAGGCTCATGTAAAGTCTGTGGTTTCTATCAAATTTAGTGTGAATTTTATGTTAGTGTTATTTACTACCATTTCATTGACATAATAATGGTAAAGAAAGATAGTGGTGGAAAAAAAAAAAGTAGTAGACAATATTATGTAGAGTTCTTTTACTGTCAGTTGCAATGAATCACTGTTTACTAGTTGGGCCCTAACTTTTACCCTGGTATCTCCAACAAGCCTTTGAAAATCTGAGAGAAAACTGTAAAATTGATCCTCAAAAGAGTTTTGTTGTGGGAGAACAAACATATCTCACCCCTCTTCAAAGAACTCTTCGAGTGGCTGTGAGGCATCTTGGCTGCACACTGGATCACTGGATGGGGGAGCATTTGTCCAGTTTCCCAAGTGTTGTTTAGTTAAGGTGTCCTCCAGGAGGCACACATAAAGAGATCCTCAAGAACCTTTGGCCCTGGCCACCATAAATGAGTTTCAAAGTGGCAATCCAGAAGAATCTCATTCTCTCCTCCCAAGAAATATGGGGCTGGAGTCCTCCCAAAAGGAGAGCGTGGAAGAGGAAATAAATGCTACATATATTTCTAAGCCACAACAATTGTTTTTGAATTAATAACTGTATCTGCCATTTCAGTTTCAGATAATAGTGGAAAATGTTTTCAGTTACTCTACCCACTACTCCCAGGTTAAAAAAAAAAAACATTTTATCAAAAATGGAAGGACTTATTATTTGCTCTATGTCTTGAGTTGTTAGAGAGAAGCTTTAACTGCAAAGAATCGAGGCTCAACTTGCATCCTGTAATGATTTGACACTTCCTCCCAGAGAGCCTCCACCACGGCCCAGGAATTCAGACACAAGAGGAAGTAGGAACTCGGCCTGTCTCAACATCAGTAAACTTATCTTTTTAATGAAAGACAAGACTTGTTTGCCAGACCCAGAAGGAGAACATATCTGTTTTGTGTACTGCAGAACACTGGTCTGTGGACAGGGTCATGAAACGGAGGCAGAGGCCTTTCATGCCAGAAGGAAAGGTCTGGTGAGAACCGAGGTTGCCGGCTGTGTGAGGGTTGCCTGATTTCGCCAAGTGCTCTCAGATGCCGCCATCAAAAGGTTAACTGTTTTGTATCCACTGGTGATTTTCCCTTTTTAGCTGGTCCTGAAACCTATTTAAACGCCGCCAGTCACAATTCACAACTCTGGGGATGGATACCAAATCGAGATAGGCTGATTGATGTTGACTTGCAGTTTATACAAAGCAGGAAGAGTGCGTAAGTTTTCCATATAATTTTTTACAGAAAAAAATCTAAACCTGGATATGTTCATTCATAAGTGAAATCTTGAGGTATATTTATTTATGTTTATCTGTTCTTTAAAGAGAAAGAGGAAAGAGTCAGAGAGAAGTTGATTGCCTTTGCAGCATGAATTTCATAAAACCACTCTAAAACGGAGCAAAATGAGTTGTTTCAAAAAACCAAAGTGTTTATGTCCCTAACTGTCTTGGTAAGCTGGGCTGATATAGGAGAAAATAATTTAATTAGGAAAAGGAACTCGGAAATTGCATTAATTCAGTGACTTACGTATGAAAATTAAGGTTAAAAAAAAAAACCAAATGTACATCAGCCAGATGCATTTTTCTATTCATGAAAAAATACCATTTTCTTGTTCCCCCTTTTGGCATTCTGGAGAGTCTATGTGAGCTAAGTAGGAAGGGCTGATCTTGTCAGAAGCAAAGGCCGGAGTCACGTAATTGCGGTGAACTTACTCTGTTTGCTCTCTTACTCTAGACATTCTCTACTTTAAAATTCAACTATTCTGTATTTCACCTCTTTTATTAGAAGCATGAAAAGCAGACACCAGATCCCTGAACTCAAGATAGGAGCCGTTGGCTTGTCCCATCTTGGGAAATACGATGCTCCCTTTGGTTGATACCTTAGGTGTAGTGATCAGAGCAAAGGCCTTGTGAGCACAAAGTTCTAATTTAAATTCTGAATCACGCACTACTCTCTGGTCGGACTTGGGGGAAAATGTTTTCAGTTACATAATTGGGATAATAATTCCCATCTCAGAAGACCACTGGGAGGATTAAACCAAACTCGATTCGGTCACTTGTGTATTGTTACATGGTACCTGGCACGTGTGCTTGGCTTTGAGTTTGAGGATGATAGTGGGGTGTGTATTGTTTTATGTAATTTTAGATCAGAGGAAGTCAGAGATTCTACTCTAACCCTGTCTTTTCATTATACTACTGTGCACATCTAGTGTTTCTCGCCCAGTCATTATTTAGAAGCAAACAGAGAAGACTTGCTCCCTTAATCATGAAAAAAAAAAAAAAAACTATCCTTGGAGATCCCCAGAAGAAGCAACAAGAATATAGTAAATACAATAATGATTCAAATAAGATGAATCAAGACAAAAATAAAATTTTTGCTTTGTCCCAACTTAAAATATTGAAAAACAAACACTAGAGGCAGATTGCTCTTGAGGTCAAAGATAGTAAGTTTCTGAGCTCTCACTTCCTCAACACTTCCTGAATCAATATTTACTTTCAGGCCAAATTTGGTGTTATTTTACTTAAGGAGGACCCTCAGAATTGTATCAGCTTCAAGCTGTGTTAAGACCTAGATCCACTCTTGTGAAAGTTGTTCCTACTCATGACTCCTGGGTGTGACTCCTCCTCATGTGACTCCTGCTCCTCTCCCATGCTGAACTTTAGATTTGGAATCTGAGGTACAAAATAAACAAAAGAAAAGTGATCATGTGATTAACTGGCAAAATTCTCCCGCTCCAAAAGCACCGATATATGTCCACTCAGCAGTAGAACAATACATCCCCATTTAGGTATTTTTTGCTCAGTTATAAAGCATCATTTTTGAAACATTTTAAATGGCAAATAGCACATACATAAAAGAGTATACAAACCATAAGTGAATAGTGGGTTGGATTATTAGAAATTGAAGACATCCTTGCAATAACCACCCATGTCTAATTAAATAGGCAACATTATCAACTGCCCAGAAAGCCCCCTGATGCTCTATTATTTATTTTCTCCATTTTTTTTTTTCATCTGAAAAACTTCAAACCTAAATGCTCATGCAAGCTGCCTCCCATCCCCTCTCTTGTTTAACTCTGTGAGAGGCACGGTAACACCTCTCTCCTAAAAACGTCATGCCTTTCCTAAGAGCAGGGCTCTCTCCTTCATAACCACACTACCATTATCACAATAAATTAAATGTTGATTTAGTGACATCATCTAATACCTAATCTGTATTCAAATTTCCCAATGTCCTCCAAATTTCCTTTATAATATTTTTTTCCTCCATCCACGGTGCGATCAGTGTTTCTGTTTTACTTCTCTTTGTCATGTCTCTTTGGTCTTCACTTTATACCAGTCTCAGCACTGTTTTTGCCTTCAGGACATTGAAAACACAGAATACTTTACAGAATGTCCCAGAGCTAAGTTTTGAAAGTGGTCTTCTGACTTTGCTGTTGTTCGTGTTTATTATGTCTCCTCCTAAGGTCGGCTACTTCAGATGTCCCAGGCAAGCGCAGCTACATTATTATGGCAACTATGCAAAATAAAAATTTAGGATTTCTTGCAAAAGCAGGGGGGAAATGCTGTTTGAGATACTAAAAAATTAGACTTGTATATTTAAAGATATTTTATTACTATGAAGTGTAATAGAGGTAGCAGTAATAAATAAGAAACAACATAAACTTACAAATTAAATTATATACAATAAATAAAAATAATAATAATAATAATAAAGTCAATATATTAATAAGTATTTATATGGTATCTTGATTGATCATGAGATTTTTGTGGCTCTGTTTTCTGCCTATTCATTTATTAGATCAGTCAAACTTACACTTTTAGCAACCTCATTCTCAATCAATATAATTGAAAGTAATCGTTTTTGGCAAATGAGATACAGCAAGTACTTCTGATAACTTTTTAACTTTGAGAAGGATTTTATGCTGATACGACCGTTACAATAGCTGTTGAGTATTTTATATGCGTCACAATATTGGGAGAAATTTTTGATAAGTTATTTTGAAATATAAATTTTAGTGTATCTAGACTGATGATTCTTGAGAAACAGTTTTTTCTAAAAAGATTTAACTCTTCCCACAAATTCGTTTTGTGTAAGCCTGAATCTAATTTTAAGTGAAAATTTGTGCAGTGGCATTTTAATGTTTCCTCTGACATTTTATGTAACTTGCAGACGTCACATAAGGATCTGAAAATGGCTTCACGGTGTATCTATCATTCAAATGCCCATTTGTGCATTATACTGCTTTCTCTTCAATTCCAAGGAAACACTAATTATAAAATTGTTTTCTCATTAATAGTTGGTTAATCTAAAGCTTCATATAAAAATAGTATTCTTTTCTATCAAATGTGATACTTTTTAAATTTAATTTCAAATTCTAAACTTCTGAATATTTGCTTTGCAATGGTGTAGCGGTTTTCAAACAGAGATTCTAACATTTGTGAAGAATTCTAATAAGTTTTTAATATGCTTTATCATGATGTCGATACATACACTATGATTTTGTAGTAATTGACTGATAAAGTTTACTGCCTGAGTGCCAGTGGTTCCTGTCCTGGTTGTATATAATCAAAATGCCCATTTGTGCATCCCATCGTTCCTTTGGGGATCCGTGGTCCCCTGGACTGCCCAGCACGCACATGTGCATCAGGCATCCAGGCCAACGGCACAGCCCGCGAGCTGCCCACTACCCTTGTGTCCACTCATGCTGCCAGCTGGTGTCTCTTCTCTGCTCACACACATGCTCCATTGTCCCATCACACTTCACTTACAGAACACAGAATCAAAGATAAAAGGATTACGAATTTCAAGACAGAACAGCAGAGTATGAAACCAAAGTCAGGTCTCTTCTGAGAACGGGGCCCTGTGACGGCATGGGTCACACATCCATGAAGCTGGCTGGCCTCAGGAACTGGCTAGGAAACTGTCCCTGGGAACGCCAAAGGCAAGTGAGTATGTGCACACATGTTGTTTCCACAGCGGGGCCCACGGCCAATGAGGAGATGTCTGCACATCGCTGCTGTAGGGCAGCGGGTCTCACGCTTGGTGAGCATCCGGATGACCTGAATGATGACGAAGATACAGGTTGCTGGACTTAAGCCCAGAGTTTCTGACTTAGGAGATCTGGGAGGACTCGAGAATTTGCATTCCTAGGTGATGCTGATGCTGTTCCTATAGCAACTGCCCTTTGAGAACCACTGCCATAGGGTAGGCTGGGACCAGTTTGCTTGCTATTCCATTTTTGTTAAGAGAGAGCCAAAACCCAGATTCTTTGTAAAATCTTCTGATTTTTAGGAAAACATTTACTTGAAAGTTTCAAACATCAAACAAAACATATGTGTAGGTTGAATTTGACCTGCGTGTTCTTGGTTTATGACTCTCCCACCAGAAATTATGCTAAGTTAGATGAAAATAACACTCAAAATTTTAATGTTTAAAAGTCTAGTAGGAAGTTGGGTCGGGGATACAGTTTCTGAAAAGCCATAATCTGTAGAAGTAGAATGGCATTATTTATTCTTCTTCTATGATTCTTCCTGAGACTTGAGGAAAAACCAAAAAGCATGACAAGTAAATGCCTGGAAACATTCAGATTTAACGTGACCAGATTAAAAGGAAAACATTTCACAAATGAGGTAATGGATTTCCCACGGTGGGTAGGAGTTACAAGGTAGAGGTATATGGTCATTGCCTCCTTTTCGAATCTAGATTGTGAAGTGTCTCTTTCACATTCGGCCATGTCTCTCCCACACCTTAACTCCCGTTCCTTCCAATCCCCAGGATAAAGCATAACTTTCCCTTATCACAAACACCATATGATTGGCTGCACAAATCCAATATTCAACCACTCTCGTTAGGATTGGGGAGAAAGGAATGAAGGCACGTTTCCCATAAAGCGAAAAAACTACAGCTGAATTCATTTTACTTAGCAGCAATTAAAACACATTTGTGAATTTATAAATATTTTGTAGCTTGGTTCTGCAAGTGTTTCTAATTTGAGCGATGACAGGTGTTTGTTGTTTAAAATAAATAGTGATCCTGGGGTCTTTTACTTAGGATTCAAAGTTTGTCACTGTGGAAGTACGAAGTTGAAGGCAAGCAAAATTTTCTCCAGAAACAGGTTGTGGTATTGCCCTGTTTAGTTAACTCTCGCATTTGTCAGAGTAGACTGTGAAAATGCCTACTATGTGTCAGGGCTGGTTCCCCTACTGGCAGTTAAACTTCAGAACATGCCTGAGACCCAGGTCTTAGTAGCCCCACGTTATAGATGAGGAAACTGAGTTCAGAAAGGGTCAAGGATGACTTAGCCAAGGTCATACTGCCAAGAAGCAACAGAGACGGAATTTAAACACAAAGCCTAAATCTCACCATCGGGATGGTCACTGGTACTGATCCTTACCTTTGCCAAGCCCAGCTCAGCCGAGTACTTGCAGGAAATGTCCCAGTGGAGCAATGCCAGTCTGAACACACAGCTTAGGGGGAAGGGGATTTGGGACTTCAAGTGATCAGTGACCCAAGTGTCCTTTTGTATTGGCTTCTAGGAGCTGACTGCAAGATTAAATCTCAGACTCTGAAGTGAGACTGTTTACATTCAAATTCTATCTTTGTTGCTTCGTAGTTTGTGACTTTGGGCAAGTTGCTCGGCTGCTCAAAGCCTCGGTTTCCCCTCCTGGTAAAATGAGGATGATAATAGCTGTACCCTATGGACCACACCGAGCATAAACCTCGATGATAAAGTCAATGGTACATTGTGGATGCTCAGTAAATCTGGGGTATCACGATGTTGTTTAATTTAAAGGGATCTTTAAGAGCACCCCCACCCCCAAATATTTTATCTACCCAAGAGCTGCATCTGAAGCCACAACAGGGTAAATTCAGTGGGTCCCTGACTCCTACTCTTCTTTTATGAGTCCGTTCAGGTGTCATTTTTCCCAGGAAACTTTCTGAAACATTCTGTGCACATCTGCCTAGCATTCTGTTTATCAGATTATACACTATATTAAAATAAATTCTCTTATATTATGATGTTTACTAATTGGATGTTTGCTCTACTTAGACTGTGTGTTTTCTGAAAACAAACATTCTTTCTGTCCTGCCCAGCTTTGGGTATATCTGGAAGTTCTGGCTCTTGCCCTAATCCACTGGCACAGGGACCTAACTCTGGAAATTAGCTCCGCTACCTGCAGAGCAGTTCTGGGAATCACCAACAGTGCTGCTCTGTCTGGCAGGCACCGTGGCCCCGCTGAGCTCTGTGAACACACCTGCCCCTCCCTCTGAGTGTCACCTTCCCCTTGTCCACCACAGTCCTCACCTGCCAGGTACCATGGAAACACTCTGTGAAACAAAACTGAGCAGCAGTCTGTGAGCAAGAGGAAATGAATTTTCTTTTCTGTCTGGATTTTTGCTTTGTTCTAGGGTTTCTCAGAGTCGTAGGGAAGCAGGAATGGTTAGAAAAATGGGAGTGGTCCACTTTCGGTGAAGGTAATAGAGGGGTGCATTGCCTGCAGACATTAAAAATAATAAAGCCAAGTTAGAAACCTATCTGCTTTATACTAACACTGTGCTCTGGCAGCTCTAACTGTGAGGAACTGCTCCTCCCTGAAAAGCATCTTTAGTTGAGCTAAAGTCTAAACAACTACTGCAGTCATTGTTGAATTTTAATAATAATAATAACAAAGCAGCATTAGCAATAATAACATAGACTTCAAATTAGCAAGTTTTGTTACTTAACCTTTAATAAACATGGCATTCTACACGAAAGTTAATTCAGAGAACTCTCAGTTTTCCAGTCTCTGGACTGGAAAATTTCAGCTGTATTATTTCATTTGAAGAGTTTGGACTTGATTGGAATCAGTCCAGCTCACTACAACTGCAGTCTGTGTCTTCAGTTCCCTCATGACCACATATTCCTGCATTTAAACAGTAGGTTCAAAATAATGACAGCAGAGTGGTTGGAAGGGTGAAAAGACAGAACCTGAGTTACTTCAGTTTTAATCATTCTCTACGACCACTTGAACTTTTTGTGTTTGAAATTTAAACATGAAATACAGCACAAATTGTGGGTTTTGCTTGGGAGATGCGAATTTTAGTGCATGGACTCAATATTTTACTGAATCTTAGTAATATCATTACATTGAAGTTTCTTTCTAAATTGTTCTTCAATTAAAGAATGAATTGAAAAATAGTGATGATGATTACTGCATGATTGTTACTGGAAATGGTCCTGCTGAGCTGGGAAGTGTTAGGAAGGGAGCTGCTACAGGTGTCACCTCCATTAGGAATGCCGTGAAAAGTCACGTTCCCTGTGCCACAATGTCTTACAAAGAATGATCTTTCAGATACGATTAAAAATCAAAAATCTGTATTATAGAATATACATACAGGGATCCTTGCTACTGAATATGTGTATATCGCTGAAATATATCACACTAAATATGTGATATCACTAAAATCCAGACCAAAGGCAACGAAGTCTAAGCTGGAGATAAGAGGTCAAATCCTTCTTTCCCGGTCAGGTTTGTCCTGCTCCCCCACCCCCTCCATCCCCGAGGTTTCGGGGCTCCAGTGCAAAGACTCCTGAGGACCCTGTCCCACTGGTCCCCAACACACACACCCAGATGTGGGCACACGGCCACTCACACAGCTTCTGCTTCAGCTGGGACCCCTCTGCCATTGTACCCAGGTCAAATATAACACCCAACAGAGCAGGTGTACAATACATGTTAAATGGGTAAATGAAAGACTGAGATGTGTGAAATTCAACCACTCCGACGTGATGGTACTTAAGCAGATCTAGTTTCCTTTTGGGTGGACAGGGAAAGGGAAAGGAGGGAGGGTGAGTGGCAGGGAAGTAGCCAAGGGTCAAGGCCAGTGCTCGGCTCTGGGAGCATCTGGCTGACTTCTCAGCCTGGCCAGGCTGGAGCCCGAGTGGGGCCGTGTTTCAGGAGCTGCTCTGCCAAGCGCTGGAGAAGAGTGACCAGCAAGGAGGGTCCCTTTACAGCTTCTGTTTCTGTAGCCCTTCAGGTTTCATGCTTTGAAACCATAAATTATTTATTCTACAAGTCACTCCTGAGAGATCTTACAGACACACGGAGCAAGAGCAAGGGTCTTGAAAGGCATACAGAGCGCTTCACTGAGAGGGAGGAAGCCTGGCGTCCACTCCCGTGCCCTGGTCCCCACGGCCCTTCCATCGACCTTTTCTGCTAGAGGTGAAGAAGCACTGCCTGGCTTTCCAGAAGCCATTCAAAAAGTTGAATCCACTTGCTCGTATTTAATCATAATTGAAGACTTTCAGGAAAAATGACGTTAGCCTTTAGAAGCTAACTTAAGAGGAGATAAGGAAAAAGAAGCAGTTAAGTCTAGAATGTTGTCTTGACTCAGTTTTCCCTTCCTTCTCAAGTGATGACCAAGAGTGAAGCAAGATTTTTATTGACCCTGAGAGTATTGGGCACTTTGGTCTTTCAGTAGGGCAGACAGTTTGTCCTTCAGCAAACAAGAATTTAAGCAAGACTTCCAGAGTCCTATGGAGACTGCCATCCATGGGCCTCCCTGTTGTTTGGACTGTGGCATCACTTACTGCCTTCAGAGTGCCTCCTGCAACCCCAGCCCCACCCTCGAAAGGTTCAGGGAGGCCCAGGAAGGTGCATGTGTTCCTGGTATGATGGCCTCTGCCGTAGCCACACCACCACCCACCTCACTCCTACAAACTGACCAAGAACAAGTCTAAGAAAAGCAATCAGCAGCATTTATTATTCATCTCAATCTAAAAAGCCATCACAGTCAAGTCAATCATGCTTAAAAATCAACCACTTCCAGAAGTTCAGGACATCCAGGTTTCCATCATCACTATGGTGCTTACACTCCTGTAGTCCTATAATCTCCAAATTTGACCCATTCTCCCACCACTTCTCTGGCTCACAAACCCTTTAACTCTTTGATGGGAAATCTTGAGTCTATTATCAGCCAAATTCCCTTTATCCACATGTTTCCTCCAGGCAGGTCCCTTTTCTTCTTTCTTGAACTGCAATCTGGCTGCTGTCTGCCAGCACTGCTTCCCCAACTGTCCCCACCAACAATGATGGTGCTCTTCTACTGCTCCTAAGACCTGGACATAAAGTGGTACCTTCCTTGCTCCTCTTGGCCACCTCTACACAACCCTTCATCCTCTCTTCCTCAAACGTGCAGGCTTCTCTGAGCCACATCTATAAGGCAGGACCACCAACCATTCCTCCTTGGGTTACGCATCTAACAAGAATGCAGTTTGGCCCCATATTCATTGCAAATGTTAGCATCTAGCTCGCTAGCTTTCTTGCCAAAATAATACTGTCCCTGTCATCACCCTTGACAGGTTTAATGTCTAACAAAATAATCCACTCAACACTCTAGCCTCTCATTTTCACCAATCTTTCCTTTAGTTTACTTTAGTCATCAACTCTTCTGACCTTAATAACCTAGAGTTTATAATCCAGTACTTATAACTGTATTACTTCCACTGTCTTGATTTTAAGCATTGTACTCTCTGACCATCAGTTTTGTCTTTCTAGCTCACATATTCTAACACCCCTCCCATTCCAATAATTTTTTCACCTTCACTGGGACTTCCAATCTGTTGGTTTTAATATGCCTCTTAGTCCCCCTAATGGGCTCATATCTCTCCCTGTTTGACTTAGAATCCATGGTTTATATGGATCAAAATCAGAGAAAGGCTGGATATTTCTGGTTGAGTCTCTGATAAGTTATAGGCAAGATGCCAGCCAAGAATATGGTTATCTTAAGGCTTGACTGGGTCTGGAGGATCTGCTTCTAATTCAACTCAATTACATGGCTGTTAGTAGGAGTCTCCAGTTCCCCACTAGGTGGACCTTTCCATGCGGCTGCTTGAATATCTACAACATGGCAACCAACATGCCCCAGAAGAAAAGATCCAAGAATGAGAGTAAGCAGGAAGCCATAATACCTTCTATGCTCTAGTCTTAGAAGCCACACACCACTACTTCCACGATATTCATAGAAAACACGTCACTAAGTCCAGAGTACACTCAAAAGGATTAAAATTATACTCCACCTTTTGAAGGGAGGAATGCCAACAAGTCTAAGTACCTATTTTAGAGCCACACACCATTTTACAGGTGTGGAAATTGATGAGCATAGAGGACAGATAACTTGCCTGTAGTCACACAGTCTCAAACATGAAAGGAGTCTATTTCTCACTCATGTGAAGTCCTGATCAGTGAGTGTCTCGCCAAGTGGTAGCTCAAAGACTCAGTATCTTTCCATTTTGTGCCTTCACCATCTTCAATATATGGCTTCCAAGACTGACATTTTTGTCTACATCAAGCTCCGGAAAGGGAAAGAACGTGGAAAATCAAACAGGTTTTTCTGGGTCAGTCTTAAGAGAGACATAACATCATTTCTGCTCACATTCCATTGGCTAGAACTCAGTTACGTGGCCACAATTACCCTCAAGGAAATTGTGAAATAAAATCTAGCTTTGTATTCAGGAGGAAGAGGAAATGGGTTTGATGAGAAGTTAGCCGTCTGCCGCACACAACTCCCATGCTCATGCTTATAGACACCGTGATGTGATGACATCCATGTGTATGTGTTACTAGGGAAAGGATGGCAGATGGAGGAGCAGGTAGGATCATGAGCTGCTTCCAAAAATAGAAGTTCTGTGGCTTTTTAAGATAAAATGGCAAAATCACATTGTATATATTCAAATTGTTTCCAATTTTTTTGATTGTTTTTTCAATGGTTTGTTGACTGAAATCACCACTATATACACATATCCATTCCATTATTTGTCTAAAAATAAGTTCTGTAGACCATCCTCTACATAAACATGCAGTTGCAGGCAAAATATGTTATCTTATCTTCACAACATGGATATAAGACTCATTGGGGGCTTTATTTTGGAATTATCTAGTAAGTGGAGTCACCCTCCCTCTTCATGTATAAAGCAATAATGTCCAGAGGAAACAAATACAAATTAATCTGTACCAATTCTCCTGCTTGTTTAGAAGTTGAGCCCCCTGGAAGTCTCTCCAGGTGTTTCTTAGATTCCCCAGGGGTGGTAGCATCTGGTGTGGGGTCAGCAACAACTACACTCCTGCTTCACTGCGCCAAAATCTTACCAAGCCATCTGGCCACTGACTACAGGCAAAAGGCCTCCACCATGTTCATCAGTTCTCCACTAGTGAACCACTGGGCTTCATCTAGACCCTGGGTGTCAAAATTGCACTATGGTCCTTAGTACTGTTTGGCCCAACACTCATAAATTGCTCCTGAACACATATCCTTGCTTTCTGCCTTTACCACTGTGGTAGATTATAATATTGTTAAGGAAATATTTACTCACCTCCCTCTCCCTCCTGACAGGAGAGTATGTCCCCACCCATTGATGTTGGTCTTAGGCACATGACTTCATGACTTGCTTTGACCTCATGGTGGGTGAATGGACTTCCATACCCTTTGATCTTGAATTCAGCCGTGTAACTAGTTCTCACCAGTGAGATGTTAGTGTACACGACATATGCAGGTGCTTGAAATGTGCTTAGCATTTTAGGACAATTTGTATGCAGATTTTATGATTCAGGAGGCAACTTTTTTCTTCTTCTCTGGTCTCAAAATCAGTCCCTCAGGCAGAGCCAGGAGGGTAGACACCAATCTACCCATTCCAATGCTTTTTTGTTTTTTTCCCTCCTCATCTGTCCCCTTCAGACATTCCAGGACCAAACCAATCAAAATGAAACAAGAACCTGAATCCAGTTTGGGACACAGCCCGATCGCTTGGTACATTTGAGTTACAGCGACCTGCCTATGTTCTTCATGAGTCAGCTTGTAGAATTTCTTAAAAATGGCATTTGGAAATAAAACTTCAGTGCAAGTTTTCACTACCACCTTAAAAATTCAGTCCTCATATTTCCTTTGAAAGAGAAGTTTACTGAAGTTTTCTCTAATTAGACTCTCATGACTCATAGATCTTTCACGTAAGCGGATTCACCCCACAGGGTGTCTTAGCTGAATATTTTGAAATATTTTAAAAGAGGACATTTGTTTCATAAATAAACATTTAATTTGGATGAATTTTAATAGCCATAGTGCTTGATTCTGATGAAAGTGTTTACTAGCAGCATCTCTGCTTTGGAACCATTTGTTTCTATTATTTTGACAGAAATAAAATTTGGTTGGTTGTTGTTTGGGATGTGAAATGGTTTTGTAAGCATTTCAGCTTGATATCCAGGAAGGCAGTCACAATAATTCTTCTCCAAATAAATGGGAACCACCATTTTTCTATTCACTACTGCAATAAGAAAAGTTTAACCGGTGAAAGGACTTGCAAAATACTGCATAAAAACCCTAAAGAAAATCAAAACAAAAGTTAGTATGCTGTAAATATTTTTGCCAAGGTTTGGTCAATCTTTTCTTTCTGTAAATACTTGTCTGCACAGTAAAAGAAATGGAAAGTAAAAAAAGTGTGCTGTCTCATTGATAGTTTGGAACTGCAAATATTGAATTCCACAGAAGGTGACTGTGTGCCTTCTGAGTTATACATGACGTGCAAAAGTAGAGTAAATTTCATGCCAAGATATTAAGCAACATAAAAGTGACTTCTGCAATTAAATCATTTTTTTAATCATCAAAATTGAAAATAAGAGAAAACAACTTCTGAAGAAGTCCAGGGTCAATCAGCTAAATAAACTAAAGTCATTCAGTCAACTAGCATTGATTGGATTTTAGCAAGATGAAATTGACTTTGCTCCAACTCCACCCACTTCACAAACTAATTAAAAAAAGCACATCGCCGACATCTTCAATCAGCTAAGGAAGATAAGTGGGCTTCAAAGCAATCAACTACAAAACTCTGTCAAGAATAGCAATAGATCTTCAAAGAACTTCGGAGAGCTTTCTGGAAGTTACTCACGTCAGTCAGAAGAACAAAAACTCAGAGCCACGCACTTGTATTTTGTGGGGACCCTTTTGGACAATGTGGCTGACTTATAAGAAAGAAAACCACTGGCCAGCAGGGCATATATTAGCATCCAAGATCCCACTCAGCTTCAGTCCACCTGAATTCCCATCAAGCAAGGGTAATAACAATGCTTGGATCAGAAGGGCTTGAAGGGTCAGTGGGCAAATCATTTAAAATGTCTAGAAATGTACAAGCTCCTATAGTCCTTAAATGGAATAGAGGATTATTAGATTACCTTTTGCAAGGAACAGTGGCTGCAGGTCACTAAAAGACCTTGCATTGTGTCTCAATCTTTTTACCATCCAAGACACCACCGACCATTCTGTTCATTTTTTGAATAAGGGAATAAATAAAAGAAGCACTTTGAGCTCATTTAATAGCATGAGAAATATTTTCTTCTTTCTATGTGTTTTCAGTCTCAAAGTACTGAAAGTCTCATTTCTTAATGAAAGATATCTACCTACTCAAAGCTCTGTTTGGTTGACAATTCTAGGTAAAAGATTCAGAAAAAAAATCTGAAGATATAAATTTCTTTAACTTGGATGGAATAGAAAAAAGAAAGGAGGGGAAAAGAAGAAAGAAAAGACCCAGAATGATCCAGAAGGCTATGCATGTATAGTATGGCATTTAGTTTTCATGTCAACCACATTGATGCTCAGGGATAATCATTGCTTTTCTCTCTTTAACTATCCTAGATTTTTTAAATTTATGTCCCCACTCTCTAGTCAGAGTTATTATTATTACTTTATATGCATGAAAATATTTTTAAACCTTTCAAAAAATAGTAAAATTCCATGAAATGCCTTGACTCGTTGATTGCAAGGCTGCACTGGGGGCTAATGAGGACACCAAAGTTTATACGGGCCACTCAGGGTGCTTTGGAACAGAAGCCATGCACCAACTAGCATGGAAGTACTCACACATTACAGTGACTGCTACAGCAGTATCAGCGTGTAGCTGCTAAACATCAGTGCTTCCTTCTTTTCTGCGTCTGTGTATAAACATCCCGGAATTCAGGAACTCCTACCTAGGAGCCAAGAAATTGAATTTATACATTGAATTTTAGAGCAGAAAGACATGAGAGATCAGGAAGCACAAATCTGGGTTTTGGAATAAGGAGTCACGAGTGACATACTTGCCCTCACAAAGCTCTTGGTGGTGGGGCTGGGGGCTACATCTAGTAGATTCTAAACTGTACAATATTCTTTTTTAACAGCTCAAGGAGAGAGTACCTATTACACTAAGTAGATTTCCTATCACATTGGCCAACAGCTGGGGGAAAATCGATTTCAGGCCATTGACCAGAGAATTAAAAGTCTTCCTGAAGAAGTGAAGTGTTGCTGGTTCTTACGAAAACACAAATTTCCCCTACATCCTACTCCTCCATTAAAACACTTGGACAGACAACCATAATGCTAAGCAGCTTATACCAAAAGAATTACTGAAACAAACAGAAAGCAGTACTTTTACAGGTCTGCTTGTGGAAATGCCACAAGAAATTAACCAGTGAACCACATTTCTCTCCATTTCTATTTCACTCGTGTAAGAGGCATGATGGTATTATAGGAAGAACAGCATCTTTGGTGGCAGGTGGATATGGCTCAAATCTCAGCATGGCCGTTCTATAAGAAGTTAAAACGTGAATTTTATTCTCAGTATGACAGCTATATAGCGGTAACATAGGAGAAATAATACTTGCAACCTCGTTGTTGTGGAAATTAAATAAGATACGAAATCTATGTAGAACTCATAAGTCATCAACCTCACATGCCTGTGGCTACAAAGTTATGTTGCATTTTCTTTTCAGGTCCAAGCTATTAGGATCTGAACTCTTTCCAGCCAACTCCTGGCAAGTAGCCTTGTCGAAGTGTTCTGAGTGTTTCCTAGATCCTGCCTCCCAAGTGGTCCGCAACAAATCCATCAGCTTCCTCCTTTTTGCATCTTCTCCTATGCTGCTGACCATCCACACGATAGCACTCCTCTTCCAGGCAGCTATTTTTGACTACAGGACTCCACTGCCTCCTCCCTGGTTTTATCATGAGCTTCCTGCTCAACCCACTTCGCCACATTACAGTTGGGAAGGGATTAGGGGGGTTGTGATTTACTCACAACTTAACTGAGGTTTAGGATTACAAGTTATAACTCACACGGCTACCATCCCACATGCCCCAGACCTACCTCAGATCCACTTATTAAGTCAACACCCATCCTATCTCCCCGCCTGCCTCCTTGCACAAGGGCCCACTGATTCTCAGCACTGGAAACGCTCCAAACACTCCCATGCCTAGAGTCCAGGACCACCTTCACATCCCCACCCGGGGACCCATATAATGGCCTCTCCACCAGTCCAAGGGTCGGCTCATGTCCAGCCCAAGAATTTCCTCCTTCCAGGATAATTGATCGTGATTAAACTTCATCCAGGGAAACATGACCACCCATCATGTACGGTCTGGCCTGATGGCCCAGACACGATATTAATTAGAATCAACAGGATGTTTTCCAAAGCCCAGCACAGTCAGCCTTAAATCACACCACATGTAGGGCAAGAGTTACTCAGTCCAGGTTGCTAAGACCTGCCCAGCTTTTTTCAAGAAATGTTTTTCAAAGTTTTAATTTTTCAAAGAAATACAAAAAAAAAAAAAATCATGACAAAGTATACATCACTCTTGTCATGGTCTGATCCACATTCTAATATCCTGTGAGCAAGTGCCAGCAACACACACACACACACACACGGGAGGATCTAATAAGAAAAATGTAATAAATCTGGAGACATAGCATAGCCTGACCCGACAATAAGAAACTTCTTACAAACTCATAAGTAACAGGCTTTTGGCTTAAAAAGACTCCAGTCCCTCACAGCATACAGTAACATTTGTGGTTGTTGTTATTTATGATAACAATTAGTATCAGTAGGATGCAATAGTAGTTTGTAATATCCAAACTGAGTAAATGGAGATCAGACACTAAATCTTAGGTGATAGTCCTCAGGGTTGGGGGAAATATATATATATATATGACTAAGGTTGTGGGACATGCAGATAAAGGGTTACTATTTCTTAAATGTCTTATTACCACACACCTGGTCATTTAAGAACTATTTACTTTCACACAGCAACCTTAAATGTTAGTCCTCGGTCCCATTTAACAGATGAGGAAAGTATGCAAATTGCCTAAGTTGAGCCAGGTAGGAAGGGATGGAGCTAGAATTCATGTCCAGTCTATCGACACAAAAGCCAATGATCTTTCTAATACTTCTCAACACCTTCTTCCGTCTGCCCAGTACCTAGACAGACCATGCATGATGATGAAAGATGGTGATGTGGAAGATGAGAAAAATGAAGGAGACAAGGAGTTTTGATAGTTTTATAATGATCCACATATTTAGTATGAGATTATGTATTAACGGTAATGACAGTGGATTTCTTCTTTCCTTGAATTTCAGTGCAGCAAAAAACACATCACAAGGATTCATTCATTCATTCATTCATTCAATTGATTCATCCAGCATTACTTACACAGCTCCCACGTGGCAGCCATGGAACTACACATGAAGATATAGACGAGAAAAAGAAAAGATTCCTCAGATTTCTAAGATTCTGTTGATCTTGGAGTCTAGTGGGGGAAACCAACAAGAAAATCAGTAAGTACTCGGCATCGTTAGAAACATTCTCAGCGAGGTAGACGCAAGGTGATGTGAGGAGTCAGCGGCTCAGACTAAGAGGATGAAGAAGACTTCTGCGAGACACTGACTCAGGATCTTGAAGGGTGATAGGCATTAACCAAGTAGACACGGTCTATAAAAAGATTCAACAGCAGCATAGGGGAGGCACTAAGTCATGAAAAAGCTTGGTGCATTTGGAAAACTGTAAGTAGGTCTCTTTGAAACTTGGATAAGTGGTTTTTGTACCATGAGGCTTAGTTTCTTCAAATGTAAATCAGAAATAATAAAGGTATCATTTTTTTTGTAAAGGTGGATGTTTTATTTGAGCTAAAGTGAATTTGCACTTAGCACAGTTCTTGGTCCTTAGTAAACGTTCCATAAGTGTTAGCTCTTGTTATCACAGAGAACTTTGTAGGTCATTGTGGATATGCCTTGGTTAACAGTAACCAAAAATCATCTGGGTCAATGGACTTAAAAATAAAGGAGACTTTCTAGACTTGTGATATGAAAAGCACAGGAGGACGCCAAGCTTCAGGGGTGATTCAATTTGGAGGTCCAGTGGGTGGAAATTCAGTAAATGTTTAACAGCCAGCTCTGGAGGCGAGGAGGAGAAGGAAGAGGAAGAAAGTGGAGGAAAAGGAGAAGAAAAAGCAGCAACAGCCCTGATTATTAGGGTTTGCAGATTTCCATGGTGTGAATACTTCCACCGTGGCCAAATTTAAGCTACCAACATAATGTTAACCAGCTCCCAAGATTCCTCGAGATTTAACAGTCAGCTCTCGTGAGCTGGTTGGTACAAGCTGGCTCCGGGAGACCATTGGATCCAGCTCTGTGTCTCTGAGATGCTTGTCACCTGTGTCACCTTCATCCTGAGGATGACTTTTCTCAAGATCCCAGAATGGCTGCCAGGGGAAATGGTACCTTTTGTTCATGTGGGGATGGGGTAGGGTTCCAGAAACTTGGCTTCCCATACTATGGAAAAGGAGTCTGAAGTCCCACTTTGATTGGACCTTCTCTGAACCAATCCTGTGTCAAGGGTTTATTCTAATTCAGACCCATTAGGGTAACTATAACTGATGGGTGGGTCAGTCCTACTCAAATGACATAGAGAGGACCTGAGTCCTCATGTTAGGTGCTATTAGGAAGAAAGCCAGGAGGAAGAGAATGCTGGTTGGGCTACCAGCAACAGCCCAAGACACAGCCTGGGGGAGTTTATACCTTATTGTGAGGACGATGCAAATATACTGGGGAGACACAGCGTTGGAAATGCAGTCTCCCAACATCAGGTGCAAATCCTTATTTTAAAAACTTATTTAAAAAGCACTGTTTCTAGCATCACTGCAAATTACATCAGGGAAAAATGTGTATTATGTTAGCTCAGATTTTAACTTCAGATACTTTATAAACAGCCGGGACTTGAGTTATAAAGAGGCAATTTACAGGCATATTCTCATTTTACAAATGAGAATTTGTTTTGATTCTCTAAGTTCCTGGCCATTTTAAGCGAAGAATGGAAGATGAACTCAATTAAACCTTAAGTGAATGGTAAATGAGGTGGTGATCCTATTATGTCATCCACAAGATAATACATAAGCAAGAAGAACCTACAGGGCAATTAGCCCTCTGAGAGATTCTAATATTTCAATAAGTCACAGGAATAAATTCTGGGCAATTGAAAAAATAAGAACTCTATTAATTAGAATGGTCTCTTGCTCACATAAAAAATCGTGCCTGTGTGTCTTCTTGCCTTTTTCTATCAAGTAGTTCTTGAGCTTCTTTGCAACTTTTCAGCCCCTCACATTTGCCTCTGGCTGATTTTAAATTATGCTAATTGGAAGAGGGGAAAATGCTGGTAATGGAATAAAATGGAACACTATTTCTTATAGCATCTGGTGCAATCTGAGCCATTTAAAAGTGCATCTTATGGAATAGAGATCTGAATAAGCAATGCCAGTCTGATTACAAACAACATGGGTCTCATTAGAATACGTCAATCTGATTGCTAGGTAGTGATACACTGCAGATTACTGAGCCATAATTGCCTCTTACATATTATGTGTATAATATATAGTTTCTCTGGGTGCATGTTAAAGCCACTTTCTCTCATGGCTATCTTTTCCAGCTCTACACAAAGCAATGTCTATGTTCTACTAAGTTGATTTTAACTGGGTCCTTAGGTCCTAATTCTATTTTCTTCTAAGCATTCATCAAGTTTTCTACAGCAGGGCTGTAAACAAAGAATTATATCCAGGGCAATTGCCAGAAACAAGATATGTCAGGGGTCTATTACTCATTCAACTGGGAGCAGTCAATGGCTCAAGGCACTTCCTCCAAAGGGAAAGGGTAAAATAACTGAGGCCAAAGCCCACCATCGAGCTACTAGTCCTAATTAGGTTGTTGATTTAAGTGTCTGGGGCATTTTTTTCACTGTCAGAATCCATTTGGTTCTTTACTATGTCTAGAAGAATTCAGACATTTTCCCCAGGTCACGGCTGGCTCACACTGGTCATTTCATGACTTAAAACCTCCTCTCTGGGCTCCCAAATCAGGCCTCAACATTCACACTTTCCAGTGGCACAAACTTTACGACCCATGTTCCCACCTCACACGTGCCATCCCTAGACAGAATGGCAGACCCTAGACCACTAGTGAACAAAAGACAAATCTCCATGCAGCTGCAAACACAGGTAAATTATTGGAATCTGCCTTGGGGTGTGGCAGTAGATGCATTGTGAGCTGGAGTCAAGGAATGGGGGCTCAAAGTTGTGCAACATGGGGTGCATCTGTTGGCTTCTCTCTCCTTCAGTTTTCTCATCTGAAACCTCAAAGAATAGATGTCCCAAATGTACTGCAGGGAACTTTCATTCTATGGAGATGTAAAAAGGGCTTCATTTCAAGTATCTTTGGAAAATACAAAGTTAAACTAGCAAAATCATTTCCTTTACCACAGGACTTCTCAGAGGCTTCGATGTAGCAATGTATTAAATTAAAATGCTTTCTGAATCTCCAAAAGGGAGAAGTGAAATGCGTCACTGGTTTTCAATCTTATTTGGCCATACAACCCTTCTGGCCCCAACCTACCATCTATTTAATACTGCTCATTAACATCTGATCCACCTGCTGCTTTATCAAAATGCTTACCTATGCTGTATTGTGTCACATTTGGACAGCGTCACTCACTCACATGGCCTAACCGGCCCAGGTAGGCATCCATGTTTGTCGCTCCTGCTCTCCTAGAATTGATTGCACTGAATTCTCACAAGACCCTGACAAAGTAAGGATCACTGACTCCCATTTTATTTTTATCTATTTATTTATTATTTTGACTCCCATTTTAAAGATGAGTAAACTGAGGGTCAAGAGGGGTTAAGTGATTTGCCCAAGGTCACACAGATAGTGAGTGGCCAAGGCAAGGCTCACTTCAAGTCTGTGCACTTTTTTTATGCCATCATGCTCAGCCTCTACTTGGGTTAATTTTGCTCTTGTCTTTGGACCCATCTTCTGTTTCTAGTTGGTTAATGACTAGCCTCTCTTTGTCACAGGCCATCATCAAAGTGATGAATGGCATTAGAGAAGTGCTGTCCGTGGCTTTTATGCTTAGAACATGAAAAGGATAATTAAAGAAAATCACCACTTCCTCCCCCACTGTATATCAGATGGAGGTATCTTAGCGATAATAGATGACACTCTGCTCTTAGTGAAAAGTAGGCTTTGGAAATTAATTCTCACAAAACACAGTGTGTAAGGTAAACACTGTACTTAAGGTATAGGCTAATTTACTAGAGCTTACCAGAAATAATGAACATGCTAAATCGGTCAACAGTAAGCTATCTGGCACCAGAAGAGGCTAGCAGTGTTTGGGGAAGAATGCACCGGCAGATACACCTGCTCACAATGGTGTGTAGCATCATCACCAGACTGGAACACACCCACCTGACAAATCGATTAATCATATAGGAGGGAGCCACCTGGGTTCACCACACAGCCTGGCAGTGGGACTAGAGGCTATAAGCAGTCTCTGGATTCCAACTCTTTGTCTTTAAATCCTAACTTCCAATCCTTATAAGCAGGGGGCCTTGGGCTAGTTGTCTAACCAGCTTATGCCTTAGTGTTTACATCTATAGAATGGGCATAAGCGTCCTTCTGTCATAGGCTGTTGCGAGTATTCAAATAAACAGAGTTTAGTATATGGCTGGCAGTTCATTGCTGGCAAAGGCTTAAAGGAATGAAGTCCTCTGAGCCTGCACTTTAGCTCTTTTCTTCTTTTTTTAATTGAAGTATAGTCACTTTACTACATGTTAATTTCTGGTGTACAGCCTAGTAATTCATTTATATATATATTCATTTTCATATTCTGTTTTACATTGGCTATTACAAGGTGTTGGATGTAGTTACCTGTGCTACACAGTGGGACCTTGTTGTTTATCTATATTATATATAGTAGTTAATATCTACCCAAATTCCCAATTTATCACTCTCCCTCTCCCCCCAATAACCATAAGTTTGTTTTCTATGTCTGTGGTTCTCATTTGTGTCTTTTTTAAAAAAATATTCCACATATAAGTGACATCATATTTTTCTTTCTCTTTCTGGCTTACTGCACGTTGTATGATGATCTCCAGGTCCATCCATGTTGCAGCGAATGGCATTATTTCATTCTTTTTTATGGCTGAGTAGCATTTCATTGTATACATCTTTGTCCAGTCATCTGACGATGGTCATTTAGGTTACACTTTAGCTCTTAATTCTTAGGCTGTATCAGAACTTGTCCGTCTAATAGACATCAGGTGCTTAAGGTGGTGTGGTTTTGGAAGAAAAATAACACCTCAGATCTGTTGCTTGGACTGGAGTTTATTCTATGTTCCCCATCTCCCTCTCCTCCATGGGAAACTGAGTCACTAAGGCAATTTAAACCCCAAAAGGCAGGCACTTTTGTGTAGAAACAGAAGATTGTGAGCAGCCAGAGTGTAGGGACCTGTGACGCAGAAAGGAAAAGGCAATCCCTGAAGCATCTGGGTAGACAAGGACGAGAACGCAAGTGCTGTAGCAAGTCTGAGCATGGCTCACGTTTGTCAGCACCTCTGGGAAATGACCACTGGACATGCTTATGGGAGATCAAACAGAGCTTGCAGAGGCACTTGACTGCTACAGGAAGCTTTCCCTGACCTCCCCTAGGGGCCTGGGGCTCCTGTACGAGATGGAGACTGGCTGGCTGCTGAGCCGTTGCAGTCCCTCTTCCTGTGCTTCTTTCCCAGCCTCCAAACAGGCCTCCAGACACACGTGACTGGCTGTGGCCAATGAGACAAAGGATGCAGGAATACAAGCCCTTTCCAAGCCTGGCCGTAAAACCTTCAACACAATCTTCCACTTCCTCTTCCTCTTCCATGGTGACCTTGGACACCACGTGTTGAACATGGCAGCCTCACAGGAGGCAAAGAGCTTGGATTCCTGAGTCACTGATTGGAAAGTTGCCAGGAAGATCCTCTGACTCTTCATCAGGCTGTGCTGTGAGCTGGAAATAAAATTTTTGTGTGTTAAACACGGAGACTAGGGGGTCATTTATTACAGAAACTTGCATGCATTTCCCCCAATCATGTAAAATCCCATATGGCAGTACCCTGAAATCAGTCTCAGAATTATTAAGATTACATCTGACAATTTTGACACCACGCCACCAGCTCATTCTAGAAAACGTAAGGGGAGATACCAATGATGTGATGGTTATTTTTATGTGTCAATCTGACTAGCTGCGCGGGGCCCAGGTGAACCCAGATTTCTGGGTGTGTCTGTGAGGGTGTTTTAAGATGAGATGAGCATCTGAATCCGTGGACTCAGTAGACTGCCCTCCACAGTGTGGCTGAGCACCATCCAGTATGCTAGGACATGGATGGAGGGATCCCTGTCTTTTTCCCTGCCTTACAGCGGAGACACTTTTTCTCCGGGATTTACACCATTGGCTCGCCTAGTTCTCAGAGGTCTTTGGACTTGGGACTGAATTACACCACTGGTGGTCCTGAGTCTCCTGCTTGCAGACCATGGGACTTTTTATCCTCCATAATCTTGTGAACCAATTCCTCATAAAAAGTCTCTGTGCACCTATGTCTTTATCACTCCATAGAGAGATAGAGGTGTATCTTCTATTAGTTCTTTATTTCTCTGGAGAACCCTGAGCAGTACGGTTGCTTTCTGTCTTGCTGAACAAGTGGGAGAGAAAATATTGTCTAGTTTCTTTCCAATCACAAATACATTGTCAATGACTCTACATATCAAGAAAGCTGATTCTTGAGAGGTCTTTAAGTAAGAGGTAAACACAAAAGAACCAGACACAACCCAGATTCTTTTCATTTCCAGGCCCACATTTTAAAATGTCACTGGTAACACTAAAAGGCATGCGCTCTCTGAAGGGCTTTAGTTAATTTATTATAATAAGACTTGAGCCTGATTTTCAATTAACAGGGGCTTAGTCCATGGTAGTTTATTGAAAGAAATGATAGTTTACTGAAAGAAATAATATCATGAGGAGAGCATTCGTCCTTAAAACTGTGGTCTTTAATATTTGCATATCCCACCCCAGTTTAAGATTTGATGACATGTGTGAAATGTCAAAACACACATAATCATTAACATCTGCTCTGT
Organism: Camelus bactrianus; assembly: GCF_048773025.1. NCBI lineage: Eukaryota > Metazoa > Chordata > Mammalia > Artiodactyla > Camelidae > Camelus > Camelus bactrianus. The sequence continues at coordinate 90,619,715 of NC_133543.1, forward strand.
GTTTTAGGGAAATTTTGGACCCCTCGGAGCTCCAGTGGTGCATCCTGAAGGATCCATGGACCCTGGATGCAAAGCCCGTGCTAAGGACACATAGCTGGTCACTTGGATCAGCAGCAAAGATGTTAGACAGGGCGTAGAACTGGGAACGATGGAGAAGACAGCTTCTATCACCAAGAGTCTCCTCAGAATAGCTACCATTTGTTGAGTTCTGGCTGGATGCTAGACACTGCTAATGTTTTAATATATTTAGTTTCATAAAAGCTCTTAGTATTGTAATCGCCTTTCTACAAAGAAATTGGCACATGAGAGTTAAGTAACTTGCCCTAAATTGTATGGTCAGTAAGAGGTGGAGCCTGAATTCCAACCAAAGTTCAGTCTTAGTTACAATGGGATACAAGATCTCATGGAATCCAAGTCAGATTGCTAATGTGTTGCTCTCAAGGGTGAGGACCGTTTAGAAGTCAAGCCTTTTTATCCTCTAAACAACTTCGTTGAATTATAATTTAATATTCTGCGTTTTAACCGAGTGACAACCAGCAATTAATTAATTTAGAAACACCATGCATATGGCAAAGAATTGTTGAAAAGAGACAACTAGATTCCAGGTTTGTATACGGCAACTACTTTATTATTTTCAAATGCAAACTCTTTGCATTTAGTTTGCTATTTTACAATTTTACAAACTAGGTATAAAAGACCATAAATAAATGACATAAGTTATGTGTACCTAAAGTTCATGAGGGGAAGAAAAATACCTTGACAAATTAAACCAAAATAGAAAATCTCTATGTCTAACTCAAGAGATCGCTCAAATTTTGGAACAGGTATGAACCAAGCAATGTTCTGTTAATTTCTTTTTCAGCATGAACTAAATTATAATATGCCTTATACATTCTAAATTTAACCACAGTCCTTGCATATTCCAACATACTTGGAGTGATACAAAAAATAAATGCACTCTTCAGTGTGTATCAATGCTTGATGTTGTTTGGAGAATGTTAAAGAAGTGAAAATATTGCTTCTAGAACTTTCCTTTACTGGTCAGAATTTAAGTGTCTTCAGACAAATATTGAGGCTATAAGCGTGTATGGATTAATACACATACCCTTCACAGATTGAATACAAGAGGTCTCAAAAACACACACACCAGCAGTGTAGCGAGCACAACTTTTCTTTAAAATAACTTTTTAAAACACACCAGAACATTTCATTCTTAAGATTGTTAAAAATAATTTGGGGCCAGCGGACACATGGTGAAGCTACTTGATTTGGTGCAGGGGAACAGCTTAATGCTGCCTAATGACTTCCCATCTGAGCACGATTTCACATCTGAGCCCACTAGGGCAGCTTTCATTCCTGGGGCGAGCGAGATCCAGCCCCTGAAGGTGGTCTCCTGCCCTGAGCTCTGGGTAAAGATAACCTGCTCAGAGATTCAAGCTCATTTCTTTATACATATTTTTCAGGCATCAATGCATAGGCACATCCCTTTAAAAATATATTAAAGTCCCCCAAAAGGGGTGAATTAACTTTGTCACTCTGGCATACTTACGAGAATACAATGCCACACAACCCTGTCAGAATGTAATAAATATTTATTGATGATTTTCTCTACTTATTCAACAACATAGGGTTTGGAATCTTTTTTTTTTCCCCCATTTTTTTTCCCTGATTTGATGTTATAGCTTATAGAAACGGCCACAGTTTCTGTAACCACAGCTTAGCGTAAGCAAGGCAGCCACTCAGATTATGAAAAATGGCAGTATGTTGGCTGGAGTTTGGTATACGTATCGTATCAAAACTGACTCTTCACCGGACCTCAGGCTCCAGAAGGCTGATGCACTTTTGAGGGCCATAGAAGTTAGCTGCATATTCGTAACTCTAGAACTTTCCATGTCAACTGGGGACCTGAAATTGCTTGAGACCGTTTGATCCCAACTATGCTAACCTCAAGAGTCCCTGGCATGTATTTTTCTGTGACATTGGGAGACAAAGTATTAATCCAGGACACATCATCTCAAAGCTGACACACATGTCTGCGTTCATCTCCAAAAGTATATGAATTGCATATATATGTTCGCATTCAACGAGTCCATTTATGCAGGAAAACAAAGGCTACTTGTATTCCATTTGGGGTTCCCAGACAAATTCCATCCCCTTTTCTCCCTCCACCAGGGAATTGGTGATTCAGGTGAGGAGTTCCATCAGAATTCGTGATTTTGATGATGGGTTGTCACCTGAATGGATTTTTACGATCACTCCACCTCCACCGCTAAGGTGGAAATGCCTCTGTCCAAAGCTGTAGAATGACTTAAGGTTAGTGTGGATGCTGCAAAATACGTTTAGAGATACAGGACATTGAACATGTCCGGGTTGTCTTTCTAAGGGGACAGGGCACGGTCTCCAGGCCCACTCTCTCACGTAGCTCTTCATCTCAGAACTGGCGGCAAACCAGAACTTTCCAGGTGTCGCATTCCACAACATTCACAGGCAGTTCTAAGCATGAGGTTACACACTCACGCACACGTACACGCGCGTACACGCACACCCACGCCTATGTACACACATCAAAAGAGATAGTCAGCTCATAGTTAGTCAGGAAAAAAAATATATTTATATCACTGCGATGGCACACCCTGGGTAAAAACGTTACTTCAGCAATGCATATCATAGGCAGTTCATGGGAACTGGCTTTGTTTTGCCGAGTGGCACCCGACCTGGTGTCCGTAGTAAGACCTGTAGCCTTCAGTCACTTGCTGCCACACCAATGCAGCCATGACGTACAGGAAGGAGATGTGGAAATACATATAAATAAAACCAAAGGAGTTTGGGAAGAAGGGCTCTGCAGAGCTGGTGCTGCGAGACAGGACATTCCTCAGTGCAACCGGAGAACAGACGCTGAAGCTTGGATGTTTGCTGTTTCTTCCACTGGGCAAGGGCATTTGCAAGTCAGACGTTCATTCTTCGCAGGGATGGGTGTTGTTTCATCGGTGTCTTTGCTCCAGACCTGGCAGAGTAGAAGCAGAAGAAACACGTGGAGGAGGAAGCGAGGAGGGCGCGTTCTGTTTTCTTCTGTGGGCTTTGGAATCAACGGGAAGGGCTGTGAGGCCAAGACAGCAGAATCTACTCCCTGCAGAGAAAGGAACAAGACTTGAGACAAAACAGCCACCCATCTGGCCAGCCAGTTGTCAACCGATAGCAGCACCTAGAAGGCGGCATGGCTTAGCGAGGAGTTCACGGCGGAAGATCATAAATTCTTACTTTCCTCTGCTGAAAAGTGATAACCATAAATAACAGAAGATAGTGTTTATTAACAGCTTCATTATAACAACTCTTAATTATTTCAATGATAAGGGACTATTCATAGCCCTATCGTGTGGATGGTGACCTTGAAGCACAGAGAGGCTAAACACCTGCTCGTGGTCGGACATTCTCAAGTACCAGAGCTGGGATTAGACCCCACACAGCCGTGCCTTATGCCCTACATCAGCCAACTCTAAAATGAAAATTCAGACTGGTTCTGGTTCATTTGTGCAAGAAGCGCATAGAGCTGATGAAAGGATGCAGACTTCACTACTCTCAAAGCCCCGGATACTAGCATCCAGTCTTTCCAACAGGGGAAATTGTATATTTGGCGAACAAATCCGGAAACATCACAATCCATCAATACTCAACAATACAACAGAAAAAGTGCCGACTACGAAATAAAAAGCACTGGATGTTTTTGGTAAAAAGAAGTAACTTCTAATGAATGAGAGTATCTAATTAGTAAAGGACCCATACAATCAGCAGGTAACAGGTAGAGAGAGGGAACCTGGGGCCATTGGCACAGGGAGAGGTCTGGCGTGCCAGTGAGGAAGTCTTGGGGACCGAAGCCCATCGAGAATTAATCAGCCAGAGCCACCCCTTCAGCCTAGAGTCGAACAAGGCTGGCCCGATGCAGTGGAACCATTGTGGCTTCCCTCTGTCCTCTCATTCACCAAATCATCAGCTCTACCCAAAAGACCCAATTCCTCTTCTTTCCTTTTGATAACTTCTCATCAAGATTGCTTCTTGGACTGTATCTCCCACCATAGAGGCTGTGTCGAGCAGGTGGTGGCCTCAAGTGTAGAGCAAAGATTAAGACTAAAACGCATCCTTGTAGGTGAGTTTCCTTATTTTATCCAATCAATTATTTATTTGCTTGTTTTCTATTCATGTGTGTTTGTGTGAGAGAGGTATATAAAATTTAGTTTCTTGGAGGTAAATGACCACCATTTACACTTGTAGAAAAAAATTTAGTCTATTTGGAGAGTAATAAAATTTTTCTTAAAAAATAAAATATTCAGACAGAACTTATGCAATTCTTCTCATAAGCAACTTAAAATTATAAATGTGGGTAAAGATGTAACTACCAAGGCCTTCAAGAAGTCACTTGTCAACACCATTCATTTTTGACAATTATGAAAAAAAAAAAAAAGGATAGGAGCTATTTTTCCAACTGTTTCTTCTCTAGAAATAGAAGTTTATCAAACATAGGATTTTGAAACCTGAATGTGCAGGGATTCCATCAGGCAGACACAGATTCATATGAAGGACAAGGATAACACGGATATGACCTTAAAGACTCTGATGGAGTACAACTAAACTCCACATGGACATGCACGCTTTTTGAAGGTGACTTTCCTTTGCTACTAGAAATTCCATCCTTAGAGGAGAAAGAGTAGCCTCAAAAACACACTGGCCCCCTTTCCATCTGCCAATCCCCTTCCTTCTTCACCAAATGCCTGGATATAAATATATTTGTTTTATCAAGTGGGCTATTTAGAGACTCAGCGTGTACGTGGAAAGGACGGGGTACTGGAAGTGAGAAGGGTGGGAATGTGGAGGCTTAGAGCGAGTTGATGCCAGAAGAGAGAGAAGAATAAACCTTTTCTTCTTTTAATTCAAGCAACCCCTTTATCGCAGGGACTGCTTGAACAGAAACCAGACAAAGCACGTGGTCTCTGTGGGATCAGGAGTGAAAGATGTGACTTTCCTGGTGATGGTGACTAAATAAACAAAGCATTGTTCCCTGGAGTCTGTCATGAAGACATCAAAGTGTCTTCACCGTCCAGGTCTTTTCATTGCAACGCGGGTCTTGTACATTTTACTCTTTCCGATTATGAAACAACACTTTCATGAACTTCAAGGCTAGATGAGACGGGGTGATTTGATAGGTCTACCGCCTTTTGAACAGAAACACATTTACCCCCCAAACCCTCATATATCCACTGAAAGTGGACAAACCTCCTCTGTCTGCTTCCCCACCACAGAACTTCATTTCACCCCACTCTCGCCTGCAGCCATAAAACATTCAGGTTCACAAATGGAAGATGGATAAATAACACTTGGGAAAGCTTGGAGGAAGAGTCCACCTTTCTTCTGTGAAGTTCAGTATGTTCTACATCGGAGTATTTCATTTACACTGAACAACAAGCCATGTGTTAGGAAAGGTGTTATGATTAAAAAGTCATTATCTTTAATTTACAGGTGGAGGAACTGAGTTATAAAGGAACGCAGAGTGAACCTCCTAGTGTCGACATCCCGGTTGGCTTTGGCTTTAGAATCCGCAGCTGCCTGGACGCCCGGGGAAACAATGCAACACTCCCATGGTCTGCACCTTTCTCTTCTATGTACGTAACTTCCTGAAAGCAGCGGGGTTCCGCTTTTACTGCTACTGGATGTTATTTTAGAAGCTTAGAAAGCCTTTTTGGGGTCCTTCTACTGGTCTATACTCTAAGTCATCCAATGGGTTAAAATTAAGATTCAGAAGGCAACCTTTGAACGAGTTTCGTATTTCCCCTTTCTTTCAGTCCCCACCTGATTATTTTATAAAGGTTCCTGCTGAGATGTACCAAATCCTTGTCAGCATAGTACACAGCATTAACCTGTTAGGGTATCTTCGAATTGACACACTCTTTTTTTAGAAATGTTCCTCTTTGACTATGTTCAATTAGAGAAATGCCTCAAGTCCTAAGTTGATGATTCTGAGAAAGCAAAACTTTTAATTATTTGATATATGCAGGGTAATATTACTTTTACCCACAAGATAACACTGTAATGCAACCTTGTTTGAATTGGACTGTGGGGATTGAAAACAAAATCCCCCATAGCTTTAGAGAAAGAAAAAATTTACACAAGTTTGTTTAAAAAGCAAACAAAAACCTCCTACGTTGGTCAACTTTTAACCTGACTATCCAGAACTCCTAGACTTTAGCAAAAGTGGTGATAAAACAAAAATTGTTGGAGTAGTTTAAAAAAAAAAAACAAATTCCACATTCCTTCTGAACAGAGAAGCTTTTACAACTAATGTTGCAAAAAGGTTTTTACTAAACTGTCATGATTTGACAGCATCAAATTTAACATTCTTTGCTCCGTAAGAAATAGCTTTCAGGATAAAACCAAGCGGGGGTGGGGGAAGGTCATTAAAATCAGCCAAGGTCTTGTTTAAAAGTGATAAAAATGCAAGTGTTAAAAAAGTTACAATTTGTCCAGTCAAAAAAGTTAGGCTATTTGCTAGTTCTAGGAATGAACAAAGTCATTCAATTCACATGTTTTAAAGAAGACAGTTCTGGGATTAAAATAGAAGTATCTAAGGCTACTGGGCTTGATGGATGAAAAACCTGTTTTTTATTTTATTTTAATTTTTTTGAGCAGGGGAGGTAATTCAGTGTTTTATCTATTTATTCATTCATTCATTTCTGATGGAGGTACTGGGGGGGTTGAACCCACGCCCTCATGAATGCTAAGCATGCACTCTACCACTGAGCTATACCTTCCCCCACACAACCTGTTTTTCAGTAGTTCACTTTCTCATAATAAGTTCATCAAAGGTGACTTCCAAGTCTCACCACTGACATCTAGGTAAATCCTTGTTGGCTGACCCAGTTTGGTACAGAGGCAACTGGAACAGGACAGAAAATGAGACTAATGGAAAAGACCCTCCAGTACTTCAGAGCTGCAGCAAAGTCTCCAAAGACTGGGGCATGTGCATGACCCAACACGGTTAGAGGTTACTACCTGGTACCCAGAAGATGCTCTATGAATGAAGGGCACCAAATAGCAAGAGGAACTTTGCGTGTAAGAAAGCACAGCCACTGGAGGTCCGAGATGCCATCCTCCCCACCCTGACCTCATGCAGTTCCTGTTTCATGATTTCCTGGAAGAAGAGCAGAGAAGCCATAGTGGTGTGGGTCTCCTCTCCCAACGCCAAGAGGACTGACATCCTGAATGAACCCCGAACTCCCTGATAGGCATGAAAGATGTTTACTGCTCAGTGTTTCAAATAAGATAAAGTTTAAAAAAAAATTTCATTGGAGACAGATTCGTGGCTGGTTCTTTCGCCTTACCTTGTAGGTTTGGGTTTGCTTCTTCCAAGGAGGGAAGTATGAAAGCTCTCTACAGAAGATTGTCACAGTCCACTATCCATAAGGTAGTTATGATGAGTTTGTAGAGTTCCCAGATAAGACTTAGACGGCACAGCCTCGGGCCCTTAAAGAAACAGACCTCGTTTGTCCAGGTAGGGGGTATGGTGCTTGGGTATTTATTATTACTATTAATTATTATTACTTTTAAATCCACTTTCCTTTTCTCTCCAGCCCCGCATGTCATTGCCACCCACCAGCTGGCCCGAGCACCGAGGGGCAACACTGATGGGTCACGTGGCATTCACCTAGGTTTTATCCACAGTACGAAACAAGCCTTAAAAGCTACAACTGAGTCCTTCAAAAATGTTCCTGGGCACGATCTGCATTCCAGTGAAAGAAGGATGACTGTAGTTTATGCCACGAACAAAACACTATGGTTGTAATTCCAAGTGGAGAGAGGATCAAAAATGTCTCAGGGAAGCTCAGTGTCTGGCAGCAAATACGGCATCCAAACTCGGAGGTGATGTTCTATATCTATAGGTACATGTATCTTACAAACTGGTGATGGCCGGAAGTACGTCCAAGAAACAATTTGTTCCAGGTCTAATTCAAACGACGGTTGTCGTTTCTGTAAGCCCCGCGCAGTTTCAGCAACCTGTACACCAAGCAACGCTGCAGATAAATTTTTTTTTCCTTTAATTTCAGAGGGCGAAGACGAAGTAAAAAAAGTGCAGTTCTTCAATTAAAGTGCATGGATGAGGTAAACTAATTTCAAGAGTTTCGAGTTTATTCAATACTGGCTCAGACAGGAACCATTCTGCCGTGTATCTGCTGCATTTGGGTTCTCATCGCCTGGACGCTGCTCAAAATCTTATTCTGGTGTGTGACAGCCGTGATGCCAATTCTGGCCAGGTCACTGTAAGCAGAGGGAGAAAAGGAGGGAGAGGAAAACATCATGAGGGCTGAGGATCTCTTTTCCGGGCTTCATGCAGACACACATTTGAATCAGCCACAATTAACACAGCACAACAAGGCAGGTGTGTTTAAAATGTTTAATTAAGCAACTGAATGCAACAATGTAGGTGCTTTATAGAGGCTGGGAAAAATTACACTCAGTCAATCAAAATGAAAGGCATTCCAGTTTTCTTTTTTTTTTTTTTTTTAATGAGTAGGATGATTATGCAGCTCAAAGCAAAAAAAAAAAAAAAAAAAAAAAGGGAAATACTATTAAATCTAGATTTACCCTTTCGTGTTACATCGCTGAGTACTTACTCCTGGTTCATGTGCACAACTGCCTCGAGAGTGGTATAGCCAGCAGCAGTGAAGTTATCCTTATACCGGTCCATTTTAATGGCCTGCAGCCAGTCGCCCACCGATACCACGGCGGAGAATTCAGGGGAGCTTGGATCCAACAAGGCAGTGTTAGGTCTGGGAATGGAATGAGGAAGAGGAGACAGACAGGAATGATCAGTGAGGCGGCCTGACTCAGAAGTCAGATTGTCTAAAACAGGCGAGGGGAAAGGATGTACCAAGGGCAGGCTTGAGATGGAATAACCAACGTCACATGTTATCATGTGATTTTTTTTTCACCCCTAATTTCACAAAGCTTTTGCAAAAGCATGTCTCAGTCACCCTATTTGTTCTTAACGTCATTTCCCACATGGGTTTTAATGTGGACCTCTTAGTGCATTAAAGATCAGAGCAGGATTTTGAACATCCTATCCTGGGGTAAAGACTGGGGGAGCCCTTGTGGCTGAAACCCATTCAAGGCTTCGCGGGAAGGGTCCAGTCCCTGCCAGCACTGAATGTTACAGATTTGAGTTCAGCAACTATGGCAACCCTAGTGAAGGATGAGGAAGGAAGACTGGGAGCCTGCGACCCGCCAGGCTTGATGGAAGCAGGGAAAACAGCAAGAGTTCAAGTCCGGCATGTTTCCAGCCAGGTCTGCAGGCAGGCTCGGTGCATTCAGACAAACTTGGGACAGCAGGGAGTTAATCCTCTCTTTAATCAACCCAGGCCTGACCAGCACGTGTGCCAAGACCGGCAGGAAGAACGGCCACTTTGATCACTGTTTGGATGGCGGAATGCGCTTCTCGTCTTCCCTGGCCGGGGCTCCTAAAGGATCTTTTCAACAAATTCTAAGCACTTCTTATTAACTTATTTATTAGTTCATGCATTTCTCAGGCCAGGTGTTTTACATTAGATGGTTGTCAAGCACGACTTGAGTTCCAGGCAGGTACTGGCATTCCTCACCATATTCATGCACAGTAAATAATTTATTTATGGGAAGTATTTATTAAGAGAATTGTAGTCATCTTCATCATCAAACTACTGAATAATCATAGGGTGCACCTTAACAGGGTGTTCTATACCACCTTATTATAACTATCTGTGTAGCAACACTGCTACCTGTTACGTTATATTTTCTTGAACTCCCTTTCCTCAGAAATCACAGGATATAGTTGATCTTAACATTTTGACCTGATTTTCGCCATGAGGCTCTGTTGCTTGAATACAAACATTTAAATCAAACTTATATCATCACTCCTGAATTTTCAACCGAAAAAATCCTTTCCTTATAAAAACAAAATTGAGTCAATCTAGGGGGAGGGTATAGCTCAAGTGGTAGTGTGTGCTGAGCATGCATGAGATCCTGGGTTCAATCCCCAGCACCTCCTCTAAGAGTAAATCAGTAAATCTAATTACCTCCCCCCACCAAAAAAAAAAAAAAAAGTATATCCCCATTTTAATCAATCTAATGACTTAACTTTCTACATAGCAGAATTAATCCAATCTACTTTACATTTTCATTTTTACCTACGTTATTTTGATTGGCATTACTTCTTTTTTACATAAATATGTTAACAGAGACTTGTTTTAGCAATCAGTTTTGTGACCGAATAACAGCTTGTCTTGGTGACTCTTATGTCCATTATTTCAATTAAACTCAATTTTCTGAGAAAAAGCGCAGATTTTTATGGAAAGAATAACCAAGATTTCATGCTTTCCCCAATTTTTAGCCAATAACAAATATGACCACATGGAATTGTAGACATGAGTGTCAAATTTTACCAGTAATGTTTTCTATTAGACAAAGACCAACAGTTTGCATTTAATTCTAACTTTAAGCCAAGAGCATTAAAATAGCAACCTGTAGGCTCTAGGTCTCTGTCAAGGTCAAAATGACCTGAGAATGAAAATATCCTTACTCAATATCAATTAACTCCAAGGGGCATTCCCAAGCTTGTTCTGGAAGTCTCTGTGCTCTTTGTGGAACACCGTGACATTCGCCTAATTTTGTGCTCAATCACATACCATGTTATACTACATCCCATTATCTGCAAGCAATAATAAACATCAAAGCTGTTTAAGTGCCTTCCATGAGACAAGGGTGCAAGTGAGAAAAGTGTAACCAATAACTCAATTTGTTCTGCACTTTGGTGCAAAGCACACCTTATGCAGTATCAGCGGCTAAAGAGTTTATGCCAGGAAGAACCAAGGACCAAAGACCTGGACTTAGGACCCTCAGACAAAACACATGGGACCTGGAGCTGGAGATCTTAAAGCTGGAGGAGGTTTAGCTTGGAATGGAAGAAACCAGCTGCACTTGGAAAATGGCTTTGCATCATCTGTTTTCACCCTCTCGGAGAAGAGAACCAAAAACAGCCCAGAAATGTTAGGAGATTTTGTTTTTAAGGTCACATAGCTACTGAGTGGCAGAAGTAAGATGTGAATTCAGCCCAGTATTATTTCAGAAAAGTATGATCATTAAGCTCTTTGTCCGACGGTCCATGGCAAGGGATCTAAAAAGTCTAAAAGCGAATAAGAGGGTATCTCTGCTGTTTGCTCCCAATTCTTTTTTTCATATCTTCTGATGATAAATGTACTCCTTCTTCTCCATGGTCTGTAGGCTAAGTTTCCAGGAGAAAGAATGAAAGAGAGCACCCGAGTGTTGGCCAAGACTGGAGGGCTTGTACATCATGGGGGAAATGTCCTCTAAGTTTTACCTTAGGGTCACAATGAAAGACAAGACTTGGAGACGCACAGATCTGGAGATAAGTAGATGCCTCGCCTCGCTCAGGCGTGACCCCCCTAAAATCTTATTATGCCTGTCTTTTTAAGCAACTTAACTCATAACCTCACTTTCTGATGGGACTGGTATTAGGACTCCTGGATCCTATACCTGAAAAATCCAGTTTCTAGGCAGAAAAGTTCTTATCTTTGCAGTATCTTTATCTTCTTTCTGGACGGAAATGCTTCTTTTTGCTCTTTCCAATGAGGTAACTACTTCCTTTCTTTCTTTATTAACAGGTGGTTTAATCATTGTAGTTTTTAAAACCCTTCTCAAATGGTCATCTGCATGCTTCATAACTTGATCAGTTTTTATCTTGATCCTGTTTCCTTCTACTCTTGAAAGTCTCACAAAAGAGAAACTTTAAAAACCGAAACCTAATGAATTTCTTGCTGTAATTGACACTTTATTAGGTCAACTTAAAGGTGCAGTGCCCAAAGAACCATCTTCTAATCCTTAGTTTTTGGAACCCAATGGTCCTTTCCTCTTGGCAAAATATAGCATCTAGTAATCCAACCATCTTCCAAAAGTACATTTCATCCCTCTTCCTAAATTTTCAGGTCCAGTCTCATAACATAAACACTTTGGCTATTCCTTTGTCGCTGTTCTTTTTCCCCCAATTTGTTTTTTTGTTTTTTTTCTTTCCTTCTATTTGAGACCTGACAGGTACTAGGCTCTTCAAGATGGCCAACGGAACTGCCATAAATATACTCCACTAAGTGAGACAGAAGCCACTCAGGTTGCAGATTGCTGTGAAGTGGCCTCTGACTAAAAGGCAGGAATTAAAGTGAGTCACCACTCACCTGCCATCTCTAATATATTCTTTCATACATCACTATTAAGTAAGCATGGCTGACCTGGAGCTCTCGGTCCCCGTCCTCTTCAAGCTGTTGGGGTTGCGGATGAGTTTGTCCAACATGTTGACAATCTGCCCAAATTTAGGCCGGTCACTTCTCTCCTTCTGCCAGCAGTCTAGCATCAGCTGGTGGAGTGCAATGGGGCAGTCCATTGGAGGGGGCAGCCGATAGCCTTCCTCGATGGCTTTAATCACCTTTCAAAAAAAAAAAAAAAAAAAAAAACAAAAACCAGAATGGTTATGTTAAGCTGCCAGGCAAGCTGTTATTAGAAGTTCACCCTCCTGCTGGCAAGTTCCCTGTACATTAAATTGCCAGCAAGCTTGAGCACGGGAACAGCTCCAATTTCTGCACAGAAGCCAAAGCTAGACCTAAGTGTTGCTGGCAACAGGGCGGGCAAGCCAGCTGTTGCTATGAGGGGTTCTCGAACAGCAGACAATGCCCATCTGAAACTCTCAAGTGAAGACGCATCAGTGTTCCAAAGTGGTTAGAACCCAATCAGATCAACAACACGGTGCTGGCCTGGCCCCCAGAGACCACAGGGCAATGACCCTCTCCATTCTCCTCCCCAGCATCCGCTAAACTCTCTTAGGAAAAGACACTCTAGCTTAGAGTTAGAGACCTTCCTTGGGAAGCATTAATAGTTCCTTTAAAATGGGAGTCCCCCTGCATTATTTTAAGCCTGTGATCTCTTGTTCAGACAGCTAATGGGTCAGTACCAGAACCCACCTGCCCAATCCAGAAGACACTGCCTCTCTCTAAAATAGCACATTCTTTAACCTCTTTAGATGCCCAGCAATTTTCACTTTTGGAAGACCAAAATATACCAATTTACCAATTCTGTACCTCTTTCTTGGTCTCATCTGGCTGTCAACTGACCTTGCTAAAGGTGTTAATAACTAGATTTAAAATTTAAATCATCATCATAATAAAAGCAACTTCTTTTAGGGCATTTATATTTAAAAGAAGACCCTTACAGATCTAAGGAAAGAAGCTATGATAGGTGATAACTGTCTCCTGTCCAGAGTGATCCTCCTGCCTAATAAGCCATAAACCATTTAATAGGCTTGTAATTCTAATTTTTCAAATTCTAATTTTTCAAATCTGTCTTCACAGGCATTACAGTATTTTTCTTATTGGCTTTTCTCTAAACTGCCCTTCTTTAGGGTGTGAATCCCAGTAACATAATATAATATGACTTATGCCCAATTTAAAAAGGGTAATGTCATCTTAATTTCTTGGCTACTTATAAGCTTTATTTACAGGTATCCTCTGAGTTTCTGGAGGTGCTTTTGTTTGGAGATTTTAAAAAGTTTTATTTGTTTTAAATCAGTCCTTTTTTTTCCCCCTACTAAAATGACAGCGCCTAGCCAAACCACCACAGACTGCAGCCACCTCAATGACAATGTCGGATTCCCGCTGTGCTGGGTCTATTACTGCTCAACGATTGGTCTTCAATAGAAAAAACTCAATTCAGTTGGGACCAGTTTCTATGTACCAGTATAACTGCTGTCCCTTCAACCAGGATACTATTTCAGTTTAACAATCATCTTGTGACTTATTAAGCCCTCTGAACCTTTTCCTCCCACGCATTGTTTGCCAACATCCTATTGTCTTACTATTGTTTACTTCTGCTTCCAAAGCAGCCTTCTATGTGTTACTGGACATGGTGGTATTTATTTCTGGCAATTACGTTAGGTCAGTTTGATCCTCTGACTTTTCTTTTATCTTTCCAGGTGCATGGCGTTGACTCTAGACGAGATGAAAACATTTTACACTGAACTGATGAGAATGCAAGCAACACTGGGCTGATGCCAGGTTCACACAATTTGTTACAAACCCTCAGACTGCCTAGGAGATTCTCATTAGCTCCCTCTCCACTGCCAGCTTGGAAGATGGCTTGTGTGTTAACAAAGCATATTTTCTCCATTTCCTGCTGAATGTTTTTTTGGGGCACAGAGCATTAAAACAAACATAAACCTTGGTAAGTTTTTTGACATATTTTCCACTGTTACTTTGACTCTATTCACCATATGCCAATGAATTCTACCCACGAGAATTATTCTCCAGTTACATTTCCCATTGATTCCTGTTCTACACAGAATCCAACGCAGAGACAAATACACGTGAATGATACATCAATATTATTTGTGGGAGAGAATTGGCTTCAGATGCTTTTTCATGCATAAAGCCAGACAACTGAAAGTTTAAAACAACAACAGAATTGTTTTTAATATAGTAGAAACTGTCAAAACTCTAGGTCAGAATTATTTAGAGCAGGAAAACCAACAACATCTTCAGATATTCCCCTCTTGAAAGCATCCACTCTCAACTGAAAGAAAGAAAAGCTTAACTATCAAATAATTCAGTAAGTAAATACACGCACTCCTCATTTTTCTAGGTTGTCTTTGTTCCTCTGAATGTCTCTAACTCGAAACTAAATGTTACCGTAAGAAAAGTACTTGAAGGTGTCTGCAAAGCATAATCTCAGCAAACAATAGATTACACTCCATTCACTTCCACAGTCTTTCTCTAGCCTGCAATTATCCATCAGTTATGCTGGCTGCTGTCTTTCTTCTGATTTGCTATGAACCTTCCTTTGTAATTTACAGATAATGCAATGTCAACACTACCATTCCTCTTAATCTGGTTAGAGAATTCTTCTTGCCGCACTGGACATGGCGTGCATTAGCTTCTGTAATGAACATTCTTCTACTGATAAGGCAACCAGCATCCTATTTCTTAAGTGTCCCTGGTTTGTCACTTAATTATCAAGGCTTTGCAAAGTCCTGTTGTTTCAGGGCAAGGCAGATGGTCAGGTAACATTCCACACCAGAGAACATTTTTTAAAAGAAAATTTTTTCTAAAAGAGAATTTTTATTGATAAATTGAGTATCACGCATCCATAAACACACTCATACTTAACACATGTAAACATTTCTACCTCATGCATATAAAATTAGGAAAGTTCAAAAAGTGGCCATTTTATTTTGTTCTGATTTCCAACCCTTCTAGAACTAACAGCGTCCCAGAATTAGCTAATCCGCGTTCTAGGAAGACCCCCCCGGTCTAGATTTGTTTTTTTCTTTCTCACTGGAGATGTTTGTAATTAAATTCTATTACTCTGGAATCTTATTAGTGTCATTACTGAATGCTTTTCTGAAGTTGCAGGCATTGAGGATACTCCCTTACAAAGTCGTCCAGATGGTACATTTAAAGGGATGTGCATAATTTACAAAGGGTCATTTAGTGAAGCTTGATTTTAGAGTCCTCAAGGGGCAAGCTCTAATTACATCTTTGCCAGCTTTAAAATATTCACTAGTTTTCTTCCAATAAGCCTTTTGTGTCAATTTCATCTCATGTGAAATTTGTGTTTTTCCCATATCTCTGCATTTTCTTAAAATTCAAAGTTTAATTTTGTTTCAGTATGGGTTTGAAAGTAAATCAAGCAAAAATATTGTCACCTATCACTACATATCAAGCTATGCACCTACCTACCTACTTACCTACCTACCTATCTCCCATACTTCACCATTTAGGCTTTGTAATCTTGGTCCTTGAAATCCATGACCATAATAAGCTTTAGCTAGATTACTAGACACATTTGTATCAAGAATCTTAAGCGTAATATATCGTTTCAAGCTCAACACTCACTATCAGACACTAGTGTGAAACCTCCTGAATCTCAATGCAAAGACATATATTTCAGAGTATAAAGACTCACATCCTGATTGGACATGTCCCAGTAGGGTCTCTCTCCGTACGACATCACTTCCCACATCACGATCCCGTAGCTCCATACGTCGCTTGCTGATGTGAATTTACGGTAGGCGATTGCTTCTGGCGCGGTCCACCGGATAGGAATCTTGCCACCCTGTGAATATCCAAGCTGTAAATTATTCCCCGAGTACACTGATGTGCCATTTTAGTTTCTGAATGGTGCTACCATTTGCCAAGCAGGACGACAGCATCCCTGAGACAGCTCTCCAAACAGTAACAAGGGACTCACTTATTCCAACTAAAGTCTTCCAGGTCGAGACAGTTCTCACATGTTTTCTTTAGGGAAGTAAACAACTAATCACTTTAATTTTATTTTTTTAATCTCCCTATTATCTGAGCTCTGCTTAAGGCAATACTGTAGAAGAAAGAGAATTTTAGATTTTACAAAATACACATCATTCATGGTGTCTATCAATGGATGTGCAGCTGATAGTAATTACAACTTCTTGTATTCTCTTGCCCAGGAGCGCAAAGGCAATACTTAATATTGCTTCTGACATCATCAACTAAGGAAGTTAGATATGAACATTTCTAGCCATCCCACTGTCCATCCAACTCTTACAGAGTATGAGAAACATTCCCAACGTAGCTAGAAGATAATATGCTAAAAAGGCTCTTAGAGGAAGTCGAATAGTAACAGATGCGAGAGCCATTACTGACTTTAATGGAGTGAGGGCAAGGTTTTGATAATTATTATTATTTTTTAAACCTGCAAAAATGGTAAAGCAATTGAATATTACCCAAGAAAAGTTAAAAGGCCTCAAATGCCTCTTGTTTGATTATGCTTATGTGCAACATATTTTCAGTGGAGTTTCATATTTCTTAGGGTTCCATCTGGGGAAATTCATTCAGCTTTAATTCACATACTTCAGCTTTTCAAGAGGACATTCTTTAAAAGTTTTCTTCGCTTTATTAGGGCTACTAAACAGGGCAATACATTGTACTGGAAATTGCATTCATTTGCTGTCGTTTACTCTGAAAACCTAGTGTATTACATTTATGCTTGTTCTCTGCAGCGGGACACTTATACTGCCTCTGTCTTCTTTAAATATTTAGCTAAGAGTTTATCTATGTAAATGTACCATTCTAGAAGCTTCCTTTAACTTTCCTTTCTCCAACTACTGGGAAAAAAAAATTAAAAGTCTTTAGCATGGACAAAGATGCATTCTTTCCTAAATGAATGGACTTAGAATTCAGAAGAGGAGATGTAAAGGAACCAAAACTACAGCCAAAGAAAGTGAACACACCCAAAAAACAACCAAAAAACCCACAGAAAACCAAAAACCCCCACACCCAATAAACTATACAAAAAAACCCCAACGTTTACTATTGCAGATACAAAATGGTGAGCATTAACGGAGGGAAGTGGCTGGTCTGCTTCATGTGGATTTTAACAGTGTCAGTCCTAATGGCCAATAACTTTTATGATTCTGCATTTATTCCATTAGGATCTTATATTCAGATGGTCCAGCTAAGATAGCATAGCCATTAACTGTATGCTGATAACTCTTAACTGTGCCTTAATCCCGGCTTATCTACCAGTAGTAAAATGAAGGCCATTAGATAGTGGGAAACCTTGCATAGTGTAAATGTTTTATAAATCCTGTATACACATTCTCAGATTCAGTAGGCAGCCAACCAGAAACAGTATTTGGTCTTGTTTAAAATGAGTTTTTTTTTTTAAATAATAAAAAGGAACCCAGTGGGAAATCTAAAACAAACAGGAAGGATGGACTGTGTGAAAAAAATTCAGTAATACGTGATGCTCTAGTCTGTGGCTTTGGAAAGCGGTCACACATCCAGAGGCTGTTTGAAAATCCCTCTTGGAAACATGGTTTAAAAATGGATGCCTGGCTATGAAGAGGCTCTGAAGGATGAGGCAAGTTGTAAAATCACAAAAGGGCTTAAACATCAAAGTGAAAGGAACAGTTTCATCAGAGTCAACATCCGGAGGTCGCAAATCCTCCTTACCCTGGTGGTGTACGCTGCTTCCGGGTCATCCTCCAATACCCGGGACATGCCGAAATCAGATACTTTGCAGACCAAGTTGCTGTTCACCAGAATGTTCCGTGCAGCCAGATCTCGATGCACGTAGCTCATGTCGGATAAATACTTCATCCCGGACCCGATGCCACGGAGCATGCCCACCAGCTGAATGACTGTGAATCTGCCGTCGTTCTTCTGTGCGGGAAAGGGATGAGGTACGATCTCGTTAGCATTAAGCCAAATTAATTTTCACCAAGCATTTATTACTTGGATCTTTTCTGATATCTGTATCCGGTGTGCAGTGAAACTCAATATTATTTCCGGGCCTTTCTGACCAAAGCCACTAATTCACCAGTGGCGTATATCCTAGGAGTGGGTTCGCTTCCTGTGATAGATGGAAACTCTCCAACTGTAATGAATCTATGGCTCAAACAGCCCCACGATACAAGAATAAATCAAGTACTACCCTCCCTGAACATGGATAATTGAATAGCCTTTAAAAATCACATCATTCTCCATTTCTCCACTTCTTCCCTTGCCCCATTAAGAAAACTCCATGAACACAACCAGACAGAATGGATACTAGGCATCTGATAGAGTTTTCCAAATACCAACATTCTTGGGTTTAATACAAAGTAGTCACGTACCCTGAGGAATGCATCCAAGGAGCCATTCTCCATGTACTCTGTTATGATCATTACTGGTTTACCTAGAGTTTTCAGAAAGAAAAACACAAACCCTTGATGAGCACTGCAGTTAATGAGATAAAAATGGGTTGTGCACAATTTTCCTGCCAAGACACCTGTCTTGTGCGATCTAATTTAATTAAAACAAGCCAAGCTTGTGCCTCAGCTGTGGGGAGCTAGGAATGAAATATTAAAAGGACGAGTAGGTTTAAATTCCATCTGGAAGGTTAACCCTTTGGGCGGCCTGTTGACAAGGTCTTTAACTAAAGTGGCCTCCGGTATCCAGGGAACACATGAATCGGCATTTGCACTCTCAAGCAAACAGAGAAGATAAATGGGCAGGCCTGTTTAAAGGAGAAACAAATCTTTAGGATAATTAATTTATTTTGTCCCCAGAAGAGCCACTTGCGCAATGTTAAAGAAATCAATGAACGGAGAAACTTTTTTTTACCTATTTAGAGAAACACATGTTACTGGGAGCGGTAGCTATGCTGGATATGTCATTCCCCAGACACATCTTAAAACTCAAGCATGTGCAATATTAACTTCTTTCCTCCTGCCTTGCTCAGGTCAGCGGCTATATTCTTTCTTTTCTCTGTCTATAAATAAACTTATTCTATCTGCTTCCTTAGGCTGCCGACTTCAGCAACAAAAACAACAAAATCACAGAAAAGGCTCAATAAGTTATTTCATCCTAGATAGCAATTTTAATTCAGTACTTGAACAGTGATACGCCCCATTCCCTTTTTTAAGCAAAGACATCAAAATGATTTTAAGGTTTGGGAGAAGTGGAGGAAATCACACTTTCATTTCACTTTAGTTTTCTTTCTAAGGACCTTAGGAAATCAGAATCATTCCTCAGTTTCTTAATTGCTGTGGACTCAAGGTCTGAAATTCTCTCTTTCTAAAGGGTATTTGTGGGAGTCGGGTGGGGGTGAGGGGGAAAATCTTCAATATTTTACTAACGGAAGGGTTAAAGCAAAGAGAACATAAAAGAGTTTCTAGGAGGAAAAGAATTTAATTTGATAAATCAAAAATATTCACTGCCATCCCCTGTGGCCTGTTTGGACTTAGACATGCAGTCAGGGAAAATGGGCTGGGATGTGTCCCTGCTGGAAAACCCCCATAATTATTCAAAGCAAATACATTTCCCACCCAGAGCCCCTATCAGATGAGACTCTGTGCTGATGTGGGGAATGGGGAAATGTCTTCATTTCAGAGGCAAACATTTGGAAGGGTAGAAGGTTTTAATTCCAATGAAAGTCCCATTTATCAATTTGTTTTTTGATTGTGCATTGGGTGTCATGCCCAAGAACCTTTCAGAGGCAAAAATGTTGGATGAAAAAACCATGCGA
The DNA here is from genome assembly GCF_048773025.1 of Camelus bactrianus. Taxonomy (NCBI): domain Eukaryota; kingdom Metazoa; phylum Chordata; class Mammalia; order Artiodactyla; family Camelidae; genus Camelus; species Camelus bactrianus. The sequence goes on from NC_133543.1 coordinate 90,639,833, forward strand.
TAGACATTTTATTGTCAAGTGATGAATGAAAGCTGGCAGAGAAAGCAGAAAATCTTGGTGTAGACCAAAGGATGAGGGAAACCACTTCTAGTCTCTTCCCTCTGGGCTGGAGGAAGTGGTCCCGATACACCTTTCCATCCTCCATCAAATATCAATGGGAAGCTCTTGGTCCCCAGATTCATTTACCCTCTACATCTATGACCACAGAGAACAAATGCATCTAAATGAGTTTTAATTAACCTGCCTCCATCAAAAGATACCTTGTCAACGGATGAGAAAGGGTGACTCTCTTGGCGGTGTATTAACACCTCATTGCATTTCAGCGGATCCCTCTGAAGTGCGGGGAAGACAGCAGAACATCCAAAAGAGAGGGGGGTAGTGGCAAGAATTTATCACCTCCCTATGCACTTAAAAAGTTACTCAAGGAACTGCTGGTAATGAATTCCCACTCTTGCATTCCATCTTTTCACTTTCACATCTCCCTAGTCCAACTTCATGATTTTTCTACACTCCTATTTATGTTTATTAAAAACAGCCATTTGTCAGAATCTTTCTTTGCTCTACAAGAGAAATAAAGATGAATGCCTCTATAAGCAGAGGGGCTATAAAATGGTCCCAGGCGGGGTTCCCAGATGAAGGCAGCTCCTTCCCTGAAACAGGCAGGGATGCAGCTGGGAGGGGAAATGGGGGAGAGGGGACAGCTCCTCTGGTGGAAATTTTAAATCATTTAAATTCAGTGACAACTTCATTATGCAAATGCATCCAGTCGTTTATAACAGTTACAGCCGTAATAGCTACGTGTTTTAGAGGCGCGGTGGGACTTTAACACAAAGATCCCCTGTTCCTTCTCTCTTCTGCCGAGGTGCTACGAAAATCAACTGTCTGCCCCAGGAAAAACACCCCACGCTGAACAGAGCCTCCTTTTGAGAAAATGGACCTGTAGAAGCATTTAAAAGGAATGTTATCTTTTAATTAAAGTAATGGAGGGCTCTGGGCAGCCCCGAAGGCCACAGGCAACAGAAAAAATATCCTGTCTGTAAAACTAATCTTAAGAAGCAAAGAGAGCTATTCTATGCTAATTATAGCCTTCACCTTAGGTGGAAATTTATTTATCCTCAGCACGAAGGTTCCGTTTTTGAAGGATTCCTAAGATGGGGAAAGATAGGCTTCTTTAAAGATGTGCTTCTTAAGACACAGCAATGCTAGTTAACACTTAGTTTTTTTTTTTTTTAAATTTGCTAAGCATCATGCTAAATACACTAAATATTTGATCCAAACTAACCTTGGACAGCAAGTTCTATTTTTATCTCTATTTTACAGATGAGGAAACTGAAAGGCTGAGTAACTAGTCAAGACCACCGGCTTTACTAGCAGTACGTGCTATGTGCAAGTCTTTGGTGAACAGGCCAATGGTTCTCAAAGGGCGGTCCCAGAAATGAGGGTCTGCTTGAACTTGAGCTCTTCAGAAATGCAAACTCACAGGCCCCGCCTGCCAAATCAAACCTCCGAGGATGGGGTCCAGGAAAAGTGTCTGAATGAGTTTCCCAGGATTCTGATGTCTTAAGTTTGAGGACAGCTAAATTAGTGTCCACGTGCTCACGCTTTTTAGTAATCTATAATCTCTTCTTAAAGCCCATGTACCCTTGTGTCTCACACCCCCTCTGCCCCAGATCTCATGTCCGAAGTCTGCTCTTTAACCACCTCCACTTCACGCACTGCAGCAGCCACTCTGCACCCATGGATGAAGGATGCTTCTCAGGGACAGCTGGAATCAAATTAAATGGCACTTCCTGGAGACACAGATCCAGGCTTCCAAGACCCTTGACTTGTAGTAACTGTAGTGGGTACTGCGGCTCCTGGAGCTGAGCCAGCTTCAGTCGTAACCATTTCAGCTGCCCTGTTCATGTGGCATTTTATCCGCTGGTCTTAGCCAGCCTTACAGATGTATTCAGGGCTTGCTTGGCAAAACGCATCTGTTGAGCTGTGTCGTATTTTAACTGAAGCGTGGTTCACGGGCTCAGCGAATGCTAATGGACTAAAAAAGGAAGGTTCAACCAGGTGTTACTGTAAATAGGTGCTGAACTGCGACTGCTATAAATCAAGCAGAGCAGACAAGCAAATACCCCAACATAACAGATTCCTAAGATTCACTCCCTGCGTCTGGAACGGAAGCTTCCAGAACAAGGTGTGGTGAAGTTTTGTTGTGTTTTATACAAAAAGTATAATTTATTTTGCTTCCCATCTGCTTGCGCCTACCCTGTGACAATCAGTTGAGTCTAGCAAAGATTTGAAAGATGGCGAGGCATACCAAAAATCTGCAATATTAATTTCCCTAAAATCTCACACAAGCTGCCTTGGAAATAAGGCATCAGCCTAAACCATGGACCCATTTCGAGCTGACTACAAGATTAATGACTTGTCCCGCGCTGATTTCCTCCTATTAGCAATCAGTGGGTCTGCTCCATCTGTCATTGCCCTGGAAAGAAAATGTGTGTTTAATTTGCCAGTAACTTCTAACTTGGCTTTGTAACGGGGGTGACCCACGTACATTTGGTGACGACGCCTTCCAAGTGAATGATATTCGGGTGGTCAAACTGTCCCATGATGCTGGCCTCGCTCAGGAAGTCCCGCCTCTGTTTGTCTGTGTAACCAGCTTTCAGCGTCTTAATGGCCACGTAGATTTCTCTTTTGCCAGGCACTTTGAGACGCCCACTGCACACTTCGCCAAACTCACCTGCGGGAGAGAAAAAAAGAACTGACTCTGAACCAGAAACAGTCAAGGTGAGAAAATAATGCCTAAGAGCTAACATCTGTCGAGATTTTGTTATATGCCAGGCCCTGTGCTCATTTAAATAGATCAAGGAAATTCCAGGTACACAGATATTTACATATAAATGCACATACAATATATTCATATACATTTATATAATCTGCACCCTTACTATATTTAACATCCACAAAGAAAACAGGCTTATTAGACACTCAGACACTTACCAACTCCTATGACTTTTTCAATCTTAATGCAGGATGCATCGATTTCTTTGGCAAATTCTCGAACTGCTTGGTTGGGATCTTCGTATGTAAAGGGATCCACGTAAGTTCTAACACCTAAGTGATAAACATGCAATATGTTGGCTGAATACCTCTCAGGAACCACTAATAAACTTATGTTGTCTGGGACCGAAAGTATTTAGCACAGGCAAAGTTCTTCTAGCATGAGGAAAAACACTTAGCAGAGACCTGTGAACATGTCTGAAGTCTTGCTCTGGTTTGCACTAGTGGGTAAACAAAGACTTGTTAGCTACTTAAGACGCTGTAGCGCTCCTGAGTTCCTGCAATGTCTTCACACTTCAAGGATGAAATTTTAAAAATAATCTATCCCATGGAGGAAAAGAGAGTCTCTTAAGGAAATTTGGAATGCGTTAGCTAAATACTGTTGTCCCAATCAGTAGCTCCCGCCCTACCCACCATCTCCAGCTATATTCAATTAGGGAGGATAAGAGAAACGCTCTCAAATGACCAGGTCACAAGGTGTCACCTTTTGCCCCCTATCTGGACCAACAATGAACAAAGAAACATTAGACTGAGGTTAAATGGACAAAGAAGGGTAATGCCCACTAGGTGATTTGAGGATACAAACTCTATATTGGATTTCCAATTTATTCTGTTTTGGAAAGAAGGAGCTGTTTTGTAAAGACACTGAATTTCACCTGGAAGCTTCCAAGGAAGAAAATGTAGCTGAATTATGAATGGTTTGAATACTAGGAAGTGTCATTCAGCCACACCCCACAGTCACTTGTAAACTACACGTGAGCTCCGAGGCGGCCCGCCCAGAGAAGTCTGGGACACGGTGTATTAGTGATTACTGGGAACTTTCCACTGGCATTCACACCTCTCCTTTCCCTGCTGGAGCTCCTGGGGCTTTGGGATGCTGAGAGGTGTAGGACACTAGTTGGTCCAGCCCCTTTGATTTTCCAGGACTGTCAGTTTTGTCCTCACCAAAAAAAAAAAAAAAAAAAAAAAAAAAAAATACAGCATTTTTGTTTTTAAAAAATCTATACTTTGTACAAATGAGAAAGTGTGGTTTTGGAAGGGAAACAAGATGAACAAATGGAAAACTGTCAGACACTCCATGCCTCTTCATTGCTTTATATGCTCCAGCCAAAAAAACCTTCCTGGAGGTTATTCTTGTGCTCTTCTACCTCCCTACACTAGTAGGGTAGCTATTAGCCACTTGTTGCTATTTAAATGTAAATTAGTTAAAATTAAATGAAATTTAAAATTCACCTCCTCCTTCATACTAGCTACTTTTCAAGTATCCAATAGCGCATGTGGTTATTGGTTAATGCATTTAGGTGGTGCAGGTAAAGAACTCTGCCACCGTCTCAGAAAGTTCTACTGGACAGGGAGTGCTCCGGGCGTCAGCCACCACTGTCCATTTCAGAGTCTTCCATCTTTCTCAGGTCATTCAGAGCTGACTCTCTAAATTTAATCTTTGACCTCATTTGGAACATCAGAGTAACCAGAATCCACTGAAGAAATAATGACTGTTCCAAATTCCACAGCAATATTCTGCGGTGTGTTCAATTCCTTACTCTGTTTGTCTCCCCAGATTTTCCTCGTAGCATGAGAAAAACTGTTACCTGTTAAATCTTGCCACCCAGTTACAAAACTGAGCCAGCTCAACCAATACGTTTTCAGGGTGAAGGATAAAATAAGGAAAATGAAGAATCTGAGGAAATTCCCCAATATCCATCTTTAATCTCACTTTAAACAATCACAAATCACCTATTTCAATTTGCTACCCTGAAGTACATTATGAAGTACATTATTTGGATAATTCCATGAAAGGAATATAATATTAATGGCCACAGGAATATTATTTAGACATTTCGAAACAGAAAACATGAGACGTGCTCTAAAAATAAAATTATTCTGTACCTTGATTCAAATGTTTCTCTTCATCTGCTTCTTGTTTTGCTTTGCTGTATTTACTCCGTCTATTGAAAGTTAAAAAAGAACATTCTCAAAAGCTGTAAGCCACAAGCTCTTTGCTACCATAATGTAAGTCAGGCAGATACTGCAGGCCCATTTCACAGATGAGAAAACTGAGGTTTGTGGGAGGTGAAATAACAGGATGAAAACTTGTCACTTTGGTAGTAAATAATGGTTTCAAGCACAACTAGTCAGAACCTCTGCTCTTAATCACAGTATTAAACTGAGGTGATAAAGCAAATATTTTTATAATATAATTATAATTTTAAATCCCCAGGAGAAATCTGTTTTATTGAAAATAGATTATAAGTTTACCGGCTAATTTCCATATATATATATACACACACATATATATTCTGAATTAAAGTAAGTTTCCCCAGGTGAATTCTGCATAAATCAAATAACAGTAACAATCAGTATGTGATAAGTAATAATAAACCCTGTTGCTATCACCACAATAACCACTACCATAAAAAAACCTCATTATCATATTATACGGTATTCTTAAAACAATAGCTTTGTGGTCACTGGCTTCAGCCGCTGCATACAAATTCCTAAATTATTAATGACCATTTAAAAGGTAAATATTTGCTTGGTACTGGATTACATTCCTTAAGAGTTTGTAGAAAACTTGGGCAAGAGTAAAAATAAATTTCCATTTGTAGCCTAATTCCTTTTTCCAAAAAATGATGTAGGGTTTTAGAGTTGGCATTCTGTTCTCAGTGCCCAACAGGAGTGAGATCTGGCTTGGTTATAAAAGTCTTGGGAAAAAGAAATCTTGAATATATATAAATCTTGAATCAGTAATCTTGACACATTTTATATATATATATGTGCACGTATACGTGTGTGTATGTGTACGTATATTTAGGTAAATTGGAAAATCAACTCAGTTGATATTAGAATGCTCTAAAGTTTGGGAAGGTAAGAACATTTTAGTGAATAAAATGTGTACATTTACATATCGGTCAAAAACGTCAAATTTACTTTGAAGTTTACAACCGTCTTGTAATTTTCTTAGAGCTTTAAAGACAAAGTAAGTCAAGACTCTTACACGTGAGGAAACCACGGCTCTGTGGGGACAAAAAGACTCCCTGACGGCCACAGTGGGTCTCAGCAGTGTGGCCCTGTCCGAATCCGATACCCTGAATCCCTGAACTTTGAACAAGTAGAGGAGGGCTGGGTGATCATGGAAAAGAAGGGGGGGGGGGCACGTGGTGCCACCAGAGGCAGCGCAACCACGGCCATGTGTCCCAGCTCCTCCCCCACATTCCTCTCCTAAGTGTCAGCAAGGCAGGAACCCGCACTGCAATCAGCCCCTCAGAGCCTACAGATGTTCCTCCATGTGTATAATTCCTTTGCGAATAATAATACCTTGGACTTTACACTGCACTTAACCTTTCAAAGTGCTCTCCTCACATATGTTACCTCCTCCCCTAACTGTTTGCAAAGCAGGAACCAGCTTAGTAAACAGAGGCCTCAGTTACTGGAGTTCACTTCGAAGTGCCTGGAATTCAGTCCCAAATAATAGCTAGCATTTTTACTTTGCATTTAATTTTTTAGATCCGTCGCATCTATCATCTCATCGCATCTTGACAACAACCCTATGAAAGCAATCAGGCAGACAGACACATGCTTGGTCCCACTGTACAGATGAGGACGTGGAGGCGGGGGTTAAGTGATTCACCCATGACCCTCTTAGCAAGTAGCAGGGGCATGTGTCTGTCTTGTCCAGCTCTCTGCCTCACATGCCTCTCACAGTGGAGATGAATTATATGATGACACCAAGTGAGCGTTAATTACAAGTAACATCACATTTTATATCAGTAAGTACACTTAAATTGGATTCCACTTGCACTCAAAACCCATTGCTTTATTGAAGTTAAATAGGTTTAAACATCCTGAAACCAAACATTTGTATGAAAGATGTAGTCCCCTCCATGTCTCCCCCTCGCCTCCCCTTTTAAAGGAAATATAAGAGTTAGGTCAGGCACTATGAAAACAGCATTTTGTGTCAGGGAAACGCGTGGCTAGGTCCCAAGGGTGTGATAGGGTCCTGCCAGCTTGAGAGATTATATCTTATCAGAATTCCTAAAAGCATTATCTAAAATTACAAGTGTATCTTTTAAACCACTTTAGATCTCGAATACTGATTTGAATGTCTTTCCTTTAAAGGGAAAAAAATGCACAGAGCAGGGAAGTTTTTGTACCAACCTTTCTTCCTTCCTTCCTTCCTCGAAGTATAGTGGATTTATAATGTTGTTAGTTTCTGGTGTACAGCACAGTGATTCTGTTAGACGTATACATTCTTTTTCATTATAGGTTATTACAATCTATTGAATATAGTTCCCTGTGCCATCCCGTAGGCCCTTGTTGTTTATCTTTTTTGTATACAGTAGTTTGTATTTTGCCCCAACTTGGAATTGTCAGTAAGTTCGTCAAAAACCCTGGCAGATACCAAAAGTCAGAAGCAGCCCCAAGGGGCCTAGGAGTGCAGTTACACTTTTTACAACACACTCATTAAACGTGGGCAAAGCCAGAGGAAACGCAAAATGGCAGAGATCATTAATTATAAGGCTGACACGCCCATCCCTTCCTCTGACTTCTAAACATAGAAGGAGGAAGTCAATCAGAGAAGAAGGTGTATTTTTAAAGAAATTTCTTTCCCCGGAATGTTACTTGGAGGAGAAGACCCTAGTAGGGAACAGGAAATGCAGATTAAAAAAAACACAAGGATTACTGTTCAAAGGCTAATTGTAGCCTATTAGCTACTTAATAATACCTTGAAAACTAAAAAGCCTGAGTCCTGCTCTACCTTTGTCACCTGATGACCCTTTCTCCTTTGGCTCAGGGTGGGACAACGTGTCCGTTATTGTCCTGAGAAAGAAAGCCCACTGAGGCTTATTACCCGGCCAGCCAGCCGGGAGGAAACCATGCAGCCGAAACTGACATCCCAGGCAGATCACCTGAATGGCAGAACAAAACCTCTGTGGAAGGTTTTCTAATTACTGAGACGTGGGCAAGCTGATTAATAAAGGGAAGGAGGGGAGTGGTTGCTGAGTGAATACCACCAGAAGGAAACATGGAAACTTTCCATTGCAGGCGTTAAAGCAAAAAGCATCCCCTGCAAATGAAACTTTGCAAGTTTCTCAGCTAAGCCGGCCCTCCGCCAAAGGGAGGGGCTGAAGGTATTAACAGACAATGCCGAGGAGCAGCAGGGGTCCCCCCGCGCTGCCTTCCAAACTATGTGTTGTTCCTGGTACCTTGACTAGTGGATAAAACAAACAGAATAGTAGAGGCAAGCATCGCAGGGACCCAGCATGAACCCCACTTGCATTAAAATACTGACTTCCCTGATCAAGTGGATGGATTTGATTGATGCGGTTCACTGTTCCAAAACTAATTAGCCAAAGGTAAGTAATTTATTCAGCTCAAGTGCAGATTAAAGAAGATAAAGCAATGTAATAACTAGCACGGCTCCAGGAGGACCCTTTCCAGTGTTTAACGGCATCACCCGCGAAGATTCATCGAAGCCATCCTTCTTCTTCCCCTTCCTTAAGCTGTCATTGTTCTTGCACCGAATGATGGCTCAACGCTCTTCCTGGGCTACATTCTGAAATGGTTGGAACTGAACCGTACGATTTGCACACAAGTTGTTTAGAAATGTTCCCGCAGAACCATCTGCCCTCTAATTGTATGAATTTACATGACTTCATCAGAGCCAATTTAGGCTAACATTTAAGTGTATTCATTCTTATGTGATCATAATATTCCAATTAGGACACCAGGGGAAGACAGATATAGACTGAATGGTAACCGTTTTAGCATGATGGGAACAGTTCCCGCTCCAAAGTGGAAAATCTTAACCTTCAGAAGAAGACAAAACCAACTTGCAAAGTCTGACTTTATGGCGCGTGTTAGCTCACACGTTAAATCACAGTCCATGAAAGGTACCAACATCACGGGGGAGACGGGGAGAATTCTGGTTTGCTTCAACTGTCGATGTGAACTTTTGAGGTAGGTCATTTTTTTCAGTTCAAAAGACATTAAGAGAATCTATGTATGCCAATATTGGAAATCAGGAGAGATGGACTCCTGTCCTGATCAGGCAACTAGCTGTGTGACCTTGGTGTAGTTAACTGCCTACCCTTGTCTCCAGGTTTCAAGTTCCTAATATACGAGATGCCAAGAGTTCCCCAAATCTGAGCCATCTGGGCACCTCCTCCACAAATTCTGCCATAGCCACTTCATTATTTTTTTCTTAAAATCAATTCCCTTTTTCTCTTTGATTCTGATGAAAGGGGGGTACTTTATAACCCTAACATAAATGGCAACCCAGCAGCACCAGTAATCAACAGGTCAGTAGAAAAGCCACCATGGCTGGTTATCAGATAATACTTGTCTCTGATCACAAACTATCCTTTAGAACTGAGGGACTCGTCTTGTATTCTAGTTCTTTCTTAAAAATGTTTCTCATATTAAACAGTGAAATGCTACTTGGAGAAGACACACCGGCCTAAAGCAACCCGAATTCACACTGCTCAGGATGCTTCTGGAGACAAACTGATGAAAATCATTAGTATAAAGGAGGAGTGGGAGGGTTGTCAGAGGAATTAAACCCAGTTGATCATTAGTCCTTAAGGGCATGACCTTATCATTGCATTTTGTAATGTTACTGTTCACAGTCCTTTCAAAAATCACTTTAAAAAGCAATAACGTGGTTACACGGTGGAGATCACAAATGGATACCTACAGGAGTATGAGGAAATGATGCCACGTTGCCAAGACAGTGCGCATCTGTGGTTTAGGATATGATTCCTAGGGACAGCATCACATAATTACAAGAAGAGCGGCACCTTAAACAACCCAGATAGCAGGTACAATTATGTGCTCTGAAAAGCTAACAGAATCCTTAAATTATAATTTAAGTGACAAGGGACGAGGAAGACATTGATCAAAGATGCCTCTAAAAAAATGTAAGTTAGTCTGCTCAACACAATGGGGTGGTAAAAACATACACTGTATCTAACTCAATGTATTCTGTCTATTATATCATTTTAAATGTATAAATAAAATTTATAAACTTAGGAGTTTGATTCTTTCACTGAGACCCCCCCCCCAAATGTTTATACTTGTCAGTTGGGCAAAAGAAAATTGGGAAAGTTAGAGATTACTCTGGTTGGCTTCAAGCTCAGGCTTCTCAGTATAAAGTCAATATAATGAAATCAAGGAAACAATTTCTATTAAAAAAAAATCTAGCAAGATATTAGTTGTGTGCCTGAGGTCATTTCCTCTGGCTTAAATGAAAAATTAGCACCAAATAGATTTTTTTTTTTTTTGAGGTAATTGGAAGGACTGAAACTCTTCTCTCTGAGTGGGTCTTTGCTCATCTACCTCTTAAAAAAAAAAATCTCACTTGTCATCAGCAATGTGGGAAGTCACCCCGTAAGGGGTCTGTCTCGAGCATCCATTCTGTTGTCAACTCTCCACGGCTCTGAGAAGCAAGAAGCAGCCCCATCATTTTCCAGGCTAGGGTGTTTCGTCTGTTGCTTTCCCATATGGCTGGCTGCGATGTGGCAAGAAGATTTGGGGAGTACCATTTAGCATCGTTCATTTGTACTCTCACTAAAAGCATGGACCAGACTTTTGTCAGCCCTGCCTGTCTCCTCTCTCCTTGTCCATTCTCATCCCATTTAAACATGAGCAGTCCATCCTGACAGAGCGCACAGCCGGTACGCAAAGAAATCAGCTGAGTGTGCAGGGGCGGCTGCAAAGCCTGTCAGCTACCTGGCTCCAGGCAGCCTTTCCGTGACAGCTTTATGTCCGACACTAAAGAAGAATCGATAGGAGGCCAATGGGTTGACATTTCATTTTCTAAAAAGTGATCCATTGAGGACCAATCACCAAGCAGTGTTTATCAGCCTTGGGAAGTGACATTCTTTTGTTTTTTTTTTTTTTAAATGGGGGAGAAGGGACAGGAATCATCGCTGGGTAACCTGACAGGCTCAATTCTCTAAGGTGGGGATTCATAATTGGAAATCCAATCAATCAGCCTTAAATAATAAAGTGATCAATAAAAGCAGAAAGGAAATTAAGTCATCAAGCTTGCAATGCTATTTTCTATAGCTACAGCTTTTAAAAAACTTGTCTTCCTGCATTACATTTTCAAGTGCTTTTCCTTTTTTTTTTTTTCTTTTTTTTTTGGTCACAGCAGAATACCTGAAAAAAACTTATACAAGGTGACTTGTTTCTAATTACTCCTGTCTGACTGCTGTATTTAGGACAACTTAAAATGCAACAAAGTATATCTAAAGGAAAGCCAGACTACAACCAGTGATGCTTCCAACCAGTATCTTGGTGGCCACTCAAGATGAGACCCATTTTCTGTAAACAAGGGTTCTCCCAAAATGGTTCCGAACATCATGTGGTACTGCATTTTAGTCAAATATGTTTTTGGAGATGAAGGTAATTAATATTTTTTCCTATTTTTGGACTTTTAAACATCTTTATTTTCCGATGCCAGAAGTTGTTCTTATACACTGTAAAAAGTTCAAATGCAGAAATGTGTAATAACAGAAGCATAAACCCGTGTGATTTCTATACATTCCTCACCGTGCTCCACCCTCCCCACTATCAGATGGCTATATACTGACGCATGTAGTTCCCATGTGTTTCTGAGTCTGGCATGTGGACACACACAGAGTCAAACGGCAGTGGACAAGAGGTCCATCTTGATCGACTTCCAAAATCAAAAGCCAGGGAAGGAAAGAATTCTGGGAATTTAGACTTTGCTCAGGCCAAGTTGAAGTTTCCAAAGCTTGAGGTATACTATTACACAGGGTGCAGCGGGCGTGTCTAGACGTACGTTTGTTTGTGGGCATCGGAGCAACAGGGATGAGTGTTTGTGGTGGATTTAACTTCTTCAAGATGGAATTCCCTGCTCTAATCAAACAGACCCAGGACCAAAAAGCACTAACAGGATGACACTTGTAGGAGCCCACACGCAGTGAGGAACAGTTCCGTGCTGTGCCGGAGGGACCATGACTGATCTCTGCACACCAGGACATTCTCGAGAGTGAGATTAGAGATACGATATTAATAAATATGTGTGACAATCGAAACCATCCACGCAAATCGAGCTCTATGGTCATCACCCTAATTATAATGTACCACAAAGTAGGAGAAAATCATAGTGATTTGCCCAGGCCAGTGGACATAGCCAGAGGCAATGTTGCAACATGAGTGAAATCACCAACAGGAGAGGCAGAGAGAGAGAGAGATAATGCAACAGACAGTGGCCCGAGAGCTACGCCTGGCTGTCAGTCCACTAACGCAATACAATGGCCCTGGACAAGTACTACACCTTTCTGAGTATCAACTGCCTTTTCTTTTCCTTTTTTAATTTATTTTTGCAGGATTGGGGGAAGTAATTAGGTATATAATATAATATAATATAATATAATATAATTTATTTAATGGAAATACTGGGGATTGAACCCAGGACCTTGTGCATGCTAAGCATGTGCTCTAGCACTAAGCTATACCCTCCACCCCACAATTTCCTCTTCTATAACATGAAAAGATTTATATTTAAGAGGGTTATGAAGGGGAGGGTATAGCTCAGTGCTAGAGTGGGTGCTTAGCATGTACCAGGTCCTGGGTTCAATCCCAGTACTTCCATTAAATAAATAAATAAATAAACCTAATCACCACCCCGTCCCTAAAAGGATCGTTTCGATACCCCCAGATTCTGCTTGCTTTCTTTAACCCCATCTTGCAAAACAGTTTACGGTGGGTGGGGGGAAGTCGGAGAGGGGGAAGGTTCTCACTCATTAGACAAAGAAGGCCTGGATGTGGGCAGACAGTGAAGAGGGGCAGCTGCCACCCCGCCCCCCGCCGCTGCCTCTGGAGGCTCCAGGCAGTGTTAACAACCACGGTAAGAAAAACGCCATCATAAGAATATGCTGCAAGGCTATTTCTATCTTTCTCTTTCCTACGTTGTTTTTCAAGTATCAAGTTCGATTCTAAGCGCTCACAGAATCCGTCATCTGCTGTTTTAGATCCATTTCCAAGAACAGCGCCACGCCCACAAAGTGCTCAAAGGCTGTTTTCTGGAAACAGTGATGGCTCTTCCTCACCAAAGACAGCGCGCAGTAGTGCCCACTTCCTTGCTCTGCTTACCATTTTCATTAACCAATACCATGCTGAAGTACCTACAGGGTGCCAGATTATTTTGCCTATCAAAGTGCTCCTGCAGTAAGTCTTAGAGGCAGGTATTTTATTATAGCTGTTTTATAAAAAGGAAAAAAAGACTCAAAGAGGTGACGTAATACAGCCTGATGGGGGAGTGGAGGTATAGCTCGGTGGCATTGCACATGCTTAGCATGCATGAGGTCCTGAGTTCAACTCCCAGTACCCTCATTTAAAAAAAGAGAAATACAGCTGACAGATGGCAGAGCTCAGATCTGAGGTCCAGGTTTCACATGGCTTTTTTTTTTTTTTTTTTTTTTGGCCTTTGGCAGTAAGTCCAAGCTTAAGAGAGATATAAATGTAACACCTCACAGCCTAGAGTATCTAGAAAGCTCCCATTGGTCTGCTTTTTGGCTTAGTTTCCTGGAATTAGTTTGGTCTTTCCAGGCCTCTCAGCTGTGAGGGCTGCCACCAGGGTCCCCAGCAGCGCTAGGAGGGGTGTGGGAGATCAAAGCAAGGAGGAGGGAGCTTGCGATGCAAATGCTGTGTTTATGATGCTAATCAAAAGCCTCAGCTTTGTGTGGAGGAGACCAAAAGCTCCCTCATAAAAACTGGGAAGGGGGCAGGGGCAGCGAGAGGCTGCCGTGCTTACCTCCTGCTGATGACGAAAGCCGCGATGAGAATGACCACCAGCACCACGCTGCCCGAGACGGAGACCAGCAGGACAGTGGAGTTGGCCCCGTCGCCGATGATCCGGGAGGGCACTGGCAAAGACAGTGACACAAGGATCACCTTGGGCAAGGTCCTAAGAGCTAGGACTTCTGACTGTCACAAGTTTCAACTCTGAGGCCATTTAAAATGCTCACAGCCCATTTTGCTTTTTGTTAAGCAATCCCACGACAGCATTTTCTAAGACCGCCTTAATGAGACAAAGACATTCTTTTCATAATTGGAGGAAGAACTTCCACCAGAAGACTCTTATGTAATCCTATGGTAAACATTCTCTTCTTTTCCTTTCTACTCTCAACCCAGACTCTTACTTAAGGATCTGTTGAATTCTTTAGAGAGAAAGACACTTGGGAATTTCAAAATGAACAAGCAGTTTTGAAAGTCACCCCCTACTAACCCCCCTCCATCTATAAAAAAAAAAAACAAAAAACCCTGCCTATTATTGCTCAGCTCAAAAGCCACTTCCTCCTTGAAACCTTCCAGGATAATCTCAAAGGATGTCTAACTTCTTCAGATTTAATTCTAGACTTTCTCTTTTTAAAATCCATCCTTATTTAATGATTTGTGAACAAAACTATTTTCTAGAACTGATGTAGTAAATTCTGCTCCACCATCTCCTTATCAAGTAGGTTTCATTTTGGTTTGTTAATGATGAAGGGAAGATATCTTATGCAAAATGCTTATTCATAGCTATGCCCTCTGGGATCATTTGTGATCCAATCATCCAGTTGATTCAACTCACAGTGCTGAAAGATTGATACAGTTGTCTAGAGGGGCTTAAAAAAAAAACAAAAACTGAGCTGACTTGATTTAAACAGATTCCTAGAAGTAAATGAGAGAGGGGAAAAAAATGGTGCCTTCTTTACTCCTCCCAGGGAGAGAATGTCCTAGCTTAATGTAACATAGTTATGCAACTCTCAGGTAGTCAGTCTGGCAATCCCATTTTCCACGGTTTGCAGAAGGCTCAAAACAAGAAAAAAGCAGACACTTTTCAATCATATAAAAAGACAAATCAGATACAATTATGAAAAGTTCTCTAAATAGCATGAAAAGTTCTAAGTTACAGACATTGGCTATTTAATTTCAATGTCCACTGCAACAAAATATTTACAGCTTCTTGGGTTTCACTGTAATGGCATTTGCTCTGATTGTAAAAAAAATCCTAGAAGTCGTTACCTGTGTTGGTGGTGACCTCGAGGGGCTCACTGAAGTCTCCGTAGCCAGCTGCTGTCCTGGCTCGGACATGGAAAACATAGGACGTCAGAGGGTTCAGGCCTTTGATGTCCGTGTTCCTGGCAGCTGTCCTGACGATCCGATAGCTTCGTTCATTCTGATCCTACAATAGGAGAGGATAAACTTAAGGAATGGGGCAAAATCAATCCGGAACTTACTCCAGGTACAATATTAAAGGAGTCCACTCAGAGGCTGAAGTGAAGGGAGACTGATAAACTCTAAATCCTGTATTCACTTCAGTGTTAGAAGTACTATTGTTACTGCTCAGATGGTGACAGAAGTGTGGCGCTCAGGAATGATTACTGATACGGACCACATCCAGATCTTCACCCATAATCTTTTTTGAAAAGATCTTTAGATGATGATTGGTGGCTTTCTTCACTCCACAGCCAGCAATTTAAAAGAAATAACTACTATAAGAAGGCCCCTTTTCTTTTTCTATTTTCTGTCTAGAAAATGTCAAAAACGTTATAATCTGGTTTCAATGAAAAAAAAAAAAACTGTCCCTTTTCTGCTTTTAATAAGGAAGCCAATAAGTGATTATCTTTAAAAAGAAAGAGAAGACAATTGTTCATTTTCTAGACAATCTTGAATGCAAATAGCTCTCTTCAGAATTCTGTCCTTTAAGAGACAAGTTATTTGTAAAAATAATGTCTTTCTATAACTTTAAGAGGATGAAGAATGCAATTTTCTTTCCCTGATTTTCTATTAAAAGTCATCAAAATCCACACCTTGATTCTGAATAGCAGTGATCTACTTAAACAGATCATTATTTCAACTTTTATGAGTCATTCTCTGATAGAAGGTTTAGAGATTAGACCTGCTTAGCTGTCATGGTTTTCATTACTAGAAGGAAAAGAATTAGCTATGTAGAAACATAGTGCACTTTTTTTTCTATTTTTTTAAGATCAGCAACTTAATACATAAAATTCCTAATTGGATTTGATTGGGAAGGAAAATGCATTTGGTTTTTGAGCTTCAGTGGTATTCCAGGATTTATAACTAGCAAAAAACTAAAGAGAAAAAGAAAGGAAAGAAGAAGGGAGGGAAGGAGGCAGGGAGGAAAACAAGGAAAAGAACTTTGCTTATACAGGTAATACCTTCTCATAATATTTGACTTCATATTCCAAGATCACCCCATTGGGCCGATCTGGTTCCAGCCAAGCCAGAGCAACGCTGTACCTTGTAACTTCTTTAGCCTGGACCAAAGCAATGGATGAGGGTGCTATAGGGGGAAAAAAAAAGCTGTCTTACTTTAGGGGGAAAAAAATTGGTGGTATCAATCAGTGATGTCATCTTATTTTAGAAAACTGTGAAGAATTGTCTTGTCTTCTTCCAGATCCCCATTTTCCTTTCGCCTGGTACAAAAGCAAACCATTTTATGGTCCTCTCCATTTTTTTTTTTGTATATGGTTTGTCTTAGAAAGACGATCTCTGAAGTCAAGGCCTGGTAAGTCCACGTGCAGTACCACGGCACCTGGAGCCATTCCTTAGAAAGGCTGGAGGCATAGAGAATGCCCTCTGCTTGTTTAGTTTTTGCTAGCCATGAGAGCCTTGGGACAATCTCCCTTTAAGCTCAGAGAAACTGCATCTCATCCAACCTCCAAGGTATTATGAGTGTCCTCTTGCTGGTCTTTAACTTTATACAAGCAAGAGACTTTGCAAGTCTTCCAAGGATACTGTAGAGAATGCCGGAAGGCCAACAACTTACATACTTCCCAAATAAATAAAAGTATTGCTTAATTACAGTAAGAATTTCCAGTTTGAACACAACCAGGCAAATAACAACACAAATAAAGCCATGATGGTCTCTCTGGACATAGATGGCATTTTGCAATTGTTTTATAAGAGCTGAAATATTGCTTTTGCTTGCTGAGTAGCAAACCTTCCTCTTTCCACTGAGAAAGACACAAAAGTCGTCCTCCGCTGGGTGTATTCTCAGGGGTGGGGAGGAGAAGCGTTATCTGAGATTTATAAAACCCAGCTGCTTCTCCGCTGTGGTGGTCACACCTCCAGCCAGCTGTTATCCAGCTCTGCTGTGACTGACAATGGTACAGATGTGCTGTCTCTGGGGAGAAGAGGGAGCATTCATGAAATCTGTCATCTTACCTATCAAAGCCGGTTGGCAGAACCAGAGATTAGAGGGTCTTCCTAAATTGAACATAGAGTCTTATTTGTTTGCAAACTGTGAATATGTATTTAAAGAAATCTATGTATTTATTTATTACTATTATTTTGTTGTGATTGCTTTATTGTAAAATATATAGAACATAAAGTTTACCATTTTAACCATCTTTAAAGTGTACAGTTCAGTGGCGTTAAACAGATTCACATTGTTGTGTAAACCATTGCTGTGGTCCGTCTCCAGAACGTTTTCATCTTCCCAACTGAAAATCTGTACACATTAAACAATAACTTCCCATTTCCCCTTTCCCGGGCCCCTGGAAACCAGCATCCTACTTTTTATATAGTATTATTTTTTAACGGTGGTACTGGGGATTGAACCCAGGACCTCGTGCATGCTAAGCAGGTGCTCTACCACTGAGCTATACTCCCACCCTCTTCAAGTTGTGAATATATATTTTATAGTCACCGAGGAACAACCACTGTTGGGTCGTCCTCCTGCTCTTCCCCAACACACACATACACACACACCTGCCAAACCCTAACTCAGAGGACAAAAAAGAAAGTAAAATTGTTGCTCAAAACAGAATGGGGCTAGCTTCAAACCTGCTTGACCCCATCTGACAGGTATACTGGAGGCAAGGGACGCAAACCAGTCACACAGGGAAATCTTGCTGAAGATTCTGCAGCAGAGAGCACCTCTTGGAGGTGGCCATCTGGCAGCCCGGCACCTCCGTTAGGGAGCCTGGAGATGATAACACACACTCTCTCTCCCCTCTGTTTCTCTCTTTCTCTCCTTTTCCTTCCACACCCACCCCAAAGCTATTCCAGATTGGGTCTCAGGCATAAACACGAATGAAAGATACAGGGGATACACATGTTCTCCATCAACGGCAACCCCAAGGTTAGTAATACCAAACTGCATGAACAGGGCTGCATGCAGCAAACCAATGGAAGCCACTGAACATCTGAACAAAATGAAAACTGGAAATGTGCTCATTAGCTGTATTAGGGCTCCCCTCCCCCAATACTTGTGCACGCGTGTGCATGCGCACACACACACTTTCTCTCCTCTCTTTCTTTACTGGTTGACACAGAGCCACTGTCCAGCAGAAAGCAAGGAGTGACCTTCCTAAATACAGAGGCAGTGAGGAGGCTAGGAAAGTTGCCTGCCTGTGAAAAGCCATTTCACTCCAGGTAATAGATACATTGCCTAACGGAGCACTTTAGCATCCACTCCATAAAAAAAGGGGCTGTTTCAACGCTGATGTTCAGGACGGGGAAATGAAATAGAAAAGCGAGGCAGTTCGAAAAAAGCAAGAGAGAGGAAAAATCATAAAGTTAGAAAATGAACTTTCCCTCAGAAATGTTCTGGGTCAGATTCTGATAATCGACAGATTCCTCAGGAAAGAACTGCCTGGCTGCCCTTGGAGGGCGCCAATTAACTAAGATGGTTTCTCTCTGGCTGGGTTATCACTAAACTGCTGCGGGTGGGAAATGAACCTGATTTCCATTTCAGGAGTTGGAGCCGCAGTGTTCCCGGGGCCCATTCAAAGGGAGTATGAGCTCCACTGACGTGCTCGCAAGATCTCAGGCAGGCAGTTAACAATATAATCGTGTTAACTAACAGTATTTCTAATGCTACCCTACTTGGAAAATGCACAGGCACACACATCAAAATAAACCAACTGAACGGACGCTGACTCAGCTGTCATGAAGACGGAGGGAAATGAGATTAAAGGGGAAAGGAGAATAAATAGCTCTAATTTACAACAAGTCTTAGGTCGTGTGGCTGTGAAGTCTGAATTCTTTCGGAGCAGCTGTTTTCCGGAAGAGCACTTTTATCAGGTCACAGTGACAAAAGCAACCCGTGACCAAGCGGGACTGAGAATCAGACCTACCATAGGCAGTGTCCCTCCCCCTGGAGGAGAGCTTCTCAGCTCCTCCTGTGAGAACCAGCATTTTGGGAGAAGCTGGGCTTTGCCACACTGCCACTTGGGAGAGAAGAGGCCACTTGGATGTCCTCCACATTATGAGCCACATGGGGGTTCTGTCCTCGCCTTTCCTACCCTGGGTCCAGTACAGGCTCCAGCTCTCCATCTGGAAGCCATCACCCCGCCTGTGGCTCGTTTCCCAGGAGGAGGCACTTGGCAATGGCGTTTCTCCATCATTTCTCTACCCCAGAGGTCCCCAGCATCCATCTTCTCATGCCACTCATGTAATTGCTGCACATCCCTCCGCCACGTGGACTATGATTTAAGTAATATTTTTCTTAAATCGACACACTTTTGTTTTTGAAACCACCCCCCCATTACTGTTATCACTTGCAATTACTGGCCAGTAACCATAAAAAGGAAAAGAATATGGAAATAAAAAATATGTAATAATATTGTCATTAATAAAATGTAAAAAATAATATGTAAATAGTCTTGCCTCTCCATGCTTTGCCAAAAAAAAAGAGCTTAGCCAGTGTTTGAGAAGAAGTAAGGACTCTCCTGATATCAACTTAAGATTCTGACCTTGGTGATATCAAAAGAACTAACAGGGAAGTGAAAAGGAACTAACTTTCTTTTTTGGGGGGGGGTCATTAGGTTTTTATTTATTTATCTTTGATGTAGGTACTGGGGATTGAATCCAGGACCTTGTGCAGGCTAGGCACACGCCCTACCACTAAGCTACACCCTCCCCTCCTAGGAACTAACTTTCATGCAGGGGAATTCAGGATTTATTATGTTGTGTTCCCTTTGAGTCTTCCCTAAAACCATCTCTAATATCACCATTCGTATGTTTCCACACACTGGTCAAGACTGCCAAACCCTCCTCCATTTAGAAGTGTTTTGGGGGTGAGGGTATAGCTCAAGTGGTAGAGCACATGCTTAGCATGCACAAGGTCCTGGGTTCAATCCCCAGTACCTCCATCGAAAAACTAAATGAATAAACCTAATTACCTCCCCTTGCAAAAAATAAAAATTAAAAATTAAAAAAAAAAGTGTTTTGGGTCCTGAGTCCTGACACCTCAAGACACCTCAGGGCTCTGCCCTTTGCTAACAGAACTAGAAGAGGAGATAATAGGCTAATAAAATAACAGATTGAACACTCATCCCCAGTAGATGGTTTAATAGGAGCTTTGACAAATCAGTGCCTTGGTTCAGAAGAAGGCTTCTATACATGAACTCCAATGTTCATAGCAGCACTATTTACAATAGCTAAGACATGGAAATAACCTAAATGTCCATTGACAGATGACTGGGTAAAGAAGTTGTGATATATTTATACATTGGAATACTACTCAGCCATAAAAAAGAATAAAATAATGCCATTTGCAGCAGCATGGATGACCTGGAGACAGTCATTCTAAGTGGAGTAAGCCAAAAAGAGAAAGAAAAATACCATTTGATATCATTCATATGTGGAATCTAAAAAAAGAAGAAAAAAAGACACAAATGAACTTATTTACAAAACAGAAACAGACTCACAGACATAGAAAACAAACTTATGGTTACCAGAGGGAAAGGGGGTGAGAAGGAATAAACTGGGAGTTTGAGATTTGCAGATACTAACTAATATATATAAAGTAGATAAACAACAAGTTTATACTGTACAGCACAGGGAACTATATTCAATATCTTGTGGTAACCTATAATGAAAAAGAATACAAAAAGGAATATATGTTTATGTTTGTATGACTGAAACATCACGCTGTACACCAGAAAGTGACACAACATTGTAAACTGGCTATACTTCAGCTGAAAAAAAAAAAAAGGAAAAAAGAAGGCTTCTAATCATACAGAGAATTTTAATCAACATAATAAAACCAAGTTAAAAAAAAGGTCCTGCTTGCCCTGAGTGCTCTGATTTATAGCCCCAAACTTTATTGAGACTTAGCTCTTCCTCAGTACTGACTCATCCACCAAGCACATACTTAATGAGCACCAATGAAACAATGACAAAGATGGAAAAGGGCAAACAAAGCTAAATTAAATACAATCTTTGGTATCCAATGACGTGCCATCTTATCCTTTGGCCTCTTAACTGAAAAAAAAGGTGGAGAATTTTTTAATAATCTTACAGAGAAGACACTCTTTAATGTTAACCCAGAGAACCCATTTTCTAGAGTTCAAGAAACAGCTCCTGCAAACCTTCTTATCTGAGTTCTCTGGTGGCCACAGGGAGAAGGAAGCGGTGGGCGCTTCCTCACGACACCATGTCTTCAGACAAGCAATACACCTGCTGAGGAGTGAGAGGAGAAGCTGGGAGAAAGGGGAGGGTTGGTGGAAGTGAGCTCATTAAAAGAAAAAGGTACACTTTGGACTGAAAGGCATTCTGCCCACAGACTTCCTTCCTAAAAGAGATGTTTGCTTTAGGGGAAGTTTTGTGCCCCTGGACATAAGCAGGTTTCCTTTAATGGTTAGAATTTTGACATAGCACACAACCAGAAGAGCTGGTAGTGCTGGTCGACAGAGAGATGGTTAGGGAACGCCAGTGGATGGATGTAAAAATCATACAGGCAAGAAGTACTAAAGAGTAGATTTTTTAAAAGAACGTTTTGTGATTTTATTCAATTAAGCCCTGAATTTTCAGATTTTGGAAGCAGAATTTTCAATGACTGAAGGATGTCCATTTTCCTGCCCTGAGTGCCAGTATCTAAAACTATCTTTTCCTTATTACTTTCAAGGGGATTTCAGCAGTTTTTAATCCAAAATATGGCCTCCGTTTCTTCTCCTTTTTACTTACAAATCATGCTGACATATCCATTCAACCATTGTTCAATCATTCTACAAATATCCTTTAAGCCTTTGCTTGAGGAACTGAGCAATCGAGAGCTAAAACTTAAACAACACTTGATTAAACAGACGGGAACAGGGATAAGAAACCAGAGTGCGGAGGGTGCCTTGTGGGTTACAGAAGCAACCATCAAAGGATCTGCAGTAAGGCTGGGGAAGTTTGATCGAGATTTATTTGTTGGGCAAACAAAACGTAGAAAGGGGAAAAGACGGCCAAGCAGAGCTGCACTGCTACAGATATGACTGGAATGTTCAGTAAACCAGTAGCCCCTCGGTTCTGCGGGGCAGAGGGCTCACCTACGACGTGTGAAATGAGGTAAAGAAGAAAAAGCTTCCTGAGCCACGTGAAGTATGCTTATTTTGATTTGGTGCGAAAAAAAAAATCAGTGAATTTAAAAAGGATTTTGGATAACATTCCAGGTTTTTCAAATTTACTAGCTGCCACCTTGGACAAGTCACACAAATGTTCTCAGTTCCCCTACTGGTAAAACACCTTCCTTCCAGATACAAGCATGTACGGTATTAGAACGAACACCCTACAAGCACAGGCTTGTCTCTATATGATCGCTGTTTAAGATCTTGTAGGCAAACAGTGGTGCTCAATAAATTTATCAAATGAATGAGTGAACTACATGTTGAAACAGATCTAAAAAACAAAAACAAAAAACAAAAAACCCTTTTTAGCTGGTGAAATGTTTTCTAAGTTTAAAGTACCAGAAGTAAGTCACCCCTAAAACACCTGCACCTGTTTCAGATGACCTTTTGTGGGTTTGGTTTTGCTATTTGCGTTAACTAAGATATTGACAACTAGGAGTGAAGCAAATGACAGTTCTAATTCTAAATGGAGTCTCTGTTGCCTAAGAGGTTTGTGACACTTAGGAACTTTTTTCAAAGACACAGGCCGTCAAGTGTTATTCAAAAGAACGTGAACATTACAACTAGTCTTTGCTGCACCTGCCTACAGACAGCATTTTGAGGAACTGCTCTTTCCTTTGATGGCTGAGTATCTGGAGGGCATATGCAAATAGTCTTCCGGACTTCCTAACTACCAAGGTGAATAGTGTTCAGACTCCCTTCAAGTTAGAACCCCCTAACAAGACCAGGTTTACTTCCAGAGCCCAATAGTGTACGCAAAGTCACTGCCAGGGGAAGCCCTTAGTACCTCATTTAGACCTGATATCCCACCAAAAGGACATCATTGTCCAAGTGTCAGGACAATAGAGTAGAGCGCCCTCTGCAGGCAGGGTAGAGGTGGCAAGATTAAGCACGTGGAACAGACCGTCTATCCAGGCACCCACTGGAAACAAGTTTATGCTAGGAAAATAACACTTTTTAAAGATGAAGCAAAAACCCAAGAGGATAAAAGGAAACTTTCAACGAAGAGTGGAAGCTGAATGATCTGAGCTTTCCACTAGAAAGGGAAGATAAATTCCTGCCCCCTCAAATAATTCTGTATTCAAACTGCCACATACCCCTGAGAAACTGGCAATGCTCTTCTACGCAGAATCCACACTGACTGTGATTACATTTGGTGTGAGAGCAGACCACAGCACATCCAGGCAGCACGGGTGGGTTTTCTCTGTGTGTGTGTTTTTGATACACATAAGCGGCACAGATGTGGGGCTCCATCACGACCCTCTAACAGTGGTGTGTCTCGCAATGAAGAATTACAGGAGGTGCTTTGATGTCAAACAGAGGTGCCTCCTTTTAGGAAAATGGTAAATTTAACTTGCTTTGGTTCAAAGCTCAGCAGTCCTCCCCAGTCTCCCACTGATGTGAATGCTACAATTTTCTTTTATTCACTTCCTCAATGACTTGCCATCAAACACCTACAAAATCATTTTACTGCAGCAGTTTGGTCCTTGTGACACCCAAATAGGATGGAGAAGAGAAAAAGAAACACAGAGAAAAGGAGGAAGGAGGCACAACAGTCCTTCACTTGTGAGCTGTGAAACTGTTCTCTTGCGTCCGGCACCACAGGCATTGAGTTAAAAACAGTTTGGGGGATCTCGGGTGGGGAAATGGCTGAAACAGACTGACTGCATTTCACTACTGGCTCAAATTAGTGGGGAGGAGGGAGTGAGGCAGGAAATAAACAGATACAACAAAAGTCTCCAGCCCGTGGAACAAGGAAGAGTGAAAACGGCCCTTTATGGACATCAAGAAACCTAAAGTTGGCAATGCCAGTGGTTCCCAACGCCCATCCTTTGGAGGGAAGACGACTTCTTAACCACAGCAGGGTTTCATTTCCCTCTTCAGGATCTGAATTTAAAGAGATGATGTTTATTTAAGGGGCCTTTCCCTGATAGGAAAAATAAACCCACAGTTTACACATATCTCTGCTTAAGGCAAATAACATATTTAAATTTAATTACTTGGAGCCTAAGGTGGTTTTTTTTCGTTCCCTCCTTCTTTCTCATTTTCAATGCCACGGCTCTGATTTGCTCTTTATCAAAGGTTTGTGCATTTTAAAATGCTGTCAAGCATCAAAATTAAATGCTTCAGAGCACTAATGATATCCTTGTGATTAACGGTTTTGCCGTGGCAGAGATGCTAAGAACTCAGGTGTTAATATTTATCGCTGTCTTCCACATTCCACCAAAGGGAGGAAAGGATTCCTTCTCCGACCTTTGTACTACTTATGGCACCAGACACCATTGGGCAAATTCTATTTTTGACTATTAGATTGCAGTCATTTATAGTACTCAACAGTGTACGGAGTGCTCTCATGGACACATGATCCCGTCTGTACTACATTCAAGCAATTAGCTGCGTTAGCCCTCTGCTAGTTCTGAGGTAAAAATCATTAAAAGACTCAGTCCCTGTCCACCCTCCCTGGAAACATCACTGATGCTGTAAGGACTCAGCTCTGCTCACCATGGCTCGTAGCTGCTGTGTCATTAAGTACCCAAGCACAGTTTCTTACAGTTGAGAAGTGAAATTGTTTTTCAAGCAAACAGACAGACAAAAGGTATGGACAAACGTGATTCCAAAATTGGTATGGGATCATTTTCCTAGCTAACAAGAGACAAAGAACCAAGTTCTCAATTAAAGCCTTAAGAAGACTCTGAATTAAATGAAGTCCATTAACATTTAAGTATGAAAATATTAATATTAATTAAGCTTATGCTTAAAATGTATGAGGGATGCACTTTCCCCCCATAAAATGATCTCCAAGGTCAGTACATACAGAGTCTATTTTAAACAAATACTATAAAATAAAGCAGGGCACGGTAACATTTACCAAAGGATACAACAGACGCATGCTTCTGCTGAGTTTTCTGACTCTGATTTGGGGACACTGATGATGCTTTAACTAAGTGATCCAAAGCAGGACTTTACAAAGCCCTTAACTCAGACTCTTTACTTATTTCTCCAGAGAAATGGATGGCAGATTATTTTAGACAAATTCTTTATACAAACCTATTACCCACCTTTTAAATAACGGAATGGGATGCAACTCTTAGCCTTCACGTTAAGTGTTTGCAGACGGAAATCGAAGGTGCTGGGATTGACCCCTGTGGCTAACTGTCCGACGATGCGAGCTCCCCTTCCACAAACGACTGTCTCTGGAATGGAGCTGCTTAGACAAGGACTGCATTTTCTAGATCCATTCCCAGACAGGACAGCTCATGTGACTGAGTTTTGGGTCAAGGGAATGAGGGTTAAAGAGGTTACCCTTCTTCTAGACCAGACACAGAACTAGCTCCCTAGGGATCTTTCCTTCTCTCTTATCCATACTCTTGTCAGCTGGATGGTGGTGCCCAGGGCTATCTTGGAAGCCCTCCACCAACTCTCCCCCCATCACCGCCAACTGGATGCCGCTTGAGCAGAAAATCATTTTTAATTACATTAACCTGCTAACTGACATTTGGGGTTACAGCAGCTCATGTCGGTAAAGTGCAGCCATTCAGCCATAAAGGCGTATTTTCATATACAGACAATCTGAGAATTAATAACAGATTGACTCACGATTTTTTGACTTTACAATGGTGGGAAAACCATGTGCATTCTGTAGAAACCATGCTTCGAATTTTGGATTTTGATCTTTTCCCTAATGTACCCAAAGAACTATTCTGTTTTTCATAAGCGGACAGTCACTGGTTTGTGAGATTCTGGTTGAGAGCTGCCCTGCGGTCAGCAATGCCAGGGACAGACCATGCAGCTCTGCCGGGACACACGTACGGCCCCAGGTCTTCTAGGCGTGAATGAATTCCGCAGAATCATGGAATGCTGGGCTCAACAATGCAGCTGAGTTTGTTTGTTTGTTTTTGTTTTTGAGCTTGTTTTAATGTTAACTGGGAAAAGACAGTGGGGTTCTCAAAATGGCTTGCTTGAGTTTTCTTTTTAGAAAAGAGTTAAGAGTTCATTGCGTAGTTAACAGCTCATGCAGCTGAAGACCTGGACCATGTGAATCAAAGCTAAACAGAGAAGAATGGGCAAACGAGCCAAAAAGTACTCTTGGCCTCCTCTGCAAGGCGCGTTCACCCACTTAACATCATTTAACCCCTGCAACTCTCTGAAGTCTAGGGTTCCAATTATCACCTTTGATTTTATATATGGAATCTCTTGCACCACAAAGAAATGAAATAATTTGACCAAAGCTATATAAAATGAGATTTGAAACCCAAAAGTCTGCTTGACTCAGAAGTATGTGATCATATGATCCTCTCTGTGTGTTGCATGTCTGTAAACGCACATACACAGACACACACACACACTGAGCTGGCATTGATGGGAGGAATTGCTCTGTGTCAAGCATTGCTTTAAATCTGTTGCATGGATTAATTGATATAATCCTCACAAATACCCTTGGGACACAGGTACTATTCTTATTCCCATTTTATAGATTAGAAAAATAAGGTAAAGAGAGTTTGAACAACTTGCCCCAAGTTATAGCTTATAAGTGATGAATTCAAAAGTCAGGTCTTAGAGCCCACATTTTTAACCACTAATCTCTAAAAAGCTTCTAGTCTCTCTCTTCCTTTCACTAGTAAAAAATTAGAGATTTGAAGGTTAAATGGCCCCCCTCTTCCACAGAATCAGCTTCAAAACAGCTGCAAAGCTTAGGTCGGCTTGATGTTAGGTACAGAGCTATCTACACGCATTGCTGGTTGCCAGAAATCCAGAGATAAATTAGACAAGGTCCCTGTTAATAGAAAAGTGTAAAGCTTTCGGCAATGAATCACCTCATATTAGAACTACCTACAGAGCTAAAAAGAGAATCATTTGAAACTGAAAAATTCAATTACAAAATAAAATAATAGTATTTGGAGTCAGGGAAGAAGCCGGGGGTGCAAGGCAGGCAGGCTTCTGGAAGGTTGGTGACATTCTATACTTTGATCCTGGTGATGGTCACATAGATGTTCACTTCGCCATAATTCCCTGACGATACATATGAGTTTTGCCTACTTTTCTGTCTGTGCATGCATTTCACAATAAAACGTTTAAAAAAATAAGTTAAAATGTTAGCTGACAGTATTAATGCTAGAATATTAAAATTAACATTAGAAAGACTCATTCACAATTTTTGGTGAACCGTCTGGGTAAAACGATCTGAAGGTGCCTTGAAAGAGTCAGGTTTTTGCAGACTGGGACTTGTATAAGCATTTAATTGCTGTATTTAATACCTGAACTCTGTAATCACTGCTCTCTGTGGCAAAGAAAACGCATCGCTTAAATGTCTGTTTTACTTTTCAAAATAACCATCTTGAATTAGCATTCCTACATGGATAGCCATACTGTTAGTTGTAGAATTAAAAGTCAGTGAGGGCTCAACTTGAAACTAAGGCCACATCCCCTAGAATTAACTGGGGACGACTTCAGGGGCACCCAAGTATCTCTAATGCAGTTCAAGTGTGTCTTCTGTTTCGTCTGAGAGCTGCTTGTTTTACTTTCTATTTGCTCACTAAGAAATTTGTTGGCAGGTTCTGACAAGGATAGCCCAACACTTGCCAAGAGAAACATGGCAGGAGTCAGTGTGTATTTCCTGCTAAGGAAGAATGCCAGTTTGAGGCAAACAGGAAAACAAGCCTTTCCACTGGAAGGTGATTTATCAGAATTTGCCTGGGCAGGAAAATTGTTTAAAGATAAGAGAACAGGGTAACAACAGAAAAAAAAAAAAAATTAAATACATTTTTTTTTCCATGAATGCCTCTAGGAAGATGAATCTTCTCATTGGTGTCTCAGTATGCTGGAAAGTGTCTAGTATAAACTCTTAGTTGGAATGATTTTATAGGTGTCTTGCTTAGAGTGAACGAAGGGTCCAATGTGTTGTGAGCCCCTCTGTGAGTGACAATGCCCTCCAAAATTAATCTGGAATGTGAAGGATGGTGTAAAGAAAAGGTTCTCTTCTCTTGAGCAGAAATACAGCATAGAGAGCGGAAAAGGATTAGCTTCTGTGAACCAGGGCTTCTGTTCCTTTAGCTGTCAGCTCCACTGGAGAGCTC
Organism: Camelus bactrianus; assembly: GCF_048773025.1. NCBI lineage: Eukaryota > Metazoa > Chordata > Mammalia > Artiodactyla > Camelidae > Camelus > Camelus bactrianus. The sequence continues at coordinate 90,668,337 of NC_133543.1, forward strand.
CAGGCATTCCAAGTCTGGAACATAAAAGCTGTGCTGTGGGCTTCAGGTTCTTTTGTTACTCAGACAGCTGCTAATCGTCCCGCTGCGTTAGGAGCCAATGAAACAATGCTGTGACATTTAGCTTTCTGACACCCAAGGCATCTAGATCAGTCCCCAATTAAAGATGTATTAATCACAAAGACTCTGAAAGCCAGGATGATAGATGCGCCCAGTAAATCTTTGAGCCCGCCTTTTACTTTCACCCTCAGGTTTCTACATTTACAGCCAGACATTCTTAAAAGCCTACTCCAGAAACTGACCAATAAAAAGCCTTGTTCATTACTCTATATCAGATGCTTGCCGATGTCCTATGCCTGAAAAGCCTTTCAGAAAGAGGTAAGACATTGATCATTCTGCTAAAAGAGCCTGTCTGCTTCAATAAATAGATCCACTGAGGCTGTTGTCATCTTGACTTTTTAAGTGTGATAACTAATTCAGGAGTGTGGCTTTGCCACTTGCTACAAGGACACTCAAATCATCTGCGTAGTTTAAAAAAAAGGTGTTAAATAAACCTAGGAAACTTCAGGGACAAAATACTAATAATACTAATACTATAATACTAACAATCTTCTCCAAGTCAGGCCAAATCACCTTCAGGTCACGGCCTCAGTGAGAGTGAGTAAATTATGATTTTGATACCTGGAACAACAGAAAAGAGCACGTGTTGGATGAAGCCCCTTAAATTCTGCTTTGAGATTTATGTTAATAAAAGTCTCAAAGTCACTTTTTCACACTGGTTTCCATTTCACAAGGGAAACCAGTTTGAAGAGAGCCTTGATAAATTGTCCATCAGGGATAACGTCCATGCCATTTGCTATGAGTAAGGGACCTGGTAATCAACCCGAAAGCAAACAAAGAAAAAATTAAAAAACAAAAGCAGATAGCCTGACTGGTATTCTCATAGAGGCCAAGAATCCAATTTCCTTTTTTCTTCCTTATACATAATTTTCATAGGAGGCATCTAATTACTAGGATGCAAAACGAAGAGAAAAAGCCTCAACACATGAAGCTCACGTAACCTCAGAAAAGCAACATTACCATTCGGAGTTATTGCAAATCTTTCAAAATGAGATTCCTATTTTTTTATGTCTGAGGTTAATGGAACCCATAAGAGACAAGTGCAGTATTTGCAAGGTGCCAGGCTGCTGCCAGCTCAAGGCACTGAATTCCTTGGCTTTCAGTGGACCCCGAGTATATCATGAATAACTCCTTCCCCATCACCATCTCAATGATGGTCTCCCATCTTCCAAGTTGAAAGATAGGAAGTCAATTAGTGTCACTTATGATGTGAACACCTGTCGACTAAGCCCTGGACTGAGACCAATTCTATTACCATAGTCACTCGATGGCTGCCAGATGGTCAGGCCTTGGACCATTTATGATGGAGTCCAGATACAAGAAGGTGACCTAAAGACAGAAAGGTCCAGAGTCCCATTAGTCATCTCCTGAGCCATCCAATCCCCCATCACATATACAGTTGGAACAGGATACCTATTTTTTGTAATGGTTATTTTAAAAGACCACATAAGCTGCTTTAAAAAAAAAAAAAGTCATGGTGACCCTAAATTGAGGTTATAAGCTCCATAAAGGGGAAGCATTTTCACCAGCTATTGTCATTTTTATCTTTCAAACTACTTTTCAGTAACTCAACTTTCTATTATTATTGCATTTTGAAACACATAGGCAGAAAAGAGAAAAAAAAACAGAAATGAAAAATATCTGACAAAGAATAAAGTGGAGCATGAAATTAGAGGCTACAGATTATCACTGTGAGGGGGAGCCAGGCAGAGGAAACATTTCAGTACAATTTTGGTTGCAAATCTACGTGCTGTATGCTACTCGGAGTTTTTCCAAGTCCAAATGTTGCTTGGCTTTAAGAACAACGGCTCAACACTGAGAAGTGATGGTCTTGGGTGGTATGGCAGAAATGTTACAAGTGGTGAGAGAGAGAGAGGGAGAGAGAGGAAGAGAGAGAGACAAGAAGACAGCGAATTGAGTGAAGTACTGAGCCTCTCCATCATATTTTCAGTTTGGTTTCACTGTATGGAAGTCTGGGAACGTTCTGAACACAGAGAATCAAAACATTCAGGGGACAATTTCCAGGAGGCACAGAATGCCAAGGAGCTGGGGTTTAGTGCTACCTAAGGAAGCCTCTGTTTTATTGGTACCAAAGCTTTCTCACCCGGTTTCTTGCTAGCTAGATACACAAGCACAAAGAAGGGACTGATAAGGGGAGAGAAGAGATACAGAGACCTTGGGGTTAAATTACAATCAGCACATTTTGAAAACGCTTCATATACAAATGGTCACCACATGCTAAGCTCTCAAATACTGCAGCCACGAGATGGTACTCTTGCAGGCCTCATAAGTGAAACTCTATCTTTCTGGCAATTCTTTTCAAAGCTATGATGGAGGTTAGAAAAAGGACCATAATTTATGAGAAGGGATTTTAAGCTTGGGAATTTGCAACCATAGAATTAATTTTTTTTTTTATTTGGGAGTATCAGCCAGAAACTAAATTGTATGTGCCAGATAGTTTAAACTCCTAGAGGCATTATAAGACCAAGGCTGAGACAACTGAGATGTTAAATTTTAAAATGTTATTAAGGCCAATAGATGTCTCCAACTGGATCTGTGCTTGACAATTCAAGATGACTTTTCTAGTCACAGAGAATAACAAAGGACGTATTAGGAAAGTTATAACTGTTTTAGGACCTGAATTTTTAAACTAGGAGGTTCACAGCCTCTCACTGGGACCTTTCTAATACAAGTTGCCGAAGTGTATAAAATTCAGTATTTACAAGCTCCACCCAGGAGTCAGTCTGTAAATACGGGAAGGACCTCATTAGGACAACGTCTCACCTAGAAACAGTCCCACAGCATCGTCTCTAAAAAAGATGTTGGAGCAGGGCAGTTGTATGGAAGTTATTTTGTGTGTGTACTAGAACAGGAAGGGAAGAGGAGGTAGAAAGAGTGAAAGCCATCACACAAAGAATGTACACAGTTAAGGTTATACTTTTGAAGAGTTCACAGTGAGATGCTTCTCAAGTTTCATTCTCCCCAAACAATACATTTTTATATTATAGCAAGATTCCTCAAGTATATTACCAGCCTCTTCTTAATTAGTTGACTGGTTGGCGTTACTGACCAGGAGGGCTGTGAGCACAACTTAGGCTTTTAAAATCCTATGACCACTGTTCTAGATATAAGAAGACACTCATAATTTTCCCAGGACAAGATTTTGCTGTGTCTGTCCTACTGGCTTTCTGTGGAAAACAAAGCAACAAGAATCCTGATTACATACTGTAATGACAACCCTACCCCTATTTTAAATGGGGAGGAATGAGATGCTGTTGGCACCAAGAACTCCCAAGCCTCCAAAAGCATTCTTTAATCTCCTGCAGCAGTGTTTTGTTGTTTTCAGTGTACAAGTCTTTCACCTCCTTGAATAATTAATTCATAGATATTTTACTGTTTTGGGTGCTATTGTAAATTGAATTTTTTTTCTTAATTTCTTTGTCTTATTGTTCATTGCTAATGTAGAGAAACACAACTGACTTTCATCTACATGTACCTGGGACACTTTACAGAATTTGTTTGTTGACTCAAAAAAAAAAAAAAAAAAAAAAAAAAAAAAGCATCTTCTTAGAAAGTTTCCTAAAACTCAAAAAAAAAAAAAAAAGCATCTTCTTAGAAAGTTTCCTAAAATCTCATTCTCCTGAAGTCTTGTAGGGTCAGGATGAGGTTCAGTGGGCTTCCATGCAAACAAGGGCTCTAACTGCAACTCTTAGGATCATCTGCAATTTTCAGATTAAAAAAAAAAAGGCCTTGATTATCTTGGAGTGGAAGGAGCACTGGATGAAGCTTTAGCTAGGTGCGTATTCAAAACCCCTGGCCTGTTTCTATGTGTGCCCCTGGCTTTGAGAAAGGGACATGCAGGAATCTGCGCTCTCATCCACCTTCACGTTATTATGCTCAAAGTACACACTTAATTATGCTAAAAAATGGAGGGGTTGATACAGGAGGCAGATTGATAGCTTGCAGTACCTTTTCTAGACAACACCAACTCTCCAGGGAGCCATTGGGAGCCTGCTCTGTTCAGTGCTTGTTCTTACCCAAGCCTGTTACACACGCAGCAAACCTGTTGGTGGCAGGTCCCTACTCAGCATGCAGGTCGAAACTGACGTTACACATTTACATCTTGTTTGTAGGCACACGTCACCAACAAAAGGTTCCAAGATAAGAAAAAAAAAATTTTGGGGGGGGTTGGTTAGGTTGGTTGGTTGGTTTATTTGTTTGTTTGTTTAAATGGCGTTACTGGGGATTGAACTCAGGACCTCATGCATGCGAAGCATGCGTTCTACCACTGAGTTATGCCCTTTTCCTCAAGAAATTTTTAAAAATCATCTACCTACAGCCTTCATTCAAGAGGCCTTTTTGACCAAACTACCTGAGAACTCCATGTAACCAGATTATCAATTGGAAGATGCCAGGCAAAGAGGAGTGGCCCACCCATCCTCTTCTCTCTCTCTCCTCCCTTTCCAAGAGTGATAGCAGATCCCTGTCATTACACCCATAAGCTATTTTAGATAGATTATTTTTTTTAATTTTTAAAAATTGAAGTATAGTTAGTTACAATGTGTCAATTTCTGGTGTACAGCACAACATTTCAGTCATGCATATATATACATATGTTTGTTTCCATATTCTTTTTCATTATAGGTTACTACAAGATATTGAATACAGATTACGTTTCAGAAAAGAGCCCTTGTGCTTTGTCATAAAGCACATGAAACACAGGAGAGCCACAACAGAGTTCCTTGAGGGCGGGCTGATCAAATCAGATATAGGTATCTGAATAGGGAAAGAAGGTACTGAATGTAAGAGCTGTTTCCTTAGCCATGTGTCCACTATTCTGCTGACCATTCAGCCAGATCCCCACAGCACTGTGGATACCAACCTTTACGTGTGGGACCAGATCATTTGTGAGATTCCCGAAGAGAGCCATGATGTTCGCTAGGCAAGTGATGCCTGGCACCATCTCTCTTGTTCTATTACTATAGTTTGGGGGCAACCTATGGAAATTATTTCATCCTTCTGGCACAGCGAAGGAGGGAGAAGCGTGTGTGTGCTGGGGTAAAAGGGGACAGTAGGGTAAGACACACTTAAAAAGAAAGAGAGAGTTTTTTTAATACTCATGGATAGAGCTTAGTAAGGTTTGCTTATCTTGACAGATCAAAGTGTAAATCCTAAAAAGAATCCCCTTGAGACTTTACCTGAAGACAACACACGACATGCCCTCCTACTGTATACCTGCATGAAAACAGCACCCGAATGCTGAGTTTCAGAGAAGGTTCTGTACAGTGAGGTGACAGAGACCAGCATCTTAATTAGCCCTGCAGATTTACAAGCTCTCAATGCAGGACTAGTCCTGCAGCACGGCTCTTGGTTTTCCTGGTGTTTCAAGAAAGACTCTTTAAAGACATCAGTATGGGGTTAATGAGAGCTTTGATAAAAGTTTCTCTGGATCTTTTTATTGACGCTTAGTTGAAAACTGGACCCTGGAGAGTCTCTACTGGCTCCTTGGAGGAGACAGTCATTCATTCTGCCAGCTCGAGTGACAACTGGACAATTCAGAAGCCTGTCTAGAATCTTTGCTAGCTCTGCACTGCTCATTGCTCATCTCAGCTGGGCACGTATTTTTCAGATCTCTCGATGGTTTCTCCATAGGGTGTGAGAGTTGGCCGTAGTGCTCGAAGGAATGAGTACAAATCAGGGCTAAGACTGTCAAGTGTTTAAGGTGAATGCTGGTGAGCGGATTTCCCTCCTCACAAATGAACATGTGCGTATACTTGTAGAGGACCGAAGGGGAATGCATCAGGAAAAATAGTGCTCTCAGTCCTGGGTGTGCAAATAAAACCTCCACTTTCTTAGAGTGAAATATTCACCTCTTTAAAAAGTGCAATCCAATTTTTCCTTACATGCAATGATTAGCACTAGGCTTTACAGACACACTGTTTGTCTGTGCTGTTCAGTCAACCTTGAAGCTGGGTGATTTTAATTCCAAAAGTAGGTGCTTTGGGGAAGCTTTCATCTTTTTCTTTTCACCAGAACTTGTGCCATCTGCTCTGTATACCAATTCATGGACCCTGGTGGTGCCACGCACAAGAAGCTGTCCCCCTGTATACCTACCAGTTTATTTGATTCCTAATTATGATCATAATTAGTGAACATAGTTAATAATTACAGGGGTGGCAACAATATAGGATAGAAAATTATTTTATGTATAAAGTTAGAATTGAGAGACTGTTCCCTTAAAAAAAACTGTACTGCATGTTTCAAAAATGTACATTTCCTAGGCATTAGAACTAAATCAGGAGCCCACGACTAGATCAGAGCTGTTAATGAGAAAACCACAGCCCGACTTCTCTGGAGCCTTGTTTAGGCCCATGATGACCCAGGCACGAAAGGACCCTCCAACCAGCTGCTTCTGTCTTAGAGGTCCTAACAATTACATACCAACTGCTAAGGATGCACCAGTAGCTTTTCAGCAACATCTCTCAATGGAATAGCTTTACAGTTTATTCAAAAAATTTTTAAATGTGTCTTTAGAAAAATTTTTGCCTTATAGACTTCACTAGTTACATCGTGTGCTTTTCCTTTAAATTTCTTAGGAGTAAGGAAAAAGAAAACTATAATTTACTTGAGATCAAAGGCAAATGAGAAATCATCGCGGGGAGGGAGTGACGTTAAAAAGCAGCACAGATGATTATTAAAAAAAAAAATGCTGCCAGCATCTAGGAATCATACAACAATGCTAAGAATGCATGTTTTCAAGAGAACCAAAACACCGCCTGAGCAGAACAGTCAGCACATTCCATGTTATATATTTAGACCTGAGAGTGACTGGATGAAGATTTGTGGTACAAGAAAGCAAAAGCATGTTGGAAATCCTAATGATTTTTTTCTTGAAATCTTGTTCATAGAGTCAAAACCTCTAGGAAAAAAGTTGTCTTGCTAAATGTCAAAATTGTTTCCGACGTGAAATTAACCTAAATGTCAATCCACCCAGTCTTTTGGCCAGAGCAGTCTCTGACAAATGACATGAGCATTTCAACATCTTCTCAACCTCCTCACTGACTGGTCCTCTTTTGATTTAGTACCCCAGAGCAGGGATCGGCAACCTTGCTCTGTAGAGACCTAGATGGTGAGTATGTTCACTCTGCAGACGATTGTCTGACCAACTCAGCTCTGCTGTGGTTCCGGGAAAGTAGCCTTAGACAACACACACACAAATGAGTAGGCCCATATTCCAGTAAAACTTCTTCACGGACACTGAAATTTGAATTTTACGCAATTGCCAAACTTTGCAAAATATTATTTTTTGATTATCTTCAGCCCTTTGGAAATGGAAAAACACATTCTTAGTGGGTTGGCTCACACAAGGTGGAGAATCAAGTTTTGGGCCCTGCAATAGGCACATGAAAAGATGCTCAATATCACTAATTAACAGAGAAATGCAAATCAAAACTACAGTGAAGTATCACCTCACGCCTGTCAGAATGGCCATCATTAAAAAGTTCACAAATGATAAATGCTGGAGAGGGTGTGGAGAAAAGGGAACCCTCCTACACTGTTGGTGGGAATGAAGTTTGATGTAGCCACTGTGGAAAACAGTATGGAGATTCCTCCAAAAACTGAAAACAGACTTCCCCTGTGATCCAGCAATCCCAATCTGAAGAAAACTAATTCAAAAAGATACATGCACCCCAATGTTCACAGCAGCACTATTTACAGTAGCCAAGACATGGAAACAACCTAAATGTCCATTGACAGATGACTGGATAAAGAAGTTGTGGTATATTTATATAATGGAATGCTACTCAGCCATAAAAAATAATAAAATAATTCCATTTGCAGCAACATGGATGGACCTAGAGATGATCATACTTAGTGAAGTAAGTCAGACAGAGAAAACAAATATCATATGACGCATATGAGACCAAAAATGAGACAAATAAACAGATTCAACATAGAAAACAAACTTATGGTTATCAGGGAGAAAGGGGTAGCGAGGGATAAATTTGGAGTTTAAGAATTGTAGATTTTAACTACTGTATGTAACATAGATAAAAAACAAGGTCCTACTGTATAGCACAGGGAACTATATCCAGCACCTTGTAATAGCCTATAGTGAAAAAGAGGATGAAAAGGAGTATCTGTATGTATAAATGAATCACTATGCTGTACACCAGAAATTCAACACAACATTGTAAATCAATGATACCTCAATTAAAACAAAACAAAACAAAACAGAAAACCAAAACAACCAAACCAAACCAAACCAGAAAAACCCAAAGACAAAAACAAAACAAACAAACAAACAAACAAATAAAATCCCACAAACAAATAAAAAACAAAGATTTGGGCCCTGGTTTGCCACCCCCTGCTCAAAAGCACCAACAGAAGCCAAGTATCTGTGCCTCTAACACATCAACAGGTATTTCCCCATCCGCCCTTCCATTTCAAGTTACAGAAATGCTGGGTCCTTCATATCTCATTTGGGTTTAGCAATCCGTTCCCATTCTTGCAATCACCAGGATTGTGCTTTCTGCTTATTAATTTGCTCTTGAACCACATTTCAGGCCCATCCAACGCAGTCCCTCACCCTTAATTACAGGCCAGAACCACTCCAGAATGACTTTGAACTTCATCGCCTTTCCTATCAGGCCAAAGCGGACTTCCTGCTTTCTGGACTTTCTTCCTGTTTCTTTGCACGTTGAGGCATAATTACACAACAGTCCCCTTACCTAACAACCGCATGGATCTTAATCTAGTCGGAGGCAGAATTTTATACACTGAAGCTAAAGAAGTTTGCATGGGCCCTTTCCAAAGCTCAGTTCTTCATTTGATATTTGTAATTTTGTAGGTTTTTTCTGAAACCACACAAACATCGTCTAAGCTTCAGACCCACCAAACCCGGCGCCACCACACCTAGGGCACACTAACTAACAGAATTGCCCTAAGACGGCTTCCCTTTCTTCCACCATCTCCCTGAAGCCATCCTCTTGCTATCTAGGAGACAGGTAGCAATTAGACCCAGTGGGGATGAGAATTATCCCGCTCAAACAGCATAATGTGTCTAATTAAAAGACGGCCAAGAAGGAGAGAATGGGGACTTACCAGTTGAGAAGTAAAAGACAGGATGCCTCTTGTACTTAGCTATTTTCTTTTCTCTACTCATTATTTTGATTTTATTAACTTTATCACTACTTGACAAAGAGATTTCACTGCTTTTACTGTAAATAAGTGTAAGCGTCAACAGACAGGTGTTGAACATCTGCTCCGCACTGCGCAGTGGCGTCACAGCCTGGTTCCTGCCACTTCATTGTCGGTGTGGGGTTTTCTTGCAGCTTTCTTAATTGTCCATCTTAGGGAACAAGGCCAGGGTGACCAGCAGCACCAGTTCATTCTGATGGCAAAGCAACTGGAATTCCTCACAAGAGGCCCCAGGGGCCTTTTATAACTGCTATCCTCTGAGAACAGAGCTGGGAGCCCGGTGTTCCCAGAACGGAGCGGTGGAACCAAGCAAAGACAGGTCAGCGGTGGAACTCTGAGAAGCCGGGCATTGCTCTGAAGTCACAAAATCTGTTTTTCAAACACATCGCTAGAGCAGAGTTTCTCGATTGTGACAGGAAGGACATTTCAGACCAGACAGTTCTTTGTTATGGGAGGCTGTCCTGTGCATTATAGGATGTTGAGCAGTATTCCTGGACTTCACCAACTAAATGCAACGGCACTCCCCTTCCTCCCAGTTTTGACAACCCAAAATATCTTCGGACACTGCCAAAGGTCTGGGGAGGGGTGTGGGGCACCTATACTAGAGGTACAGCCCGGGGGGGGGATGGGGGAGCGGGGCAAGATTCAGATGCATTCTGATAATTCTGCCCAAACATCTTTGGAATGTTTTCCCACTCTTGGAATTTCCCTAGGAGCCAGTTTCTGAACATCATATGGAAATTAAGCCCTACTTTTTCACGACCATTGCTCACGGCGATATGCTCAGAATCAAAGAAGTTTAGAATTAGAAGAGATCTTAGAGATTAGCTAGGTTCAAATAATTATGTAGTCCACTGAATAGCTGAACTCGTCCAAACCCAGTGTTAAAGACATTTTGTCTCTGGGATACTATAGCTGTGCTAAAGAGAGACTGAAGACCAGACGTATTTTGTTGTAAAGTACCTAGAACAACATCACATGTGAAATAAAAATCAAAAGTGTTAACAGTTGTTCAGGGTGCAATTTGGGGTTAGGAGTGAATACCACCTACGGGGGTTCATCGTGATTTGAAACAAACGAAGCAATCCAGAGTACGGTCCAGCCCCAGAGCTGGCCGACTGGTATGGAGGTTTACGGGGTGCAGAGTAAAAACTGGTTTGGTGATATTACGATCTACTGCTGGCTGCCATCCTGATATTTTTAGCAAAAAATAGTCACCGTTCTGTTGCTTGGTCAGGAAAACCTTGTTTCTTTTATACAGCATTTCTCTCTCCTTGTGACACATCCTGTATTCATTTCCCCGAGATGGTCCACTTAAGTAAAAGTAAACTGAAGGAAAGTCATCTAGAAAGCAAATCACCCAGCAGTCTGCTTATTCATTTTTCATAAGAATCAAAACCATCTCTGCCTAAACAAAAGCTGGAACTGTTGCTGGAGGATGGAAGACGGAGGCAGGAAAATTAGAGTTTTCAAGAGAATCTCATTTTGTCCCTTCGGGATTGTAACGGAGGAACGTTAAGTGTAGGGAGAACATTGTTTTCCTTGTCTGATGTCTTCCCACCAGGACACGTCAGCTGGAGCAACCCCCCCCCCACTCTCACCCCCTTCTCTCACCTCTCCTTCATGCTCCTGGCATGGGGTGGGGGTGGGGTGACTTAGGAAGAGAGATGAGGAGAGATTCTACATCCAGATGAGCTCCACCCTCGCAGCTCCCTCGGACCTGCCTCCCTGCACAGAGCATCCACTTGGGCAACCTGGAAAGCGCAGGCTTTATCCTGGCAGGGAGTCTGCAGTCAGCCAGCCGGGCTGCACTGTCTCCGGGTGACACCCGGCGAGCGTCACCAGAGCCAGCCCTTTTGGTCACAGATACAAAGCACACATCCTTTCATCAGCTGATGGGCAATAAAGCCGAGACCCCCTTCGTCTTGTTTTCTGTGTCAAGTGGGTTTGAACTCAGGAGGGGAGGAAAAGGGTGTTATTAACCCCTTAAGACACCAGTTGTAGGATGTAGGTGAGAATGGTTTAAATAACATGTGAGAACCCTGGCCCATTCATACCACATTCCACAACTGCATGATCAAAGCTCAGTTAGACCCCCATCTCCACACTCAGATACTCACAGTCCGGTCTCACAAATGGGGAGCTGCCACGTGGGCGACGCAGATGCTATTAATTATCTATTTTATTTTATTTGGGGGGGGAGGGCAGTAATTAGGTTTATTTATTTATTTATTTATTTATTTAAATTAATATTTTTAATGGCGATACTGGGGAGTGAACCCAGGACCTCATACAGGCCGAGCACGCACTCAGCTATACTCAGCACCACTGAGCTATGCCGTCCCTGCATCTAATAATTTTAAAAGAAAGTAGCTGTTGTCTCTCAGGAGCGGGGCTCTCCCCGACTTCGAGGGGGGCTCCAACAAGAGCTTGGGTGCATCACTGCACCTTCACAGAGCTGTTCAACTGTGACAGTCCCAGGGGTGGTGATAAGAAAACCAGGAATTCTAGGTTTTGTGTTCATGTGCTTTAAAATGTATTCCTGGTGAGAGAAGAACCCTGTGAAAACAGAACAAAACTGCAGAGCCACAAACCTTTGTGGCCTCCAGGTGGTAAAAGCTAACATTCATTTATTCTATGTATTCCTTATAGAGCGAGACATCATTGCCGATAGAGGTCCTTAAGGAATTGAATGTAATGAAATGATCGGAAGGACAGCAATTAGAACAAAATTGTGTGTCTGTAAATGTGCTTAGGGGAGTTTTGATGGAGTTTACGGTTGCTACGTTCACCCAGAATTTTGGCCTACGTTATTAATTTGCGCTGCTATGAAGAAAGGATTTGTTAATCAAAGATAAACCATCCCAGTGATTTTGAATTAGAGCACGCCAAATCACAGTAGGGTAACGAGGCAGCGCTGTACACACATCCAGCTCTCTGCTAAGAGGAAGCTCTCTGGCTGGCCACCTAGGAGGTCTCCTTATTGAAAGATTTATTTTTAATTTTGAACAGCTTCCCAGCATTACCCTTCACGAAAATTAAAATAAGGAGCCGGAATTTTGTCCTATTCAGCAAACCTCCCGGCAGGACTGCACGGGGTGGCAGAAGAAAACTCATTGTGTCAGAAGAATTCTCTGTCCACCTTTTTCCTAGATCTAAAAGAATTACACCTACATTTTAAATAAAACTTTGGCTTTTTTGCCTTCCCTTGTGTAACGTTTTCTTCTTTCGGAGGATTTTTAGCCTCTCTTCCATCCTTTATTTGTGCCTCTGGCTTGGTAGGTGTTGATATAATCCCTTGGCTTGAATTCTTAGGCATACAGAGAGTCAGAGAAGTCTCCCCACAAAATCTGTGGGAGCCAAGCTTGTGCTCAGATCATCTCCCAGAGGCTAATCTCCACCAAAGACAACGACGTCACCTTATATAGCTGAGGCTTCAAAAGGTCCATTCCTAGTCTTAATTCCATTAAGAACGCGAAGTAGTGATATATCTGAGGATAGCGGAAAGGGGAAAGGAGGGCTGAATGTAAAAATATTGATTGAATCATAAACCAGATTCTCCAGGGGTGCAGAAACCACTCTGCATCTTCTCCGCTCCTCGTAACTCAGAGACACCAGTGGCACCAATGTGTTTCCCAGGATCTACGTACAATATTTCCACTGCCTTCTTCCAGAAAAGAACTGATAATAAGCTGGCAATCACAATGTACTTGCGATGCTGTCAGAACCCCCTAAATCACACTAGCCTTTTAGAGGAACAAAAGCGATGACCCAACAGTGTTCATTTCCTAAAACTGCAAAAATAAAAGGCAGAAAGCTAATCAGATGATCTGTTCACACCGTGTATTTTAAAGGACTGGTCACAACTGTGTAACTGAAACTACTTTCCAGGAAGGTCTGCCACTGTAGTTTAGTTTGGAATCTCCCCCTAGTCTTAACTTTTTATTTCTTCTAAAGAGTTCAGGGCAAAGTGGGAAAATAATGGCTTTGGATTGGGACACTGGAGTATTTCTCACTATAGAGTCAGTTAGTACAGATATGTTTGACTTAACTAGCGAGTGCACTTACTGAAACATTTATTTAGGAGAAAAAAATGCAATAAAAAGCAATAGGATTGTTGGCAATTGATAATCTTTTTCCGGCAACGTGTGTTGTTCTTAAGAGCTTCACAAAAAGATAAACCACAGTCTTTTTCTCCCCTAAGTCCTCAGAAATAAATAACAGGGAGCTGGCAATGTGAAGCACATGGTGGAAATCCAGAACGGAAAAACAGCATGAGAAAGCGTGGAGACTTTTTCTGGGGAAGGATGGGAGTAAGCGGGCCAGGAGCAGAGCCGAGAAATCTGGATTCTAATTCACACTTCGGAATATCTGATAGACGAGGTTTGATAACTGTTCTGCAATTAACTCAGCAGAAACACTTCATGAACAGAACATGTTTTCTAGTCATCGAATTAGAAAAGGAAAGTGACACAGAAGACGGGGTAAATTAACCACCCCCTGGCCACCTGTCAATTGGGAATTTAGCTATGAAAATGGTTGCAAAAGGAGGATGTGTTTTAAGGAACATCTTGCCAACCACAGAGATCAAGCTGGCCCTTGAGCCATTCACGGTTCAGAGATTTACATGGTGATTCTCGGAAAGATCCATGACGATTAATTTTAAAATTTTAAAATGAAAAAAAAAGCAAGATCAAAACTACAGCTGCTAAATTTTTTTGTTGTAAAATACACCAAATGTCAATATAAAATCAGTTTTACCATCCTACATAATCTGTAAGTGCTCTGATACCCAACCACAACCTCATCACTAAAATGGCCACGACGTATCCCTTACAAGAGGAGTGCAGCATGAAGTGACCCAACTCACTGGACTGTCTGTCATCTGCTTTCCATCAGACACTGTCTTAGCCTTCATTTAATCTCCACCACCTAGGACAGGACATGCTATGCAGTTGGTATCGAAAAAACACCTGCTGAATAAATAAACATCCTTTAAGTATCTTTTGTATTATAACACAGCTCACAGGTTTATAATTAGATCCCAGTAGTTCTTCTTCAGCTGTAGAACTTTAGCAGCCTCCATGGATGGCAATACAAGCTCTCTGTCTATACATGGTTAGATCTCACGGTAAACTGGATCCGATTCCTACCTGCCTGGTTGGTCGTCACTGTGACAGACACGGATTGGTCTGGGCTGGGGTTGTACTTGGACACTCCATTCACTGCCCAGATTTCGAACGTGTAGTTGGTATGAGCCAGGAGGTCCGTGATGGAAACCCTGGTGGTCTTCAGGCCGTTCTGCTGTGGGGTGTAGTGGACCCCGCTTCCGCAGGGTCGACACTTGCTGGAGTCACCAGCTCCACACTTCTTGCACACGACGTTGTAGGAAATGTCCTGGCGGCCACCCGTGTTCTGCGGACTGCTCCATTCCAAGTTCACTGACGTCTCATTGACATTTGAAATCAAGTTTAGAGGAGCAGATGGTGGGCCTGGAGAAAGAAAAAAAAAAAAATACTGTCACACGGAGAACTGAAACTTGCCTTTCGGAATCTCTCGGAGCTTACATTATTCTCTGCAGCGACAAGACATTAAGATGGGCCCGTCTGGCAAAGAAAGCAAGAAGCAAATCAAGTCAGCAAAAAATCTTTCAAAAGAGCAATGGGAGAGAAGGCTGTGTGTGTGAGTGTCATTCTCTTTCCTGTACAAACAGAGGTAACGTTGACTGTCACCCTGAGATGTAAAGCAATTCTGCATCCAATGTGCCAAGTTCCCAAGGCTGTTGTGGGACTCTGGTAAACTAACGGTTGGAACAACACTTGTGAAGATAAATGATGATTCCCAAGTACAGTGTGTCATCAACATGGAATAAAATTAACTGAATTGTATAGATATGCCTCTTCAGTTCGATGTGGCAGTTGAGCATTTAGCTGTTTGTGGGTAATTAGTAAGAACTGGTTTATCTGGTTGCAGAGATGTGGAAGATATAGTTGTTGAGAAATCTCATCTCCAAGGCAAGGATTGTGCAAAAGCTCCCAAGACCCTACGTCTTGCCCCTCAACTGACTACGGCTGCACTGGCCCTTTTTAAGAAACTTATTTCCAATGACATCAAAGGTTTCTGATATATGAATGGTGGCAGTGGCAGTTTTGAAACAGAACAACCGATCATAAACAACATAATGGTTGGTTTAAAAACAGTAACGATAAATAAGATCACAGAATCATGTTGAACCCTCCTGATTCTTGCTGTAGATAAATCTTTAATATACCAAGGTGATGTGACACTGTCTTCAAGGGAGGAGAATCAGGGTGGGAGAAAAAAGGGAATTTTCCTGGTCTGAGTTGGTTCCAAAAGTATAAAAGATGCCCACCACCATCTAATGAAAAATACTGGCTCAATCCAACAGCTGGAAAGCTTTCTCTTATCTGTCCTCTTTCCCATTTGGGTCTTCCAAGAAAAGAGCCAAATTAAGTTTTAATGAAAATTTGAGGTTCCTTGCTCATTGCTTCTATTCTACTCCAAATTATTTGTAATGATTGCTTTCACGGAAATTTGTCCCTGTTCCTCAGGAAAAGGAAATTAACTGGAAGCCTGCATGAGGTCAGGAGAAGGGTCATCTAGTCGACAACAATGGGGGGCTGCTCATCCGGAGCAGTCCTTGTGCGTGAACTGGAAGAAGTAACTTTTAAGAATAAAGAGTCATATTTATTACTAGCTCATGGTGACGGATGGTTAAAGGACTGTGGGGGTAACACTGAATAAGGGTAATTCACGTCCGTTTTCTTTTTATACAACTTAATCGAAGACTTTATTTTAATAAGGTAAGCAGAACCTCCCAATCTCCCTTGAGACTAATCACCAATAATCTCGCTCCTAGTTGTTAAGACCTGCTCCCCACTCTGATAACTTTAAAGGAAAAACAATGGTGTAAAATCTGTGTTAAAGGTAAGATTGCCTTCACAGAAGACCTCAGAAGGAAAGCACAAATTTCCTTCTTGTTTAGATTTCAAATTTGTATCTATGGTTCTCAGCAGAGTGATGGAAAATAACAGAGAGTTAACTAAATGTTTTTTTTTTAACAAATTGTGTTTTTTTTTTTTAGATAAATGCTTAGAGCTATTTGAAATCACAGACTCCTAGAGCCAGATAAGATGTTAAAGATAATTTGATGAAATAGCCTCATTTTATAGATGAGACAGTTGAGATCCAGAAAATGAATCTGATAATCTGAAAGTTCATGCGACCAAATGAGTGACAGAATCTGACTAAAATCCAAAAATCCTAACTCCCTCCCTGGGATTATTCCCACTCCCCATTAAAGGTAAAATAACAAAAAATCAGTAGCTTCAGCCAAATTTTGAGAGATAAAGATAGGAAAAGGGAGTGTGGATCTTCAATCCTGTTCAAATTCTGTAGCTGCTTCTTTGCCATCTGATTGAAATCCACTGCTAGCCTGCAGCTGAAGTTGACCACAGCCTGGTTCATAAAATGGGTCAAGCCACTGGTTCTTATTTTCCTGTGACTTTCAGGGTTAAATAAGAGTGACTCTTCAATCCATTAACCTCCTTGCCAAGGTTCCCGGTCCACTTTCACATGGGAAAATGTGACACAATGAATCAAGCACTGCAGAAGCAAAAAGTCAGTAATTAGTATGTAGGACGGGGCATGGCAGTGTCTAAACAGAGAAGAAATGGAGCAGAAAACTAAATGGTCACAGGACTCAGAGATATAACTCTGCCACGTGAAAAAAAAATAACAAAGATGCTGCAGGATTTCAAAATGGAGGGCTGGCATGAAAACAAGACGTAGCCCAAAACAGCTTTCTTCCTTTGGGTAGCGATTCTGTAAGAATCTACCCTGGGGGTGATGTTCAAGGGAAGACAGAGAACTAAGCAAGTTCAAGTTCAACGTTGCCTCCATGAATGGTTTAGTGAATTGTATGGCGTATGTTTTTATGTTTTGCTGCAGAAGGAGTGATGGTTACATGGGGCATAGTAGCAGCTTAGAAATTGGACGATAACCAGAAGATTGAGGTAGCGGGAAGGAAATACTAGAAATATCCACCGAGGATGATTATAATGTTGGGGTGCATAAGCCAAGGAAAGGACACACGCTTTATGAATTAAAATCACAATGGTGGTTGTATTGTGTTTGTGGCTTTTCTTTTCTTAAAATTCTTGCCAATTAAAAGATGGTAAATATATCAGTATTACATTTATTTCCATTTATAGAGATGGGCCATCTCTTCCTCAGAAAAAATATTCTCTTCTCAAGAAAAAGAGAAGAAAGCATGGACTTTAATACAGCCAAAAGTCAATCTAGTCATACTTAACAACAGCATCTTAAAACAATTACCTGCAGAGATGACTAAAGAGAAAAGAAAACAGGCACTCTGAGTTACGTGAGTTTTCTCAATACACACAAGGCATCCAGAAGGAAAAAAAAAAAAAAACTTAACTCTTAGATTATCTTTCTTCTTTTTTTTGCAAGTATTGAAACCCAGCAGGACCCTGCCAGGCCTTCCTGGGAACATGCAGAAACAAAGGATAACAGTCAAGTAAGACATAATACTAATAGTTTAGCAATAAAACAAAGACCCTGAGTTCTTCCTCAAGGGCTACAGATACTATCCTGAGCCATCTGCTACAGGTATCTTGCAGATCCTTAAACCTGCACCAGGTGGAAGAAATTAACTGCATGCTGACCACAAGCACTAGACCCCAGACCAGTTGGAATCAGGAGGTTGAAGACTAAGATTCTCAAAACACCACCCTGTCACCTCACCATCAACCAGTCAGAGAACAAAGGAGAAGCTGATCATGGGCCCCATGATCTTCTCCCTCACACTGTCTTTAGAAACCCTTCTCTGAAAGCCATTGGAGAGCTCTGGTCTTTTGAGCTACCCATTCTCCTTGCTGCCTTGCAATAAATGCTGTACTTTCCTTCACCACGATCTTCCGTCTCTAGATTGGCTTTGCTGCTTATTAGGCGAGCAGGCCCGAGTTTGGCTCAGTAAGAGCACCAAATCCAGATAGCCAAGAGCAATTAAATTTCTGAAAAATGATTGCCTTTCTTATCAGAAATATGCCTACCTCTGTCTCCAGTGACAAATACGAAATTGATAACAAAGTGGGATAAATTGTACCATGTAATTTTCTAGTCTTCATATTGACATTGTATCTACTAAGCACACAGCAACATCAGGTCGCTGCTGTTGGTCTTTGTGAATAGTTTTATGTCTTCCAAACTGCCCCCTACGGGCCTGAATGTAGGACTGGTAGTAACCCTGCTTATGATATTTTTCCATATTTCAGGGTGTTATTTCTATTTCTTACTTTGTTTGGAACACGTAAAGGGGTCTTGCTAATCAGACATAATGTTGCATATCTGTTTCTATCCCCAGTCTTTGTGCTCCTCAAAAGAAGGATTGATGTCGTCATCATTTCCCAGTGTCTCCCACGAATCTTAGTTCAAGCAAGCTCAATAAACACCTGATGAGTCATGAATGAGTGAATGACTGGATGGAAAACTAACAAAGTCCTCCGATGCATCTCATGCCCACTTACCTCCAGTGTTAATTCAAGCCTGGGAATTAATACAGGCTTCTCTGAGCTAAGGATGTACTGGCCAGCTTTTCACATACAGATACTTAACCATTAGGTCTGATAAAGGAGCATCTCAGTGTAGTTAGTTTAATTCAAGTTCCTCTTGCCTGTCACTTAAAAATACTCTGGGACAAGTAGGAGGGCTTTACAGCAAATAGAGGTGGTTGCTTCTGCTGGGAGGGATCATGGAGTCATTCAATGACTCAACAAATCTGTACTGTGTCCAGTATCTGTCGCCTGCTCTAGGAGAGGGAGGAAAAAAAATACTCTGATTCATTTTAATACTTTCCTGGATAGCTGAAGGAAGGGGCAGGGAATTCAAGGGGCAAGGAAGAGACTAAAGGAAGTTAAACATGGACTCTGTGAGCACTGGGAAGACGTAAGGGCAAACACTCTGCCCTCATTTTTTTTTAGCTCCATCACCAGCCAGTATGGCTGGGAATTTAAAATGTGGGCCCTATCAGTGGAAGTTTTGTACAGTTGGGATTTGACATTATGACTTTCCTTTCTCCACCTTGATTTCAGGATGATAATTTCTTCAGGCACGGACCTATGGAACACTTCTCTCGGAAGAAAGTTAATTTTAACACTTTCAAAGGCATTTTCCTTATAAGCCTTTATAGAAGTACAGTTTACTTTTTAATGTTATTCTTATGATCAAAATTAAGACATTTTTAAATACAAATCAATCAAATACTGAAGTATCTTTCAGGGAAAGTAAGCGTCCTTCCTTTAAATTTTTGCTTTTATTTGTAAAGCCCGCTTGAAATTCACATATAAGCCTCAGGTTCTCTTTCTACATCAAAGAATGGGGCCAGATGCAAACTGTTTTAAAGTTCTCATATTTAGAATGCCCTTCATATTTTTAACACAATTTAGTGGCACAGGTAAATAGCTGAACTACCAGAACCAAAAGTCAAACGCAATAATCCTTTACTGACTAATCCTTTAGAACAGTGTTCAACAGATTTTCTCTAAAAGGGTCAGATAGTCAGTATTTTAGGCTTAATGGGCTATGTGGTCTCTCTGGCAACGTGTTCAACTCCTCACTGCGCCTTGATCGTAGGCCATACCTGAACAAAGGGGTATGATTGTATTCTAAGAAAACTTTGTTTGCAAAAACAGAGGCAGTTGAATTTGACCTTCAGGCCATAGTCTACCATCCCCTGCTGCAGAGAGTTTGCTGGGAGCAATGTACCTTCTTCCTAGAAAAACAATCACTTCTAATTTGCACAAAATTCTAGGGACTTCAAGCATACTCTGAACTAATCTAAGGAGATCACCCCCCTGATTCACACACTTATAAAGGTCAGGTAACAACTCTGGCTTGTAAAGTCCAAATCATACCTACCTTCTTTGACTAAGGAAGGAATAAAATACAGAGTACGTGATGGCCTATTTTTTGAGTTTCTCAGCGCTCTGAAAGAAATGGGCTCTGTGTTTCTTGGCAGTGCAGATAAATTTAATGAACATCCATTCGTTTCACTGGTGTGAAATACTTTCTGTACGGCCCAGCAGGTCCTGATGAAAGGTGCTACAATGGATAATTATTATTTTCTAGTGGGATGTCAACTTGCATTCCATTGACAGGAGTTTGACAGCATGAAGTCCCAAGAAACTGTAGCCAAATTACAGCAGAAGCAAAGGACTATCGTATCATAGCGTGTTTTATCATAAAAGGGATCTTGATCTTCCTTAACCTATCATGTGCATTCCTCTGGGAAAAGACAGGCTTCTAGAAACGAACCACATACTATCTAGAGAAATTAAGTGACTGTGACATTTAAGAAGGGCGATATTCCAAGCATCAAAGAAAATTCCAGCAATTCCACAAATCGTCATTCCTCCCTCTCACGTATTAGACTAAAGTACAATTCCTGAGTAGTTGAGAGGACACACTTGATGGCTTATGTCAGGATTTAAAGTAGCTCATTTAGGAAAACCTGATGTTTCATATTTGCATGAAATCTATAGGAGCCTTAATTAAATCGTTTAAAAAAGATCAGCCAACACTAAACCCCAAGTCATAAATGCCTCCAGTGTGAACTAGGAGTTTGGTATGAGCCAATGCATGGATAGCCTAGGTCAGGATAACTGCTCCTTAAGCACCTCACCCCAAAGTCACAAGTCAGATACAATTCACTTTTTTATTCATATAGCAAGTAAGTGGAACTTCCACAAAGGATGGAAACCCATTATGCTAACTGCATTTAAAAGTGGGTTCTGCCAAAGGGTTTAAATCTCTGTGGATATGTGGTGTAGTGTGCCACATAAACCTGAAATTTCTGTTTCTTACAACAACTGGAATTAAAGTGCCAACAGACTCCAGAACCAAGGGTTAGAAATGAGTCAAGTTTAAAACTCACATTGGTCGCAAAACTTTAAACATGCAACTCAAATTCTTTAGACTCGGTAGTTCTGCCTGGAATTCTGTCCCCTGGCTCTTTCAAGAGCTGCCTCCTTCCCCCTGGGTCTCAGTTCAGATCTCACCCCCTTGGTCCTCACCACTCTTCACAAAGCGAAATCCTCCCCTTTCCTCCATTTTACTCTATTACATGATCTTTTGTTCTTTCCTTCTTGTGAGAAGTCTATATTATCTTGTTTTATTATTTATATGACTATTAGAACAGAAGCTCTGTGACAACAGGAATCTTCCCTATTCTGCTTTACGAGAGTCTCCCAGCCTTTAGAAAGATGCCAAACTTGTAGAAGATGCTTATTAGGTGTCTGCTGAACAAATAAATGAGCGATGATTCCTTAGGCCAGTCCAGCTCACTCCTCAGAAGCATCGCAGTCGCAGCATTTGGATGTTATCACATCACAAAAGGCGATGGGGGTCCGGGCAGTGGAGGCAATCACCTGCTCAAAGGTTAAATTAAAAAAAGTCTGCAGTCAAGACTAGGAGACAAGCTGACAGGAAACCAAAGTAGCCCAGCTCAAGTACAATGTGGTTTCCAGAGCTATCGCAGACTTTTACTACTTAACTGATTTTTAATCACCATCTTAAAATTTAATGCCTGAGCCATGAAATTAATTCTGGACGTGGGAAGAAACATTCCCCCAGAGCACGGGCAGAAACGTAATTCTTAAATGATCAATTTCTTGAAGCGCTACTGTCACCCCGCTAAAATGCCACGGCAGCCGGAACAAGACATCGCTTCTGAGGAAGAAGCACCTTGGGTGTGGAGGTCCATTTCATGAGGCTTCATTAATCACGTACAACTTTTGGACTGTCAATAATACTTCAGTGTTTCAGCTGTAAAACCCTCTAACCCTTCAGATAAGCCTTTGTTAATCTCTCTGCAGCTGAAAGACAGGTTCCGAGGCAGAATAAACAGCTGGGGTGTGTAAGTTCTGACTCTGAAATAAAGCCCATGCAGCCCCCCGACAGCTGTATATGTTTCTGCTACTAATTGCTTTCTCTGTCTCTGCTGTTGGGGGTGAGTTTACAGGACGACTGCTGCCGGGACACCTCCTCCGAGATAAATTCACAGTGCGTAACCTTTTATCAGGGCAGTTTATGTGTTTTAGCAACGATTTTAGAGCCAAGGCAGAACTGCCCATTATTTAAAAAAAAAAAAAAACAAAAAACAGAACTGTTTGGATGTAGCAATCCCCTTTTACCATTATGAAAAATTCTTGGTTTCCTGGAGCAGCAACTCCTTGCTGAAATTTTGCTACCACCTATTTTTCTGATAGATCTATTCTCCCATTCTACACCCAGGAACTGTTTGTCTTTTCTTTACCAAGTTAATTGCAGTTGTGGTTTCTTGACTTTAAGATGACTAGTTTATGGTTGAAGTACTTTCTAAACTCTCGGTTATCCATTTAGAAAAACCATGAAAAGCACGAGTATTTTGCTTTAGAATTAGCTGGCCTGTGAATTCATTTCTTGCAAAGCCCTTTTTCATCCTGTATCTCCTTTAATCTCCATCATAAAATCTGGCAGAAAAGTATTTATTACCCAAAGCAATCTGATGATCAAAAATCAAGATATGAGAAGTTAAGCAACTCACTCAAATTCACACAGCCGACATGTGGAAAGATAGGATCAGAAACCCTGATTCAAAGGCCAGAACGACCCCCTTCCCAGAGAGATGAACAAGTCACACAGGAAAATGAAGCCTATCTATGAATTCTTCGTGGACCAAGCCAGAGCGTTCCTGGCTTTCTCAATTCACATTTCTCCCAGCTTCCTTGTCCTTTAAGCTGAAGGATGCTGGCATTTCTTCCTAGACGGTGCTCTTGTCTTAGCTGAGTCGTTCTCTCTGCCTGGTTCCTACACCCCACTCAAGGAGTTTTCGTTTACGGATCTTTCCCTGGGTGGAAGGTCACAGGAGGGTGGGGGGCAATTCTATGTGTGTCACAGGACTCTTTTCTCAGTCCATCTTCTGCCAAGCAGTAGACAGCATGTAGAATACGAGTCAACTATGAGACGAGAATCAAAATGCTAAGAGCAGAGGAGGGATCCAGTTCTCACCCCAGGGGATCTCAGGAAAATGTATAATTGACCTTGTTTCACCGAAGCATGCTGTGCACAACCACTGTAGGACTTCCACAAAGAGTGTCAAAAATGTTATTCCGAAATGACAGGGCTGGGGTGATAACAAGTCATTCTTAATTATTCACGGTGCTGGAAAAATTGTAATCACCTGCCTAAATGACACTGGTAGATGATTCCAGCCTTTCACTTGGACACACATCAGTGTTCCTTAAATGTAGGCATTTCCTACTTGAATCCACATTGTATTAATTCCTATAAAATGTCTACATTGGACTGTTTATCTGTAGAAAATTAGAAGTAGGTTGAAGGATAATGCAGAGGCTAAAATAGCCTTTTTAAAACATAATTCATTGAGATGATACCTGATCTTTATTAAATATCCTAGAACTTTCAAAATTTTACCAAATGGCCAGTGATCAGCCTGGGTTCCACCTATGTCTTCTGTTAATCATACGTGGTGATCTTTTCCCCCATATCCTTAAATGTCTTTAGGCAAGACTCTCGGGTTCTCGAGAGGTAATTTTTCCTATCAGTAGTCAACATACAAGGTAACCCAGGAGGAAGGACCAAGGATGTGGTTTACTGACTAATAGATGTTAGACCTTGAACTAGAGATCTAACTAAAGAAGCAGCCTAGAAATGAAATGAGTGGAAGACTGCACATGAATTATCAAAATGTCTTCAGTGGCTTTGATCAGTTTGTACAGCCCAGAGAACAGGCACATTCGTTGGCTTATCATCTGGCTTGACAGGCAGTGAGTGGGAAGATATGTTCCACTCAAAAAAAACCATGTCACATTATCTGGCAATGGGGGGCACCGGTGTCTCAGTTTGAGTTCTCATCCTATGACAAATGGAATGGAATATAAAACTATACTCTAGTATTGTAAATTTGACGAATGGCATGAAAGAAGCAAACTTTAGATTCATGAGTTTTCATAAAAATATGTTCCCAAAAAATGATTGATTACATGGATAATCCAATGTGAAATGAGAGATCAATCAATGAATTTTCTGAAACACTTTCATTAACAAAACTTTGGGAATCTTTGGCTTTTATTCTCACTCGTTTACTAAGTAGTCTGTCACTAGAGTAAACTGTACCCTCACTGATCAATTTCACAGAATGTCCTTCCTCCCATCATTATATTGTTAGTTACTTGAAGCTCTAAAGCAAAAAGAAATATGCTTTTGGATAGAAAAAAAAAATGTGATTTACTTGAAACTGAAGGCTACCTTTTATCCTATGGTTTCTAACATGAAAGCCTCATGTTAGACATCCCCTCCACCCCGCCCCCCGCCCAAATCCCTTAGCTGGACCGTTAAGCATGTAAATCTTTGGGGTAGAGAGTTGAACTGAACATCAGTGGAAGTTTCAAGGGCTTGTTTGAAAATGAATACGAGATTCCCAAAATTAAAGCACTTGAAAAAAAAAGTCTCTCTCTCTTCTCCTGACCTTGGAAACACGGAAGGACGATGTTACTTTAATTTGCATTCAAATGTTAACAACACAGTCACACAGCACCACTGGGATCCACACTGGGTTTCCACTGAAGATTGCTCATCATTTCATTAGGGTTCATTATGTTGATAACTGTCAGAAAGCATTAGAAGTGAGGGCTTTGAGTAATAGAACTGAAATGGTAATTTTAAAACAATACACTTTCTGGAAGAAATGCAATGCCTCGATAAATTCAATTAGAAAAAGCGAAAAGTAAAGACAAAGTAAGTGATGTTTTGCTGTTGGGAGCGAGGCTATTTCAACTTCTTGATAACCTAAACTTTCTCAAATCAGGACCCTTCGCCAAAGATCTTGGTAAATTTGCCCTCATTAGCTCTCAGCTCCTCCAGTACAAATTGTCTTAAAAGCTGCAATTTTAGAATATTTTAGGCCACGTCCAAGTATCAATCAATCACTCTTTGTTTGTTTGGCACAGCTGACTGAATTACTCAGGGCCGTTTACTTACAGATTTGTGAAGGCCCTTCAAGGTGGCAATCTATAAAAATAATCTTTTATTTTCAGACTGCCCCACAATTGCCAGGCTCTAATAAGTTTCATCCAACAAGTTAAACAAAGAGGATTTAAAGCACAGATTTCCAATTGCAAAGTATGAAAAACCACTCCGGTAATGGTGCTCAGAAGTAAAAGAGGCAAAACGACCAGTTAGTTATTTTTTCCTAGGTGTACGGAGCCAATGTACATCTTCTAGAGAGCATTTTTTTTTCTAGTACATGAAGAGATTGGAAAGTTATCTTAAATGTAAAATTGGTTCAGTCTCCCAAAGAAGGAAAGCAGACCTTTCTCGCTAGAATCACTGAACAGGCTACCGAATGACTACGTTGTTCAAGGTCTTCCTGCACTGGCTTGCAGTTGTCTTTCTCCCCACACTGCTGCCCAACAGACCACATTCCTGACTACGAGGAAAGGCAAAGGGAAGGTGAAAGAGATCTGTTGAGGAGGGGTCGGTGATTAGCAGAGTTAAAGGACATTCATTTCATTGGCAAACGTGACATTGAAATTTCCCCTAAGAAATGATTCAGGAAAGCAGAATTCCTTCATCAGCTCAGATGGCATCCTTGTGGGTACTGAGGTCTGGACGTCTGCCTTGCCAGCAGTGTCGCCAAAAGCCTTGATGACTTTCTTGACCGATACAGGAATCTGAGGTGAACACTGCCATCTCCACTCTTTCGCAGTAACCTAGTAACCGAGTGGGGACTCCTGAGGAAGAGACAAACAAACAAGGTCCACAGTGTGTGTGTATTTATTTGATTATGCAACTCTAGACCAGGTTGGAATTTTCTTCATCTGGGAGACAAATGAAGTATTCAATTTTCATGAAGCAAGAATGTTCAGAACCCTTGAAATATCTTCTTCAAGTCATCACTGAGCTGAAGAAATAGCCTGAAAGTGACAAGCATGAGAGAGAAGGGTCTCCCAGCTCTTGCCATCCATCAGGGAGGATCTAAATTCCTACTACCTGAAGGTGGTCCACAGACCAGGAGCATCTGCAGCATCTGGGAACATGTTAGGAACGCAGACTGTCAGGCCTGACCTCTCCCACCAAGCCCCAGGTGATTTCCATGTGATTTCCATGCACATGCATGTGTAAGAAGCATTGTTCTCTCTACTCTAACAGGAATGGATTCTCTTCTTGAAAATGTTCATCTGATGCCTCCATTGAAACACTGCCTGTCTCACCCACAGCCGTTTATCCTAACCTGACCAGAGGCTCCAACAAAGGTCCTCCAAGAAAGAAAGTTTATCCGCCACGAAATTCCCTGAAGTTGTCCAGCAACTTGACCCAGGGTGTGAGGAACTCCTTGGGCGCTTCCTCCTAAATTACCCAATGCTGCCTGTATTCACCTGGTCTAATCGTTCTCCACGTGAACAAAAACCTGATTTTACAAGCCAGTGGAGCAGAGTCTCTCTTTGGCTAGAAGAATGAGTCTCAGATAGTGTGTTTTATTTCTTCATTAGTGTGCCGTCACAGTGAGCGATCACTAAACGCAGGGCTGCATAAAAATGTTGGGGTTAAAGACAGCATAATGAACAAGGAAGGCCCCTGATTATCATGGCTGTCAGCACAAGGGAATTGGGTTTGTCACCTGGCTTAACCAACTGGTAAGAACTGATTAGAGGCTGGAATCAGTTTGAAAGGATCCCTGGTGTTTATGTTCCCCTCCATCCCCACATCTTGTCAAGAGAGGCCCAGAAAGCTGGGGGCGGGGCGAGGGGGGAAGGGCTTCATTCTCTGGGTTATTGGAACAAGACGTTCTCAGAGAAACTCCCACTGTCTTCACTGTTGAAAAACCTGCTCCCCCACTGTCCCGTGGCACTGTCTGTGATGACAGAAATAAGTCTATAGCAGTGCAGTCCGGTATGGTCACCGCTGGCTGCATGTGGCTCTTGGGCCCTTGAAATGGGGCAAGTGTAAGTTAGAGATTGAATTTTAAACTTAATGTTGGTTAAGTTTAAATTTAAAATAGCCACGTGTGCCTAGCGGCTACTGTATTGGACATGGCGGGTCCAGGGTACTGACCGAGAAGGGAGAAATCTGACGGAGAGCCGTAGGCTAGAACAGATTCTCATTCTGCTGCTTACTTACCAGTACATCTATCAGTGGCCATCTCCCAGACGATCTGTGTCTCAGAGAGGTCTTAAGAGTATTGCATCATGTTTGGTAAATTTTTTTAAAAAGAACTTAAAAATTCAACTCTGAAGTGGTCTCAACCTTGTCTGTGCAGTAGATTTATGGGGGCCATGATTTTGTTTTATTTTGAGGGGGCACCAAGATGGGGAGCAACTTCTGAGAATATGGATGCCTTAGTCCCACCCCCAAAGCTTCAGGATTGCAGGACAGCCATGGGTAATTTAATCGTGCACTCAAGTGAGAAAATCCCCCATAGAGAGGCAGTGAATGCAGGGCAATCTGCTGTCGGGTAGTTTGGGGGAGGAAGTGACCAGCTGGAGGTAAAAGAAGAGAACAAACATTTGTTAGACCCCTACCATGTACGAGATCTTTGCAAATATTTTCTTACTTAATTCTTAAAACGAACCCACAGGTAGAAAGAATCCCATTTTGCAGATGAGTTAACTGAGGCTTGGAGAGGTTAAACTACCTTGCCAGTTTGTGGTGTTAATATCAGCACTGTGTTTCTTCTTAACTGGAATCAGAGGGAGGCAATAAACATTAGAGTCATGCAGAGATTTTGAGTTAGCCCAGAGAACCAGGCCAGGAAAGAAAGGATTGCGAATTGCTTTTGTATTTTTATGGACCTCTTATCAATGACACAAAAAAGCCACTAGTCTTCTTCTCCTATACTGCTAAAAACAGTCTCTGAAAAATGCAAACGTTTACCTTAGCTTTAAAACTTTGGGGTCTCCCCATAGGCTAAAATCACTATTTTCCTTTTCTCATTCGCATATTCAAGGTAAAGCTGACAATTAACGATTTACAGAAGCGTAACATTCCAAGGGTCCAGATACCACACTTACACATATGGCGAACGTGCCAGTAACTGGGGTCCGTAGCAACCTCTGGGGTCTCCCTAAACTCCCGCGAGGCAAGCTGCTGGAATTAAGCGATTGGCCCATGGTCCCCGAGATCACCGGACAACAGATCAGAATCACGAGACTAAAAATGCCTGGGAGCAAAAGCCTGGTTGTCTCGCCACCAAAGGTGAATGTTACGAGGTTCCAGCACAGTCAGACCCCAGCCTAGAGAAGGCTGCTCTCTCTGGGTGGGAAGTGGGTGGTGGGCTGCCTGATGCAAATTGGGAGCAGTTATCACACTGTGGCTTCCTTCTGTGCTCTAAAATCTCACCGCTGGAGAAACGTTGGTAGTGGGTGTGGGCAGGGGAGGAGAGTTGATGAAACCAACCACATACAATGGAACATACGAGAAGAATATTTAGATTGGAAAAGAAAAAGCTGGAACTTGAGCATATCAAACATACACGGCATCCAGAGAAAGTACTCAGTCTATGGAAGGAACAGAAAAGTAGATGAGGCAATCTTTGACCATTTGCGCTTCCACCGAAGGCTGGCCCCAGTAGACTTCTTCCCTCTCAAAGTTCTTGCTTTAGCTGGGGGAGGGGTAGGGACACCACCACTCACTCTGTGAATCTTCCGGGGGGTGCAGCTCCATCACCAAGCTGGGGTGGAGTCCTGGGCACATTCCCTAACATCTGAGTGAGCAGTTGCCTTGTCTATAAAATGAAGATAATGTCTATCTCATAGATTTGTTATCCCAGGAGCCCTGTGATAAGGTTTATTGAAAGCGTCTAATACACCACCTGGGTATAATTATAAAATGTGGTTGTTGTTATTATTACTATAATCATCATCATCTCTGGTTATGAAAGGAACTCCTGAGGGTACGGCGATTTCCATACAAATTTGGGATGGACCTGAAACTCCTCTGCCCACTCCTTTGACAGGGCTAGACAATGGCCCCACAGCTGGCCCAACTGCCCCCAGACCAGAGAGGCTTCTATTTGCAGTGATGTTTCCAGGCTAGCCAAGATGGAATTTATGGTAGGTACAAAACAAAAATAATTAAGAATAGTCATAATGACAGTAAAAGCTGAAACCCATCAAGCAGCATGATTTCATGCATCTCACACAGTATGTAAACCACACGAGAGTGTTGAGTAGCAGCAACCGTGAGGGAGGTACTATTATTAGTCCATTCGACAGATGAGGAGACTGAGACTCAAAAGACTCAACAGTCCCTCAGGTATTAGACGGTGGGCTGGGAAGCCACGCCAAAACCTGTGGGAAGCCTGTGTCTGGCCACTGGGCTCTGTCCCACCACACAGACTCACCCAAGGAGAGAAAGCAGGGGAGGGCCACCTGGCCCACCACTCCCTGCTCCGGTAAGGTCCCAGCCATTGCAGGGTCTGTGAAGCCCGGAGTGTGCATGAAAGGAATGGCTACACTCAGGAACACCCAAGTGTGAGAAAAGATTTCTTTACCTCCCTCCGCACTGGGGTGCCAACCCCATCCATTCCTTAATCCAACATATATTCAGTGCCCATCACTCAACAAGCATTTATTGGGATCCAGGCTTAAATGTTATGAACACAAAACTCGGAGGAAAGAATGGAGAAGGGACACGCAAGGCACAAGCTATGACATCAGTCACAGAACTG
Source organism: Camelus bactrianus (assembly GCF_048773025.1). Classification (NCBI taxonomy): domain Eukaryota; kingdom Metazoa; phylum Chordata; class Mammalia; order Artiodactyla; family Camelidae; genus Camelus; species Camelus bactrianus. The sequence goes on from NC_133543.1 coordinate 90,698,422, forward strand.
AAGCCCCCTGCCCACATGTGATCCCATCCTTGGAACCCCGCCCCACCCTTGTTTCCCCTGCAGCTGTCAAGCTTCCCCAAGAGATCTCATGAAACAAACTGTAAAGCCGTTTATAAATCCTAATCTCAGCTCTAATGATACTGTCAGACAACCCCTGAATGTTCAATCTCTGCTCCACAAAGTAGTCTGTTGGCAGCTATGCATTTTGAAGGCGACAAGATCAGTGACAAAGAGTCTTTCTTTTCCTAAGCTTTTCCCCTGCGCTGATCGAGAAAAGACGCATGTTTGATCTCATTTGCCCCCTGCATGGTGATGCGGGGAGAAGACCTGGCAGTGTCCTGCTAGGTGGTAATGAAAGCCGCAGAAACGCAAGAAATGGAAGATGAGCACGCGACTTACGGGTGCAGGGCATGGAGGCGGCATCGTTGTCAGCTCTGAAGAAGCCGCGGTCGCAGGTGCACGATGTGGCTCCTTCCCAGACAGAGTAGCTGTGGGGTGGGCACTTAGCACAGGTGGCATCCGTGGAGAGGGCCTTGTAATACCCAATTTTGCAAGCTAAAGGAAAAAAGAAAAACAAACCACTATAAACCATGGGAAACACAGCAAAGCAAAATGTCACCTCCTTGAGTCAGAAGAAGGGGGACATCTTTGCTAATCACTAGTGATCATCTGGCTGAAGATGCGGGTAAAGCAACCAAAAACAGTCATTGGCAACCGTCACTCTGTAAGGGTCATTAACACTACTGGTCAGGTGGCAAAGCCCTGGGGAAAATTTTTCTTAAAATCTGTTGTATATTGGGTGGGGGAAGGTATAGCTCAGTGGTAGAGCACAAGCTTAGCATGCACGAGGTCCTGGGTTTGATCCCCAGCACATCTATTAAAATAAAATAAAATAAAAAGTAAAATAAAACCAGCAGTATCAATAAAATCACAGCTAAAGTTTACCAAGTGCTTCCTACATGCTTATATATGTGATGCTGTTTGATCCTTACAGCTCCCTTTTCCTTAAGCACCATTATTAGCCTTACCTCAGGCATGAGGAATACCAGCTTTGAGCAGTAAACTGTCGGCACCAGACCACGCATCTGGCTAATGTCAGGGAGCAGCTTTGACCTCAAGTGTTATGCCCCCCAAGCCTGAACATTTGGCCACATGCTATGGAATCTGAGAGTATGATCTTGGATCAACTAGCTGAAAGGGTATCCAAAAAATTGGTTGGTGATAATTTCTTTCTTCTGTTTGTTTGTTTTTCTCTTTAATGGAGGTACTGGGGATTGAACCCAGGACCTCGAGCACGGTGATTATTTCTTAATCACTGCTACAGAGAGAACCAAAGTGAAAGACCAACAAAAGCAACCAAGCATCAAAGAAAAGAGTTGGTAAGACGCGGATCACAATTTCAGGGGAAAGTAATATAAACTACCCACAGTAGGTTCTGGAATATGTATGTTAAGATTATTTTTTAAGATCAGCAGATACTTTGTGTTTACTTTCAAACGAATAAAGCCCTCCTGTTTTTCCCTTCCTCCATTTTGCCAACACCCTCCTCCCTCTGTACATTCAGCCCAAGCGGCTGGTGCAGAGAACACGGACCACGTAGTTCCTCATGCACCTGACACGCTTTCCATGACTTCATATTAACAAACATCACACTGACACTGCGGACTGCTTTTACTAATGTGGAAAAACTCAATAATTCTGGGAAGCCTCACAATAAAAAATAATTAATAGGGCCTCGCTCTCCCTTTTTTTCCTCCCCTATGCCCTTTACGATTGCCTCCCAAATCTGCCTCAACCGAAAATAAAAATTGACCGACAGCATACGAATTAAACCCACAGGGACAAGGCCATTAAAAATAGCTGTTTCATTAAGACCAGAGGTACCAAAAAAAAAAAAAAATGTGATGGTTACCCACAATCTTTCCAGTATGACTCACAGTCTCCTCCATTTATCACATACTTTGGGTGTTTCTCTGCTATCAAAAGAATTAGCTGAGAGAAGGACCCAACAGGCACTTTCCAACAGCATGACCACCGCAAGAGACCAACCACGCCAGCCATCCAGCAGATTTTACTCAAACGAGTGGAAAAAGAGACAGTCACAGAACTGCGTGATTCTCTGAGGAGATATGGCCGCGTTCCCCGGCTCGTTACTCATCCATCAAGCATCCGTATGGCTTCCAACTGAAGCCTGTTCCTCCCTCTAGCACATCCTGTTGGTATTTTCTTAATCATGCTCTTGTAATGGCAAGCGGAAAGGGAGTTTAGCAGAAGCTCCAGAATGGGACAAGTTATTTCATCATTATTAACTAGTTGTTTATGGAATTTCCTTTAATGAGCCAAAACTTTATGATGTGTGGCACACCGACAATAAAAGCGCTCGGAGATCAATCTGTCCCTTATTTGCTTTCGTCTCTCACTGGACCGGAGCATCTTAGAAAAACATCTTGCTCCAATGACTGAGATTTATGTGTCTCAAGTTTATACACATCACATAATTAGATAAGGTTCAACCTGCAAGGTGCTTTTTGGTCATGCTTAAGACAGCCCTAGGGTTTCGATTAAAATCAAAACCTCCAGCTTTGGCAGGAAGAAGCACTGAGGGCCAAGCCTGTCCTTCTCACTTCAAACACAAGGAGTCCTCGAACTCGACACAAACCCACTGGGTCCCGTCTGTCACTCGATCAGTCACAGCCAACAAAGTCAATTTGTGAAAACCTGGTCACTCGGGGATAGGACTGCCAAGAAGGGATAAATTGCTTTTATTTTTTCACATCTGGATGCTGGAGGAAAACTTTCCGAGTTCCTGCCGAAATCCTTCATTTCATCTGGCATCAAAATTCAAAAACTCACGATGGGAGTGGAAGATCAGCAACAAAAACTGGCCTATGACTGATTCATTGCAATGTGAAAACAGAACACATTCAAAAACTTGCTGCAGGGGAGGGTGTAGCTCAAGGAATAGAGCGCATGCGCAAGGTCCTGGGTTCAATCCCCAGTACCTCCTACAAAAATAAATAAAACTAATTACCTCCCCCCAGATCCTGCCCCCCCCAAATTAAATAATACAATAATATATAAATATTAAAAAAAAACTTGTTAGGAAACAAGAGCATTGCTATTTCCTCAACTTCTATAGGACTACTTCCAGTTAAAGAATAAAATTTGTAGTTCACAAAAAATCAAATAGAATGTTTCAAATATTTTCAAATATGAAAATTTTCAAATGTTTTTAAAATTTCAAAAATTAGTTGTGTATAGACAGGTTTATTTAAGGGGGAAAAATAGTTTGTAATTTTATACTTTTTTCCTGTTTCCTTGAAGCTGGTAGATGAATATTTTACCAAGAATAAGTATTTGTGAAGTCATTTGGGGAATACAGAACTGTATACCTATTTAGAAAACTGAAGACCGCTGTTCTTTAAAAACACACTGACTATTTTTACTCTCCGTTCCTCTTGCTTTTACACACGCAAGCAGAAAACACAAAATTGTCATTGTGCTATTCTCAGCAACCCTTAGTACCCTTAACACATTCTTTTGTCTTCAACTACATTAAGACCATGTTATTAATATTTCAGGATTCTTAGAAATGATCTCTCAAAATAAAGTCGTGGTTTTTCATGCGCACAGCCGTTTTGCTGCCTACATTCAAAATGACTTTCTAAACTGATGGTTCAGTACATTTCTTTGCTCTGTGTGGTCCACAGCCTTCTAGCGTTTGGTGGATGAATGTGTAAGTCCATCCCAAATTTATTCACCACTTATTTGCTTCTTAAAATCTTCATTGCATCTTTCCTTCTAAATAAAATCCCCATGAAGCATGTATTGGGGATAGCAAGCATTGACACGTCTTATGATTTTCCACTATTGTCTTTTAAATGAGAACTATGACGTTGTAGTTTTGAATGGTAGTGACTCGGTAAGCAAGTCTAGAGAGAGACAAACTGCACCCCCAAGAGATGCCTTCCTTCCGCCCTCTTGCCGGTGAAAGTTCGCAAGATGGGGTGCAGCTGAAGGAGCACGTTACTTAGCCTTTCAAATACGCCTCTATTGTGGGAAGATTAGCTCACACATGCCATGCAAAACGTTGAATTCTTTGTCGTTCTCTTTGCCTTAATTAGTTCTTTCTGCTGACTTTAAATAAAAGAAGATACATGAGAATAAAGAAAAAAAAGAAAAACTATATTCTTTCATTGGCTCACCTACTTCCATAACGAGGTTGCATTTTTAGGATAGCCTTCTGTAGAAGTTTCTTTGTGGAATACTTAAACATAATTATTTTTGGTTAAAAGCAAATGAACAAAAAAGATTCTCCAGGCAAAAAAGTATTTTCAGGGTTTCTCAGTGCATAGATGATTTGCATGAAGTGTAATGTCCAACTTAAGGAACTGTTAAACCTATGCTTAAAAAATATTATATATATATGTTTTGATCATTTTTCTCATTTTTAGAGAAATACAGAAAGACTGATAGTACCTGATAGCCTTTATGGTTCATTTTAAAACTAGTTTGTAAAAATAACTAATAGTAATGTCAGTTCATTGAGCATTTAGGGTGTCTACATGCATTATTTCATTTAGTCTTCACAACAGTCCTGTAAGCTTGAGGTTTTACTAAGATTCCCATTTTGCAAATGAAGACACTGAGGGTTTTAAGTAACTTGTCCGGGGGACACACCGTTAAAGTGGTGGAGCCAGCGTCTAATTCCAGTTCACATTCTTCTAAAAGGGTCCTTATAATAGGGTTAAGACTGACTTGCAGCAAAAATGCGACTGATACAATTGAGTGGTGGGAAAATGGGGATGGTTTCAACTTCCACGTGTCCTCCCAGCCCATCCAGTTGCTGCTTTCAACAGCCGCAGTACCTGCAACCCACCTTCCGTGTCCCAGCCCTTCAGAGCTGCACCGTCTAGTAAGGTAACTAACTACTCACCACTGGCGTCCACTGAGCACGTGAAATGTGGTTGGTCCCAATGGAAACCAACTCTATGCGTAAAAATATACAGTAGATTTCAATCACTTAGTACTCAAAAGAGAAGAAATATGTTCTTAATAATGTTTATATTGATTACATATTGAAGCAACATTTTGGATATATCAAGTTGAATAACATACCATTAAATTTAATTTTACATTTTTTAATGTGTCCACTAAAAACTTAAAGTTATCTACGAGACCTGCATCTTGCATTGTATTTCTATTGGGCAATGCTTTGCTAGAGTGTGGACTTTTAAGTCGTGTGTGTGCGCTGTGTGCGGTGCGCACCCATGCGCATGAATGCCCACAGGGCGTTCTTGCAAAACGCTGGGATCCGGCAGTGGTGGCGGATGTAGAACTGTCACCCAAGGACCCTTTATTCATACATACCCTCAGCCCGCCTCCGGGACGCTGATTGAACTTCTTATTTAAGCAAGGGTCTCAGGCAGCTAGCTAATTTGAAAAAACCTAATTTGTGCTAAAGTACTAACAAATAAACATTAATGTGTTAAAAATTACCTTCCGAGGTAACAAATTTGCATTTTAATTCGGAGCCTCCAGAAGGTCAAAGCTGAAATTCCAGCAGTGAGTCTCTTGGGGGAATTTGAGCCTTTTATGCAAACTGGTCCTCAGGGAACATTTGACTCTGGGAGGCCTTGGGGGTCCCTCTAACCTCATGACGTGGGGATGCGATTAGGCACACACTTCCAAACGGGGTTGCTCAGCCTTTTGCGTACTGGTTATAGAGTATTTTCAGTGTGCTTAGGAATTTATTTCAGAAATATCAAAGTAATGTAATGGCCATTATCAAATGAGTGTCTGATTGTTCACTTGCTAGACTGCAGTACATGAATAATGTAAGAGTAAATGAAAGGAAAGGAGAACTATCTGTCAAAGAGGGTTTCTGCTTTTGAGGTTTTTGCAAAAATGTGCACTCCCCAGCTCTCGTTGGGAAAGCTGTGAACATCACAGATTCCCCATAGTACAGATGGGAAAATTGAGGCAGAGAAGTTAACGATTAGCCCAAGGCAGGATTGCTTTTTGAACCCAGGCAGTTGTAGCTTACACTAGGAACTCTGCTTCTAGACCTCTTTCTCATGCTTTTAACGTCTGCGAGATAAAGATGGACAATTGTTACAGGGAAATGGGTTCTGCCTTCCAACCATCTGACTCTGTTTCATTTGTAAATAGCAAAACACAGACAAAATCACATTGTTCCAGTCATTTGCCTTCCACCACTGGTCTTTCTGATACGTGTTGAGAAAAAATAAAAACTGAGTTTTTTAAGGGACTTTAAAGATCATCTAATGTTGCAGGGTGGGCAAACACTTTTGTAAAGATCTAGATAGTAAGTAATTTAGGCTTTGTAGGTGAAGAGGAAGACCAAGGCTATTAAAAAGGTACTCACATAATAAGATAAAATTCTAATAAATTTCTATACAATTTTTTATTGATGGAATTCAAAATATAACAGTAACAATTAAGTGCTACTTACTAATGAGAAGAATGGAATTCCTATCTGGAGAGGGAATATTTCACTTAATTGGGGTTCAAAGAAAGTGTTCCTTATTATCAAATCGATGGCAAATGTCATCTATAAAAACCATTCTTAGCTCTCAGGCCGTAAGAAACAGGTGGCAGGCCTGTGAATGGGGGGATGGATGGTGGGGGGGGCAGGGTCATACTTTGCCGACTTAATCCAGTGCAACATACTCATTTTTGAGATGAATGTCTTGCCCAGTATTCCTTCTAGAGCATGCCAGGATCAAGCCTGGAATCCATGGTTCCTGGATCTCTGCTACCTTGCAGTGCCCCCGGGGTTCCAAAGAGCAAATTCAAGCAGTAACTAAGTAAGAGAAGCGATGGAACACAGAAACAAAGGAAAAGCAGGTAGGAAAGATAACTTGAACAATAGCTCAGAGATAAAACAGAGCCTGAGTTCCTTCTCAAGGGATACACAAACTGATACAAATCTTTGAGTTCTCCAGGAACTCAGGCCTCCCTCCACCCAGGACGATGGTAACCACCTGCAAAGAACCAGAAGGCTGACGATTGAGATTCCTGGAACACCACCCTGTTACCTCAACACCAACAGATCAGAAAAAAGTCATACACCCTGCAGCTGTCACCCCAAATGTTGTCTTTAAAGACCTTTCCCCGAAAACCCATTTAAAAGTAAATTTACGTATTATAATGTGAAGGAAAAGCTGGGCTGGTCTGACAAGATAACTCACAGGTCTAGGAATGTGAGGGAGAGGCTGGGCTGGGCTAACAAGTCTTAAGTATTGGAATACTGATCTGAGTTCTGCTGGACTAACTTGTAAATCTAAGTTAATTAGTGTTGGTTTGCTGTTTATGTTTTTTGCTAGCCAGCTGGATTTTCAAAGATACATATCTGGCTTTGGAATGTTGGTTTGCTGCCTCCCCGCCTCCACTTTTGTGATGATGATGTTGCTAAAGTTGTTCCATGCCTGTTGGCCGAATACCCCAAGCTTGTACTTTACCCTATAAAACCTCATGTGCACATCTTGAATGTGCTCAGAGCTTCGGAGCAGAAGCCCCTCTGAGCCCGCCGGCGTAATACATCTGAGTACTCCAACCCTCCAAGTGGTACTTGTTTCTTGACTGGCCTGTCATTTCCGTAACAATACTACTGAGTCAAAATTTGGTTTCTGGTAAGATGGTTGATGGAACGTTTACTCTTGCAGCGATGGTAAGAAAGTGATGTAGCCTGATGTGGGGGCTGAGGTACTGATTACATGAGATAATACAGACACAGATGAAGCACAATTAGCAACTCACTAAAAGGGTAACCTGTTATTACTACAGTGGGATATAATTCACTGCAAAGATGCGGATAATCCAAATATTAACAAAATAAAACCCTCATGTTTTGTTTTGTTTTCGAATAGAACTGTATAGAATTTCAAAAACACTATGAGATAACTCACTCACAGTTTTACTTCCTTTGTTAATATGATGTGAAAAACCTCGGACGAAATTCTGGCCCACGGCAACTGCCTCTTATTCAGTGACCATAGACAAGGCAGATACAGGGGCAGACAAAACTGTATTTTAAAAACATGTAAGCGTATTTTTTAAATAAATGAATTATTGAGTTGGGTTTTGTGGTTTCTTTTTCCATCAACAACAGTTTATGATCCAGACCAACTCCTTCAGCAAACCACAGTTCCACCCTATTTTCTACCCTTCATCTCCTCCATTGTTTCCACGCTCAACTTGAAGCTAGCTTTCATAAACACAGACAAAAAGGGGGGAAGAAAAAGACAGGAAAAATCTATGCCGAAAATTGACTTGCTCTTTCAAGAACAGAATGCAGTATAATCCCATAAACAGGGAGGTAATTCTAAAATGTCAGATGAAGACGGTTTTCACATAAGGTGCAGTAAATCCTCCAGAAGCAAGTTCACGCAAAGCCTGTTAAATTTAAATTAACTCCATAAAAATTATTGAACACAAGCAAAAAGAATGCAACGGTGAAGTAGCGTACGATTTTCCCTGCTTGCCTCCAAAACAGTCTAATTTATTGAAGGAGCTATTTCTCTTTGGTGAATTGGGAGGGAGTCAACTGGAACAGCCGAAGTTCCAAAGTAGACAGAGTTCAACTGAACGCAGAAGAGAAGGAAATTAATTAGTAGATTCAGCATATTAATAAGGCATTATTCCACTATCAGAAATTGCTTAAAAGAAACTCTCCTCACATATGTGTGAAAGTACAAGCAGGAATGAAGGTTGCTAGCTACAGACTTTGGCCACACCAGTTTGGAATTCTCTCTTACGGGGGAATTTTTAAGGGCCCCAACAAAGGCAGTCAGTCAGGCTCCAAATTTGGAGGCAAGTGACTTGACTGATAGGACAAGTGAAAGGTTGCAGGAGTTTTGAAAGAGACAAAATCTGCTCGGATCAAGCCCACAAGATGTTACCAGAATTGACCACAGTGAGGCTAGAAACTGTCTGAGCTTTATGATTTTCTCTAAGATGAGAATTAGTATGAATTTATAATGAATCACGATAGAGCATTGTTAGAAATGAATAAGTTATTTCAATTTTATAAGGAGTATGAATTTCAATTTCAAAATAAAAGGCAGCGCAGCAAACTGTAATCACTATATATATATATATATATATATATATATATATATATATATATATAGTTTGTTAAATAAAGGTGCTCTATTCCTCCCTCCAATCCTTGTTCTTATTCTCTCACTTAAGACATTGAAAATTTGCTATATATATAAAAAAAAATCACAGATTTCAATATTGTCTTGAAAAACAATTAATTCAGGGAAACAATCTAACCTCAGAGCTCTGCAAATTTTGTGGGTATTCTCTCCTTTATTTCATACTAAATTTTAGATGTCAAAGACAGTGACTTTCTTTGCCAAAATTTGGTATTAAAGACAGATTTTTTTCCAATTTATTGATCCTGTTGAAGATACAAATTTGAGTAGGTTGGACAGAACTTAACTGAATGACTTATAATAATGTTTGCAAAGCTAAAAAAATTTAAGCTCATCTGTTTTTCTAATATGTGGACGTTTCTATTAGAAAAGGAAACAAATGACTGCTAAAAGTTACAAATGTCCACAAGATAAAGGAAAAAAAAATAAGAAAAACAAATACTTTAATACGAGCTAAATGTAGAAAGCATTTAATCATGTTTTAAAAAATATCTAACCCCTGCTTTGAACTCAAATATAAAATTACTGAAAATATTTTGAAAAAAATTTAAGTAAGTCCTGTAAACACTCCAGCCTTACCACTGATAATACATTCATCGCAGTGATGGCATGCGATTCTGAAGCCGTCACCACTGAACCTGACATTTCAGAGAGGGACCAACTTTTCAAAGAGTTGAGTTGCTACTGCCTTCTTTGCCCTTTGATATTTGGAGTACGTAAAGCTAGTGGTTCATTACACCTCCACTGATTTCAAATAAGAGGGCAGAGCAATGAATAGAGGAAGCAGCGTTGTTTTTCTCTTCCACACCTGACACTACCCCATCTGAATTTAATACCTGAGTCTATGCGATTAGCATCATTATGTAAAAAGCTCATCAGCTGGCAGGTATGTGCATCTATTCATTCACTCAGCCATTCATGCTTTAGCAAACACTTATTTAGCATTATGATAAAGGCTTTTTAAAGTTAAGCCTTTATAATAGTAAGAGTAATGATAGCAAGAATTTACTGAGCACATACTAAGTGCTAAAAGCCAGAGAAATGTGAAGCTGTTGCTTTCAGGCAGGGAGCAGACCACTGCTCACTCTCCCATCTTAAGGATGCCCAGCAGAGGTACCTGCAGACTGTTACGGGGACCGCTCCTATGCACCTAACCCAAGACTGTTTGCCGGTAGAAGGAACTGAGGGGAAAGATGGCATCTCTAACAAGAGGTGACTCCTGGATGGAATGTTCCTGAAAGAAAAAGAGTTTGACCAGGAAGCTGCTTCCAGCCAGAAGTTAAAACAAGAGTTAGCGATTGCCAGCCAGGAACAGAACAGGGCAGTGGGCACTCCAGGTATTTGCCAAGCTGATTTAGAGAGGCTCCCTCTTTTTAGGGAGATCCTAGCCCAATTGGAGGTTCTCTCATTAACGCTATGTACGTTCTATACTTGCTGTTTCTCCATTTGAAAGTAAAGAAGGTAAAGACTGGGAACGAATGAAATATGTTCTGAAGCCGGGGCCAACCAAGAGAAACACGTGTTAAATAATTATCCGATTAACTCCAGCAACGTCGCTAGTCATTGTCATCCAAATGACTCCACAGTCTGAGTTGTCCCAAATCATGATTTACGCGGCAGCCGTGACGTGACGACAGTAACAACTGCTCAGTGTCCTCTCTTCTTTCGTGTTCTGTTGATGGGGCCTGTGAAGCTCAGAAGAAGAAGCTTTAAAAGACTCCCTGTTATAGTTATTAGCGATGCATTATAATTCTCTGCTGAGGTTTTTGATCAGGGGTCCCTTCCCTGCTTACTTTTTAAATATTATTATATTGAGAATTTGGGGAAAGAGTTTTCAAATTCTTAATGCTCATGGTAAATAAAGTGATTTATGTGGAACGGGTATGATCAGGTTAAACATCTGTGTTTGGTACTGCATGCAGTGGGTTAACGATTTTATATAACTATCTACCAGCATTTAATGTTATATGTGTTTGACTGTTCATTCCAACACTGCTTATGTCCAAGAAGAACAAAGTAAAAATTTGCAACGAGCTCCCGGAAGAGTCCTCATCTGGACAGACGGAAATTTATGGGGCATGTGCACGGTCTGTTTCTGGTGTGATATAGAGGCGATCTGAGAGATGAGAGCAAGAACCAGCAGTACAAATATTTGCGATAACACTCATGACTTTGCAATTATAGAAAATAGTGCCGGTACCAACCCACCCTCTCCCACTGACTCAGTCAACTCCTGCAAGCTCCGGGGGTGGGCGGGGTGGATTTGATCATTTATTTAATGCTTTCTGAGCACATCAGGCTGACAGATCAGTGTCCCAAGAAATCAGCTTAAATTGCTAGCAGGAATACACAGCGTGAGAGGGAGAGCCCACGTGCATCTACCTTGATAAGGATGACCTAGCAACGGATCAGGGCTTACCTGCAAGCTTTCTACAGGACCACCTGGACCACAGGGAAGCAAGGATGCTGTATGTTCATATACCCGAACCCCCCAGCACTAGGGCACCCTTGCTTTCATCTGATCTCCTCTGGGAAAGCACAGAGGGCCGGTCTCCAGATCCTCCTTACTGGATGGCGGGTCAGGCTGGTCCCACCCTCAGGGCCTCCGGGAGGTTCTCTTGCCGAAAGTGCTTTGGCAGCCGCTGCTTTCCCTGTCATCAGTTTGAATTCATGGGAGAGGGCGAGATGCCAAAAGTGCTTGCAGGTGAATTCTTTGTCCCTTTCAAGTGCATCTGACTTACCCTGATGACTTACAAGCGTGTTTATCTTTTGTTGGGAAGGATTATCAGTTAGGTCGGTAAATTTTTTCCAGGTATAAATTATAGCTCACAAGCAGGATGCCAGGGGGAATACCAAGTCATCATCTGTTCGTTTGTATCTCATCCCAAATAGCAAACACAAGCAATCGTGATGAAAATTGATAGTAATAAAAACAAAAACAAGACCATGATGCCGACAAGTTCCCACAGCGTTGGGCCATGAAGAAAGAGGGGACAACGCTTGTTTGTAAAATACAGATGGGGGGGCAGTGTGAGTCGGCCTGTTTAAAGTAGGGGAACAAATCTGGCTTATGATCAAACACAAAGGAACTGCCTTTCACTAGCGTAACCTAAATTCATCTCAGATGGACAAAAATCTCTATTGATCCAAAACAAATTTCAGGACTAACCTTCCAAAATGATTACAAGCAGCAGGAGAAATTGAAAACTTTTCTGAGGATTCTATTTACAAGATGGTAGCCTACCTGGATTTAGGAAAATGGTTTCATTTCTTTATTGGTTATTCTTCCTTTCTGTACATTACAAAGCAGGTGAAAGTCACTAAAAAGTCTTTCTAAACAGCTGTCAAAAGTAGATCACTTTTGTGTCTGGAAAGCTGAGACCATGAGAAGCCCTGTATTTTATTTATTAGAACAGAAAACTTTTTCCTAGCCCTGAGGCAGGATCATTCTGAATAAGATACAGATTTGAAGGAAAAAAGAAAAAAAGAGAGAGAGAGACGGAGAGAAAAGAGGATAAAGCCATAAATCTTTCTCCTAGGAGGAGAAAAAAAAAACATTAGAAGAATTTGGCAGGTAGATGATCATCTCCATGAACAAAATGAAGCTTTTTTCCTCAAGGCTATGTCAAGGTTACACTTAGTATGTCAGAAATATAACCAGGAATTCATTCCCAGCACATGCAAACGTGCAGGAAGTAAATCCAGAGGCCAGGCTCTGTGGGGACGAGACCTGGGTTCCAGTCCCAGCATCCACCAACTGAAGGTCTCTGGGTCTCCATTTCCTCTGAGGATGCCAGACTACGTAATTTATAAAATCTCTTTTTAAACTTCTAAAAGTCTACATCTATATTCCTCCCAGGATCTGACTCAATGATTCTTAAAACAGCCAAAGATGTTTTAATAAACACTAAAGTCATAAAATAGTTACATAACAAGGTCCTACAATATAGCACAGGGAACTATATTCAATAGCTTGTAATAGCCTATAATGAAAAAGAATATGAAAAAGAATATATGTATGTATATGTATAACTGAATCACTATGTTGTACACCAGAAACAAACACAACCTTGTAAATCAACTATACTTCAATTAGAACAAAACAGAAACAAAAAGAAAAACCCACTAAACGTATTGATGATTTGGTTCAGCAAATGAGTCCAATACGGTTACCTTCCTTTCCAGGACTGGTGTGGGAGCATTCATAGAGCTGAATCTGAGCCCCGCCACTCACCAGCCATGAGACCATGAGCAAGGGACTGAGCTGTGGGCTTATCTAAACAATCCCCCAACCCCTGTACATTCAAACTCTTCATTGGACTTCCTCTTACCTGTCTTGGCAGAGATTTCTCAGAGCTCCTATGCTCTTTGTGCCATTTACTCAAAGCAGAAGACAGGATGAAGAAATGTCTTTCTTCCATGGCTCACTCATTCCGCATGCATGGTTGGGCACCTTCAGGGAGGGGATGACTGACCAGGTCTGTGCTTTTGAAGAGCACACGGTGTAGTGGCATGGATGTCACAGACAGGAGAACAAAATGGTGAAGTGAAAGGGACTGGAAGTGGGGGTCGGGGAAGGGTTTAGAGCCGGTGCCTAGGGAAGGGCTTTTGTGGGTGACCCACGAGTTGGGCCCTGAACTAAGACAGAGCCAGCAAATGTGAAGATTCATGTGAGTTAAACATCCCAGGAAAAAAGAGAAAGCTGGGAAAGCCCTATGGTGAGCGTGTTATCAGAGGGACAGGGAGAACAGCCGTCTCTCGGGAAAGCCTGAGGAGGAACGCAAGACTGAGCTCAGGAGCCCAGCAGGGTCAGCATCACAGGACGGAGAGTTTAGCATTTATGCTCAACATGGCAGTGCAATTTGATGGAGATTTTTCAAAACATCACTTTGACCGCTGGTGGAAGACGGATGGTAGGAAGTACTAACTGAAGCAGGGTCACCAGAGAGGAGGCTGCTGAGGGAGACCAGGAAGAGACGATGGTCACTTGGACCAGGGTGGAGGCAGTGGAGCCGGGATCAGTGCCTGGTTCCAATTAAGTGACACAAAGGACTCATTTCCGCTCTTCACTATGGTCATAAGATATTCCTTGGTAGGGACTCAAGATACCAAACAAGTGACATAAGGAGCAAATTTTGGTTTTCCCCTTGGCTCTGTCCTTGGAAATGAGTCATGTCTAGATCCATCTGAGCAGACTGGGCCATCACTCCCACCGCTAATGACAGAACACCTCCCGCCAACACAGCAGCCTGTCACAGGCTGGTTACCAGGCCCAGGGTTCTGAGCACACAGAGGCCACACCTCGGGAGCAGCTGCGTGACAGCACCCACTGACTCCAGGGAGTCTGCTGAGGGGCCAGATTCCTGAGCGTGATTCAAACCGGAACTAAGAGTGCAACCGACAAGCATGCGTCAACAGCAGCGGAAGTAAAGGAAGCGCTATTAGGTCCTGAGTTGACATAAGGGAGCTGTTGGTGTGGGCAGGCTCCGCTGTTTCTCAGGTGAGGTCTTTACTTTCCTGTTTCTGCAGAGCTGACACTGACCTACTTGGGAGACTGCAGATAACTAGTTGGTTTCCAGGAAAACTGAAACAAAAGATGAGAGTTGAATTTTCAAATCTGGTCCAATTCACAGCCTTTTTTCCTGATTGTTCCTGTGGTCACATAGCTCAATCCTTAGACTTCAGAGTGAAACAGCTTGCTAGAGAAGGGACTCCCTGGACACTGGTGCCAGCTGTGAGGGAAGCCTCTCTGTTACAGACCCTCTCCTGACCCCCGCATTCTGCACAACTGTAATTCAGTAATGAACTGTGTGCTTAGAGGTCACTGCCTGTCTCCATCTGTAGAATACATCTCTCCATCAGCAGTAGCAGCAAACGTGCCTATTCTGTTTGCAATGAAATCTCCAGCTTGTAACGGTAGCTGTTCACAACATATGGGTAGACAGGATAAATGGATGGATGAATGAATGACACACAGCCGCCTTTAGCACCTAAACTTGATGATCAGCTCTAGAACTCTGGACACAAGATCAGACTACCCTTTGCTGTGAACCGAGATTTACAAAGATTGTTTTGGGTTCACTTTCCTGTTCCTATGTTTCCTGGCCACTGGGACTCAAGATTTCCCTTCAAACAGCCTTGCAACATTGAGGCTGAAAGTTGCCAAAAGGGAAACAGGACAATCCTAACACAGGCAGGCAAGAAGTTCTACTGATAATATTTAAAGGGTGGGGGACTTGAAGGGGGAAAGAATTCTAACGCTCTCTGCTTGTGAGTACCTGTCACTCAGAGCAGTAGGAAACCCATGGTCCAGGTCACCCAACAAAAAATGAATCCAGAGAGCTGATTAGTTTTGAAAAGCTAAAATATTTAGATATGAAAAACTGGGGGAGGAAAGAGCAATAAAGGTTGGAGGAGGTGGGGGAGGAGGTGGGGCTGGTAGGGAGAGAAATAAGTCATATCAATGGCAGCCCTGAGACCTCAGGCAGATAGGATAAGAGATAAGCCCCTTTGCTAAGTTAGTCACACCCTCCCACAGACAATTCTCTTGGCAAAGGTTCCTTTACTAACAAAGCAGGCGCATGCTTTCAGCAAACAGTGCAATGTAACAGCTAGGGTGCCTATAAATGTAGTTTAAACTTTAAAAAAAAAAAAGCATCAAAGGGAGAGGAACGGAGCAAAACGTGATCCTTGGTTTGAGAACACTAGAATATTAAGATTACTGGGGTCTTAATGGCCATGAAGGAAATCTAAGTTCCCTCAATGGACTTTAAATGATGCCGTCTCTGAAAAAAAATGTTTGGATCTTGAGTCCAAACTTGACTGCAGAGCTGACATTCATCCCCGGGAGGCGGAAAACAGATGGTGATTCAGAGCAGGAATCCGAGGGAGAGAGAGAAGTCGGGAACAGGAAGGGATGATGGACAGTGAGAAAATTCAGTTCTTTTTCTTCAGCTCTGCCCGCTAATCCAACAGAACTTCTTGCTTCTGTTCCAGCTATAAAGACATCCCACCTAGGAGACTGGTCTGGGACGGCATCAGTGCCGCTGTACTGCCGCTCAAAGTTAATGTTGCAGCTAACTATCCTGCAGGGAAGGAGCCTCTCGGGGATTTAAGGGTAAAAGAACATTAGAAGACCTGGGCATACTGGTAGAGCAATCAAATTCATCTTTCAAATCCCAGGCAAAGATAACACTCTAAACTCACAGCCCAAATAAACCAAAGCAGGTTGCCTCCAACACAACCTAGAGTTTCAGCCATGCTCTTTCTAGTTCTTGGACCAAGATCTTTTTCTCTTCCATTGTAGTTTCTCAGTTTTTCTGTCTCTCTCTTTTCTTCTTGCTTCTGCTCCCACTTTCTTTACTGCCATTATCTAGATTCAGGGTAATTTTAAATACCCGTTTTGTGTAATAAAAAAAACCCCATAATATTCACGCTGATTGTGTCACGCCTGTGTTTAAGATCTTTCCAGGGGGCCCCACTGAGTGTTCCATAAAATCCAAACAGAAGAGGAGAGACACTCAAGAGCCTCAAATGCAGCCCTAATTGGTCCCTCAAATATCTTACACTTCAATCAAGCCAGACTGTGTAGCATTTGTTCTCGCCTGGCTCATTCGCAGCTTCTCAATTACTTCCAAATAATAAAATCTCAACCTCTCCTCTGCAGAACACACAAAAAAATGTTCCCTGCTTTTTCAGTAAACAAGGAACATTGCCCACCAACAAGCCATCAGCCGCCCCCAAGGGTGGTGGACCCTGGGGGGGAATTCAGGATGGAGAAAAATAGTATATTAACCCTAGGTAGTTAAGTTATGCATCTAGTTTCAACGAGCCCAGACTCTTGCATCTTCCCTTACATAAAAAAAGCACTAAAATCACTAACTTGGGATGTCTGTTTTTTTGTGATTAGCAGTAATCTTTTGATGTTTGTATTTTATGTTTTGTTTTGTTTTGTTTTTTGTCAGCAAAATCTCTAATATCTCCTGGCTCCTCCCTTACCTCTTCAGAGCAGTTCCTCAGAACGATCTGAGAGGCTGTCTCCTGGGCTATAGTTCTCAGTAAGGTCCCCAAATAAAACCTAAGTCCCAACTTTTAGGCTGTACGTTTTTCTTCAAGTCAACACTTCTAAGCCTAAATAAAATCAGTCACTACCTCTTCTATCAAGCAATACTATGTTCAGGAATCAGGCCTCAAACTTATTTTGTGTACAAAGCACTTCTTTCTATCTTATTTACATATATATTTATTTCCCTTATTATCTTGCAAATAACTGGTAAACCCAGAGAACAGGACTTATCCTAGACACACACACACACACGCCCTGTCTTAATTATAACAGACAGGATGTTATAAACTTACTAGTCAAGTGTTTTGAGATTTTTCAGTTCTGATTTCTCTTCCCCCAAATCTAATTTTTAAAAGCTCCTGTAATCTCTGATTTTCCTTTTTCCTACACATTGGTGACTCTGAACAAATGAAAGTCAATGATCCTTGAAATCCATGTTTCATAATATGACATCATAACATTTGATGAAACCCCCTTTGACAGTTGCACTTTCAGTATGCATTATTTGAAAAATTATACAATGACAAAAGGCTACTCCATATTCAATAACTCTTTAAAATTTATTTGCATTTTATTAACTCTGGTAGCACTGACAGAGATTTGTAAAATAGAGACTGTGAGAGACAGGTTATTCCGTATACAGCAAGGTCTGGCCTGATCCATACACTGTTAACCCAGGGACATCTTGCAATAATTCCTTCCCTATTCTCAACCCCACAGACTCAGTGACTTACTATTGTAAATGTCAATCAAGTAGCCATCACTTGGCCCAACTTCAAGCAGCCAACTTCACTTCCAAACTTGCCCTTGAAAGAGGAAAGGAAGAAATCTCTATCCAAGACCAAACCAACAATTCTGATTAGATGTTGCAGGATATAGAAAAAATGGAATTGAAACTAGCCTTAAGATTTCCAGACCAAATGCCTGAAAGAATAGAGATACTATAACCAAAATAGAGACTAGAAGAAGAGGAGCTGATTTTGCAAGGAAGGGCAGGAGATCAGTTAGGTGGTCACTGAATCTGAGACGTTTGAATTGAGATGTTCAGGAAGCAATCAAAAATAAAAGGTCTGAAGGTCAGCACAATCAGAGACAGAGATTTGGGAAACGTCTGCAAAGAACACAAGAATCACGGGAGTAGATAAACTGTAGGTTCAGAAAAAGATCAAGAAAGAATCTTATGAACACCATCTCTCAAAGGCAACTAGGAATAAAAGGGAATAAAAAAGGCAAGACAGGCAACAGAACAGAGTAAGAAGGGAACTAGCGTTTATTGACCACCGCCAAGGACTTGGCCAGGCATCTGAAATATGTGATCACAGTTAACTCTCACCATTTGCTCTTGACATGGGCGTTGCCTGAGAACTTCAGTGTTCAATACCACAGATCAAATGGTATATTCACTATGCAAGAACCAGGAGAACGCATAAAGAAAGCCAAAGGAGATCATAATTTCCCACAGTCAAGGGGGGTAACAAGGAGGATGAGACCTAGAAGACACTTGTATGTCAGCATCAAAGACGTCTGTATTCTTTGAGAACAGTATCAGGGGAGTGACGTGGGTAGCAGCCAAAATGTAGGACTGGTCTACTTGATAAACCACAATGAATCAAAAAGTTAGCTAACAGTATCTACCCAATGACCAAACTAGAAATTATATACAGACAGTAGGTTACTGTTACAACAAAGCACACTATTACAGGAATTTAAACCCCATAAACAGACCCAATAAACACTCACCCCAGAACATGGCTCTAGCAGGGTCTCCCACACTTTCTTGATTTATGCTCCATTTTCAGGAGTTTTATCTTCTGAGAGTTCAGTCATATTCTTAATCTAACTCAAAAGCCAATACTCCTTGCCATAAATTGAAGGTGATAAAAAGAAAAATCTAACTGATACATTAAAAAAAACCTGTGCATTAACACCTAGAGGTTGAGAACTTCAGTATCACCAATATGCCTCCAAAAAGATACATTTCTCAGTTGAGAAAACTGAGGCACCCAAACAATGTCTGACTTGCAGAGGCAATAAAGTACTTATTAAGTGGTGGATGGGAAGTCAGATGCAGAAAGGATTCCAGAGCAAAGGCTCCAGCCACTCCTGTGTGCTGCCTCCTGCCAGGTGCCACCTTCCCTCCTGAGCACCAAAACTCCCCGAGTTAAGTATTAAACCCACCAAATTCTGTCTGAGTGCACTTCAATGCCAAGCTTCTGGATGAAAGAAAGAAAAATGAAGCTTGAGAATGCATGATCACGTACAGACAGTCAGTAAGGTAAGTGTGAGTTAAATGATCACTCCTCCAGTGTTTTCCTATCTCTGCAGGCGTTTTTGCTAAGATGAGAATGAGAATGCAGGGCAATGGTCAGTCCACATTAAATCTTGATACTGCTATGAGTCATCATGACCCACCGAGCTAGCCTTATAACCAGTCTTCCATGAGGATGAATGTTACCTGGGAAGTACAGCTGTCCTTTAATAGTGAAGCCTCTGTCAAATGAAAAAGGCAAACTAGAAAAGATAAGCAAGTATAGTCCTACAGAGTGACCTTTCAGAATTTCCCAAATGCTTTACCATCTACACAGACTTTAACTATATCTTGACAGCTTTACTTAAGCCAGAAAGATACAACATATAAGAAATTTGTCCTTGGACTTCTCATTACTTTCAGCATCTCAAGTGTCCATTCAGACCACTAAACACAACTTGAATCCACTGTCACATGACTGGTCTTTCTCAGCATCCCAAATCCAGATTTGATTTGATTACATTTTAATGGCTATCACCAATGAATTACTATAAACATGCTCATATTTAAGGTATGTGTTCCCCCAATTAAGAGATTTGAAATAAAGACTTTCAAATAATGATTATGACTTTATAACTCTTTAATTCTCCCAAACTTTCCTATCTATTGTCTCATTCACCTGGGAGAAGTGCGAGAGAGAGAGAAAAAACAGGGCAAATTTCAGAAGTCTATAAATATGTAATTTTACATCCTTCTGAAAGAGCTTACTGTTTTCAATACTCACCAAATTACACCCCATGATAAAAATGTCTATCTCATTAAAGAATGTGATGAAAATTGATGATGTAAACTAGACCAATCTGTCAAGAAACGTGGCATTCACAATGGCCTTGGGGCAAAGCAACTGCAAGACATCAGTTCCCTGCAATGTGTACACGGTGGGGACATCCATCATGCTGCGTGAAACTTACCATTTAGGTGGCTAAAGACTGGAGCTAGACTCAATGAACGCCCTACATATTAAGTTAGAAGGTTAATTTTCTGACTCGTGGTCTGGATGTTAGGACTGCGGAGGAAAATGAGTTATGGCATGCCCCCAATTTACCTTTCAGTGAAACAAGACAAAGAGGTGAGGACGGGATATGTCCTCTGTTTAGCTCCAGTAGTTCAGGCAGTGGGGATGCCCAGGCTCAGGACTGCCCCCTGTTTCTGCAGTGGGGACAGAATGGCTCAGTGGGCAAGCACACAACCGGAAGTCAGACAGACTCGAATTGACAGATGGAGCTGACGTTGACAGTGAGATGTAAGACTTAACTCTCTGCTGTGATTTCCTCAGTGAACTGGGGACCGTATTATGTGAGGAATAATGGAAAACTGCCCACAAAATCCCTGGCATAGCACCCAAAATACACTGCTACCCGGCTGCCCTGAGGTCCTCGCCAGGAAACATACACTTGGAGCTTGTATTCTCCACATAGAAGTGCTTTTCCTGAAATTGACATTCCCTACGAAAACGATGCCAAGAAAAGAGGCTAAGAGCCGGGGAGGGAAGAAAAAACACCTGTTGAGTACTTTTAGACACTGTGTCCCCCAAGTGCTGGACAAAGTGCACGATCCTCTTTACAACTTGGAATTAGATACAGTTTTTCCCATTTTACTTTCTAGGTGAGAAAATTAAAGCTCAAGCAAAGGTCCCAACCAGTTAAATGGTCAAAGTGAAAGTCAGTGTGAAGTTGCCACATTCAAAAAATAGTCATATCTAACATTTATTGAATGATTATGGTTCAGCTTTCTACACATGTAATCTTACTAAGTACTTAAGATGATCTTATGAATAAGGAAACACATCATCTCTATTTTAAACTAAGGAAATTGAGGGATGTGGAGGTAAGCCACCGCTCAAATGCCCATGAGTAATAAATTTCAGAGTCAGAAACCAAGGCAGTGCAATTCCAGAACCATGGATGCATCAAAGGCTTGTCTTTGCCCCGTGTGCTCAAGGAATAATAGGGTCCAGGGTCAAGAAAAATTTATGCCGACTATAACACAGACACACACACACACACACACACACACACAAACACAAAACACCCCCTACACACAAATAAAGTGAGAAAAAGCATTAAAGTCCCAATCTACTGATTTGCTTTGGAACAACGTAAGGGAAAGAACTAGAATGGTGTGGAAATTGGGTGAATTCAACACACCCCCATCTTCTCTTGGTTCAGAGGATTCTTCTTAATCAACATGTTCAGCTCTTCAGTGACAAGTGTCTCTGATTGATGTCCATATGCACAGGCCCACCAGCCCAGTCTCTCATTGAAAAACATTTAGGAGGAAGAGAACAGGAAAGGAGAAATACAGAACTATGGCACTGGGAAGAGGCAGCTAAAATGAACAGACATATTCTTCAAAAGACCCCCTAGACAGACCTTCATAAGGTCTAGATTCAGGCCAATGACTCGGCCCCACAGGCACCCTCATTCCCGCCTGGATGTTACAGCCTGGCCTGTGGCCCCCACCACAAGGGAGGCCCACGTGGGGCTGCTCGACACTCATGTGTGTTCAGAGGCGTGGAACTTAGACCATCTCAAATCCTTCAAGAGGAATCAAGGCCAAGTTGGCACAGGGTGGCCCTGAAGTCCTTAATGACTGCGACTTCTCCCACAACAGTCCTACAAGATAAATAATATTGTCCCCATTTTACTAAAGAGGAAACTGCAGCACATAAAGATGAAGTCATTTGCTGGTCAGGTAGTTAAGTCACAGGGGGACACCCTCAGACACCAGAGCTCTAGAAGCTGCCCTGCAAACCCCCTTCTTTTAATATTCCTCCGATTTCTGAAGCTCATGAGCAGAGACAAAGAAATTCTTTCACATATTAAGAGCGTTTACACATCTTTGCCAGCTCCCCCCGACACCCATTTACCCTCTCTTTCTCCTCCCTTCCTTCTCCACACACACAGCACAAACCTTATCTGTCGTTTAAAACACAGAGCTCGGCCTGGCCGGTTCACTCTCGTGTAAATGCAGCAAGATTCTTGATAGGGAGGCCCGCCATCCCTCAGCAAAAGTCTGATAAGAGTCTCTTAGGTGAGAGAGCAAACATATTAGTTTTCCAGGAGAATGGACTTACTGAGGTAAAAATACACAGACGGAAGAAGAAAGAGTGACCAGCATGAAACAGCCAAGAAAATCGTCCTCATTCCAGGCTGGATAACCAGCTTAACAGAAAGTCCACATTAACCAGCAGATGCATGAACGACAACAAAATCAAAGCAGCCAATTAAACATTTTATCTGCTCACCCACGGACAACTCCCAGCCACCGCCGGTCACTTTATCCTTATTGCCTTTGAATCATCATGGCCAAGTCTGAACATCTTTTTTATTATAATATTATCTGATCCTTGCCGGGCTTGCTTACAAATCATTTTCACGAACAGTACCTCGTACGATGAACGGAATCATCAATATGACCCAAAAACGTGGGGTGAAGTTCCATTTCCCTGATGAGGAAACAGAGCTTCAGGGAGGTGGCCCAGCCAAGCAGGGAAGGAACCTGATCTTCTAAATCTATCACTGCTCCCATTCTACCATTTTCAGTCCCTCTGCTGGCCACATCCACACCCTTCCTCTTCTGTCCCTGCCCTCTGGCCCTACATTCTTCTGTGTCATCACCCAATATGCTACATCCCAGAATTTCAGTTTCCAAATACTCGCACAACTAAAGGCATGCTCTTAGCCTCTGTCAGACACCCCCCTCTGATACAACCAGATAAAGAATCAAATTAGCATGTTCAGTCTCAAGTAAATTAAAAGCAGAGAGCATTAAAAAGTCTATCCATATATATGCCACCTCCAGTCCCCCAAAAAAGAAGAAAAAAATAACTCAAGAATATACACAATATGGTAATAGGGGTTCTCTCTGAATGATAAGGTTGTGGGTAACTTTCTTCACTGGAATACTTAATACTTTCTAATTTTCTATAATTAATATATATTACACGCTGTTTGACATTGGGGGAAAATGACTTTAAAAATGTTAAGCATTGGAAACACTGAAATGTCAAGTCTCTTGAGGAAGGAAGAAAAGGGATTTACTTTGCTGAGTCCTGAGGGGGCTGTGGAGAAGGCGATGGTGGAGGTGGCTGCCATGGTCCACAGAGCGCAGAGGGGGACTGAGTGAATGGCTTTCTCTCTCCCCCAGGAGCCGTGACTTCTGGGGAGCAGCCACCCCTCAGGGCTGCCAGTCCTTCCCGCAGCTAAACACGCTGACTTGTCCCCACAGAGAATGCCCCTCCTCTAAAACAAGGTGAAAGATAGCTTAGATCTGGGGAGAAAGGGACAGGATTCTTCTGTGGGCAGACTAATCATTTTGGCCTAACGCTGAGATCCTCCTGGTATAGAATCTCTGACTCAGAATCGTCTCAGAGGTCATCACACCTGGTCTTTAAGCCCAGACTTGAAAGCAAAATTTGAGATGCCACCGAAGAGCATAACCTCTAACTCCCAGTAGCTCCAGTCACCTCACTGAACATGGTGGCACCCGTGGTCACCAACTGTGAAGGTTTCTGGGCACAACACGGAGCTTTTGGACCCAAATCGAACAACCGTTTTCCTTCAATTGCGCAGACCCCCAAGTACTGTTTCCTCAGTGTGAAGACAGAGCACTTGAAACAGAAAACGTGTTCCAATGTGAGTGTTGTTTTCATAGGAGGACATCCAAACTACCACAAAACCACTTGTGAACTGGGAGAGAAACGGATTCAGAAAGCGAAAGGATTTCAAGTGTTCTATTAACTGAATCTCAAAGTAACAAACACCAGAAGCAAACAGGCCAGCCGGAGCAGGTAATAGATCACAATACGGGTGGGAATTGGATCTCATTAGGCTTGAAAAAAAATAACGAACACTGTTGCAGAGACCGGTTATTAGCACAAGACTCTCTTGCCCTCCCTCTTTTTTTTCTCTTTAAAAAAAAAAAAAAATTGGGACGAAGCCCAAAACTTTTAATACGTAATTTCTTTCCTTATTGTACATGTCTCAGCAAGTCTCCATCAGCGCTGATTTGTTATTAAGGATTGTGTAAACATTAAGGCCAGGAGACTGACTCATGCATCAGAACAGGAAGAGAAAGGGTGTGATCACTGTTACTTTCAACTGCCGTCGTGTTCAGCGTCATCCTTTACAAGAGGAGATGGCAGTGAACAGTCTCTAGCGGGAAGCATTTGTGCACAGTCTGGAGCAAATTCTAGAATGAAACAAGCAGCGGCGGGTAACTGCGGATGGGTTGATGAACATAAGGATGCGTGAATATCTGTGCCTGGCATGGGGCTGGAGGTGGCTCTGTCCCACAGCAGAGCCCTGCAGGGGTCCTGAGGACACGTGGTCCCCTTGGGCATCCTTCTCAGGGGCAGAGCAGCCGCCAGGAAAAGCTGCTAGGCTAGGAATCCTTAAATGTGTGAGCTGAGGGCTTGCTGTGTATGATCTGGGAACAGGAGGGGACGGGAAATTCTGTTCTCCAGCTCCACTGGGTATATCCGTGGCCCAGTGGGAGCCAGGAAGGGGAGAGTTGCAGCAGGACATTGCAGTCGGAGGGGAAGGCAGTTCTTATTGTTGTCCAAAAAGCAGCACATCCTACGCCCAGCCCAGATTCCACTCCTCTATTGTGTTGTGAGTAAATGTGATTTTTTTTGAGCCCCCACCTCCACCCACAAGTACCCTGAAAGTCCTTCAAATCCCAGCTATAAGCAGCTAAAGACAGAATTGACACCTCAAAGGCCTGGGAACTAACTTACAAACATTAATTTAGAGTCATGGGATCAGCCCCATGCACCTGCTACAATCCAATGAAGAAAAGAATCGGTTAAGATACAACTCCTTCAATTGCAGGAAACAAGGATGTTCTAAGACCACTCAGGAAAGAAAGGGCAGGAAGGAATTAGTACTAGACAAGTCCAACAAGGGCTTCTAACCATGCTTAATGTTGAAACTGCGAAATTAGAAAAGAATCATTCAACTTTCAATCAACATGCAACCCCGAAATCTAGTTAGAAAATGTTTACACTGATGGGTTTATTACTCTAGTATAGATGAATAGGTTAACCATTTCAGTGCCTCTGAAACACTGACCGTTTCTTACATTCTTCAAAGTATTAGACTTGTCTCTGCTTGCAAAAGCCATGTGTGCTTTTTGAACTTAAGGAGTCAGCTCCTTTTTGAACCTCAGGAGTTTGCTGGGCTCAAAAATCCTCCTTTAAAGAACTTTTGCACTGTCTAATTTTTATAAAATTCTTGGCAGTTCTCAGGCAGGAATTCCATAGTTATCACAAATGGAAGTAAAAAGGCAAAAGATATTCTAACTTAAGATTGAACCACGGTGGAAAGGAAAAGTATGAAAATCTACAAATAAGTATATTTGCATTCCAACTCAGGGCTGATTCCATTTTTTTGTTTTTGTTGTTTGGCGGGGGGAGGTAATTGGGTTTATTTATTCATTTATTAATTTTTAATGGCAGTACTGGGGATTGGACCCAGGACCTCATGCTTGCTAAGCACGTGCTCTACCACTGAACTACACCTTCCCCCCAGGGCTGATCCTTCATGATCTTCTTTTTCCTTCCTTGATGTGTGTGAAAAGCTTTTTTTCTCTTCTTCTCTTTTTCTTTTCTTTTTAAGGAGCAAAAGTAACATAAATAGGATGACAGTTATATCTGACTATCTGTAACATACCTATTAGTGTAAACAATTTCTATGCCTCTAGATATAGACAAAAACATTTTATCTAGATGCTTATTTTATTTTTACTTTTTACATTGCAGCTATCCAAAACCAAGCAGAATTTTTAATTTGTGCAAAGGACACGGCTTGCCTGGCCTCTCAGTGAAGCAGAGACTTTCGAGACAAATGTTTGCTGACTGAAGGAAGGAATGAATGAGGAGAATTTCCCGATGAAACTGTCCTGAGCAAGAACCTCTGGCTGCCATCACTGACCCCTTTACTTTCTCAAGGTGAGGCCAGTGGCTCTTCCAAAGGGGGAACAGCTGAGGCAAACCAAACATGTTAGGGTATTTGCAAGGGAAATTTCCAACACTCATCAGTTGTCACAGAGATATCTAAACATACTAGTGAAAGATGAAAAAAAAAATGATCAATCTAGTTCTGATTGTTGGCCACTTTTAATTTGCTAAGTAGGCACATGATTTAACCAAATCCCTTCTCACTCTAAGGGCAGGTTCTTAACTTTCAGTTCCTGTTCCGGGAACCAACATTCCGAGCCAATTTATGAGCTTCCAGGAAACCAAAGGAAAAGCAAAGCAGTCATGTCAAAATTGCCTATTACATTTCATTTGAGCTACGCGAATGGCCTTGGCATGGAAACTATGAGAAAGTTCCCTGTGACAATGTGCATGTGTTACAATAAGCCCATTCTGTATCCTATCATCTGCCAGCTCTACTTCTCCCAACACTGGCATTTTTGCTTCAAAATATGTTCCAACAAATCATAAGCCTAGTCGGCCTTCTTTTGACTTGGTGTCTCTCTTTCTGTTTGTGCCCCTTTGCTAAATGTTTGAAGTGGCGGCAGTGGTCCTCACTACCCACTTCCCCTGCCCTCCATGTGTATCAATAAAGAATACGGATGTGCACTTGATTGAGGGGGTTGATGACTCTGAGAGCAGAAGAAAGCTGAGGTGCTCAAAGCAGGAATTCAAAGGTGTGTCCCTGAAAGAAAAAATGTTGAAACCCTGGTCTACACCCACTGGTGACTCCTAAAGTCAACATAGCTCCTACACACACAGATTGTAGCACTTTGAACGAGTTCCAGTTTGCGGCATTTCAAAAAATAGGGAATAATGGTGGCACCTGGGATGGTGCCTCTTCTGAGAAAATCAATATGACTTCAGACGCACCCAGACTTTTGGTTTTGTGACTGTTCTGTCAAAAATACACCTGTGAGGTAGAACTGGGATCCTGAAGATTAGAGAGGTCGTCTTCTCTCCATGAAAATCAGAACAGCCTTCTACAGGCTACTGCCCTCCTGCATCCAGAATCTGGGCCACTTTGGAAACCATATGAGAGAGCCAGTGGGGCCACTGAAGAGCTGGGGTCGGAGACCTCATGGGACCACATTTTCCCACATCTCCATGGCTCTGCATGTGTTTCTTGCCCAAGTAAATAACATATACATATAAGAGGGGCCCTAAGTAAGGCACCATTCTCTCCTGGTGATTATTCGGTTTGTCCCATCTGGATAAGCGGAGACGAGATTGCAAATGTCAACCCAACTAATTCTCGTGAAGGATATCAGCAGGGATCCTTGTAACTGACATCTGTTTAAGGATAGCTAAAAAGAAGATTTGAGAATGGCCTATGCCCACAAAGAGAAAAAACTGTATCCTGCTTGCTAAGAAATGAATTTGTGCAAAAATAGGCCTCTAATGAATAAACAAATCATTGGTGCTCCAGTCTTAACTCACAAGTGGTTTGGGAAAATTTCTCTGCCCTGGGTCCCAGCTCTGGTGCGGGCCCTGATTCTATTCCTATTTGTTGGTCTTCTTGGATAATCCACATCCAGCCCTGTTCCAAACAAGATTTCCTTTCCCTAACCAGAATGCTAGGCAAACTCCAGGGACTTCTGAGACTCAATCTGCAAATGCTCTAGGTTCTAACACTGGCAGGTAGGAAGGATCTCCCTCCCAGAAAAACTACATCTGACACATACTGATAGCCTGCAATGGCCTTCTTCACTGGTCTGGCTGCGGGCGTGGGGATGTGTGAATTCCCCTACCTTTTAGATGGAAGAGAACAAACAATCCACATGCTATGATTATTCCTGGAACCCAAGGTCACTTTGTTGTCTTGTCTAAAGGTCTTCATAGTTGATATTCTTTTTTGATTGGCTCTTCTTTGTTCTATGAAGGCTGACACATTTAGTTGATCATTTAATTTTATATCTGTATCCAAACGGAACAGCCTTTTACTTCTATGTAGCTATACCTCCACCTGCTTTTCCAACCCATGAAAGTTTCTATAGAAATGAGATAAATAACTCACAGCCTCCAGTAGACAGAACTGCTCTTCACTTGATCATCTACGTGATTCAGTTTCTGTATTAATCAGAAAGAATATTCTTTACAGCATCTAACCCAAAAATGTGGTATTGGCTAATTTCTATCTATCTGAACTTGATCTTGCGGGCATAGAAGAGCACAGGTCCATCCACATGTTTAAACAGAACCACCTGGGGGCTTGCTCACAATTCAGAAACAGACTCCAAACTCTTGGGAGGCGACCTTAAACATTTATATCTGCAGCAAGCTCTCCAAATGATTCTAATGTGCGAAACTCATTTTAAGAACTACTGGGGTTCATCATCAGAGAGAGAAGCCTCCCAAACAGTCAGCTCCCACTAACTTATTTCATGCCATTCTTAACACCTAAAAAAAAAAAAGAAAAGAAAAAGAAAAAAAGAACAGGCACGTGTTAGCCTTTTAGAATGGTTTCAAATTCCAAATCTAAACAAACATCATCAACGTTTGTTTGCTGTCCCAGACTATCCCATCTACAAGGCAATAAAACCATCATGCCAAATCAAGGGCACTTTTTTTCTTCTCTTCTGCCCAAGGAACAACTGATTTGTTTTTGTCTCCTTTTGCTTAAATAAAGCAAATCATCCTTTAAATATAACCTTTAGGTCAACTTTCCTGGGAGGCTTTCCTTATCTTTTTTTCCGTTGTCCTTAATGGTCAAGCAAAGATTTGGGTAAACCTTACAAATCCTCATGTCAATGAAACATTCCCTTTGGTTGGATGAACTATGTAGAATCTTCCAAGATCAAGGGCGCTCAGTGGGCAGAAATGAGCACGCAATCAAGGGCTCTATGACAAAGGAGCCAGAGACCTCTTACCCAATTTCTCCTCTGCTCTTCAAAGTCTTCCAAAAATCCAGTCTCCTCAGCTTCAGGGCAGGACAGCTAACTCCCTATTCTTGGCTCAAGGGATGTCCACCCCTCTTTTACCACCTTCACTATCTACATTTTATCCAGTTCCTCTTCTCCCTGAAAGTCTCTCCAGATAACTCCAGTCCACACAGAAATGCTTTGTTTTGTTTTGTTTTGTTTTGTTTTTTTTCCCTCATCTCCGGAGAAACGGCACTTAATATCCGATCATACATTTTGACACATAAGAGCTAAAAGGCATCCTGTAAATGACCTATTCCAGCTAATTATTTCCTAAATGAGGAAATGCATGTGGGGAAGTTAAAGAACTTGTCCGTGATCAGATAATTGGACACTTTCAGAACAGAGATTAAGAACTCTTTCTCAAGAAGATTGTAGTTGTCTTGGGGAGTTTAGGCTTTAGATGAGAAATTATTGTAAATGAATGTGCTGGTGGTCGACCCTTTCACTGAAAGCCGACCAGCAGATTCCTTCCCTTAGGTTGTTCCACCGTAGACCCTCGACGTTCTTAAAATATATTTCCCCAAACACCCATTAGTTCCGAAATTAGAAATCCCTATTATAAAACATAATTTGCTCAATTTCCTCATCTCTGAAAGGAAGTTGGTTCTTTATCTCCAATTTAGGATGATTGAAAACACAATGTGAGAACATGGCAGCCAATTAAAAAAACAAGGATTTCCTGAAAGGAGGCATCGAATCTTGGTTAAGGGCGTAAATCAATAGCCAGACTTCTCAGGCTGAGTCCAGACTCCTCATGTACTAGCTGGGTGACTCTGGGCAAGTTGCTTTGCTTCTCTGGGCCTTAGTTTCCTCATCTATGACAAAGGGAATAATAACCATCACTACTTCACCAGGTTGTAGTAACACAAAGAAATAGTGCAAGTAAAGTGCTTAACCCCGAGCCAAATGCTCACCTGGTAAGTGCACAGGGGCCTTAACACAAATGATTGAAAGTAAGGCCAAAGTTAAAAATAAAAATTAAAAACATAAACCACTACATATCCATGGGCCCATGAATGCATCTGTGAACTGCTGTTAACACTCATTCACGCGAGCTTTCATTCCGTCACTCACTCATCTCAATAGCAAGTATGCACTGCGCTCAATTCTAGAATTCTGAGGATTCAGGAAGGAACAAACTAGACCTGCCTTCATAGAGGTTACATTGTGGTTGATGTGACAGTTAAATCCAAGAATTCTGGAGACCGACCACACCTTTATTCCATTAATGTCACCAGTGTCCCAAATACATCTTTTGTAGCTGCACTCAAAGCAAATAAATATTACTCATGAAAAGAGTGTGTTATTTTGCAACCACTCATTGTTCTTGAGTAACAGATACACATGTGTACATATAAAACAAGGCATGAATGATGTTCTGACTTATCAACAACCTTGTCTATGAATTATTTGATTTCCACAAATTAAATCTACCTTGAAGCACAAAATTGTCCAGGACTAAGCACATTTGAAAAGAAGACATCGGACGTTTTAAAGAAGACAGTTCCAAAGAAGTTCCAAAGTCGTGGCAGCCATATATTAATCTTGTAAAACTGTCAAGGTGACCACTGTCAAGGATTCATTTGCATAAAGGTCTCTGCATTGGCTCCTTGGAAACAAATCATTCTGTCCCTCAGAGTTACACAGACTTTTGCGTAAGCACACTGCTCAGCAAAACGGAGTGTCGAGCCGGTAGCAAGCACAATACGAGTAATTTATTGAATTGAACTAAGAGCCTAAAACACACCAGAATGAAATAGATGTGTGAGGAGGCCTATAAGTCTTCCATTCTAAGACACAAATGAAAACCTCCTTAGGGACACAGCCTTACCTGTAATTTATTTCTACATTATTCTTGTGTGCAATATTATTTTTGGCATGTTAATGTATTGTCAAAGAATTCCAATCTAGTGACATGACAAAAGCTGTATTTCATTCCGGAACGTAAAAAGTGTGAAAATCAATTGAATTATATATCAATGACATTCAATAACTATAACCGGTATATTCTGGATAATGTCACTTTTCTGGAATGATTAGCAGGCTAGAGCTGTTAGATTAATTACTAGAGTTTTATTCTTACTATTAGAATCATTTGGATTTGCTGAAGGGAGATAAAGACTCAAAGCTCTTCCCGCCTGCCCCCCCCCCCAAAAAAAAAAGAAAAAAGAAAGAGTGATTTGCCAGAATCCACATAATTCGGATGATTAACTTTTCTTGGCACTTGACTAAACCCAAGAGTTTATGCTGGCAAATAAAATTAAGTGCTGAAAGTTGAAGTCACTCTTTGATCTAGGAAATAAACCTACAGAAAATTTACCCTCAATTACACTCTTTAAATTTATGACATATCCAGTATTATAACAAGATGGTGACAAATACTGGTTTCTTGCTGAAAATACACAAGACACTCTGTGAGTGTGCTTTAAAAATCAATGGGCCTCTTACAAATAAATAAAACTGTTGTGACATTTTTCTTTTTCACACTTGTTTATTCATTCATTTCAGAGATCACACATGGAGCACCAGGACAGAATAGGACTCTGTGTACTGTATTATTTTTAAGCACCAGAGAGGATACAAAGCTAAACAGAATATATACTTAGGCCTGGAAGAACACAGATTCTGGGTATTGAACTGTCATATACAGTTGTATAGGCTGTTCACTGAACAAGGCAACAAACTGAAGGGGAAAACTAGGGTTAGAAATGCAGCAGAAACTCCACTCACCAAGTTCAGGCCCTGAACAGGACAACAAATAACCACCCAATAGCAGTAACAGTAGTAAGAGCTAACATTTACTGAGTAGTTACTATGTTCCAGGTTCGTGGCTCAGGGGCTTTGTGAGTGCTTACTTCTCTAACCCACACAGCCACCTGTGGAGTAGATCCCACTATTACCTGCATTTCATATACAAGCACACTGAGCACAGGGAAAGAAGCCGATCTGCCTGAAGTCAAACAGCCAATATGCCGTAGGTAGTTTACTCACTCAGTAATACTCCGTGCCCTGAAAAGAATGTGTTACCAGAAAGGATAAGTGACATGAAGGAATGCAATCAAAACACTCCAGAGAGTTCAAAGGGAAAAGAAACTGCTGCTTGAGCAGGGCTGTGAAGAATGATAGGGACAGGTCGGAAGGCACGTGGGGCAGGTGGGATGGGTGGGACCAAAAGCCAGCAGCTGGATTCCCAGAGCAGTGAAAGAGCCTGGAGCACCTTTCCCTGCAGGACCAGATGCAGAAGCCAGGGATGGTTTCAGAGCAGGAGGGTCACATGATCAACACGCAGGTTTAGGAAGAGTTATAAGCCCAGCCTATATATTTTTTATTATAATGATATATAATCCAGCGTATAGAATGAAGGCTGGATAGGTTTGGAGGAGAGGAGCAGAGAGAAGAGGGAAGAGATTTATCATTATGCCTAAATATGACTTCATTTATTAGCACTTGTCCATTTTTACAAGAAAACTTTCTTAATTAACAAATTCAATAAATTCTCTCTAGTCAAAGCAAAATATCCAGCCACTGCTCTTGTGATGACTCAAGTTTCCATGTGCAAAACAAAACAGATACACATCCAACAAGTGATTCATCGTGGCCAGTGAATCAAACTTTCCTCAGTTGTCCTTGTGTCTTGACAGAAGTAAACAGGATCAGTATTTACATTAAATAATTTGGCCAATTTCAATGACCGAACAGCCACTTTGATTAACATACCATTTTGTTATTTACCATTTTTCCTCTTTTTGTATGGATACGACCTTTTTAAAATTTGATTTTACCTTCCACGGGCATACAACAAGCCTTCCATACCAATCAGCCCTCTCAGCCCTCACAAGATTGGAAAAACAAATGAGCAAATTTTCACTGAAAGCCGTGAGTGGGAGAGGCAGTTACTACTGAATTGTCATAATCTTAAAATTGTAAGGGATCAGAGCAGTTATTCCGGTCCTTCTTTTCACGAGGGATACTTGCTGAAGCTTCTCTTACTAAAGGCTCTAGTTTCTGCTTAAACACTTCCCCTGGCATAGAGCTGCTGATCTTTGATGGGTGGGCTGTCCAGACATGTAAAACCTCACCAGCATAGGCAGCCAGGGGAGATGAATCCCGGGGGACCAGCTCTAAAGGAAAGTGATGGAGGGCCAAATTAGTGCCCAAAATATCATGGAGTACTACGTCTCGATTTGCAACAACATCAAACTCTCAGGACTCCCAGCTAGAGGGCAGAGGACAGAAGCAGCAAGGGGGTCCTAAGAAGGTACCACCCTAGAAGTCAGGTGGGCGACCCACGTTCAAGTTCCTGATGATTCAGACAGAGCAGGATTCTGCAGGATTGAGAAACAGGATGCAACAGCCTAAGGGAAGGGATTGGCAAACTCATTCATAGAGGATTTCTGGGGGTAGCAGGGTGGCTGCAGCCAAGGGTGCTGGTCCCATTGGCATCGGGAAAAGGAAAAGGAGTAGCTGGAGTTTCTGGGCCAATAAAGTACGTGGGAAGCTGAAACAGCACAGGCATGTAGACGCCAATATTCACCCCAAGCAGGACGGGAATGCAGCCTACAACAGCAAAGCGCATCACCAACTCCTCAAGTAGGTGATTCTGAGGTTACCGATGAAGCACTCCTCGGTCTGAGCTGGCAGGCAGAAGGAAGAGGCAAGTACCACCATGCAAAGAATAACACCACTCTGCACTTAGGCACTGACAGCAAGAAACCAGGACAGGTACCAGAACGTTCCCGTATGTGACTTCCGGTTTACATCACTTGTGTTTCTTTCTCTCATTTTCCACCTGTTCTACGACAGTATTCATTTCATGAATAAAATGTGAGAATTCATTTACTAGGGAAAAAAAAAATAAAAAAACAGTATGGTTTTATTTTTCACATTGCTGAGAGTTGAGATGCCGAAAGCAGAATGAATATTTTAGGTTTGAGGAAATGCATCCAAGGTTTCACTGTCCTTGGAGACGCTACCCTATTTCCAAATGACAAGGTCTTCTGGATTAGAGCCAGCACGTGCAGGATTAGGATTCCCTCACTGAGAAAGAGGGAGCCAAAAGGAGTAGGGGAAGGTGGGAAAGAAAGGATGTCGCATTTTTCCATATCCCATCTCTGCAATTGGAGAAATAACTCACAAGATGTTTAATTTGCTTTCAAAAGGGAAGGTGCAAAACTGAACTGGATAATTAATATTCCATGGTGAGGAAGTGATCCCGGAAGATAAGTGCATGGAATGCTGGTATAGGCACTTGGATGACCCAGTTTAAAGGTGTTAAATCTCTGAGGTGGAACAAGATGAATTTTAAGGCCTCAGAAACAATTGATTACACAGCAATCAATGCATTTAACTCCTAAAGAAGGAGCATTAGCCAAACCTCGAAGGATTTGAACTGCTGGTTTCTGTGTGTGTCGGTATTTTAAAGATCATGCATAGTCCAGGAAGTCATTTTCCTTTCCAGTTGGTGAAAAATGCCCTGAAGGCATTCTGCAAAACTGTAAGGCAACAGTATCTAAGAGATTATATAAAGCAATCAGCCTCATCAAGTTCACTTTAACAATTTACGAAAGGCTGTGTATCTCTGAGTTTTAAGAGCAATGATGCTCCTTAGACAGTGGGAGGGCAAATTTACAGTAGAGTTAGAGGCAATGATGTACATCAGGTTACTAAACCATATACTCATTTATTTTAAAAGGTAGCTGCCAACAGCTATCACAGGTAGCCAATGAATCCTACATTTGTTTAAAATAAGCTTAAAAGCTAATTGCTTCCTTTAGGATGAAAAGAAAGGGTTTGTCGGCAAAAACCTTAAAAGCAGCTTTCTCACATGCAAGTGCTAATGAGTCAAACCACCTCCACTTTGGAGTTCACTTCCTTAATGCATATTGCATGGAAATTAACATATGATGTCACCAGAGGAATGCTTTCTCAATGTTTCAAGCTTAGGTAAGCATGGATCTCAAAACTGAGTCTTTTTCAGTAAATACCAAAGTCCCCTAAAACTGCTTAGTTTTCAAACCAACAATTATTAAAAAAAAATTAAGAGCATATGTCAAGATTTTGCTGTGAGGACACTCAGGACAATGTTATCAAAAGCACCACACCAGAAGCAACCTCACTGTCCAACAACAGAGAGTAGCTGAAGAAAACTGTGGTACATCCAAGCAACACAAAACTCTGTGGCCAAGAAAAATGATGCTATAAAGTTATACGTATTGATCTGGAAAGATTTTTTTTAATCAGCCTGCTCTATACGCCATGACTCAATCAACGATAGTGAGAGTGTGTGTGTGTGTGTACGTTCAGCAAAGTAAGTCTGGAAGCACAGAAACCAAAGTGAGGGTACGACTCTCATTATGTGGTGACATTACAGCTGATTTTGCTAGTCTTTTTACTTGCCTATAGCATTACCACGTTTTTCTACAAACAACACAGATTTCTTGTGATTGTTTTTGCTGACCCCAATAACCTTGTCATTCGTCAGTTCCCTTGAACATGGCTTAAAAGCATATTTAGATGCTCCAATAAGTAGGGTTTCCCATGGTATACTTAGCAGCTATGCACAGAATAAAACCAGGGTACAATTAATAATGAGAAATCTATACCTTAGTCCAGTGAAGTATTCATCAGCTGAGACTTTTTTTAAAAATGAAATACTAAACTATCTTCTTTAATCAAAGACATAATAAATACATCTAAAAACATAACACGTATACAAATCATAGGAATTATACTGCAAAATTAAAAGTTAAGCGTTGGTGTCCCCACTTCACAGATGAGCAATACAAGGACTTGGGGGACGAAGTGCTTTGCGCAAGATCCACACTCCTAGAAAAGCCCTGATCACCCCACCCAGGGCCCAAGCCCCAGGCCACCAAACCACACTGCCTTCGTGAGAAACCCGCAAAGGCATGGATAAATAAAGAAAACACACTCAAAGCCACGAAGGCAGAAACCCTGACGCAAAGGCTAAATTTTAATAATCTGTCAAATGTTCACAAGTCTTTCATAAAATAAGGAGAAAGGCATTTTTCATTTCCAGTGATGGAATGAAGTGTGTCTCCCCGACAATTCGTATGTTGAAAGCCAAACCCTGAAAGTGACAGTAATTGGAGATAGGGCCTTTAGGGAGGTAATTAAGGTTAGATCAGATCATAAGGGTGGGGTCCTAACCCCACTGGACTGGTGTCTTATAAGAAGAGGGAGAGACACCAGAGATCTCTTGCTTACCAAACACACACACACAAGAAAAGCCACATGAGGACACTGCAAGAAGGCAACAGTCTACACCCAGGAACAGAACCTTCACCAGACACCAGCCATGACTGCCTGTTGAACTTGGACTTCTGGCCGCCAGAAGTATGAGAAAATGAATGTCTGTTGTTTGAGCCACGCAGTCTGCAGTACACTGTTAGGGCAGCCCAAGCAGACAGACATTCTCCAAACGAAAGCCTCTCAAAATTTGTTTTCCTACAAAGTCAAATTCAGAAATGAAAAGCAAATAAAAATATGATCATCATCCCTTTCCTGGGCCACTACCCTCCATCCATCCTTAGAGTACAAAACTAAACTAATCCCTCATCCTGCCACTTACCAAATCACCTTCCCTTACAAACCACCTCATCCTCTAGAATTTCCTTAGTCTAAATATAGAATCACTATGTACTAATGGACCACACCTAAAACTCAGAAGCTACTATACACTTTCCCTTTCACACATCCCCTGGGTCCCACTGTCCACTGTGTTCACTGGTCGATTTCACGTCATATGCATCAATACTATGCCCAATTTTCCAAAAACCTTCCTTCACATCTCACCTCCCATGACTCAGCATGTCTCTCCTCTGGGTCTTCACCTAAGCTTACTTCACTTACCACACATCATAAATATTTTCAAGCGGCTGCCCACTCCCTTAGACTGCAAACTCTTTTGCAAAGGGAATAGGGTGTAAAAGGCCTGGAGACCTCAGAATGTACTGACGTGGACAGAAAGAGGCACAGTACATTCAGGGATTTCAAGTCTATACGGGGAGAACAATTTACTGAAACCTCCCAAGACTGCAATCAAGGACCAAGTTTGAGTTCATTTCAGAAGCCCCATTCGGGGAGCAGGCTTGAGTCTACAGGACTTAGTTCCCCAAGGTCAACTTCAAAGATACACAGATTCGACTTCAACTTGATTGTCTACATCTATTTTGGGCACATCCCCTCCTTGGCATCATCAAGAAGATCAGACTCTAAAATTCCAGGAGTCAAGAGCCAGTCTTTTTTTCCTTTTAAAATATTTTCTCTTTGTTTTACTCTCCCCAACCTCTACCTCTGGTAACCACAAATCTGATCTTTTTTCCTTAAGTTTATTTGTTTGTTTTAAGCATAACTGACATAAAACGCTGTGTGAGTTCCTAGTGCACAACAAAGCAATATTTCTGTACATTACAAAATGATCACCGTAAGTCTGGTTATCATCTGTCACCATGCAAAGATACGACGTTATTATGGATTGTATTCTCCAAGCTGTACATTTCATCCCCATGGCTCATTTATTTTGTAACTGAAGTTTGTACCTCGTTGTTAGTCTATTATGTACATTATTAATCTGAGCCCTCAGTTTCCCCGTCTGTAAATAAGAAGCATGAACTAAATAGAGGATTTTAAAGTCCTTCCAGCTTGAATATTCTCCATCCTACGGAGAAAGATACCCCACTTCTGGAAGCCACAGTACAGAAGAGGGTTTCCTTCCCTCTCCTGTCCACAACAGAACCCAAACTAGTCCATCTTGCCAGCAGGCTGAGAAGCGAGGGCAAATAGACATCCAATATGTTTCTATTGTTTATAGGACTAGAAAGAAATCTTTTGGAAAAGGAAATACTCATCTTGGGCAAACATGTGATGTTTCCCGTGTGAAACATTCAAACATATAGAAAACTAGTCGGCAAGTTCAAGTAATGACCTCCCTTATTAATTAGGGTTGTGTTGCAAGCAACAGTAAATCTGATTCTAAATGGCTTAGGCTCAAAGAAAAAAATTTTTTGAGACTTGCATAATAAGACAATTCAGGATGTAGCTGGTTCTAGGTGCTAGAAGATGAGTCACTTCCATGGAAGCCACAAGGTAGCAACACAATGGGGGAAGGGTGGAATGGATATGCGGGAGCTGAAGGACTCACATACTCCACCATCTGCCATATAAGCCTCATTTTTCTCTCCTTCCTCCTCAGTACAGAAATGAACTGCCTTACAAATGATCTCTTGGTCATTTATTTTTTCTTTTTCTGCACACATTTGCAGATAAATACTCTACCTGAACCAGCATAAAAGCACATGTGCAACATTTAGAGTATTCAAAGTCCACCCCCTTCTAAGACCGATTTTCCTTCTAAATAGCCCTGGATTTATTGTGCAGTATTTGAGAAATCAAAAAAGTTCTTATTTGGTTTGGCTGCCCTCCAGTTAAGAGGAGATGATGTTCTGTCTTATGTAAACTTAGGGTCTCTGCTTACAACCTCTTTCTGTGCTGTGATTTAGAATCAAAATAAGAATAATTTGCTCAGTAACACACTCTATGACAAGGTCTCTAGCCTTAATAATTGCAAAGTCACATTTTGCTCTTTGCAAGGCCATTTGAAATTATACAAAGGCCACCCATTGGCAGTAGAGTGTTTGACAAATCTTGGAGTAAACAGAGGATACTGCTTACTTGAGTCTATAACTCAGGCATTTAAAATGTCCTTCTTACCTTGTAAGAATACAGGGCACACAACATTGTAAAATGACTATAACTCAATAAAAAAATGTAAAAAAAAAAAAAAGAATACAGGGCAGATTGCATATTGCTAGTTAACTTGGGGAGACATTTATTTCTAATAGTTCTTACCCAGGCTTTGGGTGGTGTAGAGTTGGCAGCTGTGGAGGCTGGAGCCAGTCTATCTGGTTTTAAATCATTGTGAGTGGTCTTTACGGCCTTAGGCACCCTTCCGTGCCTCAGCTTTCCCAACTGTAAAATGGGGATAATAACAGGACCTGCCTTGTAAGGCTGTTTGAGGATAAATAAGTCAGTAGGGAACTTGGTTGATGGTCATAGTTACAGATGCTCTCACAAAATCTGAGTAATTTCTTCCAAAAGACATTCTCCATCTCCTTTAATCAATGCCCGTTAGGGAAACAGATGAGTCTGACTTTGAGATGCTATGGTGCACATTTAGATTGAAGGAAAATAAAAATAGAAAGGTTGATAACTGGGATTGTTTGAAGAGGTTCTCCATCTTTTCTATGTTATAAAATCCTAGACCTGGATTATCTACCCTACAGGAAATAAGAAATATTTAAAAGAGGTGACCAAATTCCCTACTATATTAGAATCTTAGAGTTGTAAGTTACCTGACAGTT
This sequence comes from Camelus bactrianus, assembly GCF_048773025.1. Taxonomy (NCBI): domain Eukaryota; kingdom Metazoa; phylum Chordata; class Mammalia; order Artiodactyla; family Camelidae; genus Camelus; species Camelus bactrianus. The sequence goes on from NC_133543.1 coordinate 90,738,265, forward strand.
TGTCTAGTCTAGAAGTTTGCAACTGAGATTAGTATCCTATTCATACCTGGAAGATCCACCTGTGAGGCTGAGGCTGGAAAAGCAGAGCCAGTTTCCTTTTTGTGGCTGTTAACGATTTTTTTTTTGAAGACTCGAAAATATACAGAAAAGTGACCAAATCATAAGTGGACAGTCTAAAGCCAGTTTTTGTTGGTTTTGTTTGGTTTTGGGGGGAGATAATTAGGTTTCTTCATTCATTTATTTTTAATGGAGGTACCGAGGGCTGAACCCAGGACCTTGTGCATGCTAAGCATGTGTTCTGCCACTGAGCTATACCCTTCCCCTTGGAACCAGTTTTAATGGTGAAATCTTTCAAACTTGCAGAGTAAAGCTAGATTCCCTGCACATTAATGTTCTGCAATTTTAACTAAAAAAAAATGGGAAATGATCGTGATTAACTTTATGTATCAATTATAATACCAATCCCTGTTAAGAACAGGAGGGGAGAAGGAGGCAAAGAAAGTTAGAAAAAGAAAGAGACAGAGAAAAAGAGAATATGCAGGTTCATATTACTTGACTATTTATTAACAATTCAAAATGAAATAAGAAAAAGTCCTACTTTTTACTGAGCACGGAATAGATGTCACTTCCTAGTGAGACTTATTTAATCACTGTCTTATTTAATCCTAAGGATACCCATGGGGTAGGTATCATTATCCTCTTATTACAGAGGAGAAAAGTACTAAAATTAAGTACCTAGAGCTCACAGCTAACATTGTAAATGACAAAACTGAGATTAAAGTTAAATTCTATCTCCAAAGCCCTGGCCCTTCATCACCATTTTCAATTAACACATAGAATTTAAGAAACTGTATCAAAATTGACTGTCACCTAATAGGATCTTTTCCCTGCCAAATGCAAAGAGTTTGTGGATTATTTTCAGAAAAAATATACTAGTATCCTCAATCTCATAAATACGATGAGTCAAAAGGTCATAGGACTAAAAGAGATATTTGAAGTAATTTAACAAAATTCAAAATCTCTTCTTTCTGAAGAATGTTTAAAAATTGGAAATGATAGTAAGACACCATATCTCATTATGCCCACTAAAACTATGTCCACTAAAATGGACCATAAAATAAAAATGCTTACAACCTACACTATTATTTTTTTACTGGTCTGAAAATTCTGACCAATGTTATAAGATAGGAAGGAGAAATGAGATGTCCACTTTCTAGAAAGAAGGAAAAAGTATATAATCGCTTGCAGCTAAAACTATTAGTTCTCTAGAAAACCCTGGAGAATTAACTGAAAACCTGTTAGTATTCACAAGACAGTTCCATAAAAAGATTGGATCCAAGATAAACAGACAGAAATCAATAGCTTTCCTGTAGATCAGTGATAACCAGCTAGAAGATGTAATGGAAAATATTGGAAAAACTCAATAGGTTTCTGTTTTTCAATCACTATCTGTAGTAGAAATCAACAGTCCTCTTTGAGAAGGGGTTCTTTTTAGTGTATCTATTTTATAAAGCTGCAATAATGGTTGTGATTTTTAAAAGGTCAGGCCTTACATCTCTTCAATTAATGAGTTTCTTTCTCTAGAAGAAAAGGAAAGACCCAACAACCACCTTTTTAAAGAGTTTTAGCACAACTGCTGAAATCACAGCACAGAACGTTTGTCTTACGAAGCACCCATTTAAAAATTGCTGAAATGTTATAGCGACGACATTTTGTCAGTGAGGAGCCCAGAATCCTTCATGATGGTTTGAGTAAATTATGTACTTGGGTTTATCTTGTTCAGTACAGTAGGCATTTTTTGGCCCCGTGAAGGATAACTTCTTAAAAGTAAGACTATTTGAGACCCTCAAGCTGTGTGTTTCAAACTTCTTAAAAGCTTTTTTTTTTCATTCATGCAAAGATAATGTTCTCATTTTTCCATCAACATGAGTTCCGTTCTGCAAAAACACCACACTTTTAGATTGTTTTACTGTAGCCCTGCATTAGTGCTAATTGAAAACTTTAGGATACAGAGAGGCAATTCTTAAGGAAAATGCTTTAGAAGAAACCTGAATGTTCAAATCTCACTTTCAGCTGTACTTCTTTGCTGGCACCTCGTTAGAGAACAGAGTAATGAAATCTCAATTTCTCCCATTAGTTAATTAGCACCTTTGCATCTTAAGTACTGGAAGTGTTACACTGTTAATTACCTACAAGTCTGCTCTCAAAAGTCTGTGGCTGCATATATATATATATATATATATATATATATATATTTTTTTTTTTTTTCCTTGTGCATGGTTTCAAACAACCCTTAAAAAAACACACACCTAGAAAAGTCTTCCTTATGTATAGGCTAAACGTTACAAAACGTAGTGATAACAGCTAAAGGTGAGTGTGAGTCAGCTGTGCCCTTCTATTGATCTCTTATTTCTCCCAACACTTTTCTCTAATCCTCTCCATAATTACATGAACTGCTGGGGCTTTCCTGAAGCTGTCAATTCCCCCTGCATCCATTTTCAAATGGCCAGCAGAGAAGAAGCCTTCTGGGCACTAGATCAAACTGTCAATGCTCCCCACTCGGAACAATCGACAATCCTCTTGAAGTCTCCTGGCACATCTGTCAAGAGCCTCCTAGGGGTCTTCAAAACTCTTCCCCCTCGGAAGAGAGCAAGAAGGGAGGAGGAGGCAGAAAGGTATTGATCCATTCTTTTAACATGCTAATTGGCCCGGGGGCTGCTTCAGTCGTTGACAAGCTGGACACTTCAAAAGGGAACTGTTTTTCAAAGTGGAGATGTCTTTTTCAAACACTTAAAACTGAAAAAAAATGAATCGAAGCATCAAGTTCACAGTGCAATGTGAAGGAAGTTGGCCAAACAGAAATGGGATAGTAATATATGCAAAGGTGTCCTGAAATTCATTGAATGGTAACAAGAAGTGTGAAAGTTTAAAACAAAACTTCTAAAGCCTGTGTGTCCATCATAACCAATTAGGATGCAACCTATTGAGTTGCTTACATTAATCCTTGGGAGAAAAATTAGGACTGATACAATTAAACTGATGTGAAGTATCACTAACACTGATACTGACGAATGCTCGGACATCTCCTTAAATGGTGAAAATGGGAATGAAATTGTTCATTTAATTATACTTCTAACTGGCAACACACCATGAAGGCTAGAGGAAAAAAAGAAGGGGGGTGGGTAAGAGCACCATTATTAAAGTATCTTTGTCTACTGCCTTTGTTATCAGTTTATTATTTCATCAATGAAGCACACAGTTACAGATAAGACTACAAAACACAATTAAGTGTGTAAAGACTGCAAAGTATTATTAAGTTTGTAAAATTAATTCATCAAATGCAGTGATTTGCTCATAGTTTTCAGGTCATGTATTTCTGGGGACATATTGTTAGTGGTGAATGGTTATTAACGGAAAAAGCCACATAAAAGAGCCGGTAGCCAGCGCCTATAATGAAGAAGGCCTTGCAGAAGGCAATCGCTGGGAAACAAGTCCACGAAGTTCTTAAGGACAAAAAGCCCATGAGAAAAGCATTCCTTACTGAGCTGCGACGTAGCTGATCATGAGGTTGGCCCATATTTACCTGCCATGGTATTATGGGAGGAAATCAGTATTCTGTTAACCTCTGACCCCTGGGATCTGCAGCAGACAAAGGACCAGTCTGGAGGCCTGGGAGAACACAGGCAAACGTCAAACAGCAGGGAAGTGATTGTTCCGGAAACAGTCGGCCAGCTTCACTGGGGCAAACTGCTATTCACAGAAACAAGCCATGAAGAGATAACACCGTAAAATATGAACAAAAATGGAACCCCCCCCTTTTTTTTTTTGCATTGCTTCTAAATCGTTAGCTTTATGGGACTTCATGCTGAACAGTATGAAAAAAATCCAATTTGCTTTGAAGCGCATTAGTCTGTCTAACATCCTAATTATTGTTTACATTGCCATTTGCCTTCTATTAAGAATTGAATAATTACCCAGCACTTCATAGTTTAAAAATACAAGCAAACAGGATTATCTGGGTAATTAAGAAACTGTACCATAGCTTTGGACTGCTGCAGAAAATATCTGTACACGTAGGGGAAATGATAATTATCAATCAACTGACTTCAAATGGTATTTTAAGGATTTTGAGCAATTTGAGATCTGTAACTTATTAAGAAGAGGTTAGTAAGATCACCTTTGAGAAGTGTGGGTCTGTTTAAATCCATCCTTAGAAACAAGAGCCAGATAAGCAGCTGAATTTTCTCATCCACTAATGACATGATAGAACATACCAAGTACAGAGCCGTCCGCTGTTCTTTAATCCTAATAATCCATCCCAAATGGACTCTGAACAGCACCATCAAACTTTGTCAGACCATGTGGAGCTAAACCAAAGCTCTTCCACGTTTGGCTGTTTTGGCTGACCCTGCCTTCACTTAATTACGCTGCAAAGTCTAGCTATGCTGGTCTTCTGCCCTGTGAAATTAGCTTGAACTCAAAACTAATTGAACTTCAAAAACATTTCATGCAAAGTCCTCTTCTTCCAGCTTATAGAATACATATGACCATGACCTTCTGAAGATGGTGCTGTTTGCAAAGCAGAGAGTGAAGTTTGTTGAGTTAAATATGTAGTGTGCTCGAATTTTCCATTCTCAGGAAGAAAGCAAAGGTTAAGTAAATTTGGAGACACTGGGTGGGATGGGAAGACAGGAATTCAAAAGGAAATAGTCAACCCAAAGTGAGTACACATATGAATAAGGAACAGAATTATGGTCAGTACAGCTTTTAAATAAATGTCTAAATTTGGGGCATACATGAAAATAAGGGATTTTAATCATGATTCTTGCTATAAAGACTGATGTACTCATTCATAGATGTAGAAATACAATGAAAATGCCAATGGTGATTTGTACATTATACGCTTTCAATATCCATTTGTTTAAGGAATGAATAGATCCCAGCCCACCAGAGACCTAAAGCCTGTTTTCAGAACTTCCTGTGATCTGACAATTCTTTCTCAAAGAATTTTATCTTTTTACTTGACAATTTTTTTAAACCCTTTGTCGGGACACTTCTAAACATTCCTAGCATAATCTGAATAGTGCCATCTTCTCCCAGCTCAGAAAGAACAGCAAGATTCCAGCCGAAGCTGTCACTAAACAGACAAGCCAAGGGATTCACCAAGACTAGGTTCCTTCCCAAAGGTCAAAATAAAATGAGCAGCGGGAGCTTGGGTTGTTTTTACATGGGGCAGGGGGCTGGAGAGTGACAAGCAGCCACACACAAGGGGGACGGGGGTGGGGGAGTGCACAGAAAGGGCCCTGTGCAAATAGCCCACTCTCTGCCTCCCCATCCCCAGTCTCTGGAAGCATTCAAATCAAAACCGAATTAATTTGCATGGTGTCTAAATCATTGGGCTCTGCATAAACAGAAGGAGATTTTGGCTGGAGTTTCCAAAGGAAGCCCTCGTTGCCTTTGTGAACGGGGAAAGTGGGTGTGCTGTTTTGCATGAGGGTGCATACAGAACATGCAAATAAGGGATCTGCCGCAGCCACCCCAGGCCGACAGCTGAGGACCCTCATTCACCCAGAAAACGCTCAGCGTTTCTCTAAAGGGAGTTGTCATTCTTACCAACACGTTGTTTCCCAGGAAGCCCAAATAGACCCTGAATATTCATAAAATGTTCATTTAGTCATGCGACTATTAATTACCCTCCTGATCACGGAGCCCAGTGACCTCACCTGCTCTCCTCCCTGCTAAACAGCTCAGGGGTACCCGCTCCAAGGGGACATAATGGGAATGGTTTTCTGCCCAAAGCAAAAAAGATACAGCCTCTCAGGGGCCAGGGGACAGCAGAGGCCTTCTTTAATCATTCCTTCTCACCAGCACAGGAAAACTAAAGAGAGCACTGAGGCATGTTACTGGACACAGATAAACCGTTTCTAGAAAGCTAAGGGCTACCCATCGCCGCCTCATTTTACAGAAACATCTAAACAGCTGAATAAATAAAATATCATTCTTCTAAGCTGCCTAAATCTCCCAGATTTGGAAAGTTTTTGGAACTTTCTTATTTTATTTTCATTTTCAAGTGTCTGCAGAAGCCAGAACACTCTCGGTCCCTGCCCCGGAAACTAAAGAGCTGATGGACTAAGGCAGTGGTTCTCAAACTTTCTGGTCTCATGATCACTTTACCCGCTTGAAAATATCGAGGATGCCAAAGTGTTTTTGTTTATGTGACTTAAAGCTACCGGTATTTACCATTACAAATTGAAACTGAGATCAATTCATTTAAAAATATCTATAATGGGGGAGTAGGGTATAGCTCTAGCGGTAGAGCGTGTGTTTAGCACGCATCAGGTCCTGGGTCAATCCCCAGTACCTAATTAATTAATTAATTAATTAAAAAATAAATAAAGCTAATTACTCCAAAAATATTTTTTAAATATATCAATAATAAACCCATTACCTGTCAACACAAAGAACATATTTTAATTAAAAAAAAAAGCTATCTTTACTAAAACAGAGTTAGTGAGAAGAGTGACATTGTCTGGCTTAATAGAGGACAGGTGGATTCTCATATTTGCTTCTGTATTCAATTTGATGAGATATTACACTTCAGGTAGCCCCTGGAAAACTCCACTCATGAGAAAAGGGGAGGGAAAAGGCGATGACACCTTAGTATTTAGAAAGTGTTCACCTTGCAGACCACATGAAAGGGACGTGGGGAAGCCAACTGGGACACACTTTGAGAACCGCTACAGTAACCTGGGGAATGCAGGGTTTGATCAACGCAGACAAGACCAGCCATTTCACCCCATCCCCTAGCCTTGCATATGTCACCATGCAACCACCCCCCCCCAAAAAAACAAATTCTACTCTGAAACTTAAGCCAAATGCCGTAATTGTTGGACAGGCAATGGTCAAATAGCCCATAACGTCACATTTCTATCGAACAACAATAAAATTAACTATAACATTTTCTACTTCCTAAGTGCTTAATGATCCTAGGCACTGTGCTAAACCCTTTACACATTCATCCTTTTATATGTGTATCAGACATGATAACATAATACTCTCACCAATGTGTAGAGGCTAAGTCAGTGACCATGAACACACACCTGGTAAAGCAGCACACCTGGAAACTAAACTCAAGTCTCAAACTCCAATGGAGGTCTTATTTTGTACTATGTTAACTCATGGGCCACAGAGATTTTTGAACATTCAGGCATAGAGATGATCATAAACATGATAAAAACATTAAGACCCACTGAATACATTAGTCACATGCAAAGATTCTGATGTATCATGTTGACTCCCTGAAACATTACTCCACCAAATAAATGTTTAATATGAAACAGGCCACGATTCCTTATGCATTTATTTATTCATTCATTCCATGAACATTTAATGAGACCCCCCACTATGTTCCACAATCCTTGGTGGTGTTACTTGTCTGGTTATCCTGGACTGAACTCCTCCACTTACATGCTGTGTGGTCAGGAGGTTTTACTAAATTCATTCATCCAAGATGAAGTTAAAAAAATAACAAGGTTAATCATTCAACTTTTTAACAAAAAATACATATGCATGATTTGCTAATTAAAGGACTTGTTTAAAAATATTACTAGGAAAAACTAAAGTGCCCTGTCAACAAATAAAAGAAAAAATTAAATGAAGTATGATATATTCATAATACAGAATATTAATTATCAATTATAAAGGATGAAGAAAAATTTGATCCTTTCATATGGGATGATGTCCATGGTCCATGATAAACAGTCAAACATCACGAAGAGAAGATGACAAGAGGATTATTCCATTTCTGTTTTGTTTTTGTTTTTTTTTCAAATGGAGGTGCTGGGAATTGAACACAGAACCTGGCCATGCTCAGCACGTGTTCTGTCACTGAGCTATACCCATCCCCCTATTTCTGTTACTGTTTTTAAATAGATGTATATAGATATATTTGGGTTATCTGCCAAATTGTAAAGAGTGGTAACTCAGAAAAAAATTGGAATAAGAGTTTGAAGCATACAGTTATTTGGTAACGTTAAATTCATCAGTTAAATGCAAAAAAAAAAACCCTTCCTAAAAAACTTTAAGTATTACATTTCAATGATGTGAAAGTCAAACATATCATGACCACCTCTGCTCTGCACAGTAGTAGCTCAAAAGCCATTTAATCAGTCTTTCTCCTTAAGCCTTGAGTCTTAACAGAATAATTATGTCTTAATACATTTTTGAAAAGTACAAGGAAGCTCAGTCAGATTAAAATAAGTCATCAAATCTTAAATACTGGATTCAAAAATCCCTAACTGAGATAATTCCTATGCGATGCTTTGGTGAATCCAAAATAAGAGACCACTACCTGATTCACACTCACAAAAGAAACCTGGTCACATGCAGAAAGGAAAATAAAAAAAAGTATAACAGAAAAAGGACAATAATTAAACCCTGCTCTTCTCGTATATAAAGAATTGCGTCTTTCAATGATCACAGCCATGCTTCAAAGCCAGAGATAAAAGCAGCCATGAGATTTAAGCAATTCATTCTTAAAGACATGATTCAAAGGTAGAAGAAAAATGTCAAAAGTTGAAAGCGTATGAAACAGCATCTGACTATATTTTAAATACTTCCTTTCCAGTGCTTTTTTCTCCTAAGATCCTATAATATATTAGGAAAACAAAGTAATTTTTTTTAACATAGCCTCTCCCTCTTTTCAGGGCACAAATATAAAATATTTCTATTTTACAGCCATCAAAGCATTTCTATCTTGTTCTTTCACAAAAGAGCTTAAAGATATCTTTTACTGATATGAAGCCACCATAGATGTAATAATTTATCATATACGTCCTAGATAGATATGGCCCCAAACCACTTAGAGCAAAATTGTATATATCAGCAAGGTTTCGTTCCTATTTAGCTTAATTTTGTCACAGTTGTGATTATTTGGCCTTAAGTGACTCCGTAAGAAAGTTTTCATTTTATTAGTATTATTTTTATATATGCTGTCTGAAAATATTACTTATTAATATTTCACAGAGTATGTCTGTGACTTTTAATTTTTCACCTTTTTAATTAAGCTAAAAATAAGTTAATAAAGGATCTTTTCCCTTCTTCCTCCTGCTTAGTATTTCTGAGGTAATAAAAATCAACCCTGTGAAACATCTGGAACATTTCCTTACTGGTGGGGACACGTGTGCATGGAGAGGGCGGAGATGTCTGAGGTGGGCCTTGCCTCCTTTTTCCAATGAACTAGAACAATTACTTACTTCTCTGCAGCCAATCACAAGGCAAGTTCAAACTAGTGCTTACGCCGGCCAGACATTCTCCTGGAGAAGACAGATGAGTGGCTAACACTCTTTGTTGTCCTGCTGAGACGGAGCCAAATCATCTCAGAAAATGTTATTCAAGAGCAGAATGAACTTGCAGCTGCTTCAGAGGGCAAGCCCACCATCACCCTGCGGCCCTGGACAAGGCTCTTCATCCTCCATCTGCATTAACATGTGCCGCTTGGAGGTAAGAACTCCAAGAGGAAGTGTAGTTCTGTCCCTGAGGTCCCTTGAGGACTCCGGCAGATGACCAGGGTTAGACTCAAACAACAGCACATCCCAGCCCCGAACCGCTCGGGCCATTTTTGCCCAAGGATCTTTTGTCAAACATTTAAGATCTTAATCAATCTTCGCTCTGACCTCCCAGACCCCAAGGAAGATGGATGAGGAAGTAGGTGACCTTTCACCTGGTCTTCTATTTGTCCTGCCCCAGTGGACCCATTGAGAAGACAATTGGGGAGGAACCTGCTGCCAGAGTTCTTAAGACTTGCCCATTTTCTCCTTTATATTCTTTCTTAAGCTCCCTTTACACCCCAGTCTTTCTTGTCCCACTTCCAAATCACTTTTCTTTCACTCAAAGGAAAGTTGTCTCTCCTATAGGAGAGGGGAAATAAATGACACTCTCTAAATATCATTTTCAAATGGACATTATTCTCTGTTAGAGCAAAGGCAAAGCTGCCTATCTTTGCCCTTGACTTCCAAGAGTGGCTGGAAGATGGAATTCCCCTTTACCATTTTAACTCAACATCCCTTAAAAGTCAACAGTTGTGATCTTGGTAAGAGCCAAGTGATAAGAGAAATGCTAGCATAAACATCAGTTTAATGCTTTACGATCTAAAAGGTGATGCTTTTTTAACCAACCTTACATCACTGTCACCTCAAAGCAAGTCTCTAAACTAAGTACAATTACTTTATAGATGAACCCATTTTTGCAGAAGAACAAACCAAGGCTCAGAAGACTTAAGAAACATCCTCAAGGTCATGCAGCTAAGTGACCAAATTGAGACACAGTTCCTTGTTTTGATGATCTTTCTGGTCTACCTAGGTAATCCTCTGATACCCCAGTAACAATGGCACAAATGGAGGCAACCATCTTTATTACTTTTCAGATGTCTGCAGTCTTGAGTCATCTTTAAAAAGTCTCACTCAAGTTTGGAATTTAAGAATTCTTGTCATCCAAGTTTTTTCTTCTCCCTAAATTCATCAGATTCTTACCTGGTAGTTTAAAAACAAGCAAAGTTCAAGGTTTTGTGCAAAAAGTATCTCCCTGAAGGAATTTAATCATTTTACGACTAGCAAAAATACCTGGGTAGCAAGAATGAAAAGAATGAAGATTCTCAAAAATAGCTTAATCAGCCTTCCCCTTCCATTAAATATCTGGCCTTGCCTTAGGAATAGTTTACTCAGAAACAGACTGGACCTAAAACACTGAGAACCACCCTTCCATGAACCATATGATGAACTGGATTCCCAAGATTATTTCCATAAAGCAAACCACTACAGTGTTGAATTGTTTTTACATTCACTTCCCCCTCCATCTTTTTCTCTTTTTCCTTCTACTTTGGGTTGTAAAAATGTCAAGGAGTTTCATAGTGCAGCAATGTATGAGTTACTGGGCTCTGTAACAATTGAAAATCAATGACATTAGATACAGAGAGATGTACTAACACCAGAAACGTGAACATTTGAGCCAGAAATGGAAGACAGTGTGTGTGTGTTTTTTTAATATGGAAATAAGAATCTTGACATGTAAAGATGTGCAAGTCTTGTCTTACAAAAATCAAAAAAGCAGAACAGTTTACTCTAAGATGTGAAGTGATGTCATTGTCCTGTTCACTTCACTGTTCCTGCTATGATGATTGTAATTTAAGTGCCAATAACAATGCACTCACGTATTTTCTAATATTAATGACAGAATATACTTCAGGGTCTCAACTGCGAACAGCTTTCTTAGCAGCCCCTTAGTCAAGAGCAAAAAAATTAATCTTTGTTTAAAAAAAACAAAACACAAAGCTTGAAATTCCAACTTTAAAATTTTCAAGTTTACAAGTTTACCTTTCGACTCTAGGTCAACAGAGGTCATCAGTCTTTATTCCATTTTATGTACAATGGAATAAAGACATTCATTGCTCCCTACACTTAGTAATAACTGTAGCAGATCAAGAATGCATAATTCTATAGCAATAAATTACCAAAAAGGCAACTTTCTTTAGGTTACAATTGTTGATTTCATCAGTCACGTGGATTGCTCCATAGTTAATCCCACCCTGTCATTAAGATGGCTGAAATGCCAGACAAATTGTTTGGCAGTCAGTTATTTCGGGCTCTTTAATCACTAAATCAGATGAAGTATGTGGCAATGCAGTCTACAGCTCAACAATCACCCTGAGAAAAGATGAATGTGATCTGTTCCATAGATGGGACCAAGAGTCACACGCTTTAGTAGCAACTGTACAAGCCTGGCAGCAGCAGACTATTGATAACCACTAAAAACAAATACCAAGCAAAAATAAAAACCTCGGAATAACTGATTTTTTTAAGCCTTAATCCACACACGACATGAGCAATTCATATAAATATGGATTACTTCCAGCCCTTACTCAAAAACAAAGCTGCTATAAAGAAAAAAAGTTTGCAAACTCCCCAGAAAGGGGAAATAAGGGAAGAGGGAATTGCATACACTGAACTTTAAGGAGGGGGGAGGAGGAGTCACCTTAGTAATACAATAAATAGGAATTTACACTATTTAAAAAAACTCTGGACTTTTGCAAAATCTCAGTGATCAGAATGGATCACAGTTTATTACTGCCTCTGACCACAGACCGACCAAGAAGGGTTTTACTAGCTCTTCATCACATCCTCAGGGAAGTCAAAAGGCCTTTCATCAAGATTCATTCCACTTGGAGACCCTGTCTGTGGGGGCTCAGCGGAGCAGAATGCACTTGAAACTTTGTCGCTCCCACTTTGCTGGGCCACATCTACACTCCTCCACGAGGCAGAAAAAAAATGGACTTTATTCACACAGCTCGGTTTTCATCAGCCGGAGGAAATGAGAACAACAAACCCTAGTGCCACACTTAAATCACGCATGCGCATATACAGATGTCCATATACAGAGATGTTTCCGGACAGGAGAACCGTGGCTGGAAACTGTGCTGGCCCTCTTTAAGTAAGCATCAATCAAGGCCTTCTTCAGCTGGTTCATTTACATTTCAGAGGGCGCATCCAGCCGGCTCAGATCTAAGTGCCTGTTAGCAAATGCGTTTGGCCTTCTGCTGATTACAGCAGCATCATTTATTTTGTCCGTGTTAGAAACGTCTTAGTTTTGCCACCTAGCGCTGTAGCACTTACTCATTAGGCCCTCTGTCCCACCACATCCCACAGGGGCTGCTAATTACTGGCTTTACTCCATTTAGTCTCATCTCTGATTTAATTACGTGCTCTCAGCCCTCATAGAAAGTCCAATATGGCCCCTCTTACCTTGGCATTCTCCATTCCGCTCTTCGTGCCCAGCATTGCATAGGCAGTTGCCAATGGGCACCAGCCATTCACCATCTGCCCCACAGTACATTTTTGGCACATCCTTCTCTTCTGAGTTGTTGACACAGGAGCCTCGGACTTCCACCAGGGAAGACGTATCGGCCCCTGTGATGGTGTCTGGAAACTGGGCCAGATTGCGAACCGTGAGCGGACACTTCTTATAGAACACGCGGACGGACACCAAGGCGATGCAAGCCCCCACGTCCTGAAACGCCAGATAGAACCCCTTTTTGCTCAGCGGCCCTACATCCCGGATCTCCGTGTTCAGCTTCATAATTCTGTCGCCAATGTCCACTTGGGTGAAGCTCTCGTCGGCAGCGATAGTGTCAATTTTGGCAAACTGGCTCTCTCGGATAAAACGCTCTTTGTCGTTGTCCGATTCGTAGTAGTACAGGTTAAACGTCTCCTTGCAAGTGCCCATGACGCCCGGAAGACTGTTGCAGTCCCTCAAGGTGAACTTGATCTCAATGTACACCCTCTGAGCCCCTTCTCGGGTGATCCAGTCAGTTCGCAGCCAGTTATTCTGGCTGGGCTCCATCACATTGCACACTTGATAGGTGCGGATTGGTGTATTTTTTTCATCCATAATGCTCACTTCCTCCCACTGCAAAGATCCAAAAGAAATGCATCCATTAAAAAGAAAATTTTTTTTTCATTCTACAGTGGTTTTGTCAATTCCATTTAACCCTCATAGGACAGTGATGATTCTTGTTTCAATAAGGAAAAAAGAATAAACAAAAACAAACAACAACAACAAAAAACTATGGAGCACCAATTCCTAAGATGATAGTTTATTGGGAAAGTATTTTCTTTTGTTTCACTCTTCTGCCTAAAATCCAGAGGTATTGCTGGATTTATTGCTTTTGAGTTCCCAGCAGTTCCTCGTGGTGGTCTAACAACCTCAAATTCACCTATTACAACAGCTACAATTTCAAGTGGCAACAGTTCAAATTTACTCATAAATGAAAAACTAGTATGTGTATTGTTTCAACAACTGAGCAGAGACCTGCAAATTAAGATCAAGAAGAGTGAAGCTTGCCAAAGGAAGACAATTATCAGTTAATTAGTGGTGCTCCTGTCAGAACTTTGCTCTTTAATACCTAAAAAAAGTTTTTTTTTTTGCACGGTCACTATTCTTTAAAGAAAATCTCCCATTCTGGTTTTGGTAATCCTGGGAAGATAGAATAAGGTTGGATTTCTCAATTCCACTGTCGTTTATAATGGAAGAACAGTTTTCAAGAGTACATATTCAATTAAAAAGTTTGTATACTGTTCTTATTTTTAAAACAGACACATAAGTAAACATAGACACATAAATAAACACACACTTTGCTTCTAAATAGTCTATGGATATTGAAAATAAAATAGTAAGTGGTTATTTATGATTGAAAGCCCAAGAAAATTCAAGAAGGATGGGAAGGATTTTTTTGTTGCAATCTACTTCCTAACATAAAGATTCTAATGATGGGACAACCTGAATTCAGCAAAATTCACTGTGAGCAGCACTGTAGTTTCGTTCTCACCATAGCTTTTAAAATAATCCTAAAAGCTGCAAGATAATTTGGGGGCTCTTACCAGACTGGTAGGCAGCCTCCAATTCTTCATTAATACCTACAGCAATACATTTATACAGATCTGGTATAAATCAGCTTAAGTATCTAACACGTGAATATAATTAGAAGAAAAAAGATAGTTAAAAAAATTCATATTCTATAATAGCTCCACTTAAAGCTCCATTCAATCCAATGAAGTACATAGAATCATAATGTATCTTTTAACAGGTTTCCCATCTGTGCATTGGAAAACTATTAATGGATGGAAATGTTACTATGTGAAGGGCCATAATGCATCAAATTCTGTATCCTTTTCATCTGCCACCATTATGAAAGTTGGAATTGGGAGGGATAAGAGCCCTGTGGTGATTAAAATTTCTTTTTATGCACTAAGCAATAAATCACCAGTAATTTACTTATTTGGGGAAGTTCATGTAAATCTAAAAATAGATCCCCACCTTCAGAAAAAACCTACTCAGCATGCTTCTCATCTCAGAACAAAGGAAATATGGAAAAACACATTTATCAATGTAAATGAAAGCACAGAGGGATGTCTCCACAGAGTTCATACAGATAATTCAAGTCTAATTCGAATTTTCCAGCCTGAATTTAATTGTCTAAACATATTGATCAATTCACCAGCACAGTGACAAATCTCCCCTTAGTTTTGCATTTTACAATCAGTGTCAGAAACTCAATATACTCCTTTAAATGAACACTGCCAAGAAACTGGGTTTTTGCTACAATGTTGCCATCAAGAACCATCACTTTTCATTATTTTCAGGTTCTGCTTAGTTGTTCTGATGGGAAAATGAAAGAAGAGTGACTAAAATTCACTTTTGCTTTGGTGGTATTGTCAAATAAGGTTTCTTGTTCTTTTCAAAAATAACAACAACAACAAATAAATGTCATTATTGGTCAAAGTTATAATCCCAAGTTTCTAGTCAAGAAAGATGTTGATCTAACAATAAGTAGAGATTTCAGATTAATCAAAAGATTAAAATATGCTCTTACACTCATCTAGAAAGAACTTTTCAAGGCCAATCCATCCCTACTTGGTAGATATCCAATTTATCCCTTCATTCTAAGCCTGAAAAAGTTTTCTTTATTACAAAATCTAGAAACTAATTAAACTTTATAATTTGGCACGTAATTTCTCAATGGCTACTATGTATTTTGGAATGACCAATTCTATTACACACAAATAAAATTTTTATTTCTTACCTTTCACAGCAAGACTTAAAGTGTTACACACATAGTATTGAAGGAAAAGAAAAAAATCTACGTTCTATATTCAGAGGTCAACATCCTGCCCATTAAAAGTTCTGGGTTGTATACAATCAGCTATGCACGGTATCTTTTTTTTTAAGGGACATCGAGACAATCGAAAGAAGTTTTGTGTCTAGAAAAACTGACCAGGTGTTCTTTCAAAAGTCTGGGAGCTAGAGAGTCGGAGGTGGGGTGGTGGGGAGGGACACGTCTGCAGCATATTAAATTGCAATAAAAGCTTTCCAGAAACTAGATAGACCCTGAAGTGTACTCGAAAATGTGTCACTCCTTGCTTTTAACTAGGTCACAAGTATATTTAGTGTAACAAGGCAGGTCCAAAATCATACTAAGATGTACTCTCTCTTCAAACTTGGGAGCGGCCAATAAGACAAAAAAGACTCATTAATTTTTTTTAATGCAAGTACTGACACCTTTCATCCTCAGTTTCGCTAGCAGGTCTAATTCATTCAACCTACAGAGCAATACCCCTGGTGTAGCATGGGAAAGCCTCCTTGAATCAGTGACCTTTCCAGGGTATAGGATTAACAAGAGTCTGACTCTCACAAGATAAAGCTGTACCTTTCTTCGCATTCAAAGGATGAGGGCAATTGCCTGCAATCAGCGGTGAATACAGCCTGTCTACACTGCCAGAGAACTGCCAATCACTCTCCCTCCCTCTTAAAAAAAAAAATGGTTTTGAGGGCAGACTAGAATTTTTCAGCAGAGACCCAACCAACTGCAGTCAAGTTCAGGCAGAAAAACAGGAGGGCAGGGCAATCTCCGTTTTATTTCAAATGGATCACAAGACTTGGCTTTGGAAAAAGACAGCCTAAAATTCTCCATTTTCATGACTGCTTTCTTGCCTTGTCTTTTGTTTGAAACCCATCAAAATAATTTCTATGAATCTTAATTTTTTTTAGTTCTTTATTGTTTTTATTCAAAGACCAAGTGTGAAGCACATTACAATTTTGGTCTGATAAATTCCTAATCTTTCACCCCTGTTGCTTTTATCAATTCACTCCATCACAGACTACCAAGTATGTAAAGGTAGTTGATATGCTTAATTTTTAAAGGATTTGAGAGTTATTTCAATTTGGCAGAAGCCAGAGTTACCTATTATATTGATTTCTTTCCAAAGCTGATTCATTCTGACCTGTTAATAAGGGGGGAGGATGGGAGCAGAGAATGTGGCTACTGACCTAATTCTATTCTCTGAATCTTCTGATAAAGGCAGTGATGGCAAATTCCAGAAGAAATGAACAGTGGTACATTCACTCATAGTTTATAATCCAGCCTCTCCAATCCCCAAAGATCCAAGAATCCAAATACTTCAACTTTTCACATTTAGTACCAACAACGCACAAACTTTTTTTTCCTTTTCCTGCATAGATGTTGCCCCTGGCTCAAGTTCATAAGGATTTCTCTCACTGTGCCAGGGAACGAGAGCTGATTTAAGGCCATCATAGCAAGTTACAGAGCCCCCCGCTGCTCATACACAGAACTAAACCTGCTCCTGGTACAATTAGAAACGTTTTCTCCCTGGTTATCTTTATTTATTCATTTTCCTCATCTTGAAACAGAACAACTGCTCTAAAATTAACCCTGTCAGGACTTCATGGCCATCACGGTAATAGGCATAAATTCTAATTTGGTCCCCAGATCGTATTTCTTGTCGGTATTTTAGTTTAAAATAGGCATCTAAGACTATGCCTCCACCAATCTCCTAATTTTGAAACCCCTTTCTGCCCTTTTGGATTCTAGTTCTTCCATGACAGAGCTGTCCAAGGGGAGTATAGGATTTCTCCAACAAAGCGTAATTCACTTCATAGGCCGTGGCGGAAATCTGACCCCCTCACCACAATCAACAAGAATCAAGCCATTAGGACTCTCAGAAAGTTGCTAATCATTCTTTTTTACCCTGTGGATCAGAGAGCAACTTGGAACTTACCCCTCCTTCCAGAGGGCTCGCTATCCACCCAAGTTCTCCCTGAACAGATCTGGAATCCAATAAGGTAACTGTAGGAAAAAAAAAAAAAAAGATTAATTTCCAATTGCAAAAAGCCAATACTACAAAAAAAACCATTTGCCTGAGCGTTTCCATATGTGCTGAGGGTGTGCATATCCAACTCTGATCAAAACCTAAACTTGGTCTCACTTATGTAAATAATCATTACTCACTTGATCTTCTCCCCACTTTACATCTGCAGGTCCTTATTTATTTAACTTGCTTAGCATTTAAAATTCCATCCCAGGACTCAGTTGATTCATTTTCTAAAAAGGATGAATAGAGAATCTCAAGTACAAATCAAAAAATAAATATATCTACGTAGGGCAGTTACACTCCAGAGCAAAATCTGCATTCATCTCTGTCTGGTATCTACTGGAAATATTTGTTTTTGCAAGTTTCAGATGACTGCATAACTCATCATCATGGTGACAGAGCCACAAGTGAATTCTATCAGAGAGTACTCAGAGGGTCAGGAAAAGGCTCTCTTCTCTACCATTTTTTCCCCTCCACCACCAAATAAATAGGCCCTGGATGTGGCATCCGCTGCTTTTTTAAATATCAAAGTTTCAGAAAGGGGGAATGGCAGACGTGTGGAATTAGAATGCAAGTACACTAAAGGATTCTCTTTGCCAGGTCTTTTTGAGGACAATTGGAGGCTCCTCCTTCACTCTGGAGGAGATCGCTGGTTTAAATTTTAGATAGGGAGGGCTGCCTAATAAATTTAATATGCTTGTACTACACCTAAGAGTGTGCATCTAAGCTTAGGGGAACTGCGAGGGCAGCAAAACAGAGGTTGCACCCCACCCAAGCTGGAAAAGTCCTAGGCACGGAGAACACTGAAAAGGACGCAGTGAATTCTTAACCTCTCCACAGTCCCTTTCCCACCGAGATCTGCAGGCCTGGGGGTCGAAAGGCCTATCTCAAAGGAACCACTGGGTTATTAATTTGATCAGCGAGGCTGGCTCTTCAGACTGGGGGAGGGGTGGGAATGGGAAGCCTTCATCCTTGCTCTGCACCCCCACTCTCAATCTTGCCCCCCGGCCCCTGAATTCTGCCCACCTCCCCTCTCTTTTCACCCTAAAGTCAAAGGAGTTAAAATGAGCCGCGTTTTCCTGGTTTTCCCGAGAAGCTTGAATTCCTAGGGTCTGTTAATTATTTTAAAATGTAGAGCCTTCCCCGGGTTGCTCCCGCCCGGAGTTGCGCCCCCCTCCTCCTCTCTTCTTGGTCCCTAGAGAAAAGCCCGCTACATCCATTTGGATTTATGTAAGGTGGATTAGGGACACAAAGGGAACAATAAGACCCAATTTACAAAAAAAGGGAGGGAGTAGAAAGGGAGGGTAAAAGGGAGAAAAGAAAACGTGATGGGAATAAAAAGCAACAAAATGAATTAATTTTTAAGGGAGAGGAGGGGTCGGAGATGGGGTGACCACCCCCCCTTCTACATCAGCCTACAGCTCCATCAGTTCTTTTTGTCTAAGCTCCCAAGTTTTGCTTCCAAAATAAAAAGCAGGGGGAAAAAAAAAACAAGAAATCTCCTCTGCGTTTGGTGCAGCGAGATCTTGGGGGACGTCCTAGTGTGAGCCGAAGTAGTCAGGAGAACGCGGGATGCAAGATTTCGTTCAGAGGAATGACCCTGGGGACCGAGGGGTGGCAGCGGCCGAGATGGCACCAAAAGCCACGTCGGAAGGAGGAAGGCGATCGAGAGGGGGAGAGAGCGCCCCTTTCCTCCCAAGCAGTGTCTGCCGGCAGGTGCGTGAGTCTCTGGGAGCCTCCGTCTGGCGAGCGCTTGGTACTGGCTGCCCAACCAAGGCTGAGTTGGTTTTTGGCTCCCTCCTTCGGAACAGGGAAAATGATAGATTGCACAGGGATGGATAGACGGATCCTGGAGATGAACGTATGAATAGATACATGGATGGATGGATGGATGGGGGAGGGTGGGAAGGTGAAGGAGTCTGCTAGATGGATGCACGCAGGGTCGAGCGCGAGCATTCACTAGAACACTCGCGCACACAATCATGGCACTCGCGCACAGGCACACAATTGTCCGCGTCCACACGGGCACCCGCGCACCCACATACACGCATTTGCGCGCGCGCACACACACATAAACGCACACGCAACTTGCCTCTCTCTGAGATCATCAGAATCTAAATGATCAACCCCCTACCTTACCGACACAGACACACACAGAGACCTTCTAGCACATCCAAACAGACTCGCAGAAAACTGAGCACAGAGAGATTCAGTCAGTCCCGCACGTTCCCTCCAAAGTAACCCGATGTACAGATCTGGGGGCTAAAACTCGAGTACGTTCAACTTGCCGCGGGTTCCCCAGGTCTGAGGGGCGATCGAGGAACTTAGGGCCCCCTAGGCCAGCGATGGCACCCCTCCGGCGCGTGGCCGGCGGGGAGAAAGGTGTCTGACGCCCGGTGCTAGAAATCAGGTCACCGGCGACCGGGGAGCGGCGCCACGACCGCTGCGCGGCGGAGGCCCGGCAGCCGGGTCCCGGGAAGCGCAGGGCTCGGGAAACTTTGCAGAAACCAGAGCTCGCAAGGTTTTTCGCAAGAACCCGAGAGCACCACCATACCCTTAAGGAGCTCAAGGCTTGCGTTCCCCCTCGACCTGGGCTGGGAAAAGTGATGGTTAGGAATAGGTCCACAGAATTAATTTATTTATTTGTTTTTATCCTGGTTCCCGCGCATCCCCTCGAGGCGCCTCGGGCTGCCCTCGCCGGCAGAGGCTGATAAACTTTGTCCTTTCGCTACAAACTTGGGCAACCCCGCCACACGCACGGGTCACTGCCCGGAGGCAAGCTGCTTGACGGGTCCCCGCTTCCCCCTCACGGATCTTCTCGTCTCGGCCCCCTTCTCCGGAGTCAGGAAGCACCGCTCACGCCGGGATCCCCCCACACCCGCCGGCCTCGCGCTCCCGGGGATCATTCACCCGCACGGATCGTCGCCTCTAGGTCCCCGAACGCAGAAAGGCCGCCCCGCTCGTACCTTCATTCGCGGGATACACCCTGGAACCGGTGACAGCGTCGCAAATCCCAAAGAGAAACGAAAAGAGGACGAAATAGAAAATCCCAGCCATGGTTCGCCGGTGCCAACGCTGCTCCTGCCGCTTCTATCCCAGTGGAATAAATGCTTAAGTTAGGAGTGCAGCAGGCTGAAGACATTGCCAAGGGGGTGGGCCCGGCCCGTGACGTGCACCCGCCAGTCCGGGCCCAGTGGCCAATGGTGGCACAGATGCGGCGCCGTGGCCCCGTCCCCACTGAGCAGAACCCGCCCACATGCCCCGCCCCCTCCGGGCTCGGCTGGGCGCTCGGTCTCCCATGGCTTGAGGGGGGCGAGCTCCGTGGCGTCCCGCCCCCGCCGGAGGGAGACGGTGGGGTCCTCCCGACCGCACCTCAGGGGTCCAGCCCCTGGGCGGCGGAAGGAGCTTCGAAAGACTAAACTGGTTGGGGGAAGTCCGAGGAAATGTTGGGAACCTCCACTTCCCCCACGGGCGGTTTGAGATGGAGGAAAAGGCTCTTTTATTGCAATTTAAAAAAGTATAAAGTTGACCTGCTTCTTTGCTGTTGCTCTTTTCTGAGGGTCTAAGTGTTCGCGTCCCGCGCGCCGGGACTGGGACTGCACTTCCACTCCTGCGCACGGCCACCACCACCCTCGGCTACCTTGCCCCGTTTTGTGTTTTTGTGGCGCACCTCCATAAGAAATGCTGTTTGGGGGGAGTTTTGTGGCTTGGTTAGTTCTCTTCCCTGGTTTCCAGCCTCCTAGGGAGCCGGGATCTAATCAGTCCCCAAAGTCCGGTGCGGCGCTCAGCCAGAAGCAGGGCTCTGTCACTCTCTCCAGAGACGTAACGAAAGACTTTCTAGTGACAGAGAAGCCCCCTCTTGCCCCTTCTCCGCGCTCACGCCGTGGGTCTCATCCCGGCCCCGGGACAGGACTTCCCACCTCGGCCAGACGCCCCACCATGGCTTCGGCCGCGGGGAACCAACTGTGTGTTTGCCGTGGGTGAGTCCCCGGAACCGGGCCTTGCAAGCCCGGGGCGCAGGGGGGCTAGAAGCGAAGAGCTGAAGTGGGAGCGCGGGGCTCGGATACGGGAGGTCGGAAGCCGCGCTGAGCGGCGGTTGTAAGCTCTGCGCTCCCGTCGCTAGTCCGGACAGCTCTCGCCGCCCCAGGAGACGGTAGTGGGCGACAGGACGCGCAGAAATCCGCGCAGCTGCCCCAGACGCGGAGCTGTGGGTGTCACTGTGGACCTCCTGGGGGCCCAGGCAGCACTGGGCCTCCGTTTGTCCCCCGATGCCCCGGCCGCGGGCGCAGCCAACTGAGCGCCGCCGGGAGACTGCAACGCAGCAGGCGGTCTGGGGACCGGCCCCCGACGCTACTCGGTGAATTTCTCCAGACGTTTGAAGGAGCCCTGATTCCTGCCGAGGCCACCATCCATCCCTTCTCCCAAACCACCCTCCGTCTGGCTCCCTGCGGGGTAGGGCCGGGTTTTCCTCTCCAACCTGGGTCCCAGCGGGAGAGAGACCGCGGGGAGAGGAAAGCGCCGTTCCCTCTCCCGCAGAGGCTCATTGTGAACCAACCGCGCCACCTGCCGGCCAGAAGAGGGAGTGCGCGGCCTCCGCGGAAGGGCGAGCGGACAAAGACCTCAACGCGCAACCCGCAGAGAGTAGGTGTGCCCGTGGGGTATCTCTCCGTCCGCCCACCCGAGTCCGGAGCACCCGGGCCACCCCTGCGGAGTGGTGGCGGACGGCCGTGGAGAGGACCCAGGAGTTCTGTCGCGCTTCTCGCCAGCTGGATTGCAGAAGACGGAATCAGGAAGCGTTTCAAGGAGAAACTCGTAGTCAACATCCGAGGGGTTGCCGGAGCAGCTGCTATCCCTGAAAAAGCAATCCTAGATAAAGTAGGGAGGGTGCGGGGCAGTGTGGAGGGAGAGCAGATCGCGGCCACGGTTTCAGGTTATTGGCCTCCCTAGCACATCGTGCTCCGCCAGGGCTCGAGAGCTGCACTCAGTGCGAACTCAGACCCGGTCGAATAAGATGGGCAACTTTTACTTGAGCGCGCTAGCGAGGCGCTGGGCGGTAGCTGTGAGAGTCGGTGACCTAGAGGGGAACCTTGTGCGGCTCCAGACATTCTGGCTTCTCGGAGAAAGACCTGCTGAAATGTCACAGTCTGAGGAAGTGGATGTCAATTATTGTAGCCACTGATTTTACACAAGTGAAGGGGGGGCTGAATGCACACGGGGGTTATATATGTGCTTGTGTATATAAATTATTTAGAACAACTGCACAAAGTCTTTGTAAGGAATGCATTTCTAGGTTCTTTCATGTGTCTCCCTGAGTTTTACAGAAAAAGAAGATGAATATTGGTTCCTGTCATTCTGTACGCAGACTCAGAAAAGCATTCCAATTCTTTTTAAGACGTTTTTAAACAATAGTTGCTGGTTGCTTCTCTGCAAGATTTGAGTTTTGCATGTATGAGCGGTTGAAATGGGAAACTGCCTGCCTGCCTCCTTAAAAACAGTCAAATTTCTAAAACATGAACCATCCCCCCCCCATATGCACACTGAATATTAATTAAACAAAGTCTTTCCAGCCTCAGCTGCCTGAAAGCAAGGCTTCGTTTGCTAGGGTACATTCGGTGACATCCTCTTTTTTCTTCCCATTTCCCTTTTCAAGCCCCAAAGCAGCCCAATAATCTGGAGATCCAGAAGGCAGGAAATGCTACCTGGGAAAAACTGAAGTATAACGTCCTCTTCAAAGCATTTCTGGGCTGAAGATCAGAAATGAGATGCTGAATACTGAACTATTTAGGATAAAAGTATATGATAGCTTGGATTTCTCTAGAAACACTCCAATAAGAAAAGGAAAAGAAGGAAAAAGAATTAGGGACTAAATAGATGAAACTGGATTGGAAAATGTCAGTATCTTTTCATGCTGAATAAAAGGACTCACGTGAATTCATTATACTATTCTTTCTGTTTATGTGTGTTCAATGTTTTCCATAATAAAAGTTACAGTAGAATAAAAAGATGAAATGAGATGCTGAAAATTCCTCTGTCCATTGTGACAACCTAGAAGGAAAAGTATTCTAGCCTAACAGACATGATTCCCCCTTAAAAATAAGGGAAAAATGAAAAAAAATGGTGGTGGTCATGGTCCACCATCACTGCAAACCCCCTACTTTACTGGACAACACTTTGGAGTTTTCAAACATTTGAGAGGATTTACAACAAATCAATCACCCAATGGAGTCACAAGCATACAAGAGAATACCATACAAAAAGTACCTAAAATCACCTATTTTTAATATAAATTAGCTTGACTCTTGATTAAAACTGGCCTCTCAACTGTTATAAGAATTCGAGCGTATTTTGAATCCAATAAGAAATATGTCAAAATAAATATGCTTATAAGCTTAATGAAAATAGTAATTTACTAACTTGAAATGTTTTCTATAATCCTTTCCTTTTTGTGTAGTGCCTACATAAAGACTTGAGCTACAAAGTACATTTTCTTTACATTTTTTCAAAGTACATTTTAAATGCTGAATTGAATTAAGGTTGAATTTCAAAAGTGTCTCTAATTTGTAAAGACATTTTAAAATAATGCCGAGTATCTTAGAGTTTTCTGTCTCTAATGGAGGACCAATTTCATGAAGTAATAAGAAAAAGAACTTTGACCTGTGGACAAATAAGCAACAATAAGGACAGCACATAGAAGGCTAGAGAAAAGGTTAGAATGAGAACATGAATCCATTTTCCCTTTTACTAGACATTCTGCCAGATTTACTAGTGTAGCTGGACTTCTCTGGACGTTGGTCTCTTTATCAAAAAATGGAGCCTTCAGCAGTGCCCCAGTGACTCCCTGTCATTGCCAGAACTAGAGTTTTCAAGACATACATTTATGGTTTAACATTCTAGCAGTTCTTTTACTAGCTGTGTGTCTTTGGGTAAGTTACTTAACCTCTCTGAGATAGGGTTTTTTTTTAATCTGTGAATTGTAGCTAGCTATGTATACTAGCTGGCACGTGGTCAGTGGCTCTCATTGCTCTCAAATAATACTTCACTATTAACAGTTAATATTAGTAAATGGGAAATAATTTGTTCAGCTTGACTCTTCCCTTCCACGAGGAAACCAAGCCCTGTGATCTACCTTTTGCTCCTCCATGAGAAGAGAATCCTTTATTTCACCAACTCCTAGACTAGGGAGGGGAAGTAAGTTCTAAATGGCTCCCTTCTTACATTGTTGATTTGTTACTGCTCATACTTAACTCTTACATCCCTGTGTGATTCAAAGGGATTTGAACCTAGGGATTGCACCTGCCTTCAGATACAATAATTTCAAAAATAATTAAGTGAAACAAGGTGTAAGGAATCAAAAATCCCACCCCTAAGTCAAGATATTTGAGATAACAAATAACCAAACTCTGACTAATGAAATATCCACCTTTGTCAGAAAAACATTCCCAATCAGAAGCTATTATCTGAAATACAGTGACCTGAAACCACATTTGGAGGGCCTCCTAAAGCTCCAGGAAAGCCTGTTGGAGACTTCATTCTCTGATGTTGGGGCGTTGATGCTGCTTCTTATGCACATGAGGAGCAGGATGCTTGTTTCCTGCCGGGTAGCCCTTTACACCTGAGTGAGAAAGATGGCCACAGAGCTCAGGTCTTGATTAGTCAGAACGGTAAGAGCCCAAGACACAAGAAAAGACTTTCCGAGTCACTGAGGCAGAAAAAGGATAAGAAAGAAAGGTTGGGGATCGATCTCAAGGGGGCAAGACTTTACTGAAACGGTTTGATGCCATACTTGAATTTTAGTTCAACCCTAACAAACATTGCTCAAGGGCCTACTATGTGCCAAAGTCCACATGTTTAAGATGTGAAAGGTTTCTTTTCAGCCCTGAGCAGGCATGATGCCCACCACATGTGGACGGGGGAGCCAAGTAGAAACCATCGATCTCCTGAGAGCTTCGGTGGAGAGAGAGGAAGACTCTCAGTTCAGTTCCATAGCAACTCTAAAACTAAACATTTTGCAGAGGCAATGCACCTTTCTTTCAGAGAATTTAGATGAGCATCTGCTTTGGGCTGCATTGGAAACATGAGTTAAACATCAAAACTATTTTATTTTTCAGGCATGAAAGCTAAGCCCCCGAGGAAATGTAAAATGCTTTTTACTTGGAACCCTTCCATACAGCCCCCCAGAAATGGTGTCCACTCGTCCTAAATCAAAATGCCAAAGTAAAGCTGCAAGTTACAACCCCTAAGTATTTTAGTTATTAAATACTTTAATATTTAATAGCTCTGTTGATTAATGATTATGAAAAGAGCTTTTGGAATTACAATTGTTTTATGATAAAACACTAATGATAATACATATTTGAATAACATAAACTGGTACAGTTTTCTTTTTAGCCATTTTAAAAAAGAGGTAATTATCTGGTTAGAGAACTAATTTCTATAAGTACGACAATAGCCACAACTCCCTTTTTTTCTTTCTGAAAAACAATGTGTAATGGCAGTGAAATGTTGTAAGCAAGAAAAATTATAAGATCATGAACATAATTTATGATTTAGTACACAATGAAAATATAAGTTTGGAGACCTAACTTTTCTTTCCCCTATCATAGCCTAAAGCATTTGCAGAGTACTTAATGCCCCAAACATTTATTTTGCAATTTCAAAAGATCTCGGACTATTCTAAAAATGTCTAAAATGACAGATAATGTACTGTGGACAAAAAAAAAAAAAATTATTGCTTGTCATTTCAGTAAGCAATGAATTTTGCCCACCATCAAGTCATCAGCCGCAGCGGCTGCTCTCCTTAGGATGGTGCACCCTGAGGGGAACTCAGGGTGGAGATAAACAGGACACTGACTCTAGATAGTTAAGATGCATATCAAAGACATCATTTCAACACGCCCAGAACCTTGCATCTTCCCACACACAGAAAATGACTAAAATCCTTAACTTGAGATGTTTGGTTTTTTGTGATTAGCAGTAATGTTTTGATGTTTGACTACATGTTTTGTTTTCTTTTTTTCCCCCAAAACTCTTATATATGCTGGCTCCTCCCTTACCTCTTTGGAACAAGCTCCTCAGCGCTATATGAGAGGCTGCATTCCTGGGCTTCAGTTCTCAATAATGCCCTTAATAAAACATAATTCTCAACTTTAAGGTTGTGTGTGTGTGTGTGTGTTTTTTTTTTTCGGTCAACAGTACAATGTCAATTTTTAAACGCTTGTTTACTTCATGGAACTTTATAAGCACACTTTAGAGAAAATGTTGCTTTTGAAATTATATTTATATTTTATATCTTTCGCCTAATCATAAATGCCAATTCATAGATAGGGAAAACCCTTTCCCTGCAACAGATTATGCCTCTTGACTGTTTATTCAAGAGGACTTAAAAGGAAATTCAGTCAAAACTACAAGAAACGTAGTATAGGCTTTTTGTTTTCTGAATTACATACTACTTGAGATCCAAAGCAAATCCATAAAATCGTATTAAAATTAATTGAATGTAAATAAATTCCCTGTATAAAGAAATGCAAAAGTGAGGTTCATAAACATGGTTTGGTTAGAACTGGCATTATTTGGACATAGGATGTTTAAAAACAATGAAGAATTCATATAAAATAAATGCTAACTCAGGAATCTGTGTGCAAACCTATGTTATACAACTTTAAAATATACTAAGTAACTCTTCCCCTTTGTTATATGTGGAATCACTTTTTCTTAGATCCTGACTAAATCTGCACAAATAAATTGGCTGAAATTCAGACCAACAATGAGTTATTTGAAGTAGGGAGGTAAAAAGAAATTCAGTTAGTAACAGATCATTTGACTCAAACTGACATTTAAAGTATATCAACTGGACCATTTGTTTTTCTTCTTATTCAAGTCTCTGTGTACACACCCCAGGTTTTCTTTTGGGGGGCAATGTGAGAAGGAGTTAAAAATTTGGCGTTAAAATACAGAGAATGTTATTCACACACCGTTTATTATTTAACTTAGTCTTTTAAGAAGAACAGCCTTAAGCATCTGTCTCTAGCTGGATTGGAGACTCAGTTGTATCAGTTTGGGATAAATTTTTCTTCTATATGGAATGTGTGCACACAATAAAGAACACAGGATTTATCTCCTGAGACGTGACGCTTCACTCTGACATTCAGGATTAACATGTGGCTTAATATGCACGGCCTCACTTTCAAGTCTCTATCTCTTGCAGCTCAGAATTAAAACAAATTTGAACAAGAACATGCACAGGTGATTATAAGGATACAAACGGACATTGACTTTAAGAGTGAAGTCCCGTTGGAGCAGCTTCAACCTGTCTGTTTGTATCACATTAGATACCTATCAGAGGTTATTGATCATCGACAGGAAATTAATCAAGTCTGTTCCATTAAATGGTCAGTTTGCTGCAGCTCAGTAAAGCTGGGCCCCATTTCCCCCGTGTGTCTCATCATGTTCTCATCTAAGGCTTTTATAGTTTTCAGTCGGATTGTTATCAGGTACAGTGGTTTGATAAATGCCTATCTGTGCCTACCCTGCTTAGCAGGCCACCCTGTATAAGCTATTCTGAGAACTAAATTTACAATGCAGAAATCACCCTGCAGGTTGAACTGCAAAGGCAATTCAGGATGCTTTGGGTCTTTCCATTTATAACTTTCTTTAGCAATACAGTTCTTGTGCCACTTTGCTATATATATTTATGTATTATAGATATCCATCTATTTATAAACTTGAGTACTTGTTTTAAAACCTGACTTTGATCAAAAATAAGGCTAGCTGGCTTTAAAGCTTCTCAAGGTTTCTAAGTCTGAAAGGGTCTGTGATTTAGAACCTTCCTCTTGCTGTATTCTGATTGAATCTGCTTAGCTCTCTGTTTTCTCCATGTCCACCTACACACAGCTGTCCATCTCCCTGCAACCTTTTAGCTGTCAGTCAAGTGACAGTCTTGGATGGAAGCTTTGTGTGCTGAGGCCTCCTGAGGCCAGCACTACATTTTGATGGAAAAGGGCTTGCGGGGGAGGACGTAACCAATTCTTCAAAAGCTGGGGATGGGAGACTACCACAGGGAGGGTTTCGGTCCACACCCCTTCAAAACGGCTTTCTCAAACCCCAGCAAAACTGCAAACACATATACTAAACCCCCACATCAGTAACCCAGCACCTATGTGATATAAAATCACCATGGGATGGCAAGCATTCCAAGGCTTGTTGATGCAAAGAATAAAGCTCCCTCGCTGAATTTTTTCGGGCGTTGGTGCTCAAGAACAGTCCCTGTTTCTCTCCTCATGTGAGTGATCAGTGTCTAGCTTCCCCTTTCTTGGAATGACTGATTCTTAGCTGACCTGTAAGTACTAACATCTCTTCATAAAATTACTTGGAGACATTTGTTTTTGCTAATTGGAGGAATGTTCTGCTTATGCCCTTGCACGGATTGCATCCTGTATAATGCAATGTCTTAATTTTGGAAGGAGGTTGCATCCTATAATACGAAGCCCCACTATTGAGACATTTCTATTTGTACAGTAGATTACTTGACTGAAAAGTCAGATAGGTCATTAGCACAAATCAAAATTCCGATCTCTACAAAGGGAGCCTGAATTAAGACGTAAGCCTTATTTTAATTACTTTGTTTTTATTTGGTGCCATCTGCTTTCTGATTTTATAAGAGTCTCTAAAATTTGACATCATATTCCTGATCAGCTGAAGTTGCAGGATTTTTAAACAAAATGTTCCAAGTTTACGCTAAAATCACTGGGAGCCCTGATATTCTCTGAAAATAAACAGATTAATTTTCACCCTGCATAGGAAATGAAATACAGTTGCCTCTGTTTCGATTGAGGTACATGCCATCTGAAATATTTAATACATTATGACATGATAATGTATTATGCTTTACTTTTTGCATTAGCTATACTTAAGTTTTACTTTTATTACATTTCTATTTTTTATTTTTTGTTTTCTTGAAGATAGGAAGATATAAAAGTAGAAAGCATGAAAGATGTACTTTTGAATGTCATAGTTTATTATCCTGTATAAATTATCTGTTTGGCTGTGGGTCTGGGAGCACTGTCGCTTGTAGCAGTTGGGTTTCTCATCCACCAGGCAAAAGGCACGCAGTAGTTTTTCAGGGGCAAGAGTGTGACGGATAAACCTAAGCAAATAACTTTATAACCCTGGAGATTATTTGGGATGTTAACACAGATGGTTGGCAACTCCATGGGGAATGTTCCGCAAATGTTTGACTCACCAATGCCTTAAACCTGTTGAGTGCAAAGCTAATAATTACCGAGAAAACAATTTTGTGATTCTTTTTTTTCCTGAACACAGTTAATCTTCAAAAACAGTGCTCCTTTTGGTACTTAATGTAAAAAAAACAGAACAAATTTAAATGTAAAGGATTCTGGAAAATATACACACACACACATATAACTGAGTTGCCAAGATAGGAGAGCCTTTAACTTTTAAAATTAAGGCCATCTTATTGATTGTTCTCAGTTTACACAGATTCTTCTTCAAAGATAATTTACTTATTTAAAATCCTGTCATATGTTTTGCTCTTCATATTCTGATAAAATACACATGCATAATTTAAATCTAATATCACTTAGAGTTCAACTTTTTTGACAGTTGATTAATTTTCAGACTGATGAAATTGGTGAGAACAAATGAAGTAGTACTCGGAATTAAATATTTTAAAGCTCTGGAAACCCCCAATAAATTACACTTCACTGTGGATAGAAATAAGCTCTTAGTAAATTGTCTTCTTAGTAAGATAATGCCAAGAATAATATTCGTCTTTAGAATTCAAATTGGGCTGGTTTGGTGTGTTTTAATACAAAGTGTACTTGGAGATTATCTGTACAAATATCACACACACATATGCACACACTTAGGCACAAACTCACACAAACCCAGAAGTGCTCTTGGCAAGCCACTGAGGTTCATTATCTCTAAAGAATATGCCTTGCAGTAATACCATCTTGCCTTCTAACTCAGAATAAAAGCAATTTATATAGGGGAGAGGGGAAAGGATAGAAAAAATAAACTCCTTAAAAATCAGCATCTGTATAAAATTGCCTCTTGAAACTTCAAAATAAGTTATTGATTTTCTCTTTCAAGTCCATATGATTGAATTTCTCCTTAATTCTTTCTTCATCATGGAAAACATGCATTTTTCCATTTATGTTCAGGGTATTTAATTTGGGAGATAATAAGCATAAAAAATGAATTTTAGTAGGTGGTCATATTGTGCATGAAGGGGTCTTTTCTTATATGTGTATTCATCAATGAATCAGGTTGCAATTAACCTATGCAATAAAATTGAACTAACTGATGGTGAAAATTTTCCCCAAATTTTGGGAGGTTTACTTTTTTTCTGTAACCACATAGGATTTGCATCGACTTTCCTTATGGGGTCCATTCATTATAGCCATTTGGGGAAATAAATGTAGATTTTTCACACAATAATTTGCTTGCTGCCAACCCAAAATGAACGGCCTTGGGTTACACCATATTGGACAAATGTGCCCACTTCTGTAAGCAGAGTATCTAATTACATTCCTCACTGTCTCTGCAGTCCACTTTCGATTTCAGGAACTTGAAGACTGTCCCCCAAAGCCACCGACACTGGCTTCTTTTTCTAGCTGATATATTTGACTACCTCGAACACGGAGAGGAATAAAACCCAAAACAAACACAAATAGTTTAGCTATTTGTTAGCAAGTGTGCTTAAAAGTCCAATGGTTTCGAAAATTCAAATTGATGATTAAAATGAAGTTTAGAGAAACTAATGCTTTTACATTTTTTTCCCATTTTTTTTTTTTAGGAATCAAAGAAAATTTAGAATTATCTGACTTTTAAAAATTACCATCAGAATTAAGCATTGTATAAAAATCTATTACTTCATGGATATGGCATAACAGACTCATAGAAATAGTTCATGTTGAAGGATTTGACCATTTGAGAGTAACCTCGACTGCCCATGACTTGTGATTTTAAACTCTATTGAGACCCAAGTTCAAGTTATATACTCTATGGCTGAAGCAGGAGAGAGAAACATTTAGTTAAGAGACCCTAACTGTCCATCCAGTATTTAACCTCATCTCAGTTCTCATGTTTTCCGCTCTTCATCCCCCACACAGTAATTCTCTTTACATTTATCACACTCTAGGAGGGAAATGTATGCCTTAGTGTGAGCCTCAGTTTCTTCATCTGTAAAATGGGACTAATAATAGTGCCCACCTTAAGATATAGAAATTCAGGGAGATACTCTATACTCAGCCATAAACAGAGTGCCTGGAACAAAATAATTGTTTCCTATTAATATTATTGTACCTTAACTTGGTGAGAAGGCACATAACTGGTAAACCAGTTTTAAAAATTAGACTGTATATTTCGATTATTTAATATAACTGTCTGAAAGATGTTTTTAAAGAGGCTCACGAGAAATTTTCCACCAAAATTTACTGTTTCCATTTGTTATTAGTTTTAAATTCGGAGGTAGACTCACTGTTGGTCCATGAGGAATTATTTTCCTGTGCACCAACTCTTGCAGGGATGAATCAGTTTTTGTATTTAGATACTTTATATGTTGGGGTTTATCTGAACACACACACACATACACACACACACTCACACACACATTGCTTCTTTGCTTGGCTATCACAAAATTTGAGCCATAGTTTTTGTCCAAAACCTGAAATTTATATGGAAATACAGCTATTAGTTAAAACTTCTCTCTCCCAAATACAGAAGACAAAATCTTAATGAATGGAGTGTGGATTCTGTTTATAATTTAACAAAGCAGAGCACAAAAATCAAACAGTTTAACTCAGGGTACTAAGAAAAACATGTTCAACAGTGAAAAAAAAATGCCATATTAAGAAATCAAGAAACTTAAGATTCTGGATTGTTTGATTTTAGGCAAGTAGTCACATCTCTTTAAGCCTCAGTTTTCAATCTAGATCATCTTGATGGTTCCTTTCAATGCTAAAATTTGAGTTCTACCAATTTTCACACTTCTTCTTTGAGGAAGAATAAAGCTTCATAGTCAATCACTTCAAAGTAATTATCTGCTATTCAGAAACAAAGCAAACAGTGAATGGGTCATATGCAACTTGATGTTTTTGTACGGAAATCTTAGTTTCTGTAAAAACTCTGTAAGGAGAACAGTTGAAAACTATTTTGCATTTTATATAGCAAGCTCTATTTTCCAAAATTATATGTTTAAAAATTCAAACCTATTAAAGAAATATATGAAATGCTCTGTGTATTTAACTTTTGTTATAATGTTAACCTTTATTGTGTTTGGTGAATGCAAGCTTATGAATTCATAACTCTCACAGTTAGAGGGTCTTCATAAATAAAACAACCCACTTAGATCTGCATTTTTCAAATAGCAAGGCAACGAGCAAACCAACAGATGGATGCATTTTTAATTAGTCAATCTATTGCTTTCTTTTAGTTAGAAAATTTTCCTGCAGGTTGTAATAAAATCTTTTATTGGGAGCAAAAATAAGGACAATCTCAGAATGACAGGTTTCCTAAAAGAATTTATATTTCAGTACTTTGATAACCTATTCAGATTTTGTATAGTGATAAATTGAACTAAATTATTGGTGGAAAAACAAATCAAACAAAATAATTTGAGGTTATTGTAAATCTGAGACATGAATAAAATTACCATCAGTATCTAGGTTCTTTCATGTTTACTGATTTTTAACTGAGTGAAGTAAGCCAGGATGATTCAACTAAACTCAGGGTTGTTTTTGCAATATTGCAGGGAAGTAATCTACAATATTATGCTTCAATTTTTAATTTACATTATACTGACAAATAACTTTAGATAAAAGATGCTCTTTGTTTTGGAAAAATTGCTATAAGAATAAGAAGATAGTATTTATCAAAAGAAGCCAGATGCAAAATTATGAAAGGTTTTCAGAGATTATATTGGGAGGTTCCCAATTTTAAACGCTGTCTTTTTCTGAAAAGAAAAAAAAAAAAGTCTATCAGATTATCTCTTCATATGCACAGAGTAAAGGCAATGGAGAAATGAAGTAATTATTTCCATAATTCAGGCACTTAAAACTTTCTTCTGAAATATCCAAATGATTGATATGATAATTTTGACTGAATTAGTCAAATTACTCTTTCACAGTTTGCCTTCTCATTACATGAGTAGATACAATCTAAGTGTGGATGTAACATTTATAAATGCAGAACACTAAACTCATAGCTTACAGTACCTTTCAAGATTCATCCAATTATATATAATCACTTACTTTTTGGCAACATAGATAGTGACAATTTATTATCCTCTTCTTCAAAAGCACCTATTTAGAACTTTTCATCTGGGACCCTGTAACACTGTTCAGTGAAAGATTTCAGTATACAGCACTGGGCCATTAATAACCATACAACTATTGCCAACCTCTGTGGCATATACACACATGAAATACAGGTTATAATGCAAACATTGATCTTAGAATAAAATAATGAGTTTAACATTTTTAGCAGTCCATTTAATAACATCAAGATATTACATGCTTCTGCAGAAGCTACAAAAAAAAATCATCTTAAATTAGAGAAATTCAATAGACTGTTTCTATAGACAATCTGATGACAATCTGTCTAATTTTTTTCAGTTTAATTGACTACATTTTTACATCTTTACAAGTTAGAAACAGAGTGTAGAAGGGAAAAACAAGAAGGCTAAATTTCCAAATGATCTCCTAGTAAATCCAGGTATAGAAACCAAGAGAGCCTCCTGGAATCTAGTCTCTTTATCTTGATGAAAGTTATTTATCAAACTAGATGCCCCTTTTGCCTTCATAAATTAAATAAAGAACATACTGTTGATCATGCCTGGGGAAAGATGCTATAATATTAATAATAAAGGAAAGAAGGCAGAAGTCCTATTGAGCTTAATTTCTCTTCTTGTTCACTGAGATAAAGAAATAGGCTTTCAAACTGGAAAAGGAAGGGAGAAATATGGAAAAGGTAAGAAGTCACCAATTAGTCTCTACATTAGATGACAGGCTACAATGTAACCAGGGCAGAGAGACTTTCCCTGGAATGAGGGAAAGGAAGAAGAGAAGGGAGAGCAACTTTAAATAACTATCAGTCTCCAAGTGCAGTTCAAAACTTCCCCAGGAAAATAAAGCAACTTACACGTATGCTTGTGGAATAATGGCTGATAACCTTTAAGACACCCTGAGGATGAATAGGACGTGGAAAAAGTGGCAAGCTGCAAATGCTGTCTTGTTATTTGAAAAGTAAAAAGGTTGAACTACAGAAATTATAAACCAGTAACATTAATAATGATCTTTGGCAAAATGTCCTAACAGTCCTAGCAGATTGGTACAGACATGGCTTGGGAAAAATGTAGAGAAAGAAGTGAACGCTAGGCATCAGAATTGTTTCACTAAATTCAAGTCATTCCTCAATGCCTAGAAAATTTCTGGCCATTGGAGGCACACAATAAATAGTTATTGACTGCTATTCTTTTCTGGTAGAATAGTTTGATGAGATAACACCATAGTGTATCTTGATTTTAGAAAGACCATTGACAAAGTCTCCTTATTAATGGACAAGATGGCTCTGTCTAGTTCAACACATTTATCAGGGAGTAAGAGGACTTCGAAAGCAAGTCTATCACATCTTTTTGACTGGCACAAAACGGAGAAGAATCACTAATTTACTGAGCAAGAACCAGACAACATTATCTTGGAATAAAACCCACAGGTAAAATTTTACTGAGATAAATGTAAAATCTTGAGTTAAGATTTTTTAGAAGATCAATTTTATAAGGCTAGGATAAAGACACTATGACTTAGTAAAATAATGCCATTTGCAGCAACATGGATGAACCTGGAGATTGTCATACCAAGTGAAGTAAGCCAGAAAGAGGGGAAAAAAAATATGATATCATTTATAGGTGGAATTAAAAAAAATGAGACAAATGAACTTAATTACAAAACTGAAACAGACTCACAGACATAGAAAACAAACTTGTGGTTATCAGGGTAGAAGGTGGGGGTGAAGGGATAAACTGGGAATTTGGGACTTGCAGATACTAATTACTACATATAAAGTAGATAAACAACAAGTTTATACTGTATAGCACAGGGAGCTATATTCAATACTTTGTAATAACCTATAATGAAAAATATGAAATGGAATATATGTATGTATAACTGCATCACTATGCTGTACACCGGAAACTACACAACATTGTAAACTGGCTACACTTCAGTAAAAGAAAAGAAGCTATGACTTCATACCAGTTTATAGGAAAAAAAGATCTGTTAGATTGAGTGGATGAGAAGCTCAACATGTGTCAACAATGAGTCAGAGGAGGTGAGGAAACAAACGCAGTGTTGGGCTGAATAAGCCAAGCTCTTGTGTCCGGATGAAGAGACGGAGCAGTCTTACTGTCTCCTATACAGTGTGCGGCACATCTGGAGTTGGATGTCCTTTTCTAGATTACCCCCTTTTACAAGGACATTGACAAATGACAAAAATCCGGAGAAGGGCAACAAGGAGGCTTGAGCCTCGAGGCCATGGCTTATGAGAAATTGTTGAGGGGAGTGGGTGATGTGTAACAAAGAGGGGCTTAGCTTAGCAGACCATGACATCTGTCTTCAAGTAAACGGAGGGCTGTCATGTGGAAGAGAGGCACCCTTACTTTCTTTTTTTCCCAAGGGCAGAACTAAGATTAGTGGGTAGCTTTCACAAAAGGAGCAGATTTCTTGTCAATGTAAGGAAAAATGTTCTTATAATTTGAGTTTTTCTCTATCTGATGCTCTATAAACTAGGGCCCCCAAGGAAAGACTCAAGCAGAACCTGCTTAACCATCCACCAGCATTGCTTTAAGAAGGAATTCCTGCATTGATGGGAAAATTGAATTCCTTAACCTATTAGAGAATTTATGAAATGATGGTTAAAACAAGGAAATTGCTAGGGAATCTAGAAAGTTCTAGAAGTTCTGCATGGATGTCAGCATTGTAAATGTCTGTAAGGGTTAAGAAAGCAGCATGGATCAGAAGGGAGACTAGAAGAGGAATCTATTATCTACAACAGTGCTGTTCATAAAAATATGACATAGGGCATATAGATGAGCCATATATGTAATTTTAAATATTTCAGTAGTCTATTCATCAAATAAAAAAGTTAATAATATATTTTATTTAACCCCATATGTCTGAAATATGACTACTTCAACATATAATCAAAATTTAAAAATTTATTGAGATAATTTACCCTCTTTTTTTTCATACTGTCTTTGAAGACCTTTGTGTGTATTACAGTTACTTGCAGCATATCTCAATTCCAACTAACTTCATTTCAAGGACTCAAAAGCCATATGTGGCAAGGAGAAGCTAAAGTCCTCAAGCATGTCTAGTTAAAATACAAGAAGATTTTAGTAACTTCAGGCAGAGCTGTACAGGTTACCAAGACATTCCAGAGACACAGCCGAAATAAAGAAATAAAGCTGATTTCAAGAAGCTGTGGAATGTTTTCATTTTGGCAACCACAAGAGTGATAAGAGCCAGGAATACAGGTGGAGTTTGACCAAACAGACGAGAATCCATTTGAGGCTGAACTGCACCTGCCCCACTCCTGGTTGCTCTAGCAACCAGACTCCCTCCCCATGCTAATGACATTATAATGAGAACATCCACATGCAAATGAATTAAGCAGTAATTACAGGCAGATCCTCACTTGTTCTACTAGCTCCACTTAAGAGGGTGATGCTTGAGACAGGACTTAGGGAGAGTTTGATACAGCACAGAGGCGATGGCAAGAGGGAAGGATTTGAGCTACGAAATAAAATAGTTATTTGGTGCCTGCACACCAGGCAACAAAGTCATGTAGTTACATGTCCACGTGGTCCCAACTGTTCGGCTATCCATGCTCTTACTGTCACTCAGGGAGAGAGAGACCACCCAGGGGAAAGAAGGCAAAGACAGGGAGACAACAGCAACTCTGCAAGGAAGTCCAGGTTTAGGGAGAAAGGCGAGACCTCCCCCTATTCCTCACTAATTTCAAAATAAATTGCTTACGAAATGCTCCACCTCTCAACCCACCCGTAGGGAGCTACAGTGAAAAATTTTGAAACTGGGAAAAGATGAAAAGGAGGAAGCAAGCCTGTCCTTTATTCTTGGGTCTGGTTTGCTCTTAATTGCTTTTTACAGTTTCCCCACGTAGATCAGAGCCATGTATTAATGAATAGTGAACACGCTGGATGCTGAACTTTGGAAACTTGATAACCCTGGCAACAAGGAGACCCTGGCTGATGTGGGAATAGTGAATATACCGAGGCTTTGCATCTTGTAGGAATTCTGAGGTTTCCAGAATCTGTTTGGTCTCTCAGAAAAAAAGAAATGGATATACAAATATACGTAAAGAAAAATCTGGTTGATATTTTCAGAAAATATTCAGTAACTGATTAAACGATTAGACAGGTATCACGTTGACTGTCACACCAATACGCACAATAACATTATTAGCAGTATACGTCAGGAATAACTTCTTAATGTCAGTTTCTAAAGGACTAAAATAGCTCTCTTGTCTTTTCTTTTGGAATAGTAGAGAATATTTTAGTGCTTACTATATGCTGGGGACTAATCTAAGTTACACAGCAACTCTATAAAGTAAGCTTTACTGATAGCCCATTTTACAGATGGGAAAGTGAAGTAACTTGCCTAAGCTAGGAAGTGATAGAGACAAGAACTGATTCCAGTTAGTTTGGCTCCAGAATCCTCAGATATGTTACAAAATGTCTAGGATAGAAGCTCCAAAAAGATAAAAAAAAAACATTTTTTTTTTTTTAAGAAATCGCTGAAAACATTTCTGGAATGGTGGAAGAAGGATATTTAAAAATCCACTCCTCTAGAAAAACAATGGGACACTAGCAAAAATTGTCAAAGTCAACTTATTCAGAACTCTGGAAATTAAAGAATGACATAAAACAAAGCAAAACAAAAAGATAAACCAGTTTTTGTTCATGGTTAACTAATCAATGACTTTGCTGTCTATTAGATAGAACTATTAGTATAGTGGAATTATTTAATCTAAAAGTCACCACTTTTAGAACAAAAAAAATGGAGTTTTAAAAAATAGAATAATTTGGCAGAATGGAAAGTTCACATAGAACATGAAAGGAACGTTGTGGTAAGGGCCCAACTGCTAAGGAATCTTAAGACAGAGATGCTCCAGAAAGTTGCCATTGGAAATTTCTGACGTGGGGAAAACAGTATTTGAGGAAATTTAATTTAGCAGTAGAGTGTAAGGATAGGAGGGAAAAGAGAATTGAGCTACTAAGAGCAGTAAAACTATCATTTTGTAACCCAAGTGCATGCAGGCAAATATGGTGGTAAAAGGAATGAAGAAAATAATCAGTGAACAGAAATTTCCCAGGAAAAAAACCCAAGAGGTTGAATGGAGTGGGAAAGGTGAGGAAAACAGAAAAGAAGAGTAGCAACTCAGGATTAAATGCAGAACTTTCTGTCAAAGTGACTGGGTGACAGAAATGGGGCAGTTTCAGTGGCAATTGGATTAGGGCAGACTTTCAGCCTTGACAGTATCGATATTTGGGGCCAGATGATTCTTTGTTATGGGGGCTGCCCTTTGTGCCCCATCACGGTCAGCATCACCTTTGGCCTCTATCCCCTAGATGCCTGTAGCAGCTCTCCTCGACATGACAGTGTCACCATATATTGTTAAATGTCCCCAGGAGGTGAGAGAAGAGGCAGCAGCAAAATCAATTGAGAACCATTGGTTTGGGGAAATAGAGTGTGAGTTTAGTAGACGTTGAGGTAGCAGTGGGACAGCCAGGTGAAAATATCCAGGAGACCTGGGAAGCACATAATTGAAATTCCAGAGAGAGATAAGAGCTCGGTCTGAAAATTTTTGTATCATCTTCCAAAGCAGCAGCCATGGATGATATACCTGAAGTGACGGTTTAGAAAAACAACAAAAAAGCACAGCGCTCTGGAACAGGCAGAACTTGAAAGAAGCAAATACACTCATGAAGGAAACAGAGCAGTATCTGGAGATGAAGAGAAGGAAACTGGGTTGGACCAGAAAGAGCCTCCCTGGGGACGGAGCTGCGAGGAGGAAGGGACAGTCCACAGTTCGAGGAGGGACTGAGCTGCCAGTGCAAAAGGAGCTGTTGGTTTGGGTGATGAGGAGGTCTCCGGGATCCTAGAGAGAGAAATCACATTAAAGTTCATGTTCACGTGTATGAGTGTGTGTGTGCGCGCACGCACGTGTGTTTCGGGTGGGGGTTGATGGTGGTGGCGGTGCAGAAATTAGATTTCGCAAAGTTAAGGAGTGAGTAGATGGTGCTGGAGAGATGGTGATGATGAGTCTGGATTATTCTTTGAAGAACTTTGGCACTGCCAACTACAGAACTAGGGCATCGTGGAAAATGGCAAGGACGGAACAATTTTCCTTTTTAGGATGTGAAATAATAGAGGAAGTTTTCAGGCAGATAGGTAGGAGACATTGAGAGCCAAAAGGGAGGCCAGGGAATTGCAGAGAGATCAGGGGCTCCAGTTTGATCCTTCAAGCAAGAAGGCAGAACTTCAGGGATGCACATCACTCTATAAACACCTCTTCCTAGAAACTCCCAAGAGCAAGAGGCTGAACAGAAAACAAGGATGCAGGTTTACTGCTTGGTGAAACTTGGAAACAAACTCCAAAAAAAAAAAAAACTCTGTAAGAAAAAGAGGCTTTTCACTATACACCTTTTGTACTTTTTGACGTTTGAGTCAGATAAATGTATATCAGTTTTTGCAAAAAATTAAATAATTTTGCTTAAAGAAAGGCGAGAGCTGGAAAATGAAATATGCTTTTGTGGTCTTCTCTCAAACAGAATTCTAGAATGACACTGTGCACAGTTTTTAAAATCTCATCTATGGTGCGGGACTGTGCAAAATTGTTTTTTTGTCAGTTGTCTGAGTCAGTTGTTTGGATGTTGAAGTTAGACAAACACAGTGTCGTTAACTGTAGCTAAAGGGGAGGATCTTACATAATTGGCAAGAAGAGAAGATTTTTTAAGCTTTTGGGATTGTCCACTTTTTTGTTTGTTTGTTCAAAGTATAATCCCAAATCCTCTAGAAGAAAGACTTTTCAACAACTAAAATCTCTCATTATGGAAATTTACCTTCCAATTTCATCAACATTTTCATCTGTCCATGCATTTAGAGCTAACTGGAATTAGAGGTGTTTACCACCCAAAAAATTCACATGATTTTTAATCTGGTACAAGTTATTCTAAAGTAACCTTCACTCAGGAAAATTTTTAAAATAGTGTAAATGCAAGCAAACCTCCCCATTCATCACTGTAGTTGCTTACCATCAGCAAATCTAATGTAGGCATTAATCATGCATCCTTTTTGGCAAATATGAACATTATATAAAATTCAGGAATCTGAGTATTGAACACAACATGCTGAACTTGGTTTCATTTAATTGATTTTGCGGGCCTTTATTTCTTGAGTCATGGAATAATACCTTGAAGATTTCAGAAATTTTAATCATAAAGCTTTATTATGTTTTATCTGTAACCTTTCATACTCTCTTTGCAGCTGCTCTGTGGAAAAGTACTTACTGGAAATGATTTACTGAAAAAGATTATTTGTGCAATGCCTACTAAAATACTCTGTGTAAAGCACTTAATTTGAATGAAATATTTCAAATTACCACTGACATTATAAGATCATAATTACACACGTGAAAATCCTTCTTGGTGTTCTTCTTTCATCTGCTTCCAAAGGAACGCGTGTGTTTCATATACAGTCAAACATTCACACGTATTTTCTAAATGCCAGGCGCTATGTGATGTGCTAGGAATGCTTTAAGGACCAGGTAGCAGAATCTCTGCCCTCCTAGAGGTCAGCTTCCAGGGGGGGACAGGGACAGTAAAGCAAATGAGCAAATCACAGAAGGTAGCAAGTGATGGTGGCAATGACAGCTGAAAATGGAGGTGCACTGGTGCTACAGGAGTGAGGTGTCAGGGAAGGTGCTCAGGTGAGGGGACATACCCCGTGTGGCCTGTGTTCTCTGGCACGCCCTCAGGGCTTACCTATGTGATGGATAAATTACATTTTTATATCTGTCTTTATGCTGAGTTAAACCCTGACTCATCAAAGTTAGAATGCCAGGCTCCAAGTGCCTGATCCAAAAGGAAGAGATATTTAAAATATCTGTTCATTTATTTTAGCATAATCTCTCACTTGCATTTAATCTAGTTATTTAAATTATAGTTTAATTCTTCCAAGAAAACACTGTTTATAGGAAACATACATTGAATAAATCCTTTTGTCCTTAGGTTTATATATATATATATTTTGACTTGGAGTTTAAGAAATGGGTTATATATACTCTTTTAATGTATCTTAAATAACATCAATTTGTTCTTAATAATTACTAATAATCATGTGCTTGATTTTTGTATTTTCACCTTTCCTAACCCATATTTTGATTTGCAGTTTATAAATGAGAACCAAATCGGAATTTCCCATCAAACAGTAAGAACTTGTCATTTCTACCAGGTCACTACCATTAGCATATATGATAAATAGGAAATATTTTCATTGCATCAATGCCCCAAATAAAAGTTGTCTCAGGATGCAAAACAATATTAACAGTGTACCAACTTCTGGAACTCAAACGAGAGAGTATATTCAAGAATGGATAGAATAACTTGACCACAATATAAATTAACTCTGTGTATGTGTGTGTGTGTGGGGGTGTGGAAAATGGTAGAGGAAACAAGAATAATTAAAATGTAGGAAGAAGTAATTAATATGGACGTATTCAAAGGATATGGTAATAGAGATGAAAACACTGCTATGCAATTACATGGATTTTCCCAGATAAACTTCAAGTTCCAGAGTCAGGATGCGGTCGGTATTTTTGTAGGGTTGTTTCCAAACACTACAGTGCATTCAGTCAGCAAGAGTCCCAATTATTTTACACTCAAACAAGTTATTGCCCTGGAGAACTGTCCTTTATTTGTAGTTTTATGGATTCCTATGAGTTAGTAAGAAATATACCTAGTTGTACCTGCAAATGGGCTTTTTTACTGTGGTATTAACAAGCCTAGAACATGAAATGTCAGCACAGTTTTTAGGGTTTTAACCTGTAAAATCTTTCTGAACAAGCATAGGACTTTCAAGCTGCTAATATCCTCAATTCAAGTGATAAAATTTAACTGCTTAGCTTTATATTTCTTTAATAGGGTCCAAGTCAATAATTTCCAACTTTTTTTTTTTTTTTTTTTACTCTCTATGTTGTCTTCAGTTTTCTCATATAGTCTTTGGAAATATTAAAAACCAAAACAAAAGCAAAACCTTGGAAAACCAACTGATTCGTCGTCAAGCAACTAGTATGTGCTTCATATTGAATCAGGCCCTGTGAGGGCCGAAGGGACACCACTACCTGGCCCGTGCACTTGGAGAGCGTGTAATTTCGTTGGGAAGATGAGATAAAAACAAATAGTTTACAGAAGTTAAAACAAGAAAATATAATATAAATTTAATTAAAACTCGTTCTAATGTCAAATGTGTGTGTGTGTGTGTGTCTTCGTGCCATTTAGTATTTTGAAATTAAACGAAAAACACATGGATGTAATTGACAGGTGGCCATCACACGGTGGTTTGAAAACATAGTTTATATAGTTTCCTTGGTCACCTTAACCCAATCCTTATTTTATATTTTGAGATAATTACTTTATTTTTTAAAATAAATTTTATTCATTTAATGAATGAACATTTTTCTTTTTTTTTTTTTTGTAGGGGATAGTTAATTAGGTATATTTATTTAATTTTTTTTTAATTGGTAATTACTGGGGATTGAACCCAGGAACTCTTGCATGCTAAGCACCCACTACCACTGAGCCATACCTAACCCCCCTGAGATGATTACTTTAAAGTAAGATCTGTAAGAGAAACTGAAAGAAGTGGAAGGAAGCCTGGGCTGAATCTCTGTGTCTCTGAGCAGCTGTTCCCATGAGAGCTTCCAGGAGCCCAAGTGTCCTTGCCTGGCCTGCCTTGTTCTGACCTTCATGGAACGGCACAGGGGAGCTCACCCAATTTATGAGATCCAGCAACATCTGGTGGCATCAGCATCCTTGTTCAGCTCTGATTGTCACCCCCTGTCACCAGATGAATGTGTCCTGAGTGGTCGCTGGAGTGTGTGATAATAAAGCCTGCGTTAGTGAACGTTCGGGTGGGGTGGGCAGAGGCATTCTTGTGCCTCACCGCTCAGTACAGCAAGAAGAGGGTAGTGGCAGGATGCACAAAAGTGCTGATGCCAGAAAGGCTGACACGCTGCAGGCGGTAGGTGACATCTCGTGGCTTTGGGCTGTTGTTGGGTGTGATGCATGTCACAGGCATGATGGATGACTCTCAGCTCTTTCCCATTATATCATATCTGTAAGAAATCCCTTCTTCCTCAAATGTCTTTTTGTTCCCCCACCCCTGAGCTGCAGATGGCAGCTACCCACGCATTCCCATTGTGGGAAGCCGACGGAGGATTCCGCCATTCTTCTGGGGATCCTGCTCATGGTTGAGTTGCCAGCATTCAATTAAGACTCGAAATTATGGCTTTGGGCAGTTTAACCTCTTTTAACACAGAGTAATGGTAGTTTCTGTGTCCATTTAGGAATTTCCTGACTTGCCGCTGATATATTTCAGTAAGATCTTGAAAGGAGAGAATCAGTGGATAAAATAAAGACTCTCTCCAGAATTAAGTTATTATTTAGAAAGGAAAAAAAAAAGATTCTTTGTGAATAAAGGCTTTTATAGACATACATGAATTCCTAATAACATGTGAAGTGATCTCTCAATTGCAAAACTCATTCTAGGAATATGCATATTAGGTGCCAAGGTTAAACGTACGTGAGTTGATAGTAGGCTGAAGTAATAGCTTCTTCTCTTGTTTTCTCTTTAGCTCAGTAACATACATTTTACATGTCTGATTTATGCAGCAA
This sequence comes from Camelus bactrianus, assembly GCF_048773025.1. Classification (NCBI taxonomy): domain Eukaryota; kingdom Metazoa; phylum Chordata; class Mammalia; order Artiodactyla; family Camelidae; genus Camelus; species Camelus bactrianus. Next base: position 90,782,974 of record NC_133543.1, read on the forward strand.
ATATGTATATATATATATATATTTTTTTTTTTTTTTAATTAGGAAAAGCTGCAATAATGAGTAATGTGGAAACGGGCAGACTGATTATACACAGCCTTTCCTGTTCCTTGCTTAGGACTGTCCCAAACCTTGTGCAAAAGAAAATATAACCTGTATTGGTGGCTCCATCAGTGAACGAGCACAGGGATTTCTTCTGAATTATGAAAAAAATCCATGTGTCATCTGGGTCACTCCCTGGTTCGACATACCCTCCCTGACGTGCACAACATGTGGGTGGTTTAGATGCCTTAGATGGAACATTCCAAACTCATGCTCAAATATTTGTGGATTGAAGTAACGTGAGTTAGAGAGGTTGAAAGCCATGCAGGTCCCTTGGAAATCTCAGATTAATTTTAAATAATCAGTCTCAGACTCCAGGGTACAGGTGAATTGGGTTTAGAGGGTGGGATCAAGGCAAATGCCTTGATGGTTATCAATGGAATGTCAGAATTCCCAGGAAGGGCTGCTTGTGTGCACAGATAAAGAATTAAGTGACTCTTGGAAAAGTCAGTAGCGGGAAGAACACTCAGTTAAAAGGTGAGATAAGAAAGCAATCAAAATAGGAGAGTTAATGAAAAAGAGACAGGAATTTGGTCAAATACTTGAGTAAAAAGACGAAAGGAGTCCTACATGTAATAGATACAAGGCTCTGGGCCATTGACGGAGAACACTAATGGTGTTTGAAGGCTGACCTAGTGGAATGATAATCCTTATCTGTGCCAAGTACGACAAGGGAAAACAGTGCTGTCTCACACTTCAGAGCTTCCTATGTGCCAGGCAGTTTTCTAAGTGCTCTGCCTGTATCAAACAACCTTTAGAAAGATAGCCACCCAATCTTTGGATAATTTAATATGGTGTCTTTTGTGGCCTCCCACGTATGCTATGTGCACGGATTCTCCTAAGGCATTGTTTCCCAGGTTGCCAGATCATGTGATTCCCTGGGTGCTATTTAAAAATTCAGATTCCAAGGGCCCCACAGAAGTTTTAGTTGGCCTGAGAGCCTTTTCTTTTAATAAGTAACTCAGATAATTTTATGCTCAGAACATTTTGGAAAACACTGACTTAAGAAAAAATAAATTTTTTTCTAGATTTTTTTGTTTTTACTTTTTAAGATAATTATTTCCACATTCATAAGTACACCTAGCAAAAAATGTATACTTTACACATATATTAGGCAGTGGACACTCAATACATACCTTTGAATGATTGTATGACCACCTTGAATTCTGAAATACTACTATAGAAACGTAGCCTAAAGTTCAAGGGTAGCTTGACAATGTGTAAAGGGAATTTTCAAGTAAAAGTCTTGCCTGATCTGTTTTAATTACCATTCTTAGCAATAAGTGGCTTATAATGAGTGCATGGCTTGCGATGAAGTGGCTTCATGACTTACTGTACGGTGAATCTTGTCACAGTGTGTGGATCAAGGCTGGCTTCTGAGACCACAGCGGTGCCCAGTGCCTCTCTCTCACTGAACTAGGAAACATCTGAAAGAGGATTTGCATCCTGACGCGATGCCACATTCAAGTGCACAGGCAAGCTCAGCGTCTCCGTCTCTATCAACTCCGAATCATCTAGAGTTCTGACTTGAACTAGCAAGACTCTAGTCAAAAAGACTAGAAAAGAATTTTTTTTTTTTTGAATTCTGACCATAGCAATTCTCTTATTCAAAAAAGTAATTTGGGCATTTTGAGAAAATCACCAGACGTCTATCTTAGTGTTACAGGAGAAAATGGGGGTATAAAGGTGGTTGAAAAGCACTTTTTTTTTTTTTTTGTAAAGGCCATAATTTGCAAAAATCAAATAAGTTCCAAGGCAAAAATGTTATCGGTAGCATGCCGGGCTTTCAGAACGTCCCCACACAAAGGAAAATGTAGACGTGTAGGTCCATAGAGCTGCCAAGCCACTTCTGGGCATCAGATCCCTAATCACCAGAGGGATGAGAGAGTGAAATAACTGTGTGGGGAACTAGTTCCTCCAACAGAAGATTTGGGCTTAAGCCCAGTCACTAAATTATGAATCCCCAAATCAAGCTGAATATTTAAAATGTCAGTACATGAACTCAAAGCCTTCATAAGCATCATTGCTGTAAATTGATTATGAATATGTGATTGTCACCTAAGAAAAGTTGTGATTTAGTTATTTTTAAAGAAAATATAAGCTTTACCTCTTGGTAAAAATGCTCCCATGAAATCAAAGGACAAGTGGAGGAAAAGTGAGGGCACCGTCCAATGTGGGGTCTCTCAACTGCTGACATTTTGGGTTGACTACTTTTTTGGGGAGCAGAGAGTCTGACTCGTGTGTTGCAGAATGTTGAGCAGCGTCCCCGGTCTCTGCCTACTAGAATGTAGCATTTCCCATCCTGTTGTGACAATCAAAAGTATCTCCAAACATTGCCACAAGTCCCCTGGTGAGAGAGGGAGGATTGTGCCTGGCTGAGAATGACTGCTGTTGTGTAAGTATCACGAAAAGCCATGCTATTGCATTTTATCCGAGCATTTGAGTAGCTTCTCAAGAAAACGGTCCCAAGGGTGTTTGTGATCAATGGTAGTACGACACTGCTCTCTTTGGCTGTGAGGTAGTGTCCATTTTTGTTCTTATACTGACATTTCTGAAGTCCCTGAAAATGGACTCCTTAGAAGCCTGCAAAGCAGCCTGCCCATAGCAATGTTAATACGAATGGCTGGGTTGGGGAAAAGAGCATTTCCTCTGGAAACTCCAGATGCTGCAGGAGGTGGGCTCATGTCTTCAGTAGTTCACTCTTATCCCTCCAGCAAATAGGAAGGGAATATTTGCTCCTGGCAGGTGACTGCCCTTCTCTTGGCAAATGTTACTTTTGTTGTTTTACCATACTTAGGGCTAGGAAGACATAGGTCTCAGTATCTCTCTAAGTTTATTTCTAATATCTTGTACTCTCGTCCCACATACAGCGTTTTCTGTATTGCACTACACAGTAGCCACAGTTTTCTTCTCCTTCACACTGCAATGAAAATCTGGGTGGCAAGGAATCCCATGTCTTTGAATAGTGCTTTGTTTGATGCAGATGAAGGCTGCATTTTTGCTTGCAGGTGAAGGAAGCCCAGGAAAACAGCCTATTAAACAGGAAAAGCACTACAGTCAGAATAAAAGACAGATAATACTCAGGATCTAGAATGGTATGAAAATAATCCTCTCCGTGATAACCCTGCAATGTAAGAAAAAATGAATTCTGCTGCATTAGGTGGGGGACATTAACTTCATAGAAATAGATTGTCTCAAATGCACATTATTTTTCCAAAAAATTATTTTCAATGATCAAATCTCTATTCTAAGGGTAAAAACATACACGTCTCTTAATGTCTCTGAATATCACTAGGAAATGTCTGGCTCCCTAAGTGGTTTTTTTTTTTCCTATAGAGAATCAGGTTTAGAAATATCCTTTCAGTGCTAACCTATCAGATCAGATTTTCCCTTGAGTCAAAAATGTGTCTCCCCCCCTAGTAAGCTAAATAGAATCACGGGTTATTAATCTGCTACTTCCTCTTTCTGCAGGGATGGGGCTGCGTTTCTGATAACTGTCTGCTCTCCCGCGGTTCCCTCTCCCTCTGCACGCCCTCTCGCTCTGCCTCTCTCCCCCACACCCTGTTACTGTAGTGGTAGAAAAGGGTTGAGTTCATGGGCTTGAATGAGATGAAAGCTCTATAAGGTCAGAGGCAGAGACACATTTTTAAAAGACTGAATTACTTAAAATTAAGTGAGTGTAGTAAGACGCTCTGAGAGAGCAATGTCTCAGTCCCAAGAACTTTTTTTTCCAAGAAATCCGCACTTGTTCCTGAATGTAGAGGACTACTTAATATTCACTTCAATCAATGTCCCATTTCTAGTGATTGCTTCGGAGTGGCATCCACCCAGGCTCCAGCGATAAATATTTAATAAAGGGAACTCCCTCTACTTTCTTTTCTTTTTTTGCCCTTATGCATCACATTAATTACATTATTTTAACAAGCAAAGCTGCTCTCTCAAATGCTACTACATCAATATTTCACACTCTTAAAAAACTCTCTCTCTACCAGGTTGATTTACAGTGAAACATTTTTAAAGATTGAAGTTTTGGGGGTGGATTTTGGAAGGAAAAAAAAAAAAACCCAAACATTTAGATGCTCAGTCGACAAAGTGGAAAGTTTCTAATGTGCTTCCCTTCTTCAGACTTCATAAACATTGCTCCATATTTGGTCATTTCAATGGCAAGGCATAGAAATTTTGCTTATTGCAAAGAGGAAAATAAAGACATTTTACTGGTTTTGTGAAGGGTTTGATTTCCCAGAGACTTTTTTTCCCTCCTTTTCTTCTTTTTCTTTCTTTCTTTTTTTTTTTTTTTTTGGTAGAATTCTCTGTGTGCTGAAGACATTCTGTTCTGGTGAGCTCTGCACCTCTTATTCATGGCAATTACGTTCACATCTTTGATCTTGGATGAGATCTCTTGTGCATATTTTGTTCTATTTATGTCTTTGATCTGGTTCCTTGTGATTTTTTTAAGGTTGTGTTTTTACTCGACATTCAGCCTACAATATCTAAAAAGGCAAAAGAGGTGAAATGTATTTTATCCGTATGACATTGTCTTTTTGGGCAGATGGATAAATTAGACTGTCTCTGAACCTCTCAGAGCCTTCTCCCAATATACTGATAATTTGTGTTTTTCAGCTGTCATAACAGGGGAAAGCTCAACAATCAGATGGATTGCAACACGGTTGATCAAATTCAGCTCAACAGTTTTGCAATCTCGTTATTGCATTTGTCGTGAAAAGAACCAAATCGATCTCCCCATGATATGGACGGTGATATAGCCAGAGAATAGTAAGAAAGTAAATTCATAGAGTTCCTGATTATGGGTGGCTTAAGGAATCTTTTATTTGTTATTACTGTTATCATTTTTTATTTAATATGAATTTATTGTCTTGTTACTGTAACATATCATTTACACTCAGGTTTCAAGAATTCACCCAGGTAGCTTAAAGGTGATATGTTTTACTAAGGGGAGATGAGATAATCAGATAACAGCTAGCGGTCGCTGTAGTGATGGCAAAGTGCTATGAATAAGGGGGCCGCACGGGACCTAGGAATGTACATGACAAAAATTGGTCACCATGGCAACATTTGAGCAGTGGGAGACAGGAGCTGAACTGAGCAACACAGAGCTGCGGTGGCCTGATTGAAAAGAACTGCCTATAATTTAGTCTGACTGACTTGTTATGTAATCTGTTTTTTGTACTATGCAAAAGACTGGAGAAATCCAAAACAGTCTATAAATTTAGACTGCAATAAAAACCATACACCTTTCTTTGGAAGTAAGATTCGGAATTCCAATTTGTAGCAAACAAGCCAGAGGGCTTTTTGTTCCTAATGCTATTAGACTGTGAGCATTATCACAGGTATTTCTCTATAAAGCCATGTTTAGAGACAAGATTTCCATATTTTAGAGGCTTATTTATGCAAACGCTAAATATCATTTTATAAAAGCAAGTAAAATCCGAATTGGAAGGCATAGAAAAGTGGCACAAATATGAGAAATTGCTAAGCTGAACAGCTCCATAGTGAGTTTCATCATAGAAAACATAATTCAATACAATTTTCCTTTTAATTTATTTCTAGCAGGTATTTGCTCCTTGAATTATGTGGATTATGGTCTTTGTTTTCCTTTCAAATGGGTTTGTGTGGCATGGAGTTAGTTAAAAGAGACATAAGGGACCTTAAACCACTATATGATCCGATAAACAAAAGCTGAATGGTGTTTTTCAATTTTACACTTGCATAGGCAAAGGGACCTCTAAGGTGTGTGGATAAGGACAACTCGAATATAACCGATTACAGGTGTTTTAGGAGGAAGCGTACCTCAGTCGATGCATCTTCTAAACACGAAATCTGTTCCTAAGATTCAGTAGTGTTGCAGGTACAAGCACTTTATATATCATTCAAGCAGGATGACGAAGAATCATACAGCTTAATGGCAATATCCCTGCTAAGCTGTGCATGTGTTAGTAATAATAAACTTACTAGTAGCTATAAAAATAGACCTTAAATTTACTGAGCATTATGCATATGCCAGGCTCTTTGTTGCCTCATTGAATTCTCCTAAAATCCCTGCAAGGTAGAAACAAACATTACCCAGTTTTGCGGGTAGTGGTTTAGAGAGGTAAAGTAATTTGCTCAAAATTACACAGATAGAAACTTTCCCTGATTAGAACCTGGAGCCATCTGGCTCCAAACCTTGTTTTCTAAGCACAGTTTCTTTCTGCCGTGTATTCAGATTACTTCTTCATAAGACGTTTCTTCTCTGTGTCTTTTACTGATACTTTTCCCGGGTATTTTCCCTTTTTTTTAGATCTTCTCTTATCAATTAATTTCAGCCTTTCCTGGATGAGTCCCAGCTTCCAGTCCTACATTCAGATGCTGGAAACTCAACTCCTTTGCTTTGTAATCTAAAACTCACAAACTTGCTTCTTACAAAATTTCTAACTGTAAAGTTTTCTTCCCTTCTGATAATGTATCACTTAGACTTTCCTTCTATTTTATTTGGCTAGACTAGATTAGGAAGAAGAATTTGTCTTTGTTTAAGTCTTGAATGTCCTCATTCAAGTAATGTTTGTGTATAGATATCATGAAGTGATCAGGAAGTGAAAAAGAACTGGCTAGGATTTATTAGAACCCAGAATCCACTTAGACTGGAAGCCATGAGTCAGGGGGTTTCTCTGTTCTTGGGTCTGGCTCCTGTCACTCAACAGTGTATCTGTGGTATACATCCATGTTGCTTTGTGTAGCAGTAGCTCATTATGTGTCATTTCTGTATGGTATTCCACTGTATGATCATTCTACAATTTATGTATCCTATTATTGATGGAAGTTTGGGTGTTTCCCTTATGAGACTAGTATGAATGATGCTGTTGGGAACATTCTAGTATGTATCTTTTGAGAAATATAGCCACATGTTTCTTTGCGTGTTACAATTGTTGAGATGTAGAAGAGGCATCTGATCAACTCTTGGCAGTAAACACTGCCAAGGAGTTTTCCAACATAATTGTGCCATTTACCTTCCCACCAGTAAACATCAAGGGAAAACTCCAGTTATTTCACCTCTCCAAAAACACGTGGTAGTCAGTGGTTTTAATTTTAGCCATTCAGTGGTTGTGTGGTGGTATTGTCTCTGATCACGAGTGAGACTGAGCACCTTTCACATGTATATGGTCCATATGGAAATCTTCTTTTATAAAGCATCTTTTCAAGCATCTTGCCTCTTTTCCTTTTTTGCTATCTGTCTTTCCCTTATTGACTTTTAGGAAAGTGTTCATCTTGAGTCATAAATTGATGCATTGATCAGTTATACACACAGCGATCTGTTCAGTCTTTTCCTGTGTTTCCCTTCTTTCTAGATCTTTATTTATTTTCTTCTTTCATGGCCTTTGAGTAGTAGTTAAAATGCAATCTAATCTGCCATAATAAGAATCCCACAACGCAGTGACTTAAAAAGGTAGAAATTATATCTTTCTCATGGAATAGTCTGTGTAGCCCAGGATGTCGAGATGCTCAGCTGTGGTGGGAACCAAGTCTCTATCTCAATATCTGAAATATTGCTCTTGGTGTCTATCCCGAAGGTGGGTTCACCACCATTTCAACACTCAGACCAGGGGTAAAAGGAAGAAGCACAAGCTTCTTTTCCTTCATGGTTATGACTCTAAAGTTGCACACTTGAACTCACATCTCATTAGCCAGATCCAAGCTTTATGGCCAAATCTCCCTACTAGGACAAAGGCTGGAAAATATACTCTTAATCTGATGCAGCCTTTACCTAGCTGAAGCCTCTATTCTATGGAAGAAAGAGAGAAAGAATATTGTTGATGGATTGCAGTCTTCACCATGACTAGAATTGCCAGGTCTCTTAAAGCCTGAATTCAGATATTAGAAAGATTTCTCAGGTAGGGACCTCCAGTGTATTTTTTTCAGATTACAAGACTGGGATCTGGAAAGTCCTTGACATCCCTCCCAGGTAGCAGTCCCCAACAGGGATAGCATTTCAAAAGGTTTCCCCTAGTGGATTAAGAGTTCACATAAAATTTTCACAAGGAAACAAAGTTAGACATATTTAGATTACCAACTAGGGTCACATCATTTATAAACCAGTGACAGTGTTTAGTGATTTGCACTAGTTTTTTAGGGCTGCTGTAATGAATACTGTAGACTAGGTGGCTTAAACCTCAGAAATTAATTTCTCACAGCTCTGGAGGCTAGAGGTCCAAGATCATGGTGTCAGCTGAATTGTTTTCTTCTGAGACCCCTCTTCTTGTAGATGGACATCTCCCTAAGTCTTCACGTGGTCTTTTCTGTATATGTTTCTGTACCTTAATCACTTTTAAAAAAAATCAAAGTAGAGTCAATTTACAATGTTGTGTTAATTTGTGGTGTATAGCATAGTGATTCATTTATACATATATACATTCCTTTTCATATTTTTTTCATTATAGGCCATCACAAGGTATTGAATATAGTTCCCTGTGCTATATACAGCAGGACCTTATTGTTTATCTGTTTTTTTAATGCTATTTTTATTTATTTATTTATTTATTTATTTTTTAAACATGTTTTATTGATTTATAATCATTTTACAATGTTGTGTCAAATTCAAATGTAGAGAATAGATAAACAAGATTATACTGTATAGCACCGGGAAATATATACAAGATCTTATGGTAGCTCACAGAGAAAAAAAATGTCACAATGAATATATATATGTTCATGTATAACTGAAAAATTGTGCTCTACACTGTTTATCTGTTTTATATATGGTAGTTAGTATCCACAAATCCTGAACTCCCAATTTATCCCTCCCAACTCCCTTTCCCCTTTGGTAACCATAAGTTTGTTTTCTATGTCAGTGAGTCTGTCTTTGTTATACAAATAAATTCATTTATGTGCTTTTTTTTAGATTCCACATGTAAGTGATATCATGTGATATTTTTCTTTCTCCTTCTGGCTTACTACACTTAGTATGATGATCTCCAGGTCCATCCATGTTGCTGCAAATGGCATTATTTTATTCTTTTTCAGGCTGAGTAGTGTGTGTGTGTGTGTGTGTGTATGTGTATATATATATATATATTTCTCCAAGGAAGACATATAAATGGCCAATAGGCACATGAAAAAATGCTCAATTAATTATCAGAGAAATGCAAATGGCTGGTCAGAATGGCTATCATTAAAATGTCCACAAATGATAAATGCTGGATTGGGTGTGGAGAAAAAGGAACCCTCCTACACTGTTGATGGGAATGCGGTTTGGTACAGCCATTAGGGAAAATAGTATGGAGATTCCTTAAAAAACTGAAAATAGACTTGCCATATGATCCAGCAATCCCACTCCTGGGTGTATATCTGGAGGAAACTCTAATTCAAAAAGATACGTACACCTCAGTGTTCATAGCAGCACCATTTACAACAGTCAAGACCTGGAAGCAACCTAAGTGTCCATCAACAGACTGGATAAAGAAGTTGTGGTATATTTATACACAATGGAATACTGCTCAGCATAATCACCTCTTCTAAGGACACCAATCATATAAAATTAGGACTCACCTTGGTGACATTGTTTAACTTAATTACCTCTTTAAAACCCTGTCTCTAGATATAGTCACATTTTGAGGTACAGGAGGTTAGTATTTCAACATGTGAACTTGGAGGAGGACACAATTCAGCCTATTGTGGGAAAAGCATGTTAGTTGACTGTGGTGATGTGAGTATCCACACAGATGAACTTTAACCAAAGAAAAAGATAGTTTTGTGAGAAATTTCAGGCCAGCAATTTTCAGTTTGGTTATTTTGACAATTTCTAAAGTTTCCAGAGAGTGACACCAGCAAGATGTCTGAATAAGACTTCCCCCCACCATCCAAACAACTTGGCATCCATCCATGGACAAAGACGCATCTGTGGGAGCTGGGGGCTCCAGGTGGGAGTGACACCTGATGCAGTCCATGAGTGAGGAGAGGAGTTTTGAGAAGACAGGTACATACCCAGGCAACTGACCTGCCAACTGTGGTCCCAGCTGTAGATTTGAAGACAGCTCTGTGCCTCTGAGGGCTGTTACAGGCCCTTTTGGCTTTGGTTCTGTCATCTGTACCATATGCCAGGGACCCAAAAGGAGTATCACCCCTCCTCCAAGTATCAGGTAACAGACATGCAGACCTCGGCCCTGGCTGTGACCCAGAAGTGCCTCATGAACTGGCTCCAGCCCCTCTCCCCTCTGGGGACCCCTGGAGAGCACTGCCTCAGACCGTCACCCATGAATGAAGAGCCTTTGTGGAAGTCCAGCAGTCCAGCAGAGAAGCTCTAGCGCACTGCTGGAGGGAAAAAAAAAATCAAGATGAGAGCATTAGAGAGGGTGAGAGGAACAGTTTGACTCAACCTGCATCACCCCTTCCCCAAGGTGCACAGCTCAGTGCCAAGAGAGCTTTTCTTGGCCCGTGACTTCCCCTGTTGGGGAAAGTGAGGCTGTGTGAGCGAGCACCTGGCTTCCCCAGCTTTGCCAGACACTGCCAAAGAGGCCCCTTTCTCTCTTGCCACTTCCAG